>NC_045778.1:40403903-41028903 GCF_008692025.1 Phocoena sinus
AGAGGAAGCCAACTGAAACTGCCCAGGACTCTGGCTGATCTCCTATGACCATCCCAGCACACGTGCCATGGGTGAGGGCTGACAAAGACAAGAGGAGTGTGCAGTTGTGAGGGACAGAGCCAGCTCAGACCCAGAATGGCATCTGAATGGGGAAGGGGCAGACATTGCTGGCATCTATCAAGGCAGCAGATCAGGAGTGGCCCAGAACCATGACTGGGGCTGGGACCGCCACAGCCTGTACCCCAACCCACGCCAAGTACCCACTCCAGCCCCTCTTGCTTCAGCACTGCTCCCCTCTGGAACAAGGGTGCCACTGCTGGGAGGGAAGAGAGTACACACTTAAAGGGAATAGAGCCAGCTTGGACTCAACCTTCAGGGCTTCTGCTCCAGCAACTTGGGATCCGATCCCACCCCCAATAGGGTGGTGTTGACCACTGAGCAGAGGAGAAGCCCAAGCTCCCCTCCATCTCCAGCCTCACTTCCTACCAAGGTGATAGCTGCCAGCACACCCTGGGGAAAGAAAGGACTTGTGTTCACGTCAGATCCAGCTCTCCTACCAAAGCCACTTGGCAAACACAGGCTGTACAGGGACACACCCACAAGGAAACTCCTTCAAGATCAGGAAAGGTAACTGTTTCACCTAATTTCATAGAGACAGAGAAAATTAAGCAAAATAAGAAGACAGAGGAATTTATTTCAAATGAAAGAACAAGAGAAAACACCTGAAAAAAAACAACTAATGAAAGGGAAAAAAATAATTACCAGATAAAGAGTTCAAAGCGTTACTAATAAGAATGCTAACTGAATTAGGGAAAAGAATAGGTGAGAAAAGGGGACATTCTTGCACTGCTGGTGGGAATGTGAAATGGTTCAGCCACTATGGAGAACAGTATGGAGGTTCCTTAAAAAACTACAAATAGAATTACCATATGACCCAGCAATCCCACTACTGGGCATATACCCTGAGAAAACCAAAATTCAAAATGAGTCATGTACCAAAATGTTCATTGCAGCTCTATTTACAATAGCCCGGAGATGGAAACAACCTAAGCGCCCATCATCGGATGAATGGATAAAGAAGATGTGGCACATATACACAATGGAATATTACTCAGCCTTGAAAAGAAATGAAATTGAGTTATTTGTAATGAGATGGATAGACCTAGAGTCTGTCATACAGAGTGAAGTAAGTCAGAAAGAAAAAGACAAATACCGTATGCTAACACATATATATGGAATTTAAGGGAAAAAAATGTCATGAAGAACCTAGGGGTAAGACAGGAATAAAGACGCAGACCTACTGGAGAACGGACTTGAGGATATGGGGAGGGGGAAGGGTGAGTTTTGACAGGGCGAGAGAGAGTCATGGACATATACACACTAACAAACGTAGTAAGGTAGATAGCTGGGGGGAAGCAGCCGCAAGGCACAGGGATATTAGCTCGGTGCTTTGTGACAGCCTGGAAGGGTGGGATGGGGAGAGTGGGAGGGAGGGAGACGCAAGAGGGAAGACATATGGGAACATATGTATATGTATAGCTGATTCACTTTGTTATAAAGCAGAAACTAACACACCATTGTAAAGCAATTATACCCCAATAAAGATGTTTAAAAAAAAAAAAGAAAAAAAAAAGAATAGGTGAACACAGTGAGAACTTTAACAAGGAACTAAAAATATAAAAAAGAACCAGACAGCACTGAAGAATACAATAACTGAAATGAAAAACAAACTAGAAGAAATTAATATCAGACTAGGTGATAAAGAAGAAAGCATAAGTGATCTAGAAGCTGGAATAATATAAATCACCCAATCAGAACAGCAAAAAAAAAAATTTTTTTTTAATGAGTACAGTTTAAGTGAAGTGGGACAACATCAAGCAACATTCACATAATAGGAGTCCCAGAAGAAGAGAGGCGGGGGGGATGAAAATGTGTTTGATGAAATTATGGCTGAAAACTTCCCAAACCTGAAGAAAGAAACAGATATCAAGATACAGGAAACACAGGTCTCAAACAAGATGAATCCTAACAGACACCAAGAGATATCATAATTAAAATGACAAAAGTAAAAAGTAAGGAGAGAATTCTAAAGGCAACAAGAGAAAACAGAGTCATATACAAAGAAACCCTTATAAGGCTATCAACTGATTTTTCTGCAGAAATTTTGTAGGCCAGAGGCAGTGGCATGATATATTTAAAGTGCTGAAAGGGAAAAGCCTGCAACCTAGGATGCTCTACCTAGCAAGACTACCATTTAGAATTGAAAGAGAGATAAAGAACTCAGCTGAGCAAAAACTAAAAGAGTTCATCAATACTAAACCTACACTAAAAGAAATGTTAAGCGATCTTCTCTAAGTGGAAAAGACTACGAGAAGTAAGAGTCTATAGCAAAGGAAAAATTCTACTAGTAAAGGCAAATATATAGTAAAAGTTGTAGATCAACCACTTCAATAAACTAGTACAAAGGTTAAAAGACAAAAAATTGTAAAATCAACTCTACAGTAAACAATGAAGGGATAAACATGAAGATGTAAAATATGACATCAAAAACACAAAATGTGGGGGAGAGGAGTAAAAAAAATGTAGATCTTTTAGAATGTGTTTGAAGTTATATGACAACCAGTTTAAAACAAGTAGATATAGTTATAGGTCAACATATATGAAGCCCATCAAAAACCTACGATAGATACACAAAAACAAGAGAAAAAGGAACACAAGCATACCATTAAAGAAAAATCATCAAATCATATGGGAAGAAACTAAAAGAAGAACAACAGAAAAGAACTACAAAACAACCAAGAAACAAAATGGCAATAACTACATACCTATCATTAATCACTTTAAGTGTCAGTGAACTAAATACCCCAATCAAAATACATAGGATGCCTGGTTGGATTAAAAAAAAAAATCTATCTGCTGCTAACAAGAGGGTCACTTCAGACCTAAAGACACACACACACACACGGACTGAAAGTGAAGGGATGGAAAAAGATATTTCATGCAAATGGAAATGATAAGAAACTAGGGGTAGTAATACTCATACCAGACAAAACAGATTTTTTTTTTTTAAGTCTATAACAAAAGATGAGCGTTTCACCCAACACTGGGTCTTGGAAATGTGTCAATTAAAAATGTATTACAGGCTTCCCTGGTGGCGCAGCAGTTGAGAGTCCGCCTGCCGATGCAGGGGACACGGGCTCGTGCCCCGGTCCAGGAAGATCCCACATGCCGCTGAGCGGCTGGGCCCGTGAGCCATGAGTGTCCAGAGTCTGTGCTCTGCAACGGGAGGGGCCCCAACAGTGAGAGGCCCACGTACCCCCCCCAAAAAAAATGTATTAGACTGACCAAATAAAGAAAAAAATTTCCTTAGCAGTGATCAACTCTGCCCAGGCTTCCCCCGACCACAACGCATCTGCCAGGTCCAAAGATCATTCATTCTCAGAAGTAACAGGTCCTGCTCTTGGAGGCTGAACCATCTAATCAGCCAACTCAGAATCAAAGGAGTCTCTACCTTAAGCAATTAATAAAATCAATTAAAATTAGGATGTGGGGCTTCCCTGGTGGCGCAGTGGTTGAGAGTCCGCCTGCAGATGCAGGGGACACGGGTTCGTGCCCCGGTCCGGGATGATCCCGCATGCCGCGGAGCGGCTGGGCCCGTGAGCCATGGCCGCTGAGCCTGCGCGTCCGGAGCCTGTGCTCCGCAACGGGAGAGGCCACAACAGTGAGAGGCCCGCGTAACGCAAAAAAAAAAAATTAGGATGTGAAAGAAAGAGCCTCCTGTCTGATACTGTCTTAGATCCTGACACCTCAAAATGCAGGAACTGTAGTAAGTGAAAAGAGATGGAAAAAGATTGTGTGAGTATCCTAAAATCTCACTGGTAATTGGGGCAGGGTGAGCACTACAGAGAGCACAGAGTAGAAAAAGTCATGTGGTTTCTATAGGTTTTTGTCTACATCTGTCTAGTATTATAGGCTATACTCTTTTCCCTGTGGTTATTTCTAAAATTAAAAGATAGAATTAAAAGGCCAATAGCTGGGAATAAATTTAAAGAATTTAAAAATCACAAGTGAAAGCTCAGATGACCTAGTAACATTCAGACTTGAGGATGAAGAAATATTTTCCAATAAATATCTCAGTCTCTTCAGAATTTTGCATCATTGAATAATGACAGGGAAAGCTCTTAATAAAGTAAAACTTTTTGCAATTACTTGGTTTTTCCAGGGCACAGTAAGGAATTGGAATCAATAATATTAAACTCTAAGAGCTCTTTTGCTCTCCACCAACTACCACAGACAAGAATTTTACAGAGAACAAGAATTTCCGTCAAAAGTAACAAGATTAGTTTTACCAACTGGACATGCCACTTGTTCAAGCTTGTGGTACACTGCTAGACATATCTTAACAAGATAAAACTGCCCTCTGAAGAGTGCTATGTAAAGGTATTAAAGCATAAAACATATCAACCAGATCTTAGCAAAGCAAATTGTACCTAGAAAATGTGTAGTTGGAATAAAAGACCTAGAATGTTGGAGGTCTTGTACTGGACTGTATTTTATACTATTTTCATGAAATATATTTACAGATTATCAAAACTTCAAGAGTCAATAAAACTTAATTTTTTTAATATGTGTCTTTGGGATTCCCCAAGTTTAGGATTGGTTTGTATGTTTGCTTTGTACAGTTTTTATTGTTGATTTAGTCCACACATGTACTCTTATAACAGACATATATCACTTTGTGTCATCTATTGTTTTCTGTTTTGTGTGTAGTGGGAGAATGACTCTATATGAGGTTTCTATCCATAGTAGAAAGAAAAAATATAAAGAAAAAACTTTTTTACAGAGAAAAAATTATTTACTGTTCCTTATTATCTACAAGAAGAAACAACATTTGTCTCAAAAGAAGATCATTTTTGTTGAAGAAGCATTAATCTAGTTATAAACCAGAAATACACAATGCAAATTATATAGAAAGTGTGAATATAAAGAGGTGAAAAAAACCAGTATTTCTCCTTACATCTTTAAGAAATCACAAAAAAAGCAAAAAAATTGAAGAAATAAGTTCAACTGTAAACTCCATCTTTGAAACAGTAGCGGAAATTCTGAAATTGTGAAGCACAAAATAGGGAGGTCTTCTGGAAGCATTTAACTTCCAACACAGGACAACGCAAAAAAGAAAATGTCTGCAGCTGCACATCTTTGAAAATAAAAATTTGCAGAAGCAGAGTTCTCCCAGGTGATTGGTACAAACTGAGATGCAAGATCTATTATCTCTTGACTAGTTCCAAGGGAGTTGAGGGTATCACTAGTGGTAGGATCCACCTCGGGCTTTGTTTGGTCACCAGGAGGGAGCATCAGAGACCAGGCTGAATGAGGAACTGCACAGGTAAGCCATATTTTCAGGAAGCAGACAGTCTGTGAGGCAGGGATTAAAAAGAAGAAAAAGAAACTGTATCGTGAGCAGCTCTTAGCTCCCATTCTTGTTGGGCTAAGAAGAAAGAAGTAAAGGAGTAGTGATCCAAAAATAAAAACCTTATTTTCAAAAAGGAAGTTGAGAAAGAGAGATACAAACAGCCCAGAAGAAAAGTGGGCAAACAAATAACATGTACATTTCACTGAAACAAAAATGCAAATGTTTTCAAATATGGGAGAATATTTTCAATCACACTCTTGAAAAGAATGCAAAGTAAAGCTACACAATGATATATTTTTCACTTCTGAGATTGGCAAAATTTTTAAACTATGATAGCAAACTGTGTGAGCGATACGTGTGGGGAAATAAACACCCTCATATATCTTGCAGGTGGGAGTGAAGACTGGGACTAGCTGCTCTGCGGAGAGCAGTCTGGCAACAGCTCTCAACATGTGAAATCCTTTGACCCAATAATGTCACTTTTAGGAAGTGAGATATGGTATTTTTTTAATAGCAAAGGTCTGAAAACAATCTAAATGTTCACAATACGGGACTGAATAAATTATGGGGCAAACATGCAGTGGAATATTATACAATTTTTTTTAAGAATTATATGGATCTGTACATTCTGATATGGAAAACTCTCCAAGATATATGGTCAAGTTAAAAAAAAAAAAGGAAGGTCCACAAAAGTATTTTGCTATGCTACCACTTGCATATGAAAACGTAAATACATAATTATAAAAATAAATGCTTGTACATGGGGAGAATATGTCTAGAAGCTGGCAGCAGTGATTGCATGTAGAGAGGGAGAAATAGGTGGCCAAGAAACTAAAACAGGGACTTCCCTGGTGGTCCAGTGGTTAAGACTCCACGCTTCCACTGCAGGGGTTGAGGTTTCCATCCCTGGTTGCGAGAACTAAGATCCCGTGTTCAAGTGGTGCAGCCAAAAAAGAAAAAGAAAAAAAAACTAAACTAAAACAAGAGGCACATAAACCATTAAAAAGTGTGTATATGTGTGCACGTATAAATAAAAGAAACATTAAAGTTCCCAGAAAACTCTTACTGTGGTTCTTTGTGTATCGTAAGATTATGGGGGATTTTTCTTTTCTTCTTTGCAGTGTTTTGAGTTCATAAATATTCCACATTGAAAATGAAAGTCCCTTGAAAAAAAACAGGATTTTTTTTTTCCTCCTAAAAGTCTCAGTTATCTCCACCAAACAGAAATACCTGGTCAGTTCACTCAGTGAAAACACACCTTTTGCTTGCGTGGCTCTTGGGGAATGCCCTGCTCTCTGTGCTCAGATGTGCGTAGGGGTTCCTGCCCGCTCTGTGCGCTATGCAGCCCTGCAGCCCCAGGCTCCCTGGTTGGCAAGGCCCTGCGGGCCAGAATATTTGGGGACAGAGTTCCACTTACTGTTTCTCTCAGGTAAAGGCCTTCCCCAAATGGTGCTGCTATCAGAATTAAAGACTTGGAGCTATTTTGGTTGCATTCTTGGTCTTAAGAAACAGGTTTCCTGTTAATACTGTTTTGACTCAGATTGTTTGGGTCTTTCCAGCGGGAGACCAGATTTAGATCAAACGCACAGGATCCTCCTGATGAAACAAGAAGGGCCTAGAACACCCAGGGAAGTCAAAGTCCCTGCTTTTTAGAGGGTGGGAAACGGGATTGGGGCACTTTCTCTACTGCCCTGGGAGGCCCCGATGAAGAAAGGCCCGCCTGCTCGGAGCCACACAAAGCCAAGGCTGCTGGGCCGGCAGCTTGGATGTCAAAGCATCCTGGGCCCCCCGTGGAATGCAGGTCCCGCTCCGCGGTGCTGGGCCAGGATAAGGAAGCCCACTCGGCTGTATTCCGAGTACCAGTCTTAGCAGGGTTCCTGCGTGGAGCCTCCTTCAGGGTTGTTTAGGGCATGCCATTGGTTGCCACTATTTGAGCTGACAGCCAGGAAGCCTGGGAATATGGGGCCAAAGAAAACATGAGGGAGGGTCTGTCCTGGTCCCTCTCAGACTCAGTCAACCTGGCAGATGCTCCTACCCAGACAGGAAGGGATGCTGATGAGGGGCCTGGGCATGGGGGGGAGGGGGGGACAGCTGTGGGGAGGGCGGGGCGGGTGGGCACTGCCTGCCCACCCCAGCCCAGGGTGGGAGACAGGGATCCCAGGTGCACATACCTCTGTGGGGTGGCTCTCAGGACACCCCATCCTGGACTAGCCCCAAATCTGAGGCAAGCAGGAAGGTATCAAGCTGGTAACCAGAGTCCCCAAAGCAATTGAGTGCTCTAACTGGGACCTACTCTTTATTCCATATGTGGGCCCTATGTTCCCTTTGCCAGGACTGAGGGAGTGCCTACAGCATCTGAATTTTCACAAGAAAATTCATTTTCACAGAGTTGGTCCTGATTAACAATGAAACCTTTAAAATGGACTCAGAGCTTGGCTGCGACCAGCTGACATTTTTCTTCTGAAAGAGCCAGGCATATTTGTTGCCAAGGCCTTTCCCTTTGAATCTTTGTTTGAATGTGGATCTGGGAACTGGCGTCTACAGCTTCTTTCCTGATGAGATCTTAAATCATCCAGGTGACTGTGGGTAGGTGGCCTGTGCCGCCCGGCCCAGGCCTCTCATAAAAAGGGCAACTCTTTAGCCCAGAGTCAGGAAGTTGGTGTTCACCAGCAGTAAACAAGCAGCCTTCCAAGGACTGAGTGCAGGTCTTTCTTCTGAGACCAGGGGAGTCTAGCCAAACTGTCTTCTCCCATTGCAGATTACAAACTGTGAAGAAAAGTCTTGACGTTTGGCAAAAGTTCCCCTTCCCTTGTAAAGTTAATAAAAGAAAACCATGTGTTAAAAACAAGCTAGCCTTTTTCCTAACAATCCTGCATCATGGGGCCACTGCTCCAAATGTCAGATAAATATATGCTTCAGTGAAGCAAGGAGACAAAAATAATACAGCAAGGTAAAAAGAATTCAGATTTCAGGATAATGGTCCTTCAACACATATGTACATGAAAATGCCTTTTTACCTGAAATAACTAAGGCCTGAATTCTTTGTATCAATGGTCCTCGCTTGAGGCTCCATGGATCATGTGTACTTATGGGGACCCTTCCCCCAGTACAAGGGTGGGCCGGGTTTTCTGAAGCCCACCAGTTCACCCCATTCCATTTACCATCATTGGCTCAGGGTTAGCCATGCGACCTGAGCAGCCCAAGCAGGGTATGTCTCATAGTTACTGTTTATAATGCTGTAAGCTTCCACCCTTCCTCTGACATCATAGCATGAGGAGGTAGAGCCTGTAACATTTTCCACCAGGAGAAAAGCAGCTCAAGACTTAAGCCCAGAGTTGGTGGGAATGTAAAATGGCATAGCAGCTATGGAAAAGTCTGGCAATTCCTCAAAAAATTAAACATACAATTACCATATGATCCAGCAACTCCACCTCTGGATATATATCAAAAGAAACAAAATCAGGGATGCGAACAGATATATGTACACTTGTGTTCATAGCAGCATTATTCACAAAATATCATTCACAAAAGCCAAAACGTGGAAGCAACTTAAATGTCCATCAGTGGAAGAATAAATAAACAATATGTGGTAGATACATACAGCAAAGTATTATTCGGCCTTCCAAATGAAGGAAATTCTAACATATGCTACAACATGGATGAACCTTGAGGACATTATGGTAAGTGAAATAAGTCAGTAACAACAGGACTAATACTGCATGATTCCACTTATAAAGTTCCTGGAGCGGTCAAATTCAGAGAGACAGAAAGTAGAATGGTGGTTGCCAGGGGCTGGGAGGAGGGAGAAATGGGAAGTTATTGTTTAATGGGCACAGAGTTTCAGTCATACAAGATGAGAACTGTTCTGGAGATGGGTGGAAGCAATGGCTGCAAAACAATGTGAAGGTACTTAATGCCACTGAACTGTACACTTAAAAATGGTTAAGATGTTCAATTTTATGTTATGTGTATTTTACCACAATTTTTTAATTTAAAAAAAATTTTTAAGAGAATTAATCCTACACACAGGGGATGGCCAAGCTGAGAGAACAGCAGAGAAACAGAGCGGGAGTCTCCAAAGCTGGCCCTGAAGGTGCTCATCTTACATATTTCCAACTGTTTAAGCCAGTTGGTTTTAGTCCTTCTGATGCTTATGCGTTAAGCCATCCTCACAGCCTTACTGTACGCGAAAGAAGACACTACCATTAGCTTCTAGAAAACAAACCCAGTGGAGCTTCCAGTCCAGCTCCTTCCTCTCCATTGGGTAAGGCATAGGATTTGCCCAAACAAAAGATTGTCCTGTGGATGACACATTCCAACCCCTAACCCTCAACACTTATTAACCCCTGGATGCCACTGAACTTCACCTACTGGTCTCAGGCCACACTCTAGACTTTTGGAGGTCAACACACAGAACCTCCAAAATTGTTGTTCTACTCCTATTATGACTTTGTTAAATTAACATTTGTTAAGCAGAGCTCAGGTGAGCCCAGGTTCAACAACAGACTACAAAAGAAACTGAAATAGAGAAGTTTATCACTCACAGGTCCTGGAGGAAGAATACGGCATGCCTCGAGGGGTCACATGAGGAGGTCAAGGCAAGGTACAGGCAGAGAGAGTGACAGGACCCGGGGCACATGCCTTTATTAGGGTGCACGGTAAGTGCTTTGGAACTTCCAGGCTAGGGGCGGAATGGTCAACTCAATCCAAAAGAGCGGGGCTTTGGAAAGCCCCACGGGGGTCTCATCTAAGAGGCCCATAAGGCATACAGGCCCTGGGAGGCAGGGGAAGGGGTGTTGGCGAATGCCATGGTCATATTAGGAATTTACATTTGCTGTGACTCTCTGGGCTGCCATCTGAGGCGTGTGCTTACAAAGGGGGCTAGTGTCAGTTTAAGGTCCCTGCAGGACACATGGTTAAACAAAATGGATGCCGAGGCAGCAGTGGCACAGGATAGCTTAGCTAAACTCTCACCAGCTCCTTTATCATAATCTGCTACCCTTGTACTCTGCTCACTTCCTCATCCCCACATGCATTCAAACTCTGGACTCGACTTTCCGGCCTAAATTTTATAGTGTTATACCTCAGCTGATAACATCCATAAGTGCTTTGGCTGTGTTTGGCAGTCAGCTCCCTCTCCCTTCCCCTAAAGTGGATCCCCTACCACTCTCCTCAACACCCCAGGCACACCCCTTCCACATGGTGCATCTCCTCTCACCTGTGTTTTCAAGTTGTCTCTCTCCCTCCGTCTCTCACACTTACTCTTATTCTCAGCTTCTTTCCCACAATCTATAAGCACACTCGAGTCTTCCCATGTTTCCCATGGTCAGATAAATTCACTTCTTGACCTGCTACTCCTTTCTAGCTGCCACCTTATCACTCTCCTTCCCGTCATGATCAAGCAGCTCGAAATATCCGTCTGTGTCTCTTGTCTCCATCGCCTACATTTCCAGCCGCAACCGCTCCAGTGGAAACAGTCTGTTAAAAACGGCACTAAGCTCTTAAATGCCAAATCCAGAGGATCCACTTTCTAGTCACCCTCCTGCCTGAATTTCCTGTCATATGTGTTATGGTTTCCTTGGTATCTCCTGCTTCCTTGGTTTCTGGCACAATACTGCTTAGAGGCTGTCCTCATAGCTCTCTGACATTCTTCCCAAGGCCCTTTTGTGAGATCTTCCCTGAGAGGCTGGAGATCTTGACAGTCCTGCCCACAGCACTCTTCTGTTTCTGCAGTACATAGCCATCCCAGTGACTTCATCCAATCCCCTCTGTGCAGGAAAGGGCTGACTCGGCAGGTCTGGTATCTTCAAACTGTGCACCTTCCAAGGAAAGGTCTGGCCCTTGCCTGCCTCCTGGAAAATAACTTCTAAGCCCTTGGAATATCCTGCCTGACAAGACTGCCTATTTTTCTGGACCACACCAGATAGTTTATGCTAACAATGTGATGTGTGGTGTGGATCTTGGGCCACACAGTATCAATGTGACCTCCGAAGGGGCTGGAGACTAAGTAGCTAAGGTCAGTCATGTGGCCACCCCATGTTTATCTGACCAACCCCCTCCCCAAAATCCCTGGACATCATGGCTCTGGTGAGATTCCCTGGTTGGCAGTCCTCCATAGGGGTTGTCACACACCATTGCTGGGATAAGTAAGTACCATCTGCACAAATGCACTGAAAGGGACAACTAGAAGCTTGTGCTTGGACTCTGCACTCACAACTTTTGTCTTCGCTGACTTTGTCTCCTCCTTTCATTGTAATAAACCATAACCATGTGTATAACAGCTTTTCTGAGTTCTGTGAGTCCTTCTAGTGAATTACTGAGCTTGAGGGTGGTCTTGAGGATGCCCAATACATTAAATCATCAACAGTCATATACTGATGACTCATGAGTCCATATTTTTTTCTGTACATCCCTCCTGAGCACCAGTTCTACAGAGACATTGCAACCAGGATGTCTCAATAGGGCTACAAATTCAAATTATCCAAACTGAATCTCCTTATATTCTGCTCCAAACTCAGTTCTCCTCATGTTTTGCCAAAAACCCAGTCAGTCATGTCTAAAATCTGACAGTTATCTTACACTCCTACTTCTCCCTTGTCTCCCATGCCTAATCTGTGAGAGCTGCTCACTAACACCTCTGGATACTTCCCTTCTTTCCACACCCACTGCTTCCCTTGATTCAGGCCCCCACCATCTCACCTGGGCCACACAATCAGTAGTCTCTGGATAGGTCTCCCTATATCCAGGCCACACTGTTCCAATTACCCCCACTACAGATAAAATGAACCTTTTTAAAAAGAAAAACTAGATTCTAGTTCAAGAAGGTGAAACAAATATTAAGGTATGATAGGTATAAAAAGAGTATGAATCCATAATAGTGATGAGAAAGGCCATTAGTGAAAAGGACATTTCAATAATTTTTAGAGTTAAAAAGTGAATAAGGGGGCTTCCCTGGTGGTGCAGTGGTTGAGAGTCCGCCTGCCGATGCAGGGGACATGGGTTCGTGCCCCGGTCCGGGAAGATCCCACATGCCGCGGAGCGGCTGGGCCTGTGAGCCATGGCCGCTGAGCCTGCGCGTCCGGAGCCTGTGCTCCGCAATGGGAGAAGCCACAACAGTGAGAGGCCCGCACGTACCGCAAAAAAAAAAAAAAAAAAAAAATTAAAGTGAATAAGAGGAGGTTAACAGATAAATCATAATATAGAGAGACTCACCCCATTTCACAACCCTCAGAGAAGCTTTGGATTTGGATCTTTCAGCAAGAGTTGATAAGGGTGTTTTTTTTTTTTAAAGAAATTGAACTTGGGACCACTGCAGTAAGGCTGAAGATAGAGCTCTTCTTCATTCAGGGATCTGGGGGATCTATGCCCAGCTTCCTACTCTCATGCTCTGAAGTGACTCTTGCTCACTGCCAATTCCCTGTCATAAACTGACAGCATCCAGCCATGCTACCCTCATCAGGAGAGAATCCCACCTATAGAGACAGCAGGATGAAACCTCTATCAACTACCTGCACCAGGGAACTGAGCCTTTTATTCCTAAATATGTACTATTTGACTTGTTACCATGGGAATATGTTAATTTATATTATTTTGGCTTAAAAGATCGCTGCAAAACTGGTTTAGGTACTTTCCAGTTTAAAATCCTTCAGTGGCTCCCCGTGGCCTACAAGATAAAATTCCAACTCCTTCCTTGGCATCAAGAAGCTCCTACTCCAGACCATTTTCTCATCAAGCCCTACTGGTATTTTACATTCCATACATACTGATGATCTGGCAATTTTATGCTTCTTGGCCTTTATTCATGCTATTCTCTGCTCAGAATGCACTTCTCCCTATCCTTTCCCTTGGGCAAACACTAGCATGTCTCAAGATTTAGTCCAAGTGAAGTGTTTAGTGACAACCCCTTCTCTCCCAAAACCATGTAAAATCATTCCCTTCCACACGTTTCTGTCAATGTTCCTATGATACTTTACTGCACTTATAAATTTACCTGTCTGTACTTTGTGCTCCATGAGAGCATTACCCATATCCCTAGAATACAGGAGGACCTCAATAAATCCCTGATGGATGAATGAGTAAGTGGCATTTGAGGCTGGGTCAGATATTGGCTCCATCAGTTGTCTTATGTAAGCAACATTTTATCTATCAATAAAAAGCAAATAATGATACTAGCTACACTGTCGGACTTCTGTGAAGATAATAACAATAGATAAAATTTACTATAGATGATGTCAAATACTATCCAAGACACTTTATACATTTCTAAAATTCATTTTCATAAGAACTCTGCAAGATGGGTTCTATTATCTTCACTTAATAGTTGATGAAATTAATGTTCAAAAATTAAAAACCGTCATTTTAACATCTAGTGGAGTTTCCGTTATACTATGGGCACCCAGTAGCTGCTAGCTCTCTTTCCTATCCCACTCTTCTCAACTCTAAGACATTAGGATTAGATAATGGGAGAGAGAAGGAAGGCATAAATTTGTTGAGGAGACTATATAACAAAGCTGAATTTGTAACAGCTTTATAACTTTCAGGAAAAGGCATCTCCCAGACCAATGTAGAAATCATGATCACAGAGTGCAGTGATTTCCCCTGGGTCAGTATACCTAGGCTCAGATTAGAGGATTCATGCTCACTCCACTTCTCAGGTAAGCCCTTAATTACAATCTCTCAAAGAGGTTGGTCAGGTTCTTTTCATACCAGTGAGATTTTTTTAAGGCAATGTTGTTAGTTAGATTGTAGTAATAATAACAGCTACAATAGTAATAGCATAGCAGCCAGAGCAATAGTACAGCACAAAGAGCAGTAGGAGTGGTATTAATTGAGTATGTACTCATTGCCAGACCCTGTCTAAGAACCTTACATTAAGTAATACATATTAAGATAATTACTGGGCTTCCCTGGTGGCGCAGTGGTTGAGAGGATGCCTGCCGATGCAGGGGACACAGGTTCGTGCCCCGGTCCAGGAAGATCCCACATGCTGCGGAGCGGCTGGGCCCGTGAACCATGGCCGCTGAGCCTGCGCGTCCGGAGCCTGTGCTCCGCAATGGGAGAGGCCACAACAGTGAGAGGCCCGCGTACCGCAAAAAAAAAAAAAAAAAAAAAAATTAAGATAATTACTAACAGCAATAGTATTAGCAGTAGTATTAGTAGTGATCTCTAATATTAACTTAGTGCCTGCCATATGCCAGGCTCTATGCTAAGCCCTTTACAATTATTAGCACATTTTACCCCTATGAAAAAATTACTATTATTATATACATATTGCAAGTAGACTTCCAGAGGAAGTAATAAGATCTTGATTTGCCCTCTTGTCAGAACCAACCAAAAAAATGGACAAAATACATGAAACAATAATTTTCAAGACACTTTATAACAAGCAGTGGAGGACAGTGATCCCTGAGAGACAGGAAAGAAATAAGGTGACTCCTATGACTGTCCTAGCTTACTGGTGCCCTCTCCAGCCACAGGGCAGGCAGATGAATATCAGGGGAATCCAGAACTCAAGCTGAGGAGACAAAGCTGAACGTACCAAGGCACCTAGATTTGCAAGACAGCATACCAGAAAGGAAAAAGCTTCACAGAGAAAAAACTACAGAAATCAGCAGAGGGTCTCCCTTGAATATCCAGCACATATGTGAGGAAACCAACCCAAGCCTGGGGAAAGGATTAGAGGAAATAGTACCTGGTACTCACACAGTGCTGGGAATAGTGCCTGTTCCCACCAGCCTGGAAAACCTCACAATTCAAGAGCTATTGGGTAGAGTACTCAGGGCCTTGTCTTGGTAGTGGGGAATAATTCGTCTGAAATTAAACTCTGTTCCAACCCCACCTAACAAATCTTAAAAACAAGAAAGACCCAAAGGATCAGACTGTTTCCAAGTAGCTTAGCTTCATCTCAGAGCAAAGCTCAAGAGTAAACATAGGGATAAAAAAAAGTATCCAGCACCCAACCAGGCAAAATTAATGATGACTGGCACCCAATCAAAAATTACCAGCAGGCAAAAAGAAGAACCCATAATAATAATAAAAAAAAAGCAACCAATCAACACTGACCCAGAACTGACAAAGATGTTAGAATAAGCAAACAAGGACACTAAAACAGTTGTTATAAATGTATTATGTATTTTAAAAAATTAGTTCCATGGAAGCTGTAAAAATAGAGATAAATGAACTTAGAGAGATGAAAACTACAATATGTGAGACGATAAAATAAAAAACGTACTGGACATGATTAACAGCAGATTAGGCACCACAGATGAAAAGATTAGTGAATTTGAAGATAAAGAAACCATCCAAAATAAAACAACAGGAGAAAGAAAATAACACAAAAAAATAAAACAGAGAAAAAAATATTTTAAGAAATAATGGTAGAAAATTTCCAAATTTGATTAAAACTATAAATCGACATATCCAAGAGGCCAATAAACACAAAGCTCAAGAAACATAAGAAATACTATACCAAGGCATGATATAATTAAATTGCTCAAAACCAGTGATAAGGGGACAATCTTAAAAAAAAAAAAGTAAAAGACATATTACAAAAATAAGGATTATAGCAGATTTCTTGTCTGAGACAATGCAAGAAAGAAGATGATCAAGTAACATCTTTAAAGCACAAAAGAAAAGTCATGAAAAAGGGAGATCAGCACTGAGTAGAACAGAAACTAAAAGAAGACTCAGCTAGGAAGCTGGAGATTTAATGTCAGATTTACAGTTCCTACAAAAAGTGGACTTCAGTCAATATCATACACAAATAGAAATACCAGTTGGATTAAAGATATGTGTCAATCTACAATTCTATACCCAGCAAAAAATATGTTTCAAAACTAAAGGTAGGATAAAGACTTTTTTCAGGAATAAAAAGCTAAAAGAATGTATCACCAGCAGACCTGCACTACAAGAAATGTTATGGCAAGTCCTTGAGGCAAAAAAATTGATGCCACATGAAAACCTGGCTCTACCCAAAGGAATGAAGAGGATCAGAAATTGTAACTACATGAGTAGGGACATAAGACTGTGTTCTTATTAACAAAAATAATAACGATTTAGAATGAGGTTTATAACATATGTAGAAGTAAAATGTATGACAATTATAGCACAAAAGGCCAGTAGGGGGAAAACAGAACCTATCAAAAGATTCTAATACTATATGTGAAATGTATAATAACATTTGATGATGTTAAAGATATATACAATAAACCCTAAAGCAATCATTAAAATACTAAAGAGTTATAGCACATAGGCCAAATTAAGAGGGAAACAGTCATTAAAAATAATAGTCAATCCTAAAGAAGTCAGTAAAGAATGGGGAAATTTTAAAAGATGGGACAAGGAAAAAAAAAATGGCAAGACGACAGACCCAAATTAAGCATACCAATAATCACATTAAATGGAAATGTTCTAATTAACCTAATCAAAAGGCAGAGATTATCAAATTGGATAAAAAAGCAAGACCAAACTATGTGCTGCCTACAAGAAATTCACTTTAAATATAAAGACACAAATAGGTTAAAGAATGGAAAAAGATATACCATGTTAACATTAATCAAAAGAAAGCTGGAGTGTGTATCATTTGCAAATGTCTTCTCCCACTCAGTACATTATCTTTTTGTTTTCTTGATGGTTTCCTTTGCTCTGCAGAAGATTTTTAGCTTGAAATAGTCCCATTTGTTTATGTTTGCTTTTGTTCTCCCTTGCCTGGGGAGTCATATCTAGAAAGATATATGACTCAACAGCAACAACAAAAACCAACCCAGTTTTTAAAATGTGCAGAGGAGCTGCATAGACATTTTTCCAAAGAAGACATACAGATGGCCAACAGGCACATGAAAAGATGTTCAACACCACTAATTATTAGGGAAATGCAAATCAAAACCACAATGAGATAACACCCTCATGTCTGTTAGAATGGCTACTATCAAAAAGGGAAGCAATAACAAGTGTTGGTGAGGACGTGGAGAAAAGGGAACCCTTATACACTCTTGGTAGGAATGAAACTGGTGCAGCCACTATGGAAAACAGTATGGAGATTCCTCAAAAAATTAAGAACACAACTATCATATGATCCAGCTATCTTATTTCTGGGTATTTATCCAAAGAATATGAAAACACTAATTCAAAAAGATATATGCACCCATATGTTCACTGCAGCATTATTTACAATAGCCAAGATATAAAACTTAAGTGTCCATCAATAGACGAATAGATAAAGAAGATGTGATACACACACACACACACACACACACACAATGGAATACTACTCAGCCATTTAAAAAAATGAAAGCTCGCCATTTGCGACAACACAGATGGACCTTGAGGGTATTATGCTAAGTGAAATAAGTAAGACAGAGGAAGACAAATACCATATGATTTCATTCAAATGTGGAATATAAAAAGCAAACAACAAGAAAAAAACAAAAGAAATCTGGATATATTCATATTATGCAAACTAGAATTCTACATATATCAACTATATCCAGTTACAAAATATAGAAGATAAAGGTAGATAACTGAACACTTGCATTTGTCTACACTCCCTCTTGAAATATCTATGCAACAGCATTAAAAGTGGGGTTTCTTTTAATGTCATGAACCTATGAAGACAAAGAAAATAGGAAAGAAGACCAGAGGTTGATGCTAAGTGGTAACTAACTTACTAAACCTAAGAAAACTGACTTTTAAGCCAACAGTGGGATAGGAAATAGGCCACCTGATTTACACCATTGAATTCCCACAAAACTCAGGAATTAAAGGACCAAAGAGATGGTGAAGTGGGGTGATGATGGGCTAAGAACAGGAGAACTGATTGAAAGTCTGTTTAAAAGAAAGTTAGTCCCTCTCCCACCACCAGACCTCATCTCCCACTAAAAGTGACTGTGCAGCTGCTCCTCCCCAACCCAGCAGAGGTTACAGTGTATATGCCCTAGAGAGGATAACACAAGATGTCTAGGCCAGGAGACAGTACGTGGGGCTAGAGGTGAGTTTAACGTACTGAAAACAAGGAGATTAAGTGAAAGTTCGTATACTGAATGCTGAGACCCTCTCCTTTACCCAGGTTTCTTCTCTTTCTTGCCTTTTTTCTGGCAGCTGGGCTTTCTGCCCCGATGCAGGAGGTCATAGAGCCTTCTGTGGCTAGTCTGACCAGCCCCAAAGAAAAGACTATCAAAATGGACCAGACAAGTCACCCTGCAATGAAGCCAGTTTGTTAATAAGCATATTTGTGCCTCATTCTTATTTATGTGCACACAGCCAAGATTGAGAATAACAGCCAATATTTATATAGAGCTTATTATGTGCCAGGAGCTATGAGGTAGTTAGTATTACAATTCCCATTTTACAGATAAGGAAAGAGACACAGAGAGATCAAGGAACATGTCCCAATCCACATCACTGGAAAGTGGGAGGTGCAGAGCTCACACTCTTCTTTGTCATATATTACTGTTGATGTTTTAAATGGATCTCTTCCCTACCCTGCACTATCCCTCTTTATCTATGACCGTGTTGCCAGGCCTCCAAGCATTTCCAAGTTTCTCCCACACAACTTTCTTCAGGAAGCTCCTAGGATGGGCTTTATCAAATGAAACAGTAAGCCAAAAGAGAGGTGAGATCCAAAACACAGGAGACCCAAAGCAAGAGGAAGGTGAGAGGAAGTCCCAAGATTGTGATGCCAGCCAGCTGAGAAGGCAGTCTCTCTAGACCAGAGCAGCTCAGAAGGCTTCAGGAACAACAACCTCGAGAAAACTTCACATATAAATTCCCAATTTGTATGAGCATATTGAGAGGAGATATACATATCTAAGGAAAAGTGTGGGGTAGTATTAGTGATAACAGAGAAAAACTACTCAAACAAAAAAATAGACAGTTATTAAATACAGGGGAAAAATAGTACAAGAAGGAAAATGAATTCATTTAATTTACAAAATGGCTCAGTTGTGAATGATGTTTACATAATCAAAATAATATAGACACTGGATATTGATCCAAAGATAACATACTATAACTACATTTGGAAGAGATGTGAAAGGAAGTATGAGTTCATCCAAGAGGGGGAATAGAAAGAGAGCTAACATCTCAGCCTCCACATCAAAAAGTCAATGGATAATACCTACAGGTGAAAAGTCGGGAACTAGTAATACAGTGTGCTTTGCAGAAATACAAAACAATCAGCTAAAAGAAATGCAAGACCTTTGAACTATCTCACTCTTTTAAACATATATTTTTAAACTTTTTTATATATATATTTAAACTTGTTTTAAATAAACAAAACATAGTAGGAGAAAAAAATCCATTTAAAATATCAACAATAACATATGCCCAAAAAAGGAGAAACGCCAGAAATAAGTTAGCACAAATATGCACATCTTTGATATATAAAACTTTAATGAGTAACATGAAAGAAAACTTGATTAAATAGAAAACTATGCCTTTTTTATAGGAAAACTGAACATTTTAAGGTCTAAGTTCTCCCTAAATTGATCGACATTCATATGATCCCAATAAAAATAACAAAAATACTTGGCGGAGGGATGCATTAGTCTGCTTGGGCTGCCATAACAAGGACCACAGACTAGGTGGCTTAAACATCAGAAATTGATTTCTCACAGTTCTAGGGGCTGGAGGTCCAAAATCAAGGCACTGGAAGCGTTGGTTTCTTGTGAAACCTCTCTCCGTGGCTTGCTGATGGCTACCTTGCTGTGTCCTCACTTGGCCTTCCTCCTGGGCACATGTACTCCCAGTGTTTCTCTCTCTTCTTATAAGGATAAGGACCCCACCCTTAGGACCTCATTTAACCTTAAGTACCTCCTTAAAAGTCCTATCTCCAAATACAATCACATTGAGAGTTAGGGCTTCAACACATGAATTTTGGGGTGACACAATTCAATCCATAACAAAAAGAATCTGACAAAGAGACACTAAATTTGTCAGGGAAAAAAATTTGAGAATAACCAGAAAAACTACATTTTAAAAAAGAGTGATGGAGCAGAAAAGGGGGGATGTATAGAACTGACCCTATCAGATATTAGGTTGAACCACATAAAATTGCCATTTTTATATCAAGAAATGCTTGAATATTGGTGATTTCATACATTTCAACTAGTAAAACTTATTCTAAAGCTACAGTAGTTACAAGTTTCAGAATCCAGAAATAGGTCCAAATATACATAGGAATTTAATATATGACAAAGTACCACTTAAAACAATGGAAGAAAATATGGTCTATTCAATAAATGGTATTAGGACCGGTGGCTAGTAATGTTAAAGTGGATTTTTACTTCATTCCTTAAAACAAAATAATATTTAGAAAGTTCTGGAAATAGATAGTGGTGATGGTTATACAACAACGTAAATGTCCTTAATGCCACTGAATTGTACACTTAAAATAGTTTAAAATGATCAATGTTATGTGTCTTTAACCACAAAAAAAAATGGGTGTGGACAGAGAAGAGAGCACGTGCACAAGAAACTCTGAGTGTTAGGGAAGTAAGCCATCCACAGAGAAAAAGGTGACTGCCAACACCTGTCAGCAAACCCTTGAAGCTGGGCGGATCCTTCAGGATATCAATGTTCTGGTATCATCTAAGTACTCAAAGTGTAGTCTGTGGATCACAATGCAGATTCTGATTCAGGAGGTCTACATGGGACCAGAGATTCATTTCTAACAAGCTACCAGGTGATGCCTGAACTTGCAAAGTTATAGAGCTATGATTCTCAGCTTTGGCTGAACATTGCAATCCAGGGAGATTTTTTAAATGTCACTGGCTAGGGTCTCTCCAGACCACGAATTAGAATCTCTAGGGGTGGGGCCAGATGTTATTTTTGGAGTTTCCCAAGCTGGTTCCAATGTGCAGCCAGAATACAGATCTGCTAACGTTGAGACACAGATAAGTTTAGAAAAGGAGATCAGTGTTAGGAAACTTTCTTCCCAATCCCAATGTTTCCTTTCTCTATGAGAGGACAGGGTCTCTCTCCATCTTTACTCACACCATATGGGAGATGGAAACTTGGGAAGAAGTTTCACAAACTGTTCACCTCAGCTTTGCCGTTTTCTATCTTGGGAGGAGGCTCCCCACAGAAAGCACACATTTCACCTGTGTTCCTCTATGACATGAGCCAGTGGTTTTACAGTGTGATTTCCAAGCCAGCAGCATCTACATCACTTGGGAATTTGTTAGAAATAGAAATTTGAAGGCCTCACCTCACACCTACTCAATCAGAAATTCTCGGGCTGAGGCCAAACAGTCCATGTTTTCACAAGCCCTCCTGGTGATTCTGAGCTCACTCAAGTTTAGGGATGCCCATTCAAGTGCAGTTCTGCCTGGGACTAGTGGAAAAGTCTGTTAAATTCTGAGCTTCATAATTAGAAGCTCCCTTGGCTAACAGAGCTAAAGCTACGTCCTCCAACTAGGTTCTCATCAGTAATAAAGGTGATGTTGTGACCTTCAGAATAATAGAAATAATATTTAGGAGAAGCAAATAGTTTAAAGGAAAAAAAAAAATGAAAGCATAAATGCAGTTTTGATGATTTTAGAGTGTGAAAGCAAACCTAGAAGCTAAAAAGACTAAATTTGTCCACACGCAAATTGAACTCATCCACCAGTCAATCCACCAATATTTCCCAAAAGTAAGCAAGATCAAAAGTGAAAGTCAAATAGAGAAAAAAATAATTGCTTAGAAATCAATAAGCAAAGAAAACCAGCCCAATGGAAAAGTGGGCAAATGACTCAAAGACAGTTTAGAGCTTTGCTGTTCTATGTGGTGGCTTTTGCCACATGCAACTGATCCAAATTGAGGTCTGCCCTAAGTGTAAAACACACTGGATTTCAAAGACTTAGTGGCAAAAATATAAAGTATCTCTTTAATAATTTTTATGTTGATTGTATGTTGAAATGATAATATTTTAGATATAGTGGGTTAAATAATAGCTTCACCCATGGACTTCACCCATTTCCTTTTAACATTTTCAATGTGGCTTCTAAAAAGTTTTAAATTATATACATGGCTTCATTATATTTCTTCTGACAGTTCTGGTTTGGAGAATAAGAGATACTAATTGTCAGATTTATTAACAGGAAAAAATATGATTCAGTGCTGGTTAGAGTACAAATATGTGTGACACTTTTAAGAATAATTTGTTAATAACTATTAATATTTTAAAAACACGTACCATTCAACCCAGAAAAATTTCTTCTAGGATTTTTGCTACAGAACTGATAACATAAGTGCACAAAGATATGTGTAAAAGAATGTTCATTGCAACACTGTTTAAACTAGAAGAAAAAGGAAAAAACCTAAATGTCTGTCAAAAAGTTGATTAAATACATTATAAGAAGCCCACAGAGTGGAATACTATGCAACCATTAAGTAGAACGAAGGAGATCTACATGCACTAGCACAGGTGTGTATCTATAATATACGTGAAGTGAAAAAAGAATATTTCACACAATATGCACAATATACCTTCAATTTTGGTTTCTAAAAAGCCATATATATCATGTGTTGGGAAGTCTTTTAGTTTTTATGTTATTCCTGTATTTTATTGTTGCAATGAACATATACTACTTTTGTGATTTTAAAAAAGCAGCTGTGAATAAACATAACAGCACATGGGAACCATTACCCATTGCACCAGTTCCTACATTTTGTACATTAGAGGGGAAATGAGGACGACTGAGAACATTCACTTGCTAGATTCACCACCTTCTCAGTGGAGGCTACTATTCAAGGTCTCTCTCTGCCCACTTAGAAAGGACAGGAGACATTACCACCAACTTTGCCACTCTCCTAGCAGAGTGCTTTATCACCTTCCCTCCCTTCATTTAGGATCTCCCATCCAGTCCTTCTTGATCATGGCAGCCTGACCTCCACCTCTGTGATGCCCCTGAACTGCCATCAGTAAAGTCAGAAGGTCATTTCATGACTGTGACCACAGTTCCACTCTAAGCAGTGTAATGGACATAGAAGGAATGAGAAGCTATGGAAGAGCAATGAACCCCAGGATGGGGCTCAGCCTTCCCCTTTGGGGAGACTCCACCTGTGGAATTGCAGGTCTCTAATTATGGTTCCACTGCATCTCGGCCTCTAGCATTCTCATCTCCAGAAATACTTGTTTTTGTTCTGTTCACAAGGCAAAGATCAGAAGAGAATTATCTAATTCTCTCCTGTGCTTTTAAAAGAAAGAAGAAAATTCACACCTTTTTAGGAGTTGAGGACTTAATCTAAGAATGCTGTGGGGTGAGTCCCCAGAATGAATGCCTGACACATCAAGGTAGAGGGGCCTTGAAGGTAGAGTCAGTTGTTCTCAAAATGCCAGCGCAACTGAACCTTCACCACCCCTCTCTCTATTACTGACCTGGTCAAGGAATGAACTGTCAATCTTTATTTTGTTGGATGGGGTAGGCAAGATGAAAGGTGGTATAGGGCAGGACACAGAGAGCCAGCAAAGAGGAGGAGAGAGATTTGGTAAAAGGAAAAAAATAGGGGAAGTGAGTCAGCTGGGAGAAGAATTTAGTAAAAGAGTTGAACTGTTTAATGGGAATATTTAAGAAATGTTATGGCTTAACCTTTGCTCTAACTTCTTCCTCCTCCGTCTCCCCCAAGAACTTCTATTTCAAGTAAATATCTCCATTGCCTCTTCTACTTGGGCCTTAGTGATTTTAAAAAAAAAAGAAAAAGAAAAAACAGTTAAGACTAGCCCGAAGGGAGGCACTTGGTGCCAGGTTACACTTATATGGATTAATGTGGTTTATAATCATTTATTATTTCATTGGTTTATTCATTCCTTTAATAAATATTTAATAAGCATCTTCCATGTGCCAAACACTGTTCTAGCTGCTTAGATTTAATCAGTCAACAGCACAAATATCCCTGAACTCATTAAATCTACATTGTTGCCAGAGAACAGGTGGGGCACACATGCAATAAATTATAAACACTGTATCATAGTATGTTAGAAAGTGATTAGTTCAATGGAAAAAATGTTTAACGTGGGAGAAGTTACAAGTTTAACTAGGGTGTTAGGGTATGCCCTGTGTAAAGTGACATTTGAACAAAGATTTGAAGGCGGTGAGGGAGTGGAGGACACGACTATCTGGAGGAAAGACAATCAAGGCAAAGGGAAGAGCCAATGCAAAGGTCCTGAGGCAATGGGTACAGATGTCTCTCTGGGGTGTTGAAAACGTTCTGAAATTAGATAGTGGAGCTCACAGAATGACCTTGTGCATGTACTAAAAACCACTGAATTGTACACTTTAAAAGTGTGAATTTTACGATGTGTGAATTATATCTCAATTTTTTAATATCTCACAGTAGGAGTGTGCCTGGCATATTCAAGAAACAGCATGGAGGCCAGTATGGCTGGAGTGGAGTTGAGCAAAGAAATGAGGCCAGAGACAGGATAGGGACTCAGTAGAGCATCTTACTGGCCCTTATAAGGACCATAGTTTTTACACCCATGAAATGGGGACCCACTACAGGGTTTTGATGCATGTAGTGACATGACATGACTATATTTAAAGGGTCACTCTGGCTGCTGCATTGACAGTAGCTACAGAGGGACAAGAGTGGAGGCAGGAAAACCCTTAAGAAGTTCCTGCAGTGATTTAGGGAAAGATGATGCAGACTCAAGCAAGAGGAAATGGTGAGAAGGGATTGAACTCTGGGCAGAGTTTGAAAATAGAGCCCAAGGGTTTTCTGGCTGAATGGATAAAGGATATGAGAGAAAGAAGGGAGTGAAGCTTGGCTCCAAGTTTTGTAGCTTAACCATAGGAAAGATGGACAAATAAGGGAACCAAGGACTGAGCCTCGGGGCTGTCTAATGTTAAGGGAGTAAAGAGAAAAGGAAAGATTTATAACAAATACTGAGATGTAGGCAGAGAAATAGGAGGAAGAGTTATGAGAATGTGGTGTCTGGAGAGCCAGAAGATGACACCATGTCAGGAAGATGTGTCAGATGCTGCTGGCAGGTCATGTAATAAGAGAACTGCGAATTTATTGTTATTGCTGGTGAACTTGATGAGAGAAGTTACAGTAGCATGGTGAGAGCAAAAATACGAGTAGTAGGAATAATGGGAAAAATCTTTCTGACCTAAGAGTAGGCAAAGTTTTTTTAGAGGGCAAAAAGCATTAACCATAAAAGGAAAAAGCTGATAAATTAGGTTTCATCAAAATTAAAACCTTCTGTTCCTCAAAAGACACCACTAAGAAAATGAAAAGTTAAGCCACAGACTGAGAGAAAATATTCTCAAGTCATACATCTGACAAAGAGCTTGATCCCATAACATAGAAAGAACTCTTCCAACTCAATAATAAGACAAACAATCCAATTTTTTAAATGGGCAAAATATTTGAATCAATACTTCATGAAAGAAGATATACAAATGTTTAATAAGCAAATGAAAAGATACTCATTATTTTTAGTCCTCAAAGAAATGCAAACTAAAACTACAAGGAAACACTACTACAGAGCAGTTAAAATGGCTAAATTTTTTATTTTTTAAATTGAAAAGATACCAAACGGATACTAAGTTTTGGAAAGGATCTGCAACAACTGGAACCCTCATACACTACTGGTAAGAATGTGAAATAGCACAACCACTTTGGAAAACAACTTGACAATTTCTTAAAAAGTTAAACACACAACTACCACAAGACCCAGAAATTCCACTCCTACATATTTACTCAAGAAAAATGAAAACATACATCCATACAAAGATTTGTCCATGAAAGTTTACAGCAACTTTATTCACATTTGCTAGAAATTAGAAATAACTCAAATATCCATTAATTAGAGAAGGGACCAACAAACTGAGGAACATCCATATAATGGAATGCTACTCAGCAATATCTCTAAAAGAACAAACTATTGATACAACAACAACATTTTCGATGAATCTCCAAAATATTATTCTGAGAGGAAACTAGACAGAAAAGAGTACACAGCATGATTCCATTTAAATAAAGTTCTAAAACAGGCAAAAATAATTTATCATGCTAAAAGTCAGATCTATGGCTCCTTGGATCTAAGGCTCCTTGGATCTATGGCTCCTTGGAGTGGAAGAGACTGACTACAAAAGGGAAAGAGGGAACTTCCTTGGGTGATGGAAACATCCTTGACTTAAGCAGTGGTTACACAAGTTTATCCACTTGTAAAAACTCATAGAATTAACTGTACACTTGGTGTGAGAATTTTAATGCATGAAAATATACCCCAATAAAGTTTATTTTTTTAAAGAGTTGAAGGACGAAATGGGCAAATTTTTTTAGTTTTCTACATAGGAGAACAAAGGAATTAGGCAGTAACAACATGAGATGCGGGTTCAAAAGATGAGTTTTTCAAAGGAAGTAGCAGCATATTCGTATGATAAGAGAATGATCCAGTAAAGATAAGAAATGGGTGAAGTAGGAAAGCTTCTTTCAAGCTTCCAAGTCCAAGTTAGAAGTGTATTAGCACCATCTCCTGGGGTCCTTCCCAGGGGTGAAAACCTCTATCATGGATGAGTGCTATCATATCAAAATACTCTCGCTTTTCCAACTTTGTATTCCATCGTGAACCAGCCCCATATATATTCTACTGTTGCCTGCTGGTACAAGCTGGCTATGTCCGATGGAACTTGCAGTTTGCAGTCTCCTTCCTTCCGTGCAGTGTTAGCCTGTCTCTAGCCAGGTCATATTGTGACTTAACTCTAGTTATTGGTCTGGTGACTAGGAAGGGAAGTAGAAGTAGATATGTCTACTGAGGGGATGCACATTTCTTGCAAGCATAAATCTCTATATTATATTCAAGCAGGCGGAACACTAGCTATTAATGGAGAAGAGTAGCTATTTCTATAGGCTTAGAGGCAAGAAATTCAAGATTTTTGATTGTATCAATACAGGTGACCTTATTCAGGACTCAGTGACTCATTCCTTCCCAATCAAAGCTCTACTCTTTCATTTTTTTTTAACATCTTTATTGGAGTACAATTGCTTTACAATTGTGTGTTAGTTTCTGCTGTATAACAAAGTGAATCAGCTATACATATACATATATCTCCATAGCTCCTCCCTCTTGCGTCTCCCTCCCACCCTCCCTATCCCACCCCTCTAGGTGGTCACAAAGCACCAAGCTGATCTCCCTGTGCTATGCGGCTGCTTCCCACTAGCTATCTATTTTACGTTTGGTAGTGTACATAGTTTCATGCCACTCTCTCACTTCGTCCCAACTTACCCTTCCCCCGCCCCATGCCCTCAAGTCCATTGCCTGCTTCAGCATCTTTATGCCTGTCCTGGCTCTAGGTTCTTCAGAACCATTATTTTTTTCTTTAGAGTCCATATATATGTGTTAACGTATGGTATTTGTTATTCTCTTTCTGACTTACTTCACTCTGTATGAAAGACTCAAGGTCCATCCGCCTCACTAAAAATAACTCAATTTTGTTTCTTTTTATGGCTGAGTAATATTCCATTGTATATATGTGCCACATCTTCTTTATCCATTCATCTGTCGATGGACACTTAGGTTGCTTCCATGTCCTGGCTATTGCAAATACTGCTGCAATGAACATTTTGGTACATGACTCTTTTTAAATTATGGTTTTCTCACAGTATATGCCCGGTAGTGGGATTGCTGGGTTGTATGGTAGTTCTACTTTTAGTTTTCTAAGACTCTCCATACGGTTCTCCATAGTGGCTGTATCAATTTACATTCCCACCAACAGTGCAGGAGAGTTCGCTTTTCGCCACACCCTCCCCAGCATTTACTGTCTGTAGATTTTTTGATGATGGCCATTCTGACTGGTGTGAGATGATATCGCATTGTAGTTTTTTTTTGTTTTGTTTGTTTGTTTTTTTGTGTTTTTGCGGTACGCAGGCCTCTCACTATTGTGGCCTCTCCCGCTGCGGAGCAACAGGCTCCGGACACGCAGGCTCAGTGGCCATGGCTCACGGTCGCAGTCCCTCCGCAGCATGTGGGATACTCCCGGACGGGGGCACGAACCCACGTCCCCTGCATCAGCAGGCAGACTCTCAACCACTGCGCCACCAGGGAAGCCCCGCATTGTAGTTTTGATTTGCATTTCTCTAATGATAGTGATGCTGAGCATCCTTACATGTGTTTGTTGGCAATCTGTATTCCTTCTTTGGAGAAATGTTTCTTTAGGTCTTCTGCCCATTTTGGAATTGGTTTGTTTGTTTTTTTGATATTGAGCTGCATGCGCTGCTTATAAATTTTGGAGATTAATCCTTTGTCAGTTGCTTCAATTGCAGATATTTTCTCCCACTCTGAGGGTTGTCCTTTAGCCTTGTTTATGGTTTCCTTTGCTATGCAAAAGCTTTGAAGTTTCATTAGGTCCCATTTGTTTATTTTTGTTTTTATTTCCATTTCTCTATGAGGTGGGTCAAAAAGGATCTTGCTGAGATTTATGTCATAGAGTGTTCTGCCTATGTTTTCCTCTAAGAGTTTGATACTGTCTGGCCTTACATTTAGGTCTTTAATCCATTTTGAGTTTATTTTTGTGTATGGTGTTAGGGAGTGTTCTAATTTCATTCTTTTACATGTAGCTGTCCAGTTTTCCCAGCACTGCTTATTGAAGACGCTGTCTTTTCTCCATTGTATATTCTTGCATCCTTTATCAAACATAAGGTGACCATATGTGCGTGGGTTTATCTCTGGGCTTTCAATCCTGTTCCATTGATCTATATTTCTGTTTTTGTGCCAGTACCATACTGTCTTCCTTACTGTAGCCTTGTAGTATAGTCTGAAGTCCAGGAGCCTGATTCCTCCAGCTCCGTTTTTCTTTCTCAAGATTGCTTTGGCTATTCGGGGGCTTTTGTGTTTCCATACAAATGGTGAAATTTTTTGTTCTACTTCTGTGAAAAATGCCATTGGTAGTTTGATATGAATTGCACCGTAATTGTAGATTGCTTTGGGTAGTATAGTCATTTTCACAATGTTGATTCTTCCAGTCCAAGAACATGGTATATCTCTCCATCTGTTTGTATCATCTTTAATTTCTTTCATCAGTGTCTTATAGTTTTCTACATACAGGTCTTTTGTCTCCTTAGGTAGGTTTATTCCTAGGTATTTTATTCTTTTCGTTTCAACGGTAAATGGGTGTGTTCCCTTAATTTCTCTTCCAGATTTTTTCTCATTGGTGTATAGGAATGCAAGAGATATCTGTGCATTAATTTTGTATCCTGCAACTTTACCAAATTCACTGATTAGCTCTAGTAGTTTTCTGGTAGCACTTTAGTATTCTCTACGTATAGTATCATGTCATCCACAAACAGTGACAGTTTTACTTCTTCTTTTCCAATTTGTATTCCTTTTATTTCTTTTTCTTCTCTGATTGCTGTGGCTAAAGCTTCCAAAACTATGTTGAATAATAGTGGTGAGAGTGGACACCCTTGTCTTGATCCTGATCTTCATGGTAACGGTTTTAGTTTTTCACCATTGAGAACGATGTTGGCTGTGGGTATGTCATATATGGCTTTCATTATGTTGAGGTAAGTTCCCTCTAGGCCTACCTTCTGGAGGGTTTTTATCAAAAATGGGTGTTGAACTTTGTCAAAAGCTTTTTCTGCATCTATTGAGATGATCATATGGTTTACATCCTTCAATTTGTTAATATGGTGTATCACATTGATTGATTTGCATATATTGAAGAATCCTTGCATTCCTGGGATAAACCCCACTTGATCATGGTGTATGATCCTTTTAATGTGCTGTTGGATTCTGTTTGCTAGTATTTTGTTGAGGATTTTTGCATCTATGTTCATCAGTGATATTGGCCTGTAGTTTTCTTTCTTTGTGATATCTTTGTCTGGTTTTTATATCCGGGTGATGCTGGCCTCATAGAATGAGTTTGGGAGTGTTCCTCCCTCTGCTATATTTTGGAGGAGTTTGAGAAGGATAGATGTTAGCTCTTCTCTAAATGTTTGATAGAATTCGCCTGTAAAGCCATCTGGTCCTGGGCTTTTGTTTGTTGCAAGATTTTTAATCACAGTCTCCATTTCAGTGCTTGTGATTGGTCTATTTATATTTTCTATTTCTTCCTGGTTCAGTCTCAGAAGGTTGTGCTTTTCTAAGAATTTGTCCATTTCTTCCAGGTTGTCCATTTTATTGGCATATAGTTGCTTGCAGTAATCTCTCATTATCCTTTGTATTTCTGCAGTGTCAGTTGTTACTTCTCCTTTTTCACTTCTAATTCTATTAAGTTGAGTCTTCTCCCTTTTTTTCTTGATGAGCCTGGCTAATGGGTTATCAATTTTGTTTATCTTCTCAAAGAACCAGCTTTTAGTTTTATTGATCTTTGCTATTGTTTCATTTGTTTTTCATTTATTTCTGATCTGATCTTTATGATTTCTTTCCTTCTGTTAACTTTGTGGGTTTTTTGTTCTTCTTTCTCTAATTGCTTTAGGTGTAAGGTCAGGTTGTTTATTTCAGATATTTCTTGTTTCTTGAGGTAAGATTGTATTGCTATAAACTACCCTCTTAGAACTGCTTTTGCTGCATCCCTTAGGTTTTGGGTTGTTGTGTTTTCATTGTCATTTGTTTCTAGGTAATTTTTTATGTCCTCTTTGATTTCTTCAGTGATCTCTTGGTTACTAAGTAGTGTATTGTTTAGCCTCCAGGTGTTTGTATTTTTTACAGAATTTTTCCTGTAATTGATATCTAGTCTCATAGCATTGTGGTCAGAAAAGATACTTGATATGATTTCAACTTTCTTAAATTTACCGAGGCTGGATTTGTGACCCAAGATATGATCTCTCCTGGAGAATGTTCTATGAGCACTTGAGAAGAAGGTATATTCTATTGTTTTTGGATGGATAGTTCTATAAATATCAATTAAGTCCATCTTGTTTAATGTATCATTTAAAGCTTGTGTTTTCTTATTTATTATCATTTTGGATGATCTGTCCATTGGTGAAAGTGGGTGTTAAACTCCCTTACTATGATTGTGTTACTGTCGGTTTCCCCTTTTATGGCTGTTAGCACTTGCCTTACCTATTGAGGTGCTCCTATGTTGGGTGCATAAATATTTACGATTGTTATATCTTCTTCCTGGATTGATCTCTTGATCATTACGTAGTGTCCTTCTTTCTCTCTTGTAACAGTCAAATAAAGTCTATTTTGTCTGATATGAGAATTGCTACTCCAGCTTTCTTTTGATTTCCATTTGCATGGAATATTTTTTTCCATCCCCTCACTTTCAGTCCATATGTTTCCCTAGGTCTGGTCTCTTGTAGACAGCATATATACAGGTCTTGTTTTTGTATCCATTCAGCTGGTCTATGTCTTTTGGCTGAAGCATTTAATCCATTTATAATTAAGGTAGTTATCAATATGTATGTTCCTATTACCATTTTCTTAATTGTTTTGGGTTTTTTATTGTAGGTCTTTTCCTTCTCTTGTGTTTCCTGCCCAGAGAAGTTCCTTTAGCATTTGTTGTAAAGCTGGTTTGGTGGTGCTAATTCTCTTAGCTTTTGCTTGTCTGTAAAGTTTTTAATTTCTCCATCAAATCTGAATGAGATCCTTGCCAGGTAGAGTAATCTTGGTTGTAGGTTTTTCCCTTTCATCACTTTAAATATGTCCTGCCACTCCCTTCTGGCTTGCAGAGTTTCTGCTGAAAGATCAGCTGTTAATCTTATGGGGATTCCCTTGTATGTTATTTGTTGCTTTTCCCTTGCTGCTTTTAATATTTTTTCTTTGTATTTAATTTTTGATAGTTTGATTAATATGTGTCTTGGTGTGTTTCTCCTTGGATTTATCCTGTATGGGACTTTCTGTGCTTCCTGGACTTGACTGACTATTTCCTTTACCATATTAGGGAAGTTTTCAAGTATAATCTCTTCAAGTATTTTCTCAGTCCCTTTCTTTTTCTTTTCTTCTTCTGGGACCCCTATAATTCGAATGTTGGTGTGTTTAACGTTGTCCCAGAAGTCTCTGAGACTGTCCTCAATTCTTATCATTCTTTGTTCTTTATTCTGCTCTGCGGTAGCTAATTCCACTATTTTATGTTCCAGGTCACTTACCTGTTCTGCCTCAGTTATTCTGCTATTGATTCCTTCTGGAGAACTTTTAATTTCATTATTGTGTTGTTCATCATTGTTTGTTTGCTCTTTAGTTCTTCTAGGTCCTTGTTAAACGTTTCTTATATTTTCTCCATTCTATGTCCAAGATTTTAGATCATCTTTACTATCATTACTCTGAATTCTTTTTCAGGTAGACTGCCTATTTCTTCTTCATTTGTTTGGTCTGGTGGGTTTTTACCTTGTTCCTTCATCTGCTGTGTGTTTCTCTGTCTTCTCATTTTGCTTCACTTACTGTGTTTGGGGTCTCCTTTTCTCAGTTTGCAGGTTCGTAGTTCCTGTTGTTCTGGGTGTCTGCCCCCCATGGCTAAGGTTGGTTCAGTGGGTTGTGTAGACTTCCAGGTGGAGGGGACTAGTACCTGTGTTCTGGTGGATGAGGCTGGATCTTATCTGTCTGGTAGGCAGGACTGCGTCCAGTGGTGTGTTTTGGGGTGTCAGTGACCTTATTATGATTTTAGGCAGCCTCTCTGCTAATGGGTGGGGTTGTGTTCCTGTCTTGCCAGTTGTTTGGCATAGGGTGTCCAACACTGTAGCTTGCTGGTCGTTGAGTGGAGCTGGGTCTTAGCATTGAGATGGAGATCTCTGGGAGAGCTTTCACCATTTGATATTACATGAAGCCAGGAGGTATCTGGTGGTCCAATGTCCTGAACTCGGCTCTCCCAACTCAGAGGCACAGGCCTGACACCTGGCCGGAGCAGCAAGACCCTGTCAGCCACACGGCTGCTAGTGTTGGAGGGTCTCCTGCAGAGGCGGGGGTGGCTTTGGCTCTCTTTGAGGACAAGGACACTGGCAGAAGAAGTTCTGGGAAGTATTCCTTGGCGTGAGCCCTCCCAGAGTCCGCCATTAGCCCCACCAAACTCCTACACCATCTTGAAGGTTTCTCCCAAGGCTCTACTCTTGATGTAGCAAGAGTAGATGTAGCAGACCCATCAAAGTTGTAAACTGAACTTTCTCTGGAGCTCTGTTTCACCTTGGTTTTTCTGCATTTTGGCTTAAAGAGAGGAGAGACTCTCTATATGCTTTCAAAGAGACCCTCTGACTTTCACCGTTGACATCAGTGATTAATTAGTCTCGGGCTTTCACTGTTTTGCTCTAAGGTGTCAACGGCCCCCACAGCAGCCATCTGATTATAATCCTGATAATGACTACCCAACACCCCCAAAGTCTTAACCACCTGAGATACTGCACCTGCCCATGTGCTTGCTCCCACCAGCGCCCCATCTCTGTTCACCGTTTAAAATGTCAGCAGTCATACCGCATCTTCACTATCAGTTCTCCATCTACCCCCAGTGATGTGGTCTTCATTGCCAGAAGGCCAATGGGTGATCCATCTTCAAAATCTAATTTTAACTGGTATTTCCTAGGGCCATTTCTGATACCAAATGTCAAGTGTCATCAGAAAAAAATAGCCTCTAAAGCTCTGAGACTTTCATGAAAAATGTTTCTTAGGATTACTCTTGGAAATCACATCTGTAAGGGTGAGGGAAGCATGACTGGGCAGAAGTTGAACTGCAGTGTGAATGGCAAGTTGATCTCAGCTGATCCTATGGGGATCTTTGGAGCTGGAATGGTCCTTTGTTATTCTTCCCTCTTGACGCCAGAGGTCTGGACCTTGATACCTCTCCTCATCAACCACTCATTGGATGCAGGCTTCCCACAGGAGGTAGGTAACATTGGGAAAGGCAGAAGGCAATTCCCAGAGAGAGATTTGGCTAAGAACTTTCAGTTGCCAAAAATGTAGTGCCTCGGTCCTGAAGGGGCATCGGGGTGGCACACAACAGCATCCACTACCCTTATGATAACACTGTGAGTAAAGGAAACCAGTCATTTTGCTACCATTTTACGAGTAGAAGTGGATAAATACTTAACAGTATTTTCTTTTCCCAGCCCAGGGCTTTTTCCACTGAGGGGTAGGGAGAGGCCAAAGAGTTTATATTGCTCTAGACTTAATAAAAACAAATGAAGACCAGATGGCAGGAGGCTCCAATCTTAATCCAATAGAAGTATCTTTCAGTCTGTCTCCCTGTCTCCATTTTGGCCTAAACAGGTCACAAAAGAGCCCACAGTCTTGCTGAAAGGGAACTGAGTAGTTATGTACTATTTAATACAATTCAACATATAACAGCTAATATTTATAAAGCATTTGTATGTGTCAGACCCTGCTCTAAGTGCTGTGTCTGTAAATATATATGTACATGTGTATATACATATTATATGTACATACATGTGAACCTATATATGATACAGACACATGCATGTACATATATACTCATTTAACTCTCAGAAGAACCCTCTGAGAAAGGCACTATGATTATCCTATTACAGATGAGGAAACAATACAGAGAAGTGAAGTTGATTTGCCCAAATTTCTTTTTTTCAAAATATTTATTTTATTTACTTATTTTGGCTGCATGGGGTCTTCGCTGCAGCATGAGAACAAGGATCTTTTAGTTGCAGCATGCAGCCTTCTTAGTTGCAGCATGCGAACTCTTAGTTGCGGCATGCATGTGGGATCTAGTTCCCTGACGAGGGATGGAACCCAGGCTCCCTGCAGTGGGAGCACGGAGTCTTACCCACTAGACTACCAGGGAAGTCCCATGCCCAAATTTCTGATAAGTCAAAAGAACACTGCCTTTAGCTTCTAGTTCATTTATCCTTCCCATATACCTTTTTTGAGCTCTTGATCTTTGCCAGCTCTAGAGATAGAGACTAGTCTTTGAGTACCCCATAAATGTGACCACTTTTCCATGTATATAAATAACATAAAGGTTCTACTATGGAAGGTTCTACTTATTAGCCCCATTAACTGTATGGGAGATCAGGGCATAAACAGCGTTTCATAGGTGAAGAGCTCTCGTGGGTCACAGACACCATAGCACCAGCATCATGACCACCACAATGTAAACGCCGAGGAATACAGAGTGTGGGCAGGGACAGGGGCATGCTCTCCCATAGGATGCCTGGGTGGAACTCTGTGCATAAGACAGAGAGTTAATTAGGTGGAATGTGCTCAGGAGGGAAAAAGATCAGCATAAACAGTAAGGCAGCTGGTTGTTCACTCTTTCCGTATGCCCTGTCCTTACCTTTGGATGGCTGCATTCACAGCTCCAGTCTCCTTTATGACCTACACACTGATGACTCCCAAACACTCCCAAACCATTCTCCCAAATGCCAGACCCAAACACCGAACTGCCAGGTAAACTTCTTCACCTAAATGTACCAAAGAAACATGACTATCTCCAAAAATTATCTATGTTTTTCTTCCCTTAAACTTGCTTCTATGTGCCCTCAGTTCTGGTTATTGGTGTGTTTCAAACCTTTCACTGGTACCAAAGAAAGAAGTACCCAGACTTTCTTGGCAGCTTGCCCAGATGTGGGGCAGGAGGGTGAGAAGGAGAGGTGAGGTTTAAAAGCTGTCAGCAGCCAAACATCCAAAACAGAAGACAGACTCTCTTACATAATTATTTCCTCTACATACATGCAAAGTTTTTCTCTCAGCTACTTTTTGTAAACAGACATTTTCTGGAGTACCATTTTAATTCCCTTGTTGTTTCCTTAATATATTTTTGACTTATTTCATTAGTGGCTGCCATGGGGGTTACAATTAACATACTTACTCGTAACAATCTAGTTCAGACTAACACCAACTTAGTGTCAATAGTATATAAAACCTTTGCTTCTTTCAGAAAGAGAAATTAAGAAAACAATCCCATTATCGGGGGCTTCCCTGGTGGCGCAGTGGTTGAGAGTCCGCCTGCAGATGCAGGGGACGCGGGTTCGTGCCCCGGTCCGGGAAGATCCCACATGCCGTGGAGCGGCTGGGCCCGTGAGCAATGGCTGCTGAGCCTGCGCGTCCGGAGCCTGTGCTCCGCAACGGGAGAGGCCACAACAGTGAGAGGCCCGCGTACCACAAAAAAAAAAAAAGAAAGAAAAAAAGAAAACAATCCCATTATCAATAGCATCAAAAAGAATAAAACACATAGGAGTAAGTTTAACCAAGGAGGTAAAAGACCTATACACTGAAGTCTATAAAGACATTGATGAAATAAATCGAGCAGACACAAATAAATGAAAAGATGTTCAAGGCACATGGATTGGAATAATTAATATTGTTAAAATGTCCATGATGCCCAAAGCAATATACAGATTCAATGTAATCCCTATCAAAATTCCAATGGCATGTTTTAAAGAAATAGAACAAACAATCCCAAAATTCATACAGTCCACAAAAGACCCTGAATAGCCAAAATAGTCTTGAGAAAGAACAAAGCTGGAGCCATCATGCTCCCTGATTTCAAACTATATTGCAAAGCTTTAGTAATTAAAACAAGTATGTTATTGTCACAAAAACAGACATATAGATCAATGGAACAGAATAGAGAGCCCAGAAATAAACCCATGTATATAAGATCAATTAATTTACTGAAAAGGAGCCAAGAATATACAATGTGGAAAGGATAGTCTCTTCAGTAAATGGTGCTGGGAAAACTGGACAGCCACATGCAAAAGAATAAAATGGACAACTATCTTACACCATTCACAAAAATAATTGCAAATGGATTAAAGACTTGAACCTAAGACCTAAAATATTAAACCTCCTAGACAGTAAGGGGCTAAAGCTCCTTGGCATCAGTCATGGCAATGATTTTTTAGATTTGACATCAAAAGCAAAAGCAAGAAAACAAAATAAACCAGTGGGATCGCATCAAATTAAAAAGCTTCTGCACAGCAAAAGGAAACCATCAATAAAATTAAAACAAATTACCAAATGGGAAAAGTATTTGAAACTCATGTATCTGATAAGAAGTTAATATCCAAAAAAAATTAAAGAACTCATTTAACTCAATAGCCAAAAACAATCTAGTTTTAAAATGGGCCAAGGAACTAAACAGACATTTTTCCAGAGAAGACATACAAATGTTCAACATCACTAATTATCAGAAAAATGCAAATCAAAACCACAGTGAGGTATCACATCACACCCATTAGAATGGCTATCATCAAAAAGATGAGTGATAACAAATGTCAGCAAGGATGTGGAGAAAAGAGAACCCTTGTGCACTGCTGGTGGAAAATAAATTGGTCCAGCCACCATGGAAAACAGGATGGAGGTTCCTCAAAAAATTAAAAATAGAACTACCATATGATCCAGCAATCCCTCTTCTGAGTATAAACCCAAAAGAAATTAAAATAGAATCTCAAAGAGATATAAGCACTCCCTTGTTCATTACAGCATTATTCACAGCAGCCAAGATATGGAAACAACCTAAGTGTCCATCAACAGATGAATGGATAACAAAAATGTGGTACATATATACAATGGAATATTACTCAGCCATGAGAAAGAAGGACATCCACTGTTTGCAACAACACAATGGACCTTGAGGACATTATGCTAAGGGAAATAAGTCAAAGAAAGACAAATACTGCCTGATATCACTTATATGTGAAATCTAAAAAAGCCAAACTCATAGAAACAGAGACTAGAATGGTAATTACCATGGCTGAGGGGTGGGGGGAAAGTGGATATTAAAACAAAACAAAACACTTTGCTTCTACACAGCTCCATGTCTCCACTCCCTTCTTTGTGCTAGTACTGTCATGCAAATTATTACGTCTTTAATTCTGTGTGTCCATTGACACAGTGATATAATAATTGCTTTATGCTATTGTCTTTTAAATCAGAAAGGAAAAAATTGGAAACCAAAAACAAATTGCATTTTATATTTATCTATGTAGTACTCTATTTCTTCATGTGGATCTGAACTACTGGCTTGTGTTCTTCCTGTTCAGCCTGAAAGAATCCCTGTGGTATTTCTAGTAGTGCAGGTCTACTAGTGACAGAATCCCTCACTTTTTGTTTACCTGGAAGGTCTTCATTTCACCTTCATTTTTGAAGGACAGTTTCACCGTGTATAAAATTCTTAATTGGGCTTCCCTGGTGGCGCAGTGGTTAAGAGTCCGCCTGCCGTTGCAGGGGACACGGGTTCGTGCCCCGGTCCAGGAAGATCCCACGTGCCACGGAGCGGCTGGGCCCGTGAGCCATGGCCGCTAAGCCTGCACGTCTGGAGCCTGTGCTCCGCAATGGGAGAGGCCACAACAGTGAGAGGCCCGTGTACCACACACACACAAAAAAAATTCTTAATTAACAAACATTTTCTTTCAGCATTTTGAATATTCCCACCCACTGCCTTCTGTCCTCCACTTCTCTTCTTTTTCAGCTTTATTGTGGTATAATTGACAAATATGTTCCCAATTTCTGATGAATAAATTATCTGTTAATCTTACCAAAGATCCCTTGTATGTGATGAGTCACTTCTCTTGTTGCTTTCAATGTCCTCTCTTTGTCTTCAGCTTTTGACAGTTTGATTATTATTTGTCTAAGTATGGATCTCTTTGAGTTTGTCATACTTGGAGTTCACTGAATTTCTTGGAAATATAGATGTATATTTGTCATCAAATTTGGAAAGTTTTCAGCAATTATTTCTTCAAATATTCTTACTGTCCTTTCCTCTCTATCTTCTCCTCTGAGACTTGCATTATGCATATTTGTATGCTTGACAGCATCCCACAGGTCTCTTAGGTTCTGTTCATTTTTCTTCATTCTTTTTTCTTTCCATTCCCTACTCTCAGTTGACATATCTTTTTTTTTAATTTTTTAAATTTATTTATTTATTTTTGGCTGTGTTGGGTTTTCGTTGCTGCACGCAGGCTTTCTCTAGTTGTGGCGAGCAGGGGCTATTCTTCGTTGCGGTGTGCGGGCTTCTCATTGTGGTGGCTTCTCTTGTTGCAGAGCAAGGGCTCTAGGTGCGCGGGCTTCAGTAGTTGTGGCTCACCGCTCTAGAGCACAGGCTCAGCAGTTGTGGTGCACAGGCTTAGTTGCTCCACAGCATGTGGGATCTTCCTAGACCAGGGCCTGAACCCCTGTCCTCTGCATTGGCAGGCAGATTCTTAACCACTGCACCACGAGAGAAGTCCCATCAGTTGACATATCTTTAAGTTCACTGATTCTTTCTTCAACCAACTCAAATCTGCTTTTAAGCCTCTCTAGTAATTTTTTTCATTTCAGTTACTGTAATTTTCAACCCTAAAATTTCTTTTGGTTCTTTTCTATAAGTCTTTTATTGATATTCTTTATTTGGTAGTATTACTCTCATACGTTGCTTTAGGTTTTTAGATGTGGTTTCCTTTAGTTCCTCAAACATATTTAAAATAGTTGATTTAAATGCTATTTAGTAAGTACAGCGTGTGAACTTCCTCAAGGACAGCTGTCTGTTGACTTCTTTTCCCCTATATGTGGACCATATTTTTTTGTTGCTTTGCATGTTGAAAACTGGACATTTTAAATAATATAATGTGGCTACTCTGGAAATCAGGTTCTCTCCACTCCCTAGAACTTGTTTTTGTTGCTGTTTGTTGTTGTTGCAGCTTCTGCTGTTTGTTTAGTGACTTTCCTGAACTAATAATGTGAAGTCTGTATTCATTATCATATGTGAAGTCTCTGTTCAGTTAGCTTAATGGTTGGCTAAAGGTTGTACATAGATTTCTTTAAATGGCTGGAACCAGTAATTCTCCCACTCTTTGTCAAAGGTCTCTGTGTCCATTTGGGGGCATGACTTCAACACTCAGTCAGGAGTTTGACAACTCTACCTTAGCCTTAAGCCAGAATGACAGCTTAGAGTTTTCCCAGGTCTTTCCTGAACATATGAACAGCCTTGTGTATGCATGGCTGTTCATAAGCCTATGCATGCATGTGACCTTCTAGATTCCCAGGAATATAGCAGAGCTTTTCAAAACCTCCAACGGAAATATCATTCTCCAACTTTTCCTTTTGGGTTTTTTGCTCAGCTTGTTGTTTGCCCCACTGATATCATCATCTCAGGCAGCTGTGATACTAAACCATCACTGCTGATTGTTTTTTACAAATGCCTCTTGTTTGCACTGGGGAAGCTCTAAGGTCAAATAAAGACAACTCTTGGGAATGGGGAACCATTAGAAGGTGAAATAATGACAATTCTCTGGGAATGGGTCTTTGGAGGAGTTCCAACCCCATTCTGCCCCTCCAATGGCTGTTAGTCTGCTGGCTTTCACCTTTGTTGTGGGATGTTGGTTTCCAAGGCTACTGCAAAGCTGGCAGGGGAGATGGAAATATGGCAAGTTAAAATGCCACAAAGTTTACTGTTAGCAAGATTCCAGTGTTTCTCCTTTAAACTATTTTTAAATGTTTTAGATTTCAAACCAAGCACATCTTCAAGCCAGATATGGCCCAGGGGCTACTGATTTGCTACCTCTGTCCTATGCCATCTAAATGCAGAAACATTTGTTGAGAAAGAAAGAGTAAAATCCAAGTCAATATTTCTGTCTCAGTTAATGACTCATGTAAAAGTTGACCAAGCCCAGCAACAAGCTGCAGGTAGGATGACACCCAACAGAGATTTTGAAGGGATTCCATGACCATGTTTGTCTGTAGGGAGGCCCCTTTGGCAGCAAAGTCAATTCTGCTCAGCCAGGGAGAGACCCTGGGGGGTTCAGGCTCTTGTCCAGGTAAAAGGTGGCAAGGATATAATAAAGGGAATTAGCCAAGAAGATGAACAGCACAGACTCAAGGCATCCTCCAAAGCTGTGGCTTTCACTCATTTGTTTTTTGTTTGTTTGTTTGTTTTTGCATATCCCCCAGGAATTTTGAAAATGATACACATTTCAAAGATGATACTTGAATTATTTTATCTTAAATTTTTATAATAGCAAAGGATATAATTTGCATATTATAAATACTGACAAATTAAAACAAAAATATTACAATACTCCTTTTAAATGTATCTGACAGAATTTAAGTACCTTGCAATTTGATGCTATTAAAACCTAAACAGGGCTCCCTGGTGGCGCAGTGGTTGAGAATCTGCCTGCCAATGCAGGGGACACAGGTTCGAGCCCTGGTCCGGGAAGATCCCACATGCCGCAGAGCAACTAGGCCCCGTGAGCCACAACTACTGAGCCTGCGCGTCTGGAGCCTGTGCTCCGCAACAAGAGAGGCCGCGATAGTGAGAGCCCCGCGCACGGCGATGAAGAGTGGCCCCCGCTTGCCACAACTGGAGAAAGCCCTCGCACAGAAACGAAGACCCAACACAGCCATAAATAAATAAATAATTAAAAAAAAAAAAAAACCTAAATAGACATTTCTCCAAAGAAGATATACAGATTGCCAAGAACCACATGAAAGAATGCTCAACATCATTAATCACTAGAGAAATGCAAATGAAAACTACAATGAGATATCATCTCACACCGGTCAGAATGGCCATCATCAAAAAATCTACAAACAATAAATGCTGGAGAGGGTGTGGAGAAAAGGGAACCCTCCTGCACTGTTGGTGGGAATGTAAATTGATACAGCCACTATGGAGAACAGTATGGAAGTTCCTTAAAAACCTAAAAATAGAACTACCATACAACCCAGCAAACTCACTACTGGGCATATACCCTGAGAAAACCATAATTCAAAAAGAGTCATGTACCACAATGTTCATTACAGCTCTGTTTACAATAGCCAGGACATGGAAGCAACCTAAGTGTCCATTGACAGATGAATGGATAAAGAAGATGTGGCACATATATACAATGGAATATTACTCAGCTTACATAAAAAGAAACGAAATTGAGTTATTTGTAGTGAGGTGGATGGACCTCAAGTCTGTCATACAGAGTGAAGTAAGTCAGAAATGGAAAAACAAATACCGTATGCTAACACATATATATGGAATCTAAAAAAAAATTTTTAAAAGGTCATGAAGAACCTAGGGGCAAGACAGGAATAAAGACGCAGACCTACTAGCGAATGGACTTGAGGACATGGGGAGGGGGAAGGGTAAGCTGGGACAAAGTGAGAGAGTGGCATGGACATATATACACTACCAAATGTAAAACAGATAGCTAGTGGGAAGCAGCCGCATAGCACAGGGAGATCAGCTCAGCTCCTTGTTACCACCTAGAGGGGTGGGAGGGAAGAGATATGGGGATATATGTATATGTATAACAGATTCACTTTGTTATAAAGCAGAAACTAACACACCATTGTAAAGCAATTATACTCCAGCAAAGATGTTAAAAAAAAAAAGAACCTAGCACTTTAATAGCTAGAAATTTACATATTCCTTTTTCTCCTAGAATTGTGTTTCTATTTCCCATTTCCACCATTGAATTTTCTCCTAATGTGTTTTCATGGCTGAAAGACTATTATTGATTACTTTATCATACTCCCATTTATACCCATATAAATGAAATATAGATTTTTAAAATATTTCCTTTGATTATAAGGCTCTAATAGGTGCTAAGAATGTTTATTTTAGGTGAATTATTATAATTATTAATAGCATGTAATTGATGAAAATAACGTAAGAATATTATAAATTTGGATAATTAAAGCACACGAAAAGCAAAATTTTATGGTAAATTTGTTGCTCAATGAGATGGATGGGATGTTTGTATAAATTAGTTCATGCATACAAAGATAAACATTACTTATTTTTCAGCTTTTATAAATCCAAGTCTTGAAAAACAGTTCTCTTAAATAAGCAGAATAGAATGGAGTTGCGCTATAGAGATGTCTCTCAGTTCTTTGAACTCCTTCCTAGTTATATGTCAAAAAGCTGGGTGTAAGGGAATTCTCTGCATTTTCCCAGTTTTTCTGTAAGTCTAAAATTATTTCTAAGTTAAAAAAAAAAAATTTAATCCCTACCCAAACCTAGCCTCAGAGAACTCAGTCACCAGACCAAATGTCTGAAGTGAAGATCCATACTGCCCTTGTGCAGGGTGCTAAATGGCCTCAGTATAACCCTAGTCACTTGTAAAGGTATGTGTGGCTTTGTATCAGCTGATACCCCTTTGAATCTCTCCAATCCTCTGCCCTCCTCTCAACACTTTAGTCAAGATCCATGACCACATTTCCTCCCCACTTCAACGGTACCTCCAGACATCCCCCACCCTCTGCATGGGCATAAATAAGAATGGTCTCTCTTGTGACCTAGGCTCTGGGGAGGAGAGAGGGGACAATATTGGCAGAGTGGCTGTAATGGTTAATTTTATGTGTCAACTAGACTGGGCTACAGGATGCCCAGATAGCTTATAAAATATTATTCCTGGGCCTGAGATACTGTTTCAAGAAGAGATTAGCATTTGAACTGGTGAACTGATAAGCAAAGCAGATCACCCTCCCCAGTGTAGGTGGGCAACGTCCAATGTGTTGAGGGTCCAAATAGAACAAAAAAATGTAGAGGAAGGGAGACTCTGCTCTCTCTGCTGGAGCTAAGATGACCATCTTCTCCCCTCAGATTCCAATGCTCCTTGTTCTCAAGCTTTCAGACTCAGAAAGCTCCCCACTCCTCCCCAGTTCTCAGGCTTCAGACTTGGGCTGAATTACCAGCCCACCACCTGCTTTCCTAGATCTCCAGCTTGCAGATGGCAGATCGTGGCCCTTCTTGGCCTCCATAACCACATAAGCCAATTCCTACAAGAAATCTCTTTATATATGTATCCTGTTGGTTCTGTTTCCCTGGAGAACCTTGATCATGCAGTCACACAGTGATCTTTCTTAAGGCAACCCTGATCGAGACTTCTCTTGGCTACAATGCCTCTAATGCTTCTTACCCTTGGTGTAATACTCAAAAGCTTGATCTGACATTCGCATCTCTGTACAAGCTGTCCCCATTGTAGGTATCTTGGAGCTGATAACTTCCCATGACAAGTAAGAGTCATGCTGTCATGTTTCAACCCCATGGCTGAGAATCATCACGCTCAGGTCTCAGGTCCTCTCCCTGACTGTTTTTTGCCTCCTCAGTCAGCTATCACCTCTATCGTCCACTCCATCTTCCCCCATGGAGCTCTGCCTCTATGGGCAGAGTTGAACTCATGCCAGTAAAACTGCTGGGATTCCAGCCCATAGGCAGCACGCACCTATTTTCCTCGTTCTTTTTTTCTCTCTCTTAGCTACAACTCAGAGCAACCAAAGAAAGGTTCTTCCTAATCACTTCCAGGCTTTCCTCCTGCGGGGTAAATGGCAACTTTGAATTGTATTATCCTTGTAAGCCCACGGAGCGGCAAACAATATCAACAGAGATGCTACACGTCCTGTTGGCAACGGCTGATCATAATTTTACACATAAAATTTTAATTGAAAACGAGTGAACCAGGAACCATTTCAGACATTCCCAACTTCCCTTAAGATTCTGTTTTCTTTCTTTTTTTTTCAAGAGGGTATTAAATAGTTTATTGATTACACATGATAATGGGTGATATACAAGCTTCATTCCCATCTATAACTTTATCTGGTACCATAATTCAATTTAGATATATGGCATAGGATGTGCCAGCAATCATATTAATAACCAAAAAACTCCATAACTTTGCTTGGGTGACCCTTTTCACGGTGAACTCCAGGTCACAACACAGTAACTGTCAGTTCAGCTACACCAAGGTTTCTGAAGACAATAGCTTCTCCACCAAAGCAGGCTGTAAATAAATTTTGAATGGAACCTGGCATCACCCTGAAGTAATTCTAACTTCACACTGTTGGGGTAGTTTACCAAAATGGCTTCAGAGTAGACTAACATTACACAGCACATTTTAAAAAAAGACACATTTATTCAGTGTCATGATCAGACTACTACATTTAGCAATCAACAGCATGGGTGCAAAAAAAACTCTACATTAAAACCCTTTGCTGGATATGTGTATGTATAGCTGATTCACTTTGTTATAAAGCAGAAACTAACACACCATTGTAAAGCAATTATACTCCAATAAAGATGTTAAGAAAAAACAAAAAAAAATCAATTTTGAAATGCTTTACACTTTCCACAGAACAGAAACTAAAATAATCTGTTATACAATTAGTCACAAATACAGTCCTCAAGGGGTTTTTTGCCCATCACATGAGTATTGTCTAAAACATGTCTTCTTTGTAGCAGTTAGGCCCTGCCACCACTGTGCTTGGCTGAGTTCACAAATCTGTTGTAGCCTGTAGCTTCCCTGTCACTTCTCTGGCTCTCCTCTCCTGCTAAGCTTTGTTTCCTGTCAGTAATTACAACCTCCTGCCACTGCCATAGCTACTGCTGCTGCTGGAACCACCACAGCTACCTTGGTTTCGTGGTTTGGCAAAGTATTGGCCTCCACTACCACAGGGGCCAGAACTTCTGCCTCCAAAGTTTCCTCCTTTCATGGGTCCAAAATTTGAAGACTGATTGTTGTAATTGCCAAAATCATTGTAGCTTCCACCACCTCCAAAATTGCTTCCATCATTACCGAATCCATTATAGCCATCCCCGCTGCCACCACAGCCACCACCACCGTGGCTGCCACCTAAGCCAGCTCGACCACTGAAGTTTCCTCCACGGCCACCACCAAAGTTTACAGAACCACTCTGACCTCTTTGGCTGGATGAAGCACCATCCACCTCTTGCTGAGATAGGGCTTTCCTTACTTCACAGTCGTGGCCATTCACAGTGTGGTATTTCTGAATGACAGTCTTGTCTACAGAGTCATGGTCATCAAAGCTTACTAAAGCAAAGCCTCTCTTTTTACCACTGCCTTGGTCAGTTATGATTTCAATCACTTCAATTTTCCCATACTGTTCAAAATAGTCTCTTAGGTGATGTTCTTCAGTGTCTCCTTTAATGCCACCAACAAAAATCTTTTTCACCAGGTCTTTGAGAATCTTCTCTTGAGACGGCCCTCTTTGGTTCCCCAACTCTTCCACCCACCTCCTGTGGCCTTGCCTTCACGGCTGCATCCACCTCCTCCACAGTGGCATACGTGACAACCCCGAAGCCTCTGGAGCGCTTGGTGTTTGGATCCCTCATTACCACACAGTCTGTGAGCGTTCCCCACTGCTCACAATGGCTCCTCAGACTGTCATCGGTTGTTTCAAAGCTCAAACCTCCAATGAAGAGCTTCCGCAGCTGTTCGGGCTCTTTGGGAGACTCTGACTTAGACATGACGGCTGGGGAGGGGGAGATGTCAACGATGCTTACACGGCAGCGTCCATAGGCAGAAAGCAAGATTCCATTTTCTTTCTAAAACCCATCCCATCAATCAGACCCTCAATTCAGTTACACGCTTTCTTCCCAGAACTCATTAAATCATTCTTCCACTTTTGTTTCTTTTCTCATTTTCCCCTATCAGCCTCCCTCTCTGATTTTGAGGTTCTTGTTTTCTTTTCACCTCCCACTGAAATAACTTCTTGGTTATGTGCAGCACTGTTCTTTCCAGAATTACTAAATCATGCTTCACTTTCGCGTCTTTCCTCCATTTCCCCCTCCTGCTCCCACCCTGATGGCATCAGTTTATTGACCTTGGGTCTGCTTGTGCTTTAAACCTTTAGTAGAGGAGAGGAGACTTTCCCATTTCCCCCCCACGTGTTTAGTTAGCAGACTGGATTTGGTAACAGCTCAGACACTGCTGTGTGGCCTTTCGCGATGCTGTTTATATGTCTGTTTGTTCTTGGGTTGCTCAATAGGGGCCCCTTGCCAACATACTTTAGAAGGGGGCTGCTTGGGTATCTGACCTTTGTGTCACCCTGCCATTAGCCCACTCTTCACTCACTGGAAGGCAACTCACAGGTTTTATCCCAATCCCACACCCTCCATCCCTTCCATGCCACTCTCCACCCTATCACCATATGTCTCAGTCCTGTAAGCCCTGTTCAAGATCCAGCTTCACCTGGCCTGACCCTGTTTGACAACAACCATTTCCCCAAATGAACCTGTCAGGCCTTCTGTGTACACCAGGCATTCTCAAGCTTCCATGGCAACTTGAACATGTGTATTTTTAGCTTTGAAAATGGTCTTAAGCACCATCTGCCATATTTTCTGTGTCTCTCAGGGTGAATAGATGAGGGTATCAATGAAACGAAGTTAGCCAATAGGGCTTCCCTGGTGGCACAGTGGTTAAGAATCTGCCTGCCAATGCAGGGAACACAGGTTCGATCCCTGGTCCAGGAAGATCCCACATGCTGTGGAGCAACTAAGTCCCTGTGCCACAACTGCTGAGCCTGCGCTCTAGAGCCCGTGAGCCACAACTACTGAGCCCGCGTGCCACAACTACTGAAGCCCGTGTGCCTAGAGCCCGTGCTCCGCAACAAGAGAAGCCACTACAATGAGAAGTCCACGCACCACAACGAAGAGTAGCCCCCGCTCTCCGCAATTAGAGACAGCCCGCATGCAGCAACGAAGACCCAATGCAACCAAAAATAAATAAATAAATTAAATTGATTCTTTAAAAAAAAAAGAGATACAATTGCCACTATCATATTGCTGCTTTGAATAAGTAACTGTGCTTTCATCTGTCAAATTCCAGATCTTGATCTCAGGCTTGATAAGTGACATAAAGGGATGCTTAGAGGCACTGAGGACACTTTATCCAGGAGAAGGCATGGTCGAGGTAGAGAAAGAAGCTGTCATCAGTGTCAAACATCTCAAAATATTTCACACAACAGGAGTTGGACATGTTCTCATCCCATGTTCTACGTGTACAGGAGAACTGATTTCAACTTAGGCTAAGGACACATTTGTAACAGTGGGACTGGGTTGCCTCAGACAATGGTTCCCTACAACGAGCAATGCCAGACCAATTCTGCTTTCCAGATGCTATAAAAACAACTATCTACCATGACTACACACTTCTCAAAGTACTTCATAAATATTACTTCATTTGACCCCTACCACAACTCCACACGTAGATATTATAATGCCATCTCTCAGCTGAGGATCAGACAGGTTATATAACTTCCCCAAAGCCACACAGCAGAGCCAGGACTGGAACCCATTCACATCTACCTAACTAGAAAGCCCAGGCCTTCTTCACCACACTGCACTCCCCACAGATGTGCAGAGACAGGAGTCCACACTGGCAGAAGGCTGTAAGCTGTCAGCTGTGCAGGACACTTTAAGGCCACCCCAGCCCTAAGCTTCGGAGCTCTCACACCCCTTTTCCATGCTGTGAAGTTTCTTTTGACTGTCATTTTTTCCTTGATTGTAGCTTACAGGACTCGTGCTTCAGACCTATGAGAGTCTCAATGGTACACAGGTGCCCCAGGAGTGGATAACCTCCTTGCCCCCTCTGTTAGGTCCACGAATTAAATCTATCTGTGGCCTGTCCCCCTTCCTTCCATACTCTTGTAATCCTTGAAAGCACACATTGCTCAGTTCCTGAGAGGCATTCTCTTTCCCTGAGTAACACAGTTACTTTTTGTTCTTTTTCTCTGGAAAGTCATGTTATGTCAAACTCCCTCTCCCTCCCATCCCAGTAAATGAAACCTTAAAGACTGACTACAGTGTCTTCATCAGTCTGTTTGTCATTAGCACAGGAGAGGGAGCAGTAATAGCAGTAATCAAGAACAGGGACTCAGAGCACATGTGGTACCTAGCAGTGTACTAGGGGCTGTCTGTGTCTTGTCCAGCTTCATGCTTCCAAAATCCCCATGTTGCTGCTGATGAAGAAAGGGACACTTGAAAACCTACACACAGATGTTTATAACAGCTTTGTTTATAACTGCCAAAACCTGGAAGCAACCAAGATGCCCTTTGGTGGGTGAATGGATAAACAAGCTATGGTACGTCCAGATGATGGAATATTTATTCAGTGCTAAAAAGCAATGAGCTATCCAGACATGGAGGAACCTTAAATGACTATTACTAAATGAAAGAAACCAATCTAAAAAGGCTATATACTATAGGATTCCAACTACATAACATTCTGGAATAGGCAAAACTACAGAGATAGTAAATAGATCAGCGGTTGCCAGGTGAGGGGAGAGGGACGGATAGATAAGAGCACAGAGGATTTTTAGGGCAGTGAAAATATTGTGAATGATACTATAATGATGGGTATATGTCATTAGACGTTTGTCCAAACCCATAAAATGTACAACACCAAGAGTGAACCCTAATGTAAACTATGGACCTTGGGTGATAAGGATATGTCGATGTAGGTTCATCAATTACAATAAATGTACCACTCTAGTGGGGAATGTTGATAGTAAGAGAGGCTGTGCATGTGTGGGGTAGATGGGATATAAGGGAAATCTCTGAACTTCCTTCTCAATTGTGCTGTGAGTCTAAAACTACTCTAAAAGAGAAAGTCTATTTTTAAAAAGGAAGGAAAGAAGGAAGGAAGGGAGGAAGGAAGGAAGACACAGCTGGAGAAGTTAGGTGACCTGCCCTGGGTCACAGGCCAGTGATTGGCAGTGTTAGAATCTAGAGTCCAGTTCTGTCTGGCTCCATTGCCCATGCTTTCTAATGAGTCCGTGGAAACAAAGTGGCCCCTGACTTAGCTTTGCCTTTGAGTGTCGGCCTCGCATGACCTCCCATACCATGGGCAGTTTCTCTTTCCGAGTCTCGAGACTGATTCTGCAGAGAACAAGGGGATCTCCCCATGGAGTGTCTCTCAGAGTGTCCATCTGACAGGCAAGAAGGAACTTACCTGACCCCACTCTGTTACGCAGAATAGAGTTGGCATTAGAGGCTGCCACCTTTCTGTCTGCTGATAATGCAAAAATTGAGGACGTCTGGGACTTAAAAGGAAATGCCGATTGCGTCTCCCTGGTGGCGCAGTGGTTGAGAGTCCGCCTGCTGATGCAGGCGACACAGGTTCGTGCCCCAGTCTGGGAGGATCCCACATGCCACGGAGTGGCTGGGCCCGTGAGCCATGGCTGCTGAGCCTGCACGTCTGGAGCCTGTGCTCCGCAACAGGAGAGGCCACAGCAGTGAGAGGCCCGTGTACCGCAAAAAAAAAAAAAAAAGGAAATGCCGATTAATGAGAAACAGAAATTCAAACACCATAAATCAGGTGGCCTTCTATATGTTGAGGAAAAGAGTTAGGAATATTAAGTTCAAGGCCAGAGCCAGATTAAGCCTGATTTGTGTGGAGAGCAGCATGGGGAGGGGGATCCTCACATTGGCCACATCAGGGGGCGTCCCGGAGCAGGTGGGCCAGTGATCCTTGCTGCCAGAGCTGAGTGAGGTCAGACTCAGAAAAACGTGGATATCTACACAATCGAGACAGCAAGTTTTCTTTCCTGGACAAATAATTTCTTCGTAATCAGGATAATTTAATCCATCACCTCTTAAGGGTAAGACATGAATGGTTTTCTTGTACCACCAGAGGAAATTCTTCTCAGAAGCTAGGTGCTTGCTGGGGAAACTATTTTATTAAGTGTTCTGGGTGAATATAATACTGATTTCAAACAACTATAGCTGAAGTCATCAACAAGTACAATGGTTATTGTATGCACAAGAATCAGGGCCATATTTTATCTCTAGGTAAAAACTATTTTTAAGGTATTTCATAAATCACTGGCAAGGTCAACCATACTAAACATTCCAGAACACACAGGGGAAATCTCTGGGGGCGTGCCCAGACCTCCAGGCTGCAGGGATTCATTGTTCTGACACTTCCTGCACACTGCACGGAGCTGTCCCGTCGTCAGCAAGTCTGCAGGGTCTGCAGAAGGCAGGCTCACTTCACAGGCCCCACAGGTGGGGACGACACTGAGCTGCACACCTCCTGTCACTGCACAGAGTGACATAACCACTGGGCTCACCCCCTGCAGGGCCGCTGCTCTCTTCACACAGCACGTGGGGACAAAAGCAACCCATGGAGTAATGGTGAGTATTACTCTACAGGGAGCATTTTGTACCCAGCCCGTCATATGGTCAGTGCTCAGCAGTCATCAGGAACAGGGACAGAGCCCCCATCACCAGGCCCAGGTGCATTAGGCAGTATGTTCAGCCCTGGTGCTTGGTATGGTTCATGAATAAATGAATGCACCCATGCATAACGAAATACTAATAAATGGAGAACTCCCTATTTTTGCAGATGAGGATATTAAGAGTCAGAAAAATTGTATTTGTATCTGAACTGTATTCAGAAAAACTGAAAGCCTCCCTTGAGACAGGGGTAGCCAAGGAGATATAAGTTGAAGTTGTGAGTAGAACTTCTAGGAAAGCAGGTTAGAAGGGAGCCTGACAAGTGGCCTGAGGCTCTCGTGTTCTCGTCTTTCCTCTTTCTAGGTGTGAGGATACAGATGTGACGGCTGGAGTTCCAGCAGCCATCACAGACTCCTGAAGATGAAGTTGCAGGCTCAGGTTGACAAAACTTAGAGGATGTCTGTGTCCCCAGTATCTGTGGAGCCACCATGTTTTCCCTGGCACACATCTAACTTTTCACATGGCAGTGGGGAAACACCCTTCCATTTGACTTCAGCCATTATTAAGTTTGGTCTTTGTTACTAGTAGCCAAATACATTTCCAACTGAAAAAATTTTATTGATTTCTCTCCTCCCAAACTCCTTGCCCCTCCTCAGCCTCCTTGCCAGGCCTTCCTCCTCTCCCTTCTCTAAACACTGGATTGATGTAGGGTTCAGGCCCAGGCCCTCTGCAAATCCCACAGCTTAAAATATCACCCACAAGCTAATGACACCCAAAGTAATATTAGTAGCTCAGATCTCTCCCCCAAGCTCCAGACATAACCAACTGCGTGGTTGGGTTTTCCAGGTTAGCATATCCAAAACAGAACCTGAATATTCCTCACCAAGTAGCCTTCCACTCACCCATTCCTCCCCATTAATAACCTTGTGTTATTTTCTTTCTGACATCATCACAATTTGAAAATCAGCTTATCAATTTCTAGTGCATTCTTTAGAATATGTACCTCATAAAAGCAGGAATTCTCTCTGTCTTCATCCCTGGCTTCTAAATCATGCCAGCTCAGAGACCCTGCTCAGTTTCCATGCATCCATCAGGAATTCAAGAGCCAGCCAGAACTTCCCTGGTGGCGCAGTGGTTAAGAATCTGCCTGCCAATGCAAGGGACACGGGTTTGAGCCCTGGGCCGGGAAGATCCCACTAAGCCTGTGCGCCGCAACTACTGAGCCTGTGCTCTAGAGCTTGCGAGCCGCTACTGTTGAAGCCTGCACAGCTAGAGCCCGTGCTCCACAACAAAAGAAGCCACTGCAGTGAGAAGCCCACGCACCACAATGAAGAGTAGCCCCTGCTCACCGCAACTAGAGAAAGCCCGCGTGCAGCAACAAAGACTCAACACGGCCAAAAATAAATAAATAAATTTACAAAATAAAATAATTAAAAGCCTTTATTAAAAAAAAAAAGAGCCAGGCCATTGTGACCAAGTGACAGTTTTTGTTTATTATGTATCTTTAGTCTTCATTCTGATTTCTGGCTTTTTCATCCAAATTGACAACATGCAGACATTTATCAATTGACCTCTCCATCCCAGAGTTCTTCCATTTGATTCTTCTCACAGTTATAACAGTATAAGGTTTAGCATACTTTCAGAGCCCCTGCATATAAAAATGCTTTATTTTCTTAACATAAAAATTCAAATTGACGGTAATAAACATGATTTCTCTGAAAACTTAGAAGATGTTCCATTGTCTTCTAATTTCCTGCTTTAATGAATAATCTAACATTATCCTGACCGGTGTTTTATTCCTTTCTGAGAAACATGTACTCTCAGATTGAATGCTTTTATATCTATTTTTAAATCACTGATTAAATTAATAGAGTATATCTATGTTTGTTTTTGAGCAAGTTTACCTTAAATGTCATTATTGATTATTGTCTATGAATGAAGTATATTTTTTCCCAGCTCAGAAAATTTTTCAAACATTGTATCTTTGATTATTGCTTCTTCTGACTTGTTTATATTTCTTCCTCACAATAGCCATACAATTCAAAGGTTGATGTGCTTTTATTAGGCTCTGTAACTATTGTATTTCTTATTATTTTCATCTCTTTGTCCTTTTTCAGTGAATTCTAGAAAAGGAACTTAACTGAACTGCTGGTTCCGTTCTTCCCTTTACTGCCACTGATAGAGATTTTAGCTCTACTGTTGTATGCTTTTTGGAAGCCTTTTCCTAATAGCACTGTTGTCCTTTTCATCTGAGCTCATATCTCAGGCTGCTCTGCTGTCCTCAGCCTGATCTCTTCTAATAATTTCATGTATTCTTATAACTCACTAAGAACATGAAGTATAGATCTTTAAATTACTTTTTATTTCCTCCTAAAAATAATTTTTTAAAAGTTGTGTTTTTCAAATGTAGTCAGTGTATTCAGTTCAGAACTTGTTTATTGGTTCTCTAGCGGTTTGATTTTTTTGGTTGTTGTATATTCATCTTCCACAAGACCTTGCTGACAGAAGACATGCAGCACAATTTTACCATTTTTGCCCATCCTCTGATCCCCTCGTTCCCTGGAGAGCTAAAGTTAGAAGGCAATATTGGTTCACATCCCGTCCACATGGCAGTACCTTGGTGTCAGGCACTCACTTGGTGGGCTGAGGATGGTCAAGCTCTCCCACATACTTATGCCCTAGTAAGTATGCGGAGGGGCTTAATTTTCTTCTACCAGGTTCAACGCACAGAAGATGAAATGGCTCTCTTGCTCCCTCAGCCCCAACCAGCAGCACTGAACCTGTGAAAACCACACCTTTCAGGATTGCTGTGACACGCCCTCCCCTTTATCTCCCCCAGACTGCAATGGGCAGTGAGGTGGAGAGGGGGCAGGGTGCTATTCAATACTCCACTGGGTTCAAGGACTTCTTCAGACCTTGGGGAGAAAGGGGTCACCAAGGTCTGTTCTCACCTCTGGCCAACTGAGCCACTAACAATGAAAATGTCATCAATTGTGCTTCTGAATCTGTCTCATTGTTGCTGAAGATAATGGAAATCCCTCCCAAGGCTAGCAATTGCTGACGGTGTTCCTGTGAGGTTTTTTGTGTTGCTTTTGGTCATTTTCTGTACTCTCATGTGTATTTTAAGGACAAGATGGAAGAGAGATTACTCAGGGCTGAACCAGCCTCAGGTCATAGCTAGTCTCATTCTCTTTGACTCTCTCATAACACAGAGCCCAGAAGCTGTCACACGGTAGGTTCTCAGGAAGTACAAACAAATTAAGAGTTTGGGCGCAGAGAGATCAGCTGGGTGCTTTGTGACCACCTAGAGGGGTGGGATAGGGAGGGTGGGAAGGAGACACAAGAGGGAGGGGATATGGGGATATATACATATAGCTGATTCACTCTGCTACACAGCAGAAACTAACACAACATTGTAAAGCAATTATACTCCAATAAAGATGCTAAAAATAAATAAAGAGTTTGGGCTGAAATGTTTGGGACCAGAAGCTGATCTGAGATCAGGCTGGGATCTAGATCAGGCATTGGGATGTATAACAGGTCCCAAGAGAGAAAGAGCGGTCAAAAGCCGTGTGAAGGCACAGACATGGCCTGGGTGGAAGGCAGGAGATGACTCCAACATACGAAGCAGGTTGCTGCGGATGAGTCAGCTGTGGGAATCAGGGGCCCAGGGCTCCGGGTGGGATTGATGTTGGGCCATCAGGGATTCTGAGGCCTCGCGTCTTCGTTCAGGGAGAATGTAGATAAAAGCTGAACTCAGAAGTGCCACCATTAAGCTGGATAGACCTCAGGGCCTTAGGATGAAAGACTCAGACCCCATGGCCAAGCCCCCAAGACTCCTCCGCAACACTTCCATGCTTCAGTCTCCGTCCCCGCAAGTTCCTCAGCATACAAGGACCTGAGGCTCCCATTCTTAGCGGGACCACAAGACTTGCTTCCGGGAGGCCTGTTGTTCCAGACACTAGTCCTAGTTCTACCCAAGGCTCCTCTTTCTTCCTCCTCGAGATTGCTTCAGGATTGCTGACGACGCCTACCTTTCTCAGTTCAGAAGGGTTGAGGGCATCAGGCCAGGGAAGGGTTGAAAGAAGTCTCTCCATTCCCCTTGCCCAGGTCATTAGGGGAAAAAAGCAAGGAGAGCTGAGGAAGAGCAGAAAAGCGAGGGATGCCATCAAAGTGCTGCGGAACCACCTACCACGCCAAGAACTGCTGCCAGCCTCCCTGTCCCAACACGCATGTACAGTCATGCCGGGACCACCCTCCCTCTTCTGCCCTGGAGAATGAGGCCTTGGCAAAAAGTACTGCCCCACCCTGCATCTACTCTGGAAAGGTGCCAGCAAACCTGCCACCAGTGGAGAGCAGCCAGCTCTCCAGGACCCCAGCCCACGGGTGGTAGTGTCTGTCAGAGCTCAAACACTGCCCTCGTCCCACCTTCTATAGCAGTCAGGACAGAGGGATTCTGCACGTTTTCATGAAAGAATCATTCTTCCTGGGATATTTCCAACTGCAACTAGTTATTCTACAGCACAGTCCACATACACATTACAGGGAAGTGATATATCATGCCTGAAGCAGCGAAAGTGACTTCGGGGAGAGCTGGAAGGCTCCAGCTCAAAAAGTGGATGAAAGCTAAAGATGTGGGCAGGCAGGGAGGTAGGTGGATTCACCTGCAAACACACACATTCTGTGTTTCATCTTCCCCTCCTCCATGCACACCCCATGTCAGCAACGTACATCTACATTAGATAAACGGTAACTTCCTACGGTGTCAGATGTTGCAGAAGCTACAAGACAGAAGTTCAAATTCATATTTTAAAAGAAGAAAAAAACTGCTCATCTTACTTTTTAAAAACCAAAGAATTGTCCCACCCATCAAAAGTGGGAGAAAAGAAGCTTAAAGTACAAATACACGCCCCCAAAAAAATTGTTAGTAGAGGCAAAAAAGGATTAGATAATGTCTCTAATATTAATATTACTAAAATATTTAATTTAAAGTTAAGTAAGTCACTGAACTGAATATACACCTGGGCATAATCCTAGGCTTTGTAAACTAGCAGCAATGTGCTGGTGGTGTGCTCCTGACCTTCTCCTCACTGCCTTCTAGTTACTATATAAAGTGGTGTGTCCATGGTTAACTTATTTATGGTGAGCAAATTTGTTGACACCCTTTTTTTCCTCTCTCTCTTTCTCTAAGACTTTATGCTAACCTTAAAGGGTTAAGTCATTTCCATTAAGTTCAGGATATTTAGAAAGTGACTTAGTTGTCAAAGGTTAAATAAGTAGAATGGTAATTAGCCACAGAGCACATGATTTAAAAAAAAATAGGAATTCCCTGGTGGTCCAGTGGTTAGGACTCTGCACCTTCACTGCAGGGGGCATGGGTTCTATCCCTGGTGGGGGAACTAAGATCCCACAAGCCACGCAGCACAGCCAAAAATAATAATAATAATAATAATAATAATTTTAAAATAATAAAGTGGTGTGTTATTTCTTCCATTAGCACAAAGTTCAGCCTGCATCCCTGCCTGCTCAAGATATTTTAATGACAACATCCAAACCCCTGCTTCTTGCCCTCAGGACCTTCTGGATGTGGCTCAGCCCATTTTCCTCATCTACCTCCTGCTGGTCCCTTCTGTCCAGGTAGCTTGAAGCATGACCCGCACTGGAACTGCTTGACCCTGCGCTTTGGTCACTCAATGCACCACCACTGCCCTTCTCTTTCCCTGAGGCTTTTGTCAAAATCCCACCCAACCTTCAAGGGCAGCTTAAAATCCATCTTCTCCAGGAAGCTGTGCCTGAGCCTCCGCCAGGGGAAACTCCCTGCAAACTGGTTCCCTGGCACATCCTCAGACTTCTTACAGTCATCTGTGGACATGTCATCCTCCCTTGGAGACCACTAGCTCCTCAAAGGCAGCAACAGTCCCTCAGCACCTTGCACTGTTCCTGGAACCCAGACACTCAACAATTTTAAGGGTTACAAACGTGGGTGATTTACAAGCTCTCCAACTGTGTGATCTGGCCTCATGAATTTGTCCTGGCACAAGGAATGTGTGTAACACTTTTATGATCAACAGAGAAAACAGAAGAAGGAAAGAGGAGCAAAGAGGAAGGGGAAGGATACAAAGAGAGGCCTTGGAGATACAGGTGTATTGAGCTCCTCACCAGTGGTTCCTGGAATCCTGGAAATTTTGAGGGAAGATTTGCCTGAAAGGATTGACAATAAGCTCTTCCTCTTCCGAGTAACAGCTTCTACAAAAATTTGTTTGAAAACAAACTCCTACCTGGCTGTCAGCTTTATATACGTAGTTAGACAGAACAAGGCACTACTCAAAATTCCTCTCTATTCACAAAAAAACTTCTTACTAAGCTCATGAAAGGTAAAAAGCTGAGTGTCTTGGGGAGTCTGAGGTTGGAGGGATGGTCCTGGGTGGACGTGAAGGCCAGCTGTGCAGGGATGTGAGAAGGAGGGCAGAAGCAGGAGCAGGCAAGATGGGCAAGGCTGGTGCAGGCATGCAGGCCAGTGGCTCCATGCCCTTGCTGTAAGGCAGCAGAAATCAAAAGGGGCTTGCTGTGTGTGGACCTACAGAAACCAGTGGTGAGAGCTTCCCTGCCCATGTGCATGGCAGAGCAGAAAAGCTGTCACAAACACAGGGCCATGGCTACAGAGGGCAGCAGGGCTCATAGACATGGCAGGGTATTTATCGCAGCCTGAAGAGTTGAGCTTTGGGCCAATTACATCAACATACCAACATTTTCAACGGACAGCAGGGGTCTCAGCTTTCATTCATTTACACACACACACACACACACACACACACACAGGCTTAGCACAATGCTGGGGACCAAGCAGGTGCTCTGTGTGTTTATTTGGGTCAAACTGAGTTGAGTTAAAATGACAAGTGGCTGGTGCTGCCACCGGAGCCTAGCAGAAGCTTCTCTAGATAACAGGGTGCCCTCTACCCACCATGTGCTGATTCTTCCCAAGCTTTACGCATCACCAACCCAGGCCAGGGGCCAGGGGCTCTGTGGGGCCGGCCTCTCTAAGCAGGGAGGTGGCCACCTGTGACCCAGGGAGGACCTGAGTCACAGCAGAATCGATCTGTGCCCCGCTGGGTGCAACCTCTCCCGAGCAGGGCCTGATACACACGTGCTCACAGAGAGGGCTCTATGCCTGTCGGTTTGGATCTCATGAGTCCATTTGGAGGATGATTAAAAAGAGGAGGGAACAAATGTAAAATAGATAGCTAGGCGGAAGCAGCCGCATAGCACAGGGAGATCAGCTCGATACTTTGTGACCACCTAGAGGGGTGGGATAGGGAGGGTGGGAGGGAGGGAGATGCAAGAGGGAGGAGATATGGGGATATATGTATAGCTGATTCACTTTGTTATAAAGCAGAAACTAATACACCATTGTAAAGCAATTACACTCCAATAAAGATGTTAAAAAAAAACAGGGGAGGGAAGGATGACACGTTAAATAATGTAGAAAATGGAGTCCTTGTTTACTTTAGAGATGGAGAAGACAGCTTGCCAATAAAACACAGCTTTCCGTTTCCCTCTAGAATTCTGTTATTAAAAATAATCTGCAATGAACTCCTAGCACCTCTCTCACAAAGCCTTCCAAAAGCTTTAAAAATAATAATAATAAAGCATGCTCAGGAAGAGCAGAATGCATTCCAGCACGACAGCTGGACCAAATTCCCTCCTGCTTGGCTGGGCAGAGAGGGAAGGACGGCAGCTGGAGGCTTCATAAACTAAGCACATTAAGGACAAAATTAGTAAATGTAAGTAAAGGAATGTTGTTCCTCCAGCTCTTCAGATACACCACAAACACAGTCTAAACATAAACACTAATTCAGCTCTCATATACGCACAAGCACCACAGAGACACACATACACAAATGCAGACCCACAAAAACACAGGCAGAGCACATCCTGACATGTAAGACATACAAAGCACACGTTTTTTCACACATGGACACAACACAAAAGCAGCATATGTACACACACTTGGAAGTACATATGCAGGCACTTTTCAATTGACTTCAGTGTTAAACTCAGGTGCTGAGGCCTTGCAGGTCTCTGTGAATGGCGTGGGGGTGGGGCGGGAGAGAGGGTCAGATTCTCAGCAGAATTGCATGGAGACCGTTCTGGGCAGAGGGAGTCTTTTACATAATCCTCTGGCCTGAAATGGTGAAACAATAATGTCTCACTTGTTGAGTACCACGGAAAATGAAGGCTTGTGGATCTCCCCCTCTCCTTTCCCACCCTGCTCTGAAGAATGCTTGGGTTCAAAGGGTGCACAACAGTATCTCAGGGTCCCCATGGAGGGGTACACCCTGATCCCTTCCCTGAAAAGCACCCATCATTCAGATCCCCTGAGTGAGCCTGTGGTGGCCCAGTCCTGTTCAGGTGGAGAAATGAGACATTGTTTAGTAACCTTCAATGCCCCCCATTTTAAAGTCAATAATGTTACAAAATGTTCTTTTAAAAAGTTGAGTATCATGACTCTGAAAAAGAAATACACTTTGTAGGATGTAGCTGGCAGGGTGTGCATTTGTCTTCCTTTGCCACACAGCCCTACTCTCTTCCTGGTAAGGACACCTGCATTCCTTGAGGATGGGCCACTGGGGACACATGAGCAGTTTCTGCTCCTCTGGGTGCAGGGATCGGTGTCCCAGTGAGCTCGGGGCCGCAGCCTGGCCGATTGGAGTCCTGCCCTATGGCTTTGTGTTGGGACCTGGGAAAGGGACACTCTCTCTCTCCTCCAGATTTGCTAACATGGATGACAGGAGCCTGGTCATCTGCGGCCATGCTCTCCCTTCCCCACTGCAGAGAGAGGGGAAGGCAGCACGGAAAGTGCAGCAGAGAGGTGGCCAGGGAGGAGGCAGCCGGAGCGCTGACTTTGCTGAGGGCAGCTAGCTTGAGCTAAGAGCTGATCAACACAGATAAAGTCACTTCTAGAAAACCAACTCCATTAAACTCAAATCTTATTATCACATTTCACATGGACATGAAAACCTCTCAAAGAGCAGCAGCTATGTGCACTCGAGGTGAATTTGGGATTTTCAGGCATTGGAGAAATTCTTTTGACAGGAGAAACCAATGTGAGGAAGGTAAAAGGGCAGATGCTCAAAGTGGGGATGGCCCCTGGGAGCCCTGAAATAAAATATGACGCACTTCTCCCAAACAGTGACAGCCAGTCTCCTCAGAGGCTGGACAGTCACATCAGCAAGGGCCTCCTGCAGCTGGGTCACACTGCGGCCACTGAGCCCACAGAGACGAGTGGAGGTGACCACTGGGGAAAACACAGGTGCCACACAAGCAGGCAAGGCAGAGCCTCCTGCTTGGCCCACTGGGGGCACTTCTCGTCTTCTGCTTTAGAATATAACACATAATAAGATTCACATTCTAAAAGGTGTGTTTTTTAACTAAACAATAATAGATCAGTGAAATCATGGGCTATGTCCACCCCACAATGTAGACTGAACATGAAGCTTCTGTACATCTTTATTTCTAGATGTTTAAATTCAAAATAAATCAAAACAAAACGTTCTCAGCTTAATGTAATTTTACCAATACAATAGGTTCCTTTCCTGAAATCAACTGTCATTAAACTTTATAGGAAATTCTCCCTCTATTATAAATGGAAAGCCCAAGTGTGAATATTATTTTTCTTTTGGAAATATTTGCTGCATTGTAGAAAAGCGTGTTGAGAGCCTTCCAATTTATCTGGAATAACCGGATGAGTTAGAATTGACTTTCTTCAACACTTTAAAGACTAAGCCTAGAGAATCAATGCCTACATACACACACACATACCCATGTACACGCACGCACGCACACACGGCCCTGTGCTAGATGCCATGGGGAAATTAAAAATTAATAAGATGAGGGGGGCGTTCAAGATGGCGTAAGAGTAAGATGGGGAGATCACCTTCCTCCTCACAAATACATCAGAAATACATCTACATGTGGAACAACTCCTACAGAACACCTACTGAACACTGGCAGAAGACCTCAGACCTCCCAAAAGGCAAGAAATTCCCCACGTCCCTGGGTAGGGCAAAAGAAAAAAGAATAGGGATGGGACCTGCACCAGTGGGAGGGAGCTGTGAAGGAGGAAAGGTTTCCACACACTAGAAGCACCTTCACGGGCGGAGACTGCGGGTGGCGGAGGTGGGAAGTTCGGAGCCACGGAGGAGAGCGCAGCAACAGCGGTGCGGAGGGTAAAGCGGGGAGATTCCCGCACAGAGGATGGGTGCAGACCAGCACTCACCAGCCCAAGAGGCTTGTCTGCTCATCCGCCGGGGTGGGCGGGGGCTGGGAGCTGAGGCTCGGGCTTCGGAGGCCAGATCCCATGGAGAGGACTGGGGTTGGCTGCGTGAACACAGCCTGGACGGCGCTAGTGCACCACAGCTAGCCAGGAGGGAGTCCGGGAAAAAGCCTGGAGCTGCAGAAGAGGCAGGAGACTTTTTCTTACCTCTTTGTTTCACGGTGCGTGGGGAGGAGAGGGGATTCAGAGCGCCGCCTATATGAGCTCCACAGGTGGGCACGAGCCACGGCTATCAGCGCGGACCCCAGAGACGGGCCTGAAACGCTAAGGCTGCTACTGCAGCCACCAAGAAGCCTGTGTGCAAGCACAGGTCACTATCCACACCTCCCCTCCTGGGAGCCTGTGCAGCCCGCCACTGCCAGGATCCCGGGATCCAGGGATAACTTCCCAGGAGAACACACGGTGCGCCTCGGGATGTTGCAACGTCATGCCGACCTCTGCCGCCGCAGGCTCACCCGGCATCCCGTACCCCTCCTACCCCATGGACTGGGTGACCCAGAGCCCCCGAATCAGATGGCACTTTAACCCCGTCCTGTCTGAGCGAAGAACTGATGCCCTCAGGCGACCTAAACACAGAGGCGGGTCCAAATCCAAGGCTGAAAGCCCAGGAGCTGTGCAAATAAAGAAGAGAGTGGGAAATTTCTCCCAGCAGCCTCAGGAGCAGCGGATTAAATCTCCACAATCAACTTGATGTACCTTGCATCTGTGGAATACCTGAATAGACGAGAAATCATCCCAAATTGAGGAGGTGGACTTTGGGAGCAACGATATACATTTATTTTTCCTTTTTCTCTTTTTGTGAGTGTGTATGTATATGCTTTTGTGTGTGATTTTGTCTGTATAGCACTGCTTTCACCATTTGTCCTAGGATTCTGTCTGTCCGGTTTGTTTGTTGTGTTTTGTTTTTGGTTTTTTTTGGGCGGTACGCAGGCCTCTCACTGTTGTGGCCTCTCCCGCTGTGGAGCACAGGCTCTGGACGCGCAGGCTCAGCGGCCATGGCTCACGGGCCCAGCCACTCCACGGCATGTGGGATCCTCCCGGACCAGGGCACGAACCCACGTCCCCTGCATTGCCAGGTGGACTCTCAACCACGGTGCCACCAGGGAAGCCCTGTTTTGTTTTGGTATAGTTTTTAGCACTTGTTATCATTTGTGGATTTGTTTTTTGGTTTGGTTGCTCTGTTCTTTTTTTTTCTTACTTTTTAATTTTCTTTTAATTTTTAATACTTATTTTTTATTTATTTTAATAACGTTATTGTTTTATTTCCTTTTTTCCTTGCTCTCTCTTTCTTTCTTTCTCCCTTCCTCCCTTCCTCCCTTCCTCCCTCCCTCCCTCCCTCCCTCCCTCTCTCTCTCTCTTTCTTTCTTTCTTCCCTTTATTCTGAGCTGTGTGTATGACAGGGTCTTGTTGCTCCGGCTGGGTTTCAGGCCTGTGCCTCTGAGGTGGGAGAGTCGAGTTCAGGACATTTGTCCACCAGAGACCTCCCAGATCCATGTAATATCAAACCGCGAAAATCTCCCAGAGATCTCCATCTCAACGCCAAGACCCACCTCTACTCAATGACCAGCAAGCTACAGTGCTGGACACCCTATGCCAAACAACTAGCAAGACAGGAACACAACCCCCCTACGAGCAGAAACGCTGCCTAAAATCATAATAAGGTCACAGATACCCCAAAACACACCACCAGAAATGGACCTGCCCACCAGAAAGACAAGATCCAGCCTCATCCACCAGAACACAGACACTAGTCCCCTCCATCAGGAACCCTACACTACCCAATGAACCAACCATACCCCTGGGGGCAGACACCAAAGACAATGAAAACTACAAATCTGCAGCCTGCGAAAAGGAGACCCAAAACACAGTAAGTGAAGCAACATGAGAAGACTGAGAAACACACAGCAGATGAAGGAGCAAGGTAAAAACCCACCAGACCAAACAAATGAACAGGAAATAGGTAGTCTACCTGAAAAAGAATTCAGAGTAATGAGAGTAAAGATATCCAAAATCTTGGAAATAGAATGGAGAAAATAGAAGAAACGTTTAACAAGGACTAAAGATGAACAATGATGACTAAAGATGAACAATGACTAAAAATGACTAAAGATGAACAATAAACAATGATGAACAACACAAAAAATGAAATTTAAAAATCTCTAGAAGAAATCAATAGCAGAATAACTGAGGCAGAAGAATAGATAAGTGACCTGGAAGATAAAATAGTGGAAATAACTACTGCAGAGCAGATAGAGAAAAAAGAATGAAAAGAATTGAGGACAGTCTCAGACACCTCTGGGACAAAATTAAATGCACAAACATTCGAATTATAGAGGTCTGAGAAGAAGAGGAGAAAAAGAAAGGGAGTCAGAAAATATTTGAAGAGATTATACTTGAAAAGTTCCCTAACATGGGAAAGGAAATAGTTAATCAAGTCCAGGCAGCACAGAGAGTCCCATACAGGATAAATCCAAGGAGAAACACGCCAAGACACATATTAATCAAACTATCAAAAATTAAATACAAAGAAAAAATATTAAAAGCAGCAAGGGAAAAACAACAGATAACATACAAGGGAATCCCCATAAGGTTAAAATCTTATCTTTCATCACAAACTCTGCAAGCCAGAAGGAAGTGGCAGGACATATTTAAAGTGATGAAAGACAAAAACTTACAACCAAGATTACTCTACCCAGCAAGGATCTCATTCAGATTCAAGAGAGAAATTAAAAACTTTACAGACAAGCAAAAGCTAAGAGAATTAAGCACCACACCGAACCAGCTTTACAACAAATGATAAAGGAAATTCTTTAGGGAGGAAACACAAGAGAACGAAAAGATCTACAATAACAAACCCAAAACAATTAAGAAAATAGTAATAGGGAGAGAGCAGAGAGCAGAAGGAAGAACTACAATCCTGCAACCTGTGAAACAAAAACCACATTCACAGAAAGATAGACAAGATGAAAAGGCAGAGGGCTATCTACCGGATGAAGGAACAAGATAAAACCCCAGAAAAACAACTAAATGAAGTGGAGATAGGCAACATTCCAGAAATATAATTCAAAATAATGACACTGAAGATGATCCAGGACCTCAGAAAAAGAATGAGGCAAAGATCGAGAAGATGCAAGAAACGTTTAACAAAGACCTAGAAGAATTAAAGAACAAAGAAACAGAGATCAACAATACAATAACTGAAATGAAAACTACACTAGAAGGAATCAATAGCAGAATAACTGAGGCAGAAGAATGGATAAGTGACCTGGAAGACAGAATTGTGGGATTCACTGCTGTGGAACAGAATAAAGAAAAAAGAATGAAAAGAAATGAAGACAGCCTAAGAGACCTCTGGGACAACATTAAATGCAACAACATTTGCATTACAGGGGTCCCAGTAGGAGAAGAGAGAGAGAAAGGACCAGAGAAAATATTTGAAGAGATTATAGTTGAAAACTTCCCTAACATGAGAAAGGAACTAGCCACCCAAGTCCAGGAAGCGCAGAGAGTCCCATACAGGATAAACCCAAGGAGAAACACGCCACAACACATAATAATCACATTGGCAAAAATTAAAGACAAAGAAAAATTATTGAAAGCAGCAAGGGAAAAATGACAAATAACAAACAAGGGAGCTCCCATAAGGTTAAAAGGGGATTACTCAGCAGAAACTCTACAAGCCAGAAGGGAGTGGCATGATATACTTAAAGTGATGAAAGGGAAGAACCTACAACCAAGATTACTCTACCGGGCAAGGATGTCCTTCAGATTCGATGGAGAAATCAAAAGCTTTACAGACAAGCAAACGCTAAGAGAATTCAGCACCACCAAACCAGCTCTACAACAAATGCTAAAGGAACTTCTCTAAGTGGGAAACACAAGAGAAGAAAAGGACCTACAAAAACAAACCCAAAACAATTAAGAAAATGGTCATAGGAACATACATTTCGATAATTACCTTAAACGTGATGGATTAAATGCTCCAAACAAAAGACACAGGCTTGCTGAATAGATACAAAAACAAGACCCATACATATGCTGGCTATAAGAAATCCACTTCAGACCTAGGGACACATACAGGCTGAAAGTGAGGGGATGGAAAAAGATATTCCATGCAAATGGAAATCAAAAGAAAGCTGGAGTAGCACTACTCATATCAGATAAAATAGACTTTAAAATAAAGAATGTTACAAGAGACAAGGAAGGACACTACATAATGATCAAGGGATCAATTGAGGAAGAAGATATAACAATTATAAATGTTTATGCACCCAATATAGGAGCACCTCAATACATAAGGTAACTGCTAACAGCTTTAAAAGAGGAAATCGACAGTAACACAATAATAGTGGGGGATTTTAACACCTCACTTACAACAATGGACAGATCATCCAAAACGAAAATAAATAAGGAAACAGGAGCTTTAAATGACACAATAGGCCAGATAGATTTAATTGATATTTATAGGACATTCCATCCAATAGCAGCAGATTACACTTTCTTCTCAAGTGTGCACAGAACATTCTCCAGGAGAGATCACATCTTGGGTCACAAATCAAGCCTCAGTAAATTTAAGAAAATTGAAATCATATCAAGCATCTTTTCTGACCACAGTGCTATAAGATTAAAACTGAATTACAGGGGAAAAAAATGTAAAAAACACAAACACATGGAGGTTAAACAATACATCACTAAATAACCAAGAGATCATTAAAGAAATCAAACAGGAAATCAAAAAATACCTACAGACAAATGACAGTGAAAACACAATGATCCAAAACGTATGGGATGCAGCAAAAGCAGTTCTAAGAGGGAAGTTTACAGCTATACAAGCCTACCTCAAGAAACAAGAAATATCTCAAACAATCTAACGTTACACCTAAAGGAACTAGAGAAAGAAGAAGAAACAAAACCCAAAGTTAGCAGAAGGAAAGAAATCATAAAGATCAGAGCAGAAATAAATGAAATAGTAACAAAGAAAACAATGGCAAAGATCAATAAAACTAAAGGCTGGTTCTTTGAGAAGATAAACAAAATTGATAAACCATTAGCCAGACTCATCAAGAAAAAGAGAGAGAGGACTCAAACCAATTAAAGAAGAAATGAAAAAGGAGAAGTTACAACAGACACCACAGAAATACAAAGCATCCTAAGAGACTACTACAAGCAACTCTATGCCAATAAAATGAACAACCTGGAAGAAATGGACAAATTCTTAGAAAGGTATAACCTTCCAATACTGAACCAGGAAGAAATAGAAAATATAAACAGATCAATCACAAGTAATGAAATTGAAACTGTGATTAAAAATCTTCCAACAAACAAAGTCCAGGACCAGATGGCTTCACAGGTGAATTCTATCAAACATTTAGAGAAGAGCTAACACCTACCCTTCCCAAACTCTTCCAAAAACTTGTGCAGGAAGGAACACTCCCAAACTCATTCTATGAGGCCACCATCACCCTGATACCAAAACGAGACAAAGATACTACAAAAAAAGAAAATTACAGACCAATATCACTGATGAATACAGATGCAAAAATCCTCAACAAAATACTAGCAAACAGAATCCAGCAACACATTAAAAAGATCACACACCATGATCAAGTGTGATTTATCCCACGGGTGCATGGATTCTTCAATATATGCAAATCAATCAATGTGATACACCATATTAACAAATTGAAGAAGAACAACCATATGATCATCTCAATAGATGCAGAAAAAGCTTTTGACAAAGTTCAACACCCATTTATGATAAAAACTCTCCAGAAAGTGGGCATAGAGGGAACCTACCTCAACATAATAAAGGCCATATACAACAAACACACAGCAAACATCATTCTCGATGGTGAAAAACTGAAAGCATTTCCTCTAAGATCAGGAAAAAGACAAGGATGTCCACTCTCACCACTATTATTCAACATAGTTTTGGAAGTCCTAGCCACGGGAATCAGAGAAGAAAAAGAAATAAAAGGATTACAAATTAGAAAAGAAAAACTGTCACTGTTTGCAGATGACATGATACTATACGTAGAGAATACTAAAGACATCACCAGAAAACTACTAGAGCTAATCAATGAATTTGGTAAAGTTGCAGGATACAAAATTAATGCACAGAAATCTCATGCATTCCTATACACTAATGATGAAAAATCTGAAAGAGAAATTAAGGAAACACTCCCATTTACCACTGCAACAAAAAGAATAAAATACCTAGGAATAAACCTACCTAGGGAGACAAAAGACCTGTATGCAGAAAACTATTAAGACACTGATGAAAGAAATTAAAGATGATAACAACAGATAGAGAGATATACCATGTTCTTGGATTGGAAGAATCAATATTGTGAAAATGACTATACTACCCAAAGCAATCTACAGATTCAGTGCAATCCCTATCAAATTACCAATGGCATTTTTCACAGAACTAGAACAAAACATCTTAAAAATTGTATGGAGACACAAAAGACCCCGAACAGCCAAAGCAGTCTTGAGGGAAAAAAAACGGAGCTGGTGGAATCAGAATCCCTGACTTCAGACTATACTACAAAGCTACAGTAATCAAGACAGTTTGGTACTGGCACAAAAACAGAAATGTAGATCGACTGAACAGGATAGAAAGCCCAGAGATAAACCCACACACATATGGTCACCTTATTTTTAATAAAGGAGGCAAGAATATACAATGGAGAAAAGACAGCATCTTCAATAAGCGGTGCTGGGAAAACTGGACATCTACACGTAAAAGAATGAAATTAGAACAATCCCTAACACCATACACAAAAGTAAACTCAAAGTGGATTAAAGACCTAAATGTGAGGCCAGACAGTATCAAACTCTTAGAGGAAAACATAGGCAGAACACTCTATGATATAAATCACAGCAAGATCCTTTTTGACCCAACTGCTACAGAAATGGAAATAAAACCAAAAATAAACAAATGGGACCTAATGAAACTTAAAAGCTTTTGCACAGCAAAGGAAACCATAAAAAAGACAAAAAGACAGCACTCAGAATCGGAGAAAATATTTGCAAATGAAGCAACTGACAAAGGATTAATATCCAAAATTTACAATCAGCTCATGCAGCTCAATATCAAACAAACAAACAACCCAATCCAAAAATGGGCAGAAGACCTAAATAGACATTTCTCCAGAGAAGATATACAGATTGCCAACAAACACATGAACGAATGCTCAACATCATTAATCATTAGAGAAATGCAAATCAAAACTACAATGAGGTATCACCTCACACCAGTCAGAATGGCCATCATCAAAAAAATCTACAAATAATAAATGCTGGAGAGGGTGTGGAGAAAAGGGAACCCTCTTGCACTGTTGGTGGGAATGTAAACTGATACAGCCACTATGGAGAACAATATGGAGGTTCCTAAAAAAACTAAAAATAGAACTACCACACGACCCAGCAATCCCACTACTGGGCATATACCCTGAGAAAACCATAATTCAAAAAGAGTCATGTGGGCTTCCCTGGTGGTGCAGTGTTTGAGAGTCCGCCTGCCAATGCAGGGGACACGGGTTCACGTCCCAGTCCGGGAGGATCCCACAGGCCACGGAGCGTCTGGGCCCATGAGCCATGGCCACTGAGCCTACGCGTCCAAAGCCTGTGCTCAGCAACAGGAGAGGCCACAACAGTGAGAGGCCCGCATACAGCAAAAAAAAAAAAGAGTCATGTACCACAATGTTCATTACAGCTCTATTTACAATAGCCAGGACATGGAAGCAACCTAAGTGTCCATCGACAGATGAATGGATAAAGAAGATGTGGCACATATATACAATGGAATATTACTCGGCCATAAAAAGAAACGAAATTGAGTTATTTGTAGTGAGGTGGATGGACCTAGAGTCTGTCATACAGAGTGAAGTACGTCAGAAAGAGAAAAACCATATACCGTATGTAACACATATATATGGAATCTAAAAATAAAAAAAGGTTATGAAGAACCTAGGGGCAGGATGGGAAAATAAAGACGCAAACCTACTAGAGAATGGACTTGAGGACACAGGCAGTGGGAAGGGTAAGCTGGGACAAAATGAGAGAGTGGCATGGATATATATACACTACCAAATGTAAAATCTATAGCTAGTGCAAAGCAGCCCCATAGCACAGGGAGATCAGCTCGGTGCTTTGTGACCACCTAGAGAGGTGGGATAGAGAGGGTGGGAGGGAGGGAGAGGCAAGAGGGAACAGATATGGAGATATATGTATATGTATAGCTGATTCACTTTGTTATAGAGCAGAAACTAACACACCATTGTAAAGCAATTATACTCCAATAAAGATGTTAAAAAACACAAAACATAACAAAAAATAAGATGCAGTATATTTATACAATGTAGTATTATTCAGCCATAAAAAAGAATAAAATAATGCCATTTGCAGCAACATGGATGGGCCTAGAGATTATCATACTAAGTAAGTAAGACAGAGAAAGTAAGACAGAGAAAGACAAATATCATATAATATTGCTTATATGTGGAATCTAAAAAAAAAAAAGATACAAATGAACTCATTTACAAAACAGAAAGAAACTCACAGACATAGAAAACAAACTTATGGCTACCAAAGGGGATATGGGAGAAGGGATAAATTAAGAGGTTAGGCTTAACATATACACATTACTATATATATATATATATATATATATAGCCAACAAGGACCTTAATCACTGTGCTGTAGCCCTGAAAATAACACAACATTGTAAATCAACTCTACTTCAATAAAAAATAAATTAATTAAAAAATACAAAAAAATAATAAGATGCAGCAGAACCTGCTGTTGAGGCTTCCCACTGCTGGAAGAGCTAAAGCACACCCATAAATAATTTTAGAACAGGCCCTTCTGAGGAGGGCAGAGATGTTTTATAGAGGAAGTGAGTTTTGAGGTGGGACTCAAAGATGGGAGGACTCCATACAGTGGGGCAGAAAAACAAGAGCATCCTCAGAGGCAGGGACTGAAGTGTAGTTTGTGACCAGATGGTGGTGGGTCCTTGAACTCCACACCTGGAAGTCTGAATGCTATTTCATAAGCAAAGGAAAGTCAGTGAAGTACGAGTGACACTCTCTGACAATGTTCTTGTGGCGATATGCAAAGTAGACTGAGTGAGATAGGGAACACCTAAGATATGATTGTAGCCATCGAGCTGCAAGGGCGAGGCCAATGGACAGGATGGAGTTTTCTCTCAGAAGACACTTGCTGATTGAGTGCAAGGAGGGGTCAAACACTCTGCCAAGACTATGTCACCTACAGAAATAAAAAGACAGAGAAAGAGCCCAGGTAGCCCCAGGAAATCGTTCTAAAGAGAAAAAGAGCCATCCCCTATCCTGGTGGGAAAGTTCTATCAGCAGAGAAGAATGGGAGCCTGCAGTTCTCCTTTATTGCCTTCATATTCTCAGCTAAAGAACCATTAAACCCAGAAAAGAAAAAACATTAAATCCAAAGTGAAGAAGAATGAGCTACTCTAGTGAGCTACTCTAGTATATGCATGTTGGTTTGGAGAACCAAAATCTACTCTAGTTTAACTTTTTTCAAACAGCAGACTGGATGGCTCTTCTTTGGTAGGACCATGCCTTTCCTTACAGCATACTCTTTGCTAATCTTCTCTTGCTTCCTGCTTGGATTTTAATCATGGCAGTTCTTCATACACACTCTTACTGACACGCTGGTTTCCCTGGAACCCCACTGTCATTTAGCAGTAACCATGTCCTCATATTTTGATCAAATTATTTCCGTTGAAGAACGAGGCAGTTCAATGGGACCATAGTCAGGGTCTTTATTATGCCATTTCTTTACAAGAATCCCCCTGTCAGTGTTTGTTTACTGTTTAAAATCACTTATAAGGAGCCATGAGCAAAAAGGGTGAAACCCATAGTGTGTCCCTGAGGGGCTGTAAGAGGAGCTGATGAGAGAAGAAAGGAAAAAAGTGCAATTCGGGGGGGCCCAGGAGTGTCGTCCCATGCACCCCTCCTCCCAGACTCTCTGCTTGTCACCCGAGGGCTGACTGTTCCAAGGCCATCACTTGCATTGACCCTTCAGTCCCAGGAAGAATCCCACAGGGTGAAAGAGTGCTGGAGAGAAGTGGAGGAGGTCTCAGGAGCACAGAGGCTGGAGCAGATTGAGGTTGGGAGAGGGGACCGGGTGAGGAGGAAGGCTGGCCTGGGAATGTACACAGCAGGGGAGATCCAGGAAAGGCCCAAGATTAAAACCTGCCTTTGATACACCTTGACAAGGGGCCCCAGAGTTGATATCATGTACTCTAAGTGGTCAGGGACCTGCTTTTCTAACCCAGAATGGTGCCCAGATCTCAGCTTCACCATTCACTGTGCACCATTCACACTGCCAGATGGGGCCTTTGGCCACATGGGATTCACCCCCAGCAGAAAGAATTGAACTTTAGTACATGAGCATCATTTATTCAGCCTGGTCAGGCAAACATATCACTGGTGGTTCCAGAAGCTCATCAAAAACAGCGCTTCCATTTCAGCCTTGACAGATAACATTATCATATATGTTAATATCACAGGTGAAAGTCCATAGAGAGTGCCTTTGTCTTTTTTTTTTAAGAATCAATTTTCTTCATTTATTTATTTTTGGTTGCGGTGGGTCTTCATTGCTGCACACAGGCTTTCTCTAGTTGCGAAGAGGCTGGGGCTACCCTTCATTGCAGTGCACAGGCTTCTCATTGCAGTGGCTGCCCTTGTTGCAGAGCACGGGCTCTAGGCGCCCTCCCATACCCTTGACCAGCCATTGGCTGCAGGTGAGCAAGAAGGAGAAAGCAGACGACTCTACTGATTCATAGTTGTCTATTGGCAGGTCAAGGGGAGAGGGATCAGATAGGACTGGAGTGACCCTGAAAAAACATTTACCAGAAGAGAGGCATGTTGCAATCTGTGTTGTAATGGGAATTGGCAAGACTTATATTGCCAGATGTCCAAGTGTTCAGTTTTGAATTATGTTGAGATAGCTCTCCTTAAATCTTTGTTTAAAGGTTTCCTAATCTTGTACCCCCACCTCTCTTTCAACACAGTAGATAAATGCTAAATAGACAAGCTTCCCAGTTAGTCTCTGTAGACAGAGGAAAACAAAGCTATCAGGTCATCTAAGATGCAGAGAGGAAACTGAAATGTCCACATGCACAGGCAGCACTCAGAGCCCACACAGTGCCCACGAGGGGCCCCGGGTTCCAGGGAACTCAGGAATACCGACGCTCTTCTCCTCCTCCAGGACTGGTAAGCACATCCTTGAGGACTATTTTCATGGAAACATCTTCTTCCACATTCTTCTCCTTGCAACAATATTTGTTCCTTTATCTGTAAAACAGGGCCCAGGACCTTCAGGGGCTCAATGCCTCCAAAATTCTAGCTGATCTTGACCCTTCCTTCTTACTGAGCTGTCAGTCTCTAGCCATTTCTTCTGTGTCCTCCTAAGAACCCCCCACCGCCCCAATGCAAAGCAAGAAACATTCAACTTAGTGGGACAGCTATTAAGAGAGTGAAGGAGACTTATGTGGGAAAAAAGTAAGTGGACACTATCGGAAAGGGCATGCCAGGCGCCCAAGTGCTGGGTCTGGACCTCTTTCTGGCTTCCAGATGGATGCCAAGCTGACCTCAGAGGCATAGACCTGGGACAGACAAAAGCAAGAATGAAAAAGAATGCCACCGTTTGACCATCTTCCCAGAGTCTTTCATCTCTTCACCATAGTCTTAATAACCAACTGGTCCAAAATATTACCTTAAAAATGTGTTGAAAATATGCCACTTTCAAAAAATCATGCAACTGCCACTACGGAAAATAATATGCTGGTTCCTCAAAATACTGAACATAAAATTATCATATGATCCAGCAATTCCACTTCTGCATATATACCCATAAGAATTAAAAGCAGGGACTCGAACAGATATTTTTACACCCATGTTCATAGCAGCATTATTTGAAATAGCCAAAAGGTAGAAATAACCCAAATGTCCATCAACAGATGAATGAATAAACAAATGAATGGAAAAACAAAATGTGGCATATACATATGATGGAATATTATTCAGCCTTAAAAGGGAAGTAATTTCTAATATATGTTATAACATGGATGAATCTTGAAGACATTATGCTAAGTGAAATAAGCCAAACACAAAAGGACAAATATGGTATGATTTCACTAATATGAGGTACCTATTAATGTCTTAGTCCATTCAGGCTGCTACAACAAAAATACCACAGACTGGGTGGTTTATAAACAACAGAAACTTATTTCTCACAGTTCTGGAGGCTAGGAAGTCCAAGATTAAGATGCTGGTTAATTTGGTGTCTGGTGAGAGCTCGATTTCTGCTTCACAGACTGCCTTCTTCCCACTGTGCTCCCACATGGCAGAAGGGGCAAGGGAGTTCTCTAGGGTCTATTTTATAAGGGCATTAATTCCAATCATGAGAGCTGTACCCTCATGACCTAATCACCTCCCAAAAGTTCCACCTCCAAATAGCATCACATTGGGGATTAGGTTTCAACATATGAATTTTTGGTGGGACACAAACACGGTGGTTGCCAGAGGCTGTGGGGAGGGAGGAATAGGGGGTAACTGTGTAATGGGGACACAGTTTCAGTTTGGGAAGATGAAAAGAGTTCTGGAGATGGATGGTGGTAATGGTTGCACAACAATGTGAATGTACTTAATACCAGTGAACTGTACACTTGAAATGGTTAAGATGGTAAATTTTATGTTATGTGTATTTTACCACAATTAAAAATAAAAATAGAAAATAAAAAAGAAACCCCTGATGAACCCCCATCTTCCTCCAGTTATCCCCATTCCCCAACTCTGCATAATTCCAATTCCTCTCTTTTGACATTGTGCCACATTTACATTTTACCCCACCATTTGACCAAAACCACTTTGATGACGTCAGTAGTGATGTCACTTTTCCATCCTCATCTTACTAGACTTAGCTGTATTTGATATAGGTAATTACCCTACCCTCTTCCACACTTTTCTTCAGGCCCTCTGGGTTTCTCCCTACCCCACTGGGCACTCCCTCTCAGCCTCCTGTGCTGTGTGTCTCCAACACAGCTATCCATTGGCAGAGTCGAGCCCAGCTTCAGTCCTTGATCTCTGACTACACGCTATTTCTGTCTACACTCACTCCTGAGGAATCTCATCCACTCTTACAGTTTAAATGCCACCTATAAACTAATGATTCACAAAGTATATTCCTCTCACGTTGAGCTTCTCCCCTCAACTCCATTCTCACGTTTCCAATACTCTACCAGACAGCTTCTCTCAAATGTTGGATCTTAAACTGGAAAATCAAAAAGCAATCTCCTGCAATATTATTCAGCCATTAAAAAAAGAATGAAATCTTACCATTTGTGACAACATGGATGGACCTGGGGGGTAACACGCTAAGTGAAATAAATCAAACAGAGAAAGACAAATACCATATAATTTCACTTATACGTGGAATCTAAAAAACAAAACAAATGAACAAACAAAACAGAAACGGACTCCTAGATACAGAGAACAAACTGGTGGTTGCCAGAGGGGACAGGGGCAGGGCGCAAAATAGGTAAAAGGGATTAAGAGGTACAAACCTCCAGCTATAAAATAAATAAGTCACAGGGATGTAATGTACAGCAGAGGGAATACAGTCAATAATACTGTAATAACTCTGTATGGGGACAGACGGTAACTAAACTTGTCATGGTGATCACTTCATAATGTATAAAAATATTAAATCACTATTGTACACCTGACACTAATATAATATTGTATCTGTTATAATTCAGTTTTTAAAAAGCAAATTTCTGATTCCTGCCCCCCAAAAAAACCCCAGTGCCCCCTGGATCTTCTTTTCCTCAGTGAAGATCAACTTCTTTCAGTTGCTTAGCCCAAATCTCATCTACCTTTGATGACCCTCTTCTCCATTCCAAATCGATCTGTCAGCAAACCTTGTCCTTGTTGTACCTGCCTTTAAAGTAAGTCCAGAATGTAGCCACTTCTCATCACCTCCATCACTATCAGGCCAGTGCAAACCACAACCACAAACTGCCACCCTCCCTCCCTGAATCATTACAGGAGCCTCTTCCCTCTTCTCTCCGCTTCTGCCCTTGCAATAAGTGCCCCTCCCCAAATCTAATCACAACATCACCACCTGAATAATCTTTTTAAAGCTTAAATGAAATCATGTCACTCCTTTGTTTAAAATCCCTCGATGCCTTTCCCTCTCAAAACCCTTAAAATGACCCAAATACTTAGCACAACCTTAAGTCTCTTACCACCTGCACCACCGCCAACCAGCCCGCGGCCTCCTCCACCAGGAATCATCCCAGCTCCACCCACACTAGGGGTCCAGCTCCTGTCTCAGGAGGCCTTCACAGGCTGTCCCCTTGGCTTGGAATGTGCTCCCCAACGACTTCTCCTGGCTCGATCCCTCACCCCTTCAGACCTCTACTCAGGCAACCTTCACAGCCAGCTTTTCCTGACCACTTTGTTTAAGGCTGTCAGCTCCCTCCCTCCTCATTGCCCCCACTCCTTTCAGTCTTCTCTGCTCTGTGTGTGTTTCCAGGGTACTGATCACTTTCTCTCATTTGATACATTTTAACTTGTTTATTTGTTTATTTTCATTCCCCCACCCCTCACTGAACATAAGCTCCAAGCAAGCCAGGACTTCTCCCTGTTTTATTCACTGCTTGATGCCCAATGCTGAGACCCATAGGAGGGCCTCAACAGATATTTGTTCAACAAATGCATGAATAAATCATGACTCTCTTTACTTTTTCTCTTTCTTTATATCTTCTTTCCTATAATTTCCATTGCTTTTTATTTTTGCTCTATCTATAAGGATCGCTCCAGTGTTACTTTCTCTGCCTCAGATTTTAGAGTCCATTTGTCACTCATTACTTCTAGTGAGTTTTGTTTTAATTTGCCCCATTGTGGATTTTTTTATTTCCAAGAACACATCCTTGTTCTCCTACTGTTTCTTTTTCATAATTGCATACACTTGTGCTTAATCAAAGCAATAGCTCCTAAACACCTTCTGAGACCACAGACAAGAATTGTGTAGAGGCGCTTCTGTTTTCTACATTAACTATTTGGGTCGGGGTCCTTTGATTACCTGGCTAGACCCCCTCCTTATGCATTGCTGGCTCATACAGCCGGCCAGTGGTTCTTTGTGGCCCATCCACATCAGTGAACAGAGGCCTTGATTGATCACTTGGAGCCAGAAATCAGACATCAGGCTCCAAGTTCTTTCTCCCACTGGAGCTTCCCCACTGGGGCCTCACTGCCCACCTGTCTGATGCTGGGGTAAAACAGATGGTCTTTTAACTCCCTTTCCAGATTCTGCAGTTGCTGAGTCCATGAGCAACATACTTAACGGCATTTGATAGCTACTGGATAATTTTCTTACCACCAAGGTAATTATCAAGGTAATTCCACTTCCTCATCATCACCATCACATGACATTTATAAGGGGCCTTGCCAAGCATGGTGTGGAAATCAGAGTTACAAAAAATAAAAATGATGCTTATTGAGCGCCACTGCAACCAAAGTTTCAGATTTGTCAAGAGATACAATCCTTGTTCCTATGAAGCTTAAATACTCATTGTGTAGTGTTCCAGTTACCCACATCTGTGGACCAAACAAATCAAAGCTCAGTGGGTAAAAACAAAAACCACTTTATTATATCCCACAGTTTCTTGGCTCAGAAATCTGGCAGTTTGGCTGGGTGATTTTTCTGTTCTACATGGAATAGCAGAGGTCACTTGGTGGTATTCAGGTGGCAGGTGACTCTTGACAGGACCAAGCTGGTTTCACTCACACATCTAGCAACTTGGAAGAGATGGGGGAAAGCTCAGCTGGGACTCTCAGCCAGAGCTCCTACACATGCCCTCTCCAGCATAGCTGTCTCACAGTAACTGGACTTCCCAAATGGTGCCTGAGGATTCCAGAGTGGTGTTCTGGTAAACAAGGCAGAATGCATGGCCTTTTGTGACCTATCTCAGAGTCACATAGCATCACTTCTGTCATATATTACTGTTCATAGCAGTCCACTCAGATTCAAGGAAAAGGGACAGAGTCACCATCTCTCAATGAGAAGAATGTCAAAGAATTTACAGCTATCTTTTAAAATCTCCACAGGAAGCAATAATACACAGAAAGGAAACTCTTTAAAAGAACTATCTTAGGGGCCTCCCTGGTGGCGCAGTGGTTGAGAGTCCACCTGCCGATGCAGGGGACACGGGTTCGTGCCCCGGTCCGGGAAGACCCCACATGCCACGGAGCGGCTGGGCCCGTGAGCCATGGCCGCTGAGCCTGCGCATCTGGAGCCTGTGCTCCCCAACGGGAGAGGTCACAACAGTGAGAGGCCCGCGTACCACCAAAAAAAAAAAAACTTCTTAAAGACAACTTGACCTATACATGAATGTTTAGAGCAGTTCTATTAATGGTCACTAACAACTGGAAATAATCCAATGTCCTTCAGTGGTTGAATGGATAAACAAACTGCGGTACACCCATAGGATGGAATACTACTTAGCAATAAAAGACACACATTACTGATACATACAGCAACTTGGATGAATCTCAAAGGTGATATACTGAGTAAACAAAGCCAGTCTCAAAGTTTATGTACTCTGCGAATCCATTTATATGACATCCTCAAAATGATAAAATTTATAGTGACAGACGACAGTTCATGGGTACCAGGAGCGAGGGTGAAGGGATGGTGTGCCTGGAAAGGACGAGTACCAGGGAGTTTCTGGAGTGATGAACAATTCTGCATCCTGATTGTGGTGAATGTATACATGTAGTAAAACTCATAGAACTGTACACTGCCAAAAAAAAGTCACATTTACTGTATGTTAATTTTTTTAATAAAATAAAATAAAATAACTTTGAGTCAAGTAACGATTAACTTGCTCTGGACTTAAAACATGAACACTGAAGGAATTCTGAAAAGGAGACTGATCAGTTGTGCAAGGAACGTGTGTGCTGGGGAAGGGGTGCAATCCTGTCTCATGCTCTCTGCCCCCTCACCAAGGGCTCACTCTAGTCATGCTGACCTGAGTCAGCCATGTCCTGCCATGTCCGACAGGCATAGAGGCAGAGGCACAGAAAGATTCAGGAACCTGCAGAAGTCACACGCGAAGTCGGCAGCTCTGGTTGCCAGTAACCTCCTGCTTACCAGAGCTCCTCACCGCCACGTGAGCACTAATAGCCAGTACAGGGACACCAGCCAAAACTCCTCCACGACCCTCCCCAAGTTTCATTTTTCTGCAATTAAAACATTTGTCAAAGAGGATTTAATCCTGGTGTTGTAAAGTGCTAAGTCAAACAGATTTGGTTCAATATTTTTAAACGTTCTGTGAAATGGCTATTCCCAACAGTAATTCAACTAAGTTACCATGGCTTTAAACAAAAACAGCAACTAAAAAGATCATATTTTGATGTACCAGGAAAAATCATTTTGAACCACAGTCATGAATTCCCTTGCAAAAAAAAAAAAAAATTAAGTCCAACTGTAAAAGAGCTTCCTAAAATGAAGCCTCAGAAAATCTATAAGTCAGAGGAGGGACAAATGCAAAGGAAAGCAAATCTATGGTATTAATATGAAACTGTGGACAAGAGTGGGTTTTTGGGAAATCCTCAACTCGTTTCACCTCCATTTCTATCCACCACACTTTGCTTGTATTTCCCCTGTGGATCGGGAGTAGTCTGAAAAATAGTGCTTATGGTAAATTCAAATTGTAAAGTAGATAGGTAGTTCTACAAGTCAACATGTATGTGTAAGCAGGATAAGTTCATTGATGTGAAAGAGCATTTGCTAAATACTAGAACAAATTGTGGGTTGAAGAGGTGCAGAGAAGAGATGAGGAAGCAATGCATAATGTTAGTGGGGACCAGGGGGGCCGGGAGGAGAACATAGCAGCAGGGAAACATGGCAGCAGGGAGAACGTGTCTGGTGCAGAACATGGCGGGAGGCTCCACAAACACGCAGGAAGCCACGTGCCGTTTTCCTGACCCACTCAGCCTGGTGGCCCAGACTCTTGGACATCATGCCCTGACTACACCCAGATGAGAAGATGTACATCTCCCACCAGCCACCAAAAACGGACCACTCCATCTTCGGTTTCCCCAAGGGCCACCCTTGCTACCTTCCCTCCCTGGGAGCTCTCCAAAGCACTCACATTACCACTGCATCTGTGAGGTGATAGGCTGGGCCTTTTCCCTGGCCTCGTGTCTTCATTTTTATATATGTGTTTGCTCGTTTGTTACTGGCAAATAAAGAATAAGTGAGGAATAAACAATCTTTTAAAGAAACTAAGTTATGCCCTTTGTTCTTGGTCCCCACATCATCTTAGGGGAGATCTGTTTGTTACCAAAGGTATCATTAAGAATCTCCTATAGGTTTTTTTGTTTACCCAATACACACAATGTAGCATTCAGGGGGGTGGGGGGTATGGGGAGACAGGAAAAGGCACCAAGAGGGTCATATTGTGATGATGGGAGGCACAGTCAAGAACATTTAACCCTCACTGTGGTTCCAGGCCCAGATAACATCATAAGCCAACAGGTTAAATAACTCCTACAGGAATCATAAGAATAAAATAGAACAAACCAGTGTCCTGAGAGGTTTTATCCTTTTTTTAGTTTTTTTTGGCTGTGCAACACAGCATGTGGGATCTTAGCTCCCCCACCAGGGATGGAACCCATGCCCCCTGCATTGGAAGCCAGAGTCTTAACCACTGGACTGCCAGGGAAGTCCCAGTTTGTCAATTTTTTTCTGGGAGGTTTTAATGTATCTATTTTAATATACATTTTTAACAGATCAAATACATAAAAATGAAGATGAAAAGGATCAAAATAATGTATATAATCAGTCCTTGGTTCAGAAGCATTCATGTTACTTTTTGCCATCTATTTCAGAATAGTACTTTAGAGGAGCTAACAATTAGTCATGTTTTCAATTCTAAACCTTCATAATAAAACTCACCTCTCTGCTCAGCCTGCCTATGACATCTCCTGGAGAGACACACAGCAATAGCTCAGTAGTATCCAGTAAAATCTACACAGGGAGGCAATGAAGTACACAGACCCTGGGATGGAGCTGAATGCACCTGGGTCCAGCCCTGTCACTAACAGCGCGACCTTGGGCATCTCTCCCTACTTTAGTCCTATTTAAAATGTGGAAATGACAGTCTTAGCCTCAAAACGTTATGGAGCCAACTGAATGAAAGCTTATATAGTAAGTGTTGTTATTAAATACATACATAGAGTTTAAGTCTATCCACACTGGGAATAATTGAAATATTTACCCCCTTTGGGGACTATATTATAGATAAAAGCCAAACTTATTCCTTGTAAATTCATAAGTATGAAATGCTGTACACATAAAATGTTTATGAGAGTGTCCAACAATGAGTATACGCACAGTAAATGTTAGCTAATGATCTGGGGCTTAAAAACACTATTAAAAAAGAAACAATTCAAAAGAAGAAATGGTTAGTTTGCAAGATTTGTAACTTTAAGGTTATAAGTGAGGGGGCATTAAAAGGGAAGTAGAAGAAGTCTTACACTCAGAAAATTACAGAGAATAATTCTTACTCTGTGTTACTTGGGAGCTTTAACATGCATGTAAGAGAAAGCTCACCTCAACTTGGCTCAAAATAATTAAAACACATAACTGGAGGTCCAAGAGTTAAGACAGCTCCGGAACTGGTTGACCCGGAGACTCTCTGATGCCATGAAGTTCTAAGTTTCTACCTTTCTGCCACAGCGTTAGCTCCATCTCCTCCTCATGACTGCAGTCTGGTTGCTTATAAAAACTAAAACTACAGGCTTCTTCATTCTCGCCTTAAGGAGAGCGCGCTATTCCAACAAACACTTCTGTTCTCCTGCCCCAGAGAGTGTGGCCAAGCGAGAGCTAGTGTCAATCCACAGCAAGAACTGGAATGGGTCCTCAGCTTCATCCCAAATGGTAGAAAACAGAAAAGGGGGAAAATTCAAGAGATAATGTGGGCAATAATAAATGCCAAATAGTTAACCACTGGGTCTGCTGTCTCCCTGAGTGGGTTTTTCAGGATGCAAACAATGGATAGTTAATTAACTGTGTCCATTACACACATCCGCTGATTTTTTGAGACACATTCACCACATCCAAGGGGACAAATTTTGCCCAGAGGATGGTCAGTGAGCTATTCTGTCAGAAACCATTTGCTGATCTATTTAAATACCCACAGAGATTAACTGGCTTCTCATGTGATCCTTTTTAGTCCAGTGTTTCTGTGCTGGGTACCATGAAAATCCAGTTTGATTGTTCCATTGGGCTCAAAATGGAGATATGGCCCAGAAGGCCATGGACTTGCTCTGCCTGAGACTGATATGGGGTCAGGAGGCCCAGTGCTGACCCAGGCCCGGGCTGCACTCCATCCTTTGTACTTCCTCAAATTAGAAGTCCTGATTTCATAAATTACACAGTTTTCTCAGTTCATCCAAAATTCTGACAAAACATTTTTTTTCCAAGCCTGGTTTATTTCCAAAGGTGAAAAAGTCTAAATTATAAAACATTGCCAACGTCTCAACAAAAGTAAACAAGGGAGAATTAGGTGAAAAATCATGGAAGTTTATAAAAACTCCTACACAGAATGAAGAATCCCCAAGGGCAATTTGTCTGGTTTAAATTAATAACTTATGCTATGATTAAAACACCATTTGTACGAATCCTTTAGTGACTCCACATAATGAGAAAGGTCAAAGCTTGACCGCATGCGTTGTATGGTTTGGGGCCCTGCTCACATTCTTTCACTTGGAACAAGAGGTCTCCTAACTTTGCCTGGATGGTGTGTGCTATCAGCACAGAAGCATGTACCTCCTGGATTCTCAGGAACCTCTAACTCCACTTCTAGCCTGCAGTGATAATAGCTATGGCCCCTGCACCTTTTTATTTAAAATTCACGAAAACAATATAAATATCTGCAAGATATAAATAAAGAGCTGAAGATAGAGTGAGGTATTTCTTAAATGACAGGCAGAATCACTCAGACAATCAGGGCTTAGAGAAAACAATTTAAACCAAAAGCATTTACTACTCTCTTGGGAACAATGAAGGGTCATTGTCACATCTGTTTAGTAGCATCTATTTACCTTTTCAATCACTGCACTCAGTGGCCCTCAGAGAAGAGTTTTACAGCTTCTCAAGATTGTGTTTTCTGGCATCCATCCAGGAGATCACAAGGTTACTTTGTTTCCACCTTAGTAAAAGGGTGAATAATGTTAACAGATTTTTTTGTTGTTGAGCTATCCTTGCATGCCTTCATAGAATGCACTATTCTTTCTTTAAGAAGGTTGTTTGGGGACTTCCTTGGCAGTCCAGTGGTTAAAAACTTTGCCTTCCAATGCAGGGGCTGTGGGTTCAATCCCTGGTTGGGGAGCTAAGATCCCACATGCCTTACAGCCAAAAAACCAAAACACAGAATGAAAGCAATACTGTAACAAATTCAATAAAGAATTTAAAAATGGTCCACGTTATAAAAAAAAAAACAACATTGTTTGATTTGTTAACATTTCAACTGAGATTTTGCATCTTTGTTTATGAGTGAGATTAACCTATACATTTTCCTTTTAATGTTGTTCTTTAGTCTAATGTAGGATCAGGACTATGTTCACTGTTTAGAAAAAGATGAGGAGTGTTTCATTTTTTTTTCTGTATTCTGGAACAGATTAAACTACAGAAATTATCCATCCCTTGAAAGATAGTGACTATTTTAGCAGTATATTTTGGACCACTTTTTCAATTTCTTTCATTATTTGGGGGGAATTTTTGGACCCTTCTTGAATCAAATTTAGAAATTTAGTTTCCCAGAATTTGTTCTTTCCATCTAGATTGTTTAAAAGCTTTTATAAAGGATTTCTTCTTTTTATTTTTTTTATTTTTATTTTTTTTATTTTTTTTGGCCATGCTGCGTGGCTTGCAGCAGTAGCACACAGTCCTAACCACTAAAACACCAGGGAATTCCCATGGATTTCTTCTACCTTAACTTGGGACTTCCCTGGTGGTCCAGCGGTTAAGACTGTCCTCCCAATACAGGGGGCCCGGGTTCAATCCCTAGTCAGGGAATGAGATCCCACGTGCTGCAACTAAGACCTGGAGCAGCCAAATAAATAAATCAATAAATATTAAAATACCTCACCTTTCATGACTCTCACTGAGTTTCTCATTCTTCAGTGCTAATATTATTGGTTTTCTCTTTTTCTCATGACTACTGTCAAGAGGTTGGCCTATTTTGGTATTTTCAAAGAATCATCTTTTTTCTTTCATTTCTCAATCTTCATTAATTTGTGCATTTTTGTCGTTTAATGAGTCCTTCCTACTACTGTATTTTGTTAAATTTGTTTTTTATTTTATTTTACTTTATTCTTTTACCTCCTTGACTTTTTGCCTTATTTTTTCTTGTCTAATAAATACATTTAAAGGCAGGGGGACTTCCCTGGCAGTCCAGTGGTTAGGACTCCACACTTCCACTGCAGGGGGCATGGGTTCGATCCCTGGTCAGGGAACTGATATCCCACATGCTGTGTAGCATGGCCAAAATAAATAAATACATACATACATACATAAAAAATAAAAATAAAGGCAGGAACACTCTTCTGAGTTACATTTAGACACAACCTGTCATGCTGTTGGTAGTCTTCACTTTTAAATACTCTGTACTTTCTAATTGATATTCTCTATATTAAGAATTGTTTAGAGGTGTGGCCAGGATGGCAGAGTAGAAAAACCCTGAGTTCACCTCCTACAAGCACACCAAAATCACAACTGTTTACAGAGCTACTATTTATGAGAACAATCTGAAGACTAGCAGAAAAGATTTTCCACAATTAAAGGTATAAAAAAGGAACTACAACTAGAAGAGTAAAGGGGGCAGGGATGTGGTATAGTCAAGAATCATACCCCTGGGTGGGTGACCCACATATGGGAGATAATCACAATTGCACAGGTTCTCCCCAAGTAGCAGAGTCTAAGCCTCATGTCAGGTTCCCCAAGCCTGGGGCTCCTGCACCAGCAATACAAGCCCCCAGAATGTCTGGATTTGAAGACCCGCAGGGCTTGTATATGAGAGAGCCAGAGGGCTATAGGAAACAAGAGACTTTGCTCCCAAAGGGCACACACAAAAATCTCACACACCAAATCCCAGTGCAGAGACAGTAATTTAAAAGGTGCCTGGGACTTGCTGATCTTGGAGAGTCTCTCAGAGAGGCAGGAGACAACTGGGACACCCCCAGTGGGTACACGTTGGCAGCCATTTGGGGGAACCTATTCTACCACAAGGATACTGGTGTTGACAAGGGGCATTTTGGAGTCTTCTCTCTAGCCTATTAGCACCAGAGGGCCAGCACCAGTCCCAGAATCCCCAGGCCAAGAAGCCAGCCTCTCAGGGACCTGGCCCCTTCTACCAGTGGGCCAGCACCAGCCCTGGGACCCCAGAGCCCTGCAGCTAGCCACCCCAAGAGCTGGTCCCATTCGCCAGCAGGCCAGCACTAGCCTGGGGCTCCCCAAGTCCCACAACCAACCACCCTGGGACAAGAACCCTCCCACCAGTGGACCAGCACCAGCCCCAGGATCCCCCTGGCCCTGCAGCAAGCCACCCTGGGACCTAGCCCTGTCCATCAGTGGGCCAGCAGCCACCACACGAGACAAGGCCTGGCAAGCAACCGAGCCAGGGGCCAGCCCCACCTACCAGTACACCAACAGTAGTTGGCCCCACCATAACAGAAGGGACCACACAGCCCACGTGGGGGAACTGCTAGAGAATACGGCTCTGGTGACCAGACTGGAGTATGCTGCTGAGCCCCATAAGAAGTCTCCTAAATAAGGCCACTTCTCCAAGATCAGGAAACATAACCAACCCACCTAATATACAGTAATAAACCCAGAGAATTAGGCAAAATGAGGCAACAGAGGAATATGCTCCAAAGGAAAGAACAAGATAAAACCTCAGAAGAAGAACTATGGGAAGTGGAGATAAGAAATCTACCCAGGGGACTTCCCTGGTGGCACAGTGGTTGAGAGTCCACCTGCCAATGCAGAGGACACGGGTTCGTGCCTCGGTCCGGGAGGATCCCACATGCCGCGGAGCAGCTGGGCCCGTGAGCCATGGCCGCTGAGCCTGCGCGTCTGGAGCCTGTGCTCCACAACGGGAGAGGCCACAACAGTGAGAGGCCTGCGTACTGCAAAAAAAAAAAAAAAAACGAAAGAAATCTACCCAAAAAGGGTTCAAGGTAATGACCATAAAGATGCCCAACAAACTTGGGAGAAGAGTGGATGAACACAGAGAGAAGTTTAACAAAGTGTTAGAAAATAGAAGGAAGATACATATATACAATGGAATACTACTCAGCCATAAAAAAGAATGAAATAATGCCATTTGCTGCAACATGGATGCAACTAGAGATCAGCATACTAAGTGAAGTAAGTCAGAAAGACAAATAGTATATGATATCACTTTATGTGGAATCTAAAATTGGCACAACAACTACTGAAGTCCGTGCACCTAGAGCCCGTGCTCCGCAACAAGAGGAGCCACCGCAATGAGAAGCCCACGCACCTCAACGAAGAGTAGCCCCTGCTCGCCGCAGCTAGAGAAAGCCCGCGTGCAGCAATGAAGACCCAATGCAGCCAAAAATAAATAAATAAATTTATTATAAAATATGGCACAAATGAACTTATTTACAAAACAGAAACAGATTCATAGACATAGAGAACAGACTTGTGGTTGCCAAGGGGGAAGAGGGGAGGGAAGAGGGATGGACTCAGAGTTTGGGGGTGGAAGATGCAAACTATTATATTTACAATGGATAAACAACAAGGTCCTAATGTACAGCACAGGGAACTATACTCAATATCCTGTGATAAACCATAATGGAAAAGAATATAAAAAAGAACGTCTCTATGTGTATAACTGATTCACTCTGCTGTACAGCAGAGATTGGCACAACATTGTAAATCAACTATACTTCAATAAAAAAAAGAAAAGAAAGAAAAGAAAAGAGAAAGAAGAACCAAAGACAGCTAATGAATACAATAACTGAAATCAAAAATGCACAAGAAGGTATTAAGTAGGTTAGATGATACAGAGGTCAGCAAACTGGAAAACAGAGTAGTGGAAATCACTCAAGCAGAACAGAAAAAAGAAAAAGGAATTTTAGAAAGTGAAGATCATTTAAGAGACCTCTGGGACAACATCAAGCATACTAATATTCACATTATAGGGGTCCCAGAAGGAGAAGAGATAGAGAAAGAGGCAGAGAACTTATCTGAAGAAATAATAGCTAAAAAATCCGAAAACCTGGGAAAGAGAACAGACATCCAGGTCCAGGAAACAAAGAGAGTCCCAAACAAGGTGAACCCAAAGGGGTCCTCACCAAGACACATTATAATTAAAATGGCAAAAATTAAAAATGAAGAGAGAAGCTTAAAAGTAGCAAGAGAAAAGCAACTAGTTACATACACAGGAATTCCCATGAAACTGTCCCCTGACTTTTCAGCAGAAACATTGCAGGCCAGAAGGGAGTGCCAAAATACATGCAAAGTGATGAAAGAAACAACCTACAACCAAGGATACTCTACCCAGCAAGGGTTTCATTCAGATTTGAAGGAGAAAGAGTTTTACAGCCAAGAAAAAAACTAAGAGAGCTCAACACCACTAAAGCAGCTTAACAAGAAATGTTAAAGGGACTTCTCTATGTGGAGAAGAGAAGGCCACAACTAAAAATATAAAAATTACAAAAGAACAAATTTTATTGGTAAAGGCAAACATAGGATAACCTTAAGAGTAGGAAGGTTAAAAGACAAAGTAGTAAGATCATCTACATAATAATTAAGGGACACACAATACCCAGAAATGAACCTATACTTATATGGTCAATTAATCTATGACACAGGAGCAAGAATATACAATGGGGAAAAGGCAGCCTCTTCAATAAATGGTGTTGGGAAAACTGGACAGCCACATGCAGACAAAACTGAAGTGCACTACTTTCTCACACCATCTACAAAAATAAACTCAAAATGAATTAAAGACTCAAATGTAAGATCTGAAAACATAAAACTTCTAGAAGAAAACATAGGTAGTGCACTCTGTGACACTGGTCTTAGTAATATTTTTTTTGGATATGTCTCCTCAGGTAAGGGAAACAAAAGGAAAAATAAACAAATTGGACCATATGAAACCTTTGAATAGCGACATTTTATCAACAACAAAATGTGCTGATAAAGAATGTGGCACTGGAAAAGAACATGCGTATATCTTGTGTATTAAATATTATAGTACATCAATAATATTAATTATATTATTCAAACTATTTGACTTCTTACATATTTGTTGTCACTATTCTGGCAATTTTCTGAAAGATGTGCAAAAACACTCATGATTAATGCATCTTAATAGGTTTTTTAACTTTTGCAATATGAACAATGGCCCCGATAATTATAAAAATGCAAAAGAAGTTAAATGAGATGGATTTATAGATGGACAGTAGAAAGATGGGTAAGTTTTAATAAAGCAAATACAGCAAAATGTTCATTGTGGACTCTAGATGGTTTATATACAGGTCTTCACTGTATAATTCTTTCAACTTTTCTGTTTGAACATTTTCATAATAAAATGTTCAAAAGAAACAAAATTTTAAAACCAACTTCACGAATGTGTGCTTTAAGAATGGCCACCAGCTAAAGCCCTCAAAGTAAGTTAACTTGTCTTCATCACCCACAGATATAACAGAATGAAATTGATGCAAGAAAATGTAACATCACTGTCTTGCATATAAACACTCAAATTTAAAATCTAGCTAGAATAATATCAGCAATTAACACTTATTTAATGTTTACTCTGTGCCAGAACATGTATTATCTCATTTTTATCTTCATGACAGCCCCATGAGGTAATAACTAATATCACCATTTTATAGGTGAGTAAACTGAGGCTCATAAAAGTGAAGGAGGTTTTCTAAGTCTGGACAGCCTATCAGTGGCAGAGCCAGGATTCACACTCAGATCCATGTGACTCTATGACTAACATCGTTCAGCCATAGATTCTGCAGACCTGCTGTGTCAATACAGCAGCCACTACCTACAAGCAGCTGCTGAGCACCAGAAATGGAGTAAGTCTGAATTGACATGTGCTCAGAGTATAAAAGACACACCAGCTTTCTAAGACTTGGAACAGAAAAAAGAAAATAAAATATTTCTGATCATTTTTAATGTTATGTGTTGAAATAATATTTTGTATATATTGGGTTAAACAAAACGTTATTTTTATTTCTTTTAGTAAATTTATTTTATTTATTTATTTTTGGCTGCGTAGGATCTTTGTTGCTATGTGCGGGCTTTCTCTAGTTGCAGCAAGCGGGGGCTACTCTTTGTTGCAGTGTGTGGGCTTCTCATTGCGGTGGCTTAGGCACACAGGCTTCAGTAGTTGTGGTAGGTGGGCTCAGTAGTTGTGGCTCACAGGCTCTAGAGCGCAGGCTCAGTAGCTGTGGCGCACGGGCTTAGTTGCTCCGCGGCATGTGGGATCTTCCCAGACCAGGGCTCGAACCAGTGTCCCCTGCATTGGCAGGAGGATTTATAACCACTGAACCACCAGGGAAGCCCCCAAAACATATTTTTTAATTAATTTTAACTACTAGAAAATTTTAATTGTATATGTAGCTCACATTAAAGTTCTACTGGACAGTGCTAGTCTAGACCTATCTGACTCTGAAATGAATTGTTTTGTGTTTCTTTCCTCTGATTTAAGTCAATAGCCTCCTTGTGAGAAAAATAATACAAAGGAGGTAGTGAAAAGAATCACCTTAAGAGCACGTTGTGCCAGCCTGAACCCCAAGGAAGGGGGACAGTGTTGAGGGACAGTGGAGGCAAGCATGTTTGGACTGGCAGGCAGGTGACATGGAAGGACTTGTTTTACCTACAGGAGGGGTTCCCATGTGAAGGTCAAATAGATCAGCATACATGAGGCATCTCCTACATTACAAAACATCATCCAGTGTGGAATTTGCTGGTTACTGAATGCCTGCTATATGCAAGCTTCTCTAATCTTGGCTGGATTCACGGAGTCTCACAGTTGTTTAGTAACACTGCCTTTCCCTCCCTGCTCATCACCACCTCCACTGCACTGAAGTGTGAAAAGAAGAAAGAGTAGAACCCCAGAGCACATAAGATAAGGCAATGCCTCCATTGATACATCTGGCCCCTTGGCTCCGGAGCCCCAGCACACTGTGCCCTGTCTCAGAAATCTGAGCTCAGAAATCTGAGGCCAACACTGGGACAGAGGACACATGAAGGGAAGTAACAGCCTTAGGTATATTGGTGCCAGATTGTGAATTTCTTTGGAGTCTATCCTGAAGGAAATAGGAAACCACTGAAGGTGCAGCAATGAGAGGCAAATTAACATCGGATGGCAAGAGGGACACCATCATGGAATTTAATTGAAAAAGACTGAAAACTTTGCTAGTTTTCCAGGAGTATATGCCAAATGTGACACTTTAGCAAGACGGGAGACTGCTTCACACTGCCAGAAAGGGCCTCCAGTGAGACTGCTAAATCCTTCCTCTAGATGTTGAATTTCACCATAACCCCACTTCTAACATCCTTTCCATTTCTAAAATTCCCTGACCCTCTCATGCTGTAATGTCATGGTTGTTTTTTGTTCATTTTTTCCTCATGTTTCTGAAGAAGAACAAATGATAGAATATTTACTGATTATATGTAAGCCACAGAATATACACACAAGGTGAGTATATTATAATTAAAATAACCATCTAAATGCACAACAAATATTTCTGTTCCAATTATCCTAACTACATCCTCTGTCATTTAGAAAATAGCATTACTTCCATTCTATGTTTCAAATCAAATGAAATTGTCCAAAATATTGCAGCTGTCGTGGTTGTCATACTAAACAAAATTGGGGGGTTTTTAATCTCTTTTTTTTTTAATTGAAGCATAGTTGCTTTACAATGTCATGTTAGTTTCAGGTGTGGAGCACAGTGATTCAGTTATATTGGGTTGGCCAAAAAGTTCGTTCGGGTTTTTCCATAACGTCTTATATACATATGTATTCTTTTTCCGATTCCTTCCATTATAGGTTATTACAAAACATAGAGTATAGTTCCCTGTGCTATACAAAAACTAAATTGGCTTTAATGAAATAAAACAGCTAAGACTGGAATGATGGTACATGTCACGTCCTCTAACCTAAGCCCTTGAAACCATCCCAATTAAGTCGCCAAAGTGGTTTTCCAGACGTGTAGATTGTCATCTTTATCACTATTTCCTCACCACCACATAGAAGGCATTCACGGGGTGTAAGGAGTTCTGCTGGGTGCCTTTCATAATGACTTTCCAACACAACTCTGAAAAGTGGGTCTTAATGGGCCCTCGTTGCACTGATAGGAAAACTCAAGTTCAGAGACTTTTGCCCAGTCTAAAATGGCATCTCTCCAGATTCCATGCCACCTCTTAAGACCTCCACATAGACACCCAAATATCAAGAGTTTTCATATGTCCCTACCCTCACCCTGAATTCTCTCAAGACTAAAACCACTCTGCTCTTTCCACCATTCCCCATGATTCTGAATCCTTTCATGATCCCAGTCATCTTCCAGTGAGCTTTCCCCACTCATATCCCACCCTCCACACCAATTTCTACTATTCTTGATCTAACTGGCATCCACTCCGTATCTTTACCCAATTTATTGACAAGAACAAGGAGCAGAACACAAGGCAGCACAGCACGTGCATTCAGCTGTGGAGTGTGGAATTCCTAGGTTCCAGGGTCAGTTCTGCCAACTACTAACGCTGTGATTAGAATCACGTTACAGAAAACAGCCAGGCCTCAGTTTCCCCACTTGTAAAGTAGAAAATTCTCTGTGCTCCCTCCCAGAAAAGTGGGGATACAGGAAGGGTTCAACTAAGAAAAAAAGCCAAATAGGGCAGAGGCAAGAAGTGACCTTGTCTGGAGAGAAGACAAGTTCAAATTCCAGTGCACTACAGGAAAGGTAGTATAGTATAGTGTTAAAAACATAGACTCTCAAGCCAACACCCTGGGTTCAACACCTATGGCTGCCTTGGTTTCCTCTTCTGTTTAACAAGGAGAATAAGAGTATCTACCTCACTTAAAGAAGCTGCCTCATGGATCCTGACCAGGAGCCCCATTAAGACAATACCCAACATTTTTCAGATAATTTGTTAGTGGAGGCGGTACCTATAGTTCAAACACAAGCTGCAGTACTTGGGAAGGCTTGCTTCTTAAGGATTCATTTATTTTATCAGTCAAAAAATATGTGTTGAGCACCTGCAATGCGCCAGATGTTATTCTAAGCCAATGCACAAAACATGCCTAAACTCATGCAGTTTACATCCCAGGAAGAATAAGCAGTAGATAACAAATATGCAAATCACACACTGTGCCCGACGGGATAAGTAAGTACTATAGTGTAAGAAACAGAGCAGCACAAAGGGAGTGGGGAGATAAGTTGAGTATTAAGGAGAGTCAAGCTAGACCTCATTGAGAAAATAACATCTGAGCAAAAGTTTGAAGGAGAACATCTGGGAAGGAATATTCCAGCCAGAGTTACCCTGCAGTGTGAATGTTCTCGATAGATATGTGCCTGGTGCCCCAGAGGAATAACAAGGAGGCCATGGAGGACAGATTGGAATGAGGGAGGGATAGAAGGTCAGAGAGATACGGGTGCCAGACTGTGCAGGGACCTGAGGACAACTGGACGAATTTTAGCCTCTGCTCTCAGTGAGCTGAGAGGCATTGCAGGACTTTGAACAGAAGAGGGCCTTGAGCACTCTGACATTTTAAAAGCATCATTCCAGTTGCTCCATTGACAGTAGGCTACAATACAGCAAGGGTGAAGGAGGGGAATCTTTAGAAGGTCTCAGAATAATCCTTAGGAATGAAGGAAGTAGCAGTCAGTGTCTTGGACTCAGTGACAGCAGAGAAGGAGGTAAGTGGTTGGATTCTGGACTTTTGGTTTGCATCTTTTTTATTGTGGTAAAATACCCATACCATAAAATTTACCATCTTAACCTTTTTAAGTGTACAGTTCAGTGGTATTAAAAACATTCAAATAAAATACTGTTGTGCAACTATCACCACCATCCATTCCCAAACTCTTTTCATCTTGCAAAACTGAAATTTGGATATCTTTTTAAAGAGAAAAGAGCCACACTTCCTGACAGATGGCAGATATTTGATCAGATATTATAAGCACATCTTTTTTGAACAGAACGTGGCCCAGGAAGTCAACCATTGGGCTGTGGAAATTACTTTTGCTACATTGATCTGTTGAAGATGTTTCTACAGGGAACCCAGGGGCTGCAAGTTTAGTTTTTTTTACCTTTGTCTACATCCAACACCACCCCATTATCCAGAAGGTCACAAAAGATTTCCCTTACACATTAGTGGAAATCAGCTGGGAGTTTAAACAGGGTTAGGATATCAATAGATGCTCAAATTGTCACCAAAGGAGTTTGAAAGGCTGGAAGCCTTCTGCTAGGTCCAGGGGTCATAGCTTGTGCATGGACAGACAGGGATACTGAAGCAAAAACACATCTTTGCGACTAGGGCCAGGCCTGGGGCTGAGAGAAGATCACTTTTCTCCAAAGCACTGCACCCTCTGGATAGGGTGCTATGGCCTAGAATAGGCATCCATAACCACCAACTCCCAGGGTTCTCAAGAACTCACCATGCCATCAGTAGCCCCTGGGTCTTCTACTCCATCCTGGCCCTAGCTCACCCTCTGCTTAGGCATGCACACCCCAAAATATCATGATAGTTTGGAGCCAATGCAAGTCCCAAAGGACTAATCCAGGGGTTGGCAACACTTTTCTGTAAATGTCCAGAGAGTAAATATTTTAGCCTTTGTGGCATCTGTCACAACTTCTCAGCTCTGCTGTTGTAGGTCAGAAGCAGCTAGAGTCAATATGTAAGCAAATGAGCATGGCTGTGTCCCAACAAAGTTTCATTTGTGGACACTGAAATTTGAATTTTGTATAGCTTTCATATGTCTCAAAATATTATTTTCTTTTGATTTTTTTTCCAACCACTTATAAATATATATTTTTTTTAATAAATTTTATTTTATTTATTTTTGGCTGCATTGGGTCTTCATTGCCATACGCAGGCTTTCTCTGGTTGTGGCGAGCAGGGGCTACTTTTCATTGCGGTGCATGGGATTCTCATTGCGGTGGCTTCTCCTGTTGCGGACCATGGGCTCTAGGCACACGGGCTCAGTAGTTGTGGGGCACAGGCTTAGTTGTTCCGCGGCATGTGGGATCTTCTCGGACGAGGGCTCGAACCCATGTCCCCTGCATTGGCAGGCGGATTCTTAACCACTGCGCCACCAGGGAAGTCCGCATTTATAAATATAAAAACCATACCTGCCTTTCTGGCCAAACAAACACAGACAGTGGCTGGACTGGCCCACCAGCCATAGTTTGAGGACCTCTGGACTAAATCATGTGTCTTAGAAGAGCCCTCATGGCCACCAGGACAGTCCTGAGTGCCAGGCCTCACTGCCCAGTGCCCCAGCTGGCTGCAGTGGAAGGGAGGCCCCTGCACCCTGCTCCCTCAGATGCAGCCCAGCTGGACACCAAGGTCTGAGGTCATGCTCAGTGTGGCCATCTCTCTGCAGTGGCACCAGCTCAGTCAGATGTGCCAAGGGCAGGTCTGCTGCTAACTCAGAGATGCCACACAAGTGACAACAAGGCACCTGCTCTTCATGACACTTCCCTGCCATCTGCTGGAAAACTGTTATAATGATAAACAGATCCACCCAGACTATGAATTAGAATAGTGCGCACTTGAAGTTCTGAAATGATCATTTGCTCAATTTAAGCAGTGGCCCTGGGTTTGGGAAATATAGAAGGGGAAGCAACTAACTCACAGGAGTCCCAGAGATGTCACACAAACAACAAAAAGATCTCTCTTCCACAACTTCCTAGAATTTGGGGGAGGGGAGGCGGAAGGAAGGAGTGAAGGAGGAGATCTCACCTCTGTTCTCATCCAGTCTCTGAAGGATTCACCTATGCTGTAGGTGTTCTACAAACAGAAAGCCTTTCTCAGGTAAATGGGAGTCCCACCAACTTGCCTCAAGAGACCCTGGAGAGACAGAGAGGGGAAGAGGTCATCAGCACCTGCCCACTCGAGCATGTGGCATGACAGCCCTTCTAAGCCGCAGTCAGTCCACACAGCACTGTGGTTCTATTAATTATGAAAGGACTCACAGCTGCGAGCCAGAACTTGCGTGAGGCTCAGCTTTTCCACTATGACCTTGGGCCAACAACTGGTCTCCTCCTGCCTCGGTTTCTCTGTTCCTTTCATGAGAACACTACAAGATGTTGCTACGCCATAGAGGTTGTGTTGACAGTGAAATGAACACCTTTTGCACAGCATTACAATTAGAATGTGCAATCCCCTGACCAAAAGGCTGCAGTGAGAACAGGAGGTGAAAGAAAAAGGGCTGGTTCTACTCATGTAAAGTATAATAGGAAAACCATGAAACACTAGAAGATAGTCGATAACACGGCTCCAGGCTTTCAGGACTTAGCAACAAATCCCCAGGTGTCAAAATGAAAAACGAAAAGGGTCAGAGAATGAGATCATGGGATATTTGCAAAGACTGTAAGGTCCACCATCTCCAATTTAAAACCAAAACCTTTGCTATTTACTCTAGGGAAGCAGGGAAAAAAGAAACAGGGGGTGATCTGTTTCTCCCTGCCCCCAAGTCTCCCGACATTTCCAGCACTCCCAGCCAGGTTGAGAATCAAGTTCACGAGTTCCCACAGCAAAACAGGTGTGGGCACAGCAAAGGCTTGGGAAGCCTAAGGTGCACGTCAGCTGGAACTCAGGGGACCTAGGATGCAAAGAGTCCCTTGTCAGGCTAGGAGTGGGGGTCGAGCATGAAGTGCAAACATCAGACCCAGATCTGGTTACGAAACTGTCCAAGGAAGAGCCAGCGGATTCCAGTGTTATGACAGCTGCACAGGGGCAGTTCGGCACCAGAACGCTTGTGTAGAGACAATGGGTCCTTTGTGGGCGCAAGGTGGGCGTGGAGAGTGCAGTGTAGGGGTCGGGGGGGCTCCTCAGCACACTCTAGGAGCCCCGGAGGGGAATGTTGCATGGGAAGGGCTGAGTACTATGGCTAACCCAACCCTGTGTCCCCCATGAACTGACAAGGCCCTCGATCAGCTTTAAAAACCAGTTTCCATCTCCTCATCTCATGACTAAACTTCTAGCCAGGAACAAGAGGTATCTCTGGGAAAGCATGCTGTGGAGACTGCCTTCTTCAAGCACAGAAGGGCACCTGGCATAACACCTCTGGCACAGAAAACACAGGCCAATGTTTGAATCCATTCTGACCCAAATTAGGAAGGCAGGAGCCCCCCCAGCTCACCCACCAGCACTTTCTACAACTAGCTCAGAAGGCTCCAGAGCGGGACTCTCAGGCCCTCCTCCCCTTCCCTTCGCCACGCTCCCATCCCTCCCACAGGAGTCCCACGAGCGGGTACACAAGGCACAGCTGCCCCTGTCCTCCGTGCAGGCACGGCGCTCCTCAGGGAGTGGGCGCTGTGCCTGGTGCTGCTTACCGAAGCCACAGGCACAGAATCCTCTCCACCCCACGCCCCACCACAATCGGAGCTCAGACTGTAGCTTTTAGTGGGGATTTCCTGAAGACCTGGGGGTGAGATAAGGGAAATGTAACAGAGGATAATTTAGGAACAGGCCCCAGATCTGTCCAGGAAGCCCCTGACTGACTAACTGCTTGCCTCACTGGAGACAAGCATGGCATGGCCAGAGGTGACCACCTACCAGCATTAGTAAGGCCTCCATCTGACACTTTTATGGAATATTTCTCAATTTGTTCAGAACTCAGATATTTGGATGTTTAGTCACTGAATCTGCTCAGAGACCCCCAACACATCCCAAGTCCCATGTCCCACCCTAGGATCCACTATTTCTCAGAATGATTGACAACAAAGACCCATTCCCTTTAAGAGAAAGCCCCTCCACTCAGGAAGTGGTCAGGTCTTGGGGTCTTGACCTGACAACACCCCATGAGGCACAGAGGATGGAATACAGATATGGATGATGATGCTGGCCTGCCACCTCTCTTCTCTGCAGTGTTCCTTCTGGCCCGAGGCCCTTTCTCTTCCCCAGACAGGTAGACACAGACTCACCCGATGCTTTGGGGAAAGGGAGTCACTGTGGAATCAAAAAATAAAGAAGATACATCTTTACTTTCTCATTTCAAAAAGTACCATCCAGGTGTGAGACCAAAGACTTGAAAGGTGATGAAATAGAAAAATACAGAGGTTTGTCATCCACCACCACTACCATCCTCATTCACAACATACCAACATATGTGAAGTGAGAAGCTAACATATATCATCTAATGCATGTGTCAGTGTGTCTCTGTATGTGTGTCTCTGTGTGTCTGTCTGTGTGTGTGAGTGTGTGTGCACCCTCCAAGCTGGGTAGAGGAAGGAACTGTTGGGAGAGGAAGCATGGGGCTTAGGCTCAGCACCAAGGCCATGCTCCCTCCCCCTCCCACCTCAGGCTGAGTACATGAGGGTTGGGGGATGGACAAACAGTGGACTCTACCTTGAAGTCTGAGAGTCTGATCTAGAATTGAGACCAGGCAACAGCCTGGAACACACAGCAGCGAGCCTCTTAGAAAGGCCTGTGTCTCAGGGAGTAGTGGGTCTGGGTGTACCTAAGCAATAGAGGACCCATAACACCCCCACCTGTCCCCCACCTGAAAGGCATGGGAGGGCATCCCTAAGTTCCCAACAGCCCAAGTGGGACCTGGAAGTTAAATAACCCAGGTGGATCTACTCAGTCTTGAAACTGGAATGTGGGAAACTGCATCAAAGGAAACCACTTGGACAGTCTCCAGTGAGGCCCTGCCTAGAGATTCTGCTACTATCTCAGCAGATCTCTGTCCCAGGGAGACCAGGGATCACAGATGCCACTCCTGGAGCCCTCCCTGGTCCTTCTGCAGATGGCCCCAGAGGACATGAAACATACACTGGGAACAGGCAGAGGTCAGCAGAGGCCCAGGAAAGAATAAGGCCTTAGAAGGGGCCAGCCGCCCCATGCTACCAGGTATGCAGTGGTATCCAGCCCTGTTCTCCCTACCTAGAATCAACCCAAGGGTGAGGTAAGGGAGAGCCAGCCAGTTTTAAACCTAAAATGGCTGAGCCATCACTAACTCAGCAGAATTAACCAAGAAGTGGTTGACTTATCTCTACCAGGCATAAAATGGAAAGAAATTAGACTGGAATTATGGAAAATATTGTTACATTTCTTTCCTACCCAAGTCTAACTGGGAGCTCTGAACCACTACAAAGGCATTTCCCTCAATCTGCGAGTCTGTTTAACCAACACCCTCAGTCTGCACCTAGGGTCTGCATCAGGTGGAATCCACCCCCCCTGCCGCTCCCCACCGCCCGACCCCACCTGCGGTCGGGTTGTCCAAAGCACGGTGAGAAAGCAAGCTCCATCGGTTCCACTTGATTGTAACATATGCTGTTGCATTTTAAAAGGATTCCTTCAGGATGGAATGATCCCGTTTGGAGTGGAAGTTAGTAAACTTCAGATTATAAACAAAGAGCAAGCCTTCCAAACTTTTCAACGATTTTGCAGTGTAAAGCCTGGTGCAGTCAGGAAAGAGCGTGCCCGCACTGCCCCCTGCTGGAAGCTTCCAGCAGCGACGCGCCTCGGTCCGACGCGGGCCCTCCTGCAGCGGTCAGCGAGCGCTCAGAGCCTGCCTGGCGTCCGCGCTTCCACTGCTAACATATCTGTCTTCATAAAACACTCGCTAGGCGACCTTGCAAGTCACATCGTTCTTAATTCTTGTAAATCACTGCGTGACAGACGCTGACTTGGGCGCAGCGAGCTCCCCTAGGACCTCCACAGGGTCTGCAGACCATGAGATGCCCAGAGGGCAGACCAACCCGCAAACTGTGGGCCCCAAATCTGAGCCAAGAGGCTGCTCAAGGAGGTGACGTGTGTCCCTATGTGGCGACACGTGGTCTACTGCTGGGGTCTCCTGTGGCTGTCCCTTCTGCCATCCACTGGCATCTGAGCAGAAGAGCCTTCCATGGCAGAGGAGGGGGTCCGATGTGACTTCTGAGCCCCAGGAAGTCTTTGCGACCAGCTTACCGAGGGGATCCAAAATCTCTAAATGGTCAGGAGTACCTCTGAAGGACCTCCAGAGGGGAGGGGCAGCAGCTGAAGCAGCCCAATAAAAGAAAATAGTGTAAAATTATCCTAATCAGGAAAAAAAAAAACTTTAGAACACCACACAACATTAAATTTCAAATTTGAAACAGCCTATATGCCCAACAGTGTGGGAATGGTTATGTTACAATTAATAATATCCATTTCACTGCGGGGACAATTTTTATTTACTATTATGACAACTTTGTGCCTTTAAAATGCATCCAAAAAACCCCAGAAATGTTCATGGTGATTTTCTGATAGAATTAGTAACAAATTCTTCCTCTTTTTATTTTTCTGTATTCTTATATTACAAGTTGTATTGTTCTTATCCCAAAACATCTTTTCTTTAAAAAAGAAAGAACATTTGGAAACAAGAGATGATATATCAAAGAACAAGTTTCCCAAGGAGACAAGCAGGCTAGAGTGCTTGACTGTCTATCTGCTTCCACAAGAAGTGTCAGGTGGCCCCATGAGGGCTGCTTTGGCAGCAGTGGCACAGAAGTGCTAGGGGCTCAGACCTAATGTGATCACTTCCTCAAAACAGGACCGAATTCTGTCTGCTGTGGAAAGTGCTGTGCGTGAGAAGAGGACAGCAAATACCTGAAATGAGAGCCTGAGAAGTGGCAGAGCCTGAAAGGGGATGTACAGGGGACAGTGGTCAGAGGTATGAACCTGGGCCTGGACCATGGGGGCTGGTGGCTCCACTTCCTGCCTTTGGGGCCATAGATAAGGTCATCACCATGGCTCCCCTGACTAACCCCCTCTCTCAGGAGGGTAATAACAGTTACCTCCCTCCTAAAGCTGTGGAGAGGGTACACAAATCGACACTCATATAGCACTTGGAAGAGGGTACACACACAGAGCAAGCACCGAGAAAGTGTTAGATGACTGTGTTCATTTGCAGGCACCTCTGAGGAACTTTGGAACAAGCTGGGGGTGTGCCATTTAAGAAAAGCAGGGGCTTCCCTGGTGGCGCAGTGGTTAAGAATCCACCTGCCAGGAAGATCCCACATGCCGCGGAGCAACTAAGCCTATGTGCCACAACTACTGAGCCTGCGCTCTAGAGCCTGCAAGCCACAACTACTGAGCTCGCATGCCACAACTACTGAAGACCTCACGCCTAGAGCCCGTGCTCTACAACAAAAGAAGCCACTGCAATGAGAAGCCCATGCACCACAACAAAGAGTAGCCCCTGCTTGCTGCAACTAGAAAAAGCCCACGTGCAGCAACAAAGACCCAACGCAGCCAAAAAATAAATAAATAAATTTATTTATTTTTTAAAAAAGAAAAGAAAAGCATTAGCCTCTGCCATGTCCTTCAGGTGCATCACAGAAGTTGTGGCTTGCCTTTGCCTTCACAACTTCTGTGACGGCAAATCTGTACACAGTGGTAACAAAAAAAAATTTTTTTACTCTTTTTTGTTATTGCAGTAAAATACACATAACATAAAATTTACCATTTTAACCATTTTTAAATATACAGCTCAGTGGCATGAAATACATTCACATTGTTGTGGTTATCAGCACTATCCGTCTCCAGAATACTTTCATCATCCCAAACCGAAACTCTGTATCCATTGAACAATAACTTCCCACTCTCCCCTCCCTGCAGCTACTGGCAACCACCATTCACATTTCTGTCTCTATGAATTTGACTACTCCAGGTACCTCACGTAAGTGGAATCATACAATATTTATCCTTCTGTGACCGGCTATTTCACTTAGCATAGTCTTCAAGGTTTTTATCTATGTTGCAGCATGTATTAGAACTCCTTCCTGTTAAAGGCTGAATAATATTCCATTGAAGGTATATAAACATTTTGTTTATCCATTCATCCGTGGATGGACATTTGGGTTGTTTCTCCTTTTGGCAATCGTGAATAATGCTGCTATAAACATTGATATTCAAATGTCTGTTCAAGTCCATGCTTTGATTCTTTTGGGTATATACCCAGAGGTGGAACTACTATATTTAATTTTTTTGAGGAGCTGCCATACTGTTTCCACAGTGGCAGTGCCATTTTACATTCCCACCAACAGTGCACAAGGGTTCCAGTTTCTCCACATCCTCACCAAAACACTTGAGATAAATATAACGGCCATCCTATTGGATGTGAATTAATATCTCAATGTGGTTTTGATTTTAATTTCCCTAATGATTAGTGATGTGCATATCTTTTACGTGCTTATTGGCCATCTGTATAGCATCTTCGGAGAAATGTCTATTCAAGTCCTTTGCCCATTTTAATAGAAATATTTTATGAAGGCTAATTTATTAGTTTTTAATGATTAGTGGTTTTTGTGTCCTACCTAAGAAAACTCTGCCTACTCCAAAATCACAAAAATAATCTCCTATGTAATCTTCTAGAGGCTTTATGGTCCTAGTTTTTATTTTAGGGCTATGATTCATCTTAATTTTTGTGTATGTAGTAAGATAGGGGTTGAGTTTCTTTTTTTTTTTCAGTATGATTAGTCAGTGTTTGAATGCTACTTGTTAGACCTTCTTTTCCAATTGGGTTGGTTTGGTACCTTTGTAGAAAACCAGTTGACTGTTTGTGTGAGTCTATTTCTTGACTCTCTATTCTGTCCTACTGGTTTGCCTATTCTTGTGCCAATAAGCACTGTCTCTATTACTTAGTTTATAATAATTCTTGAAATCAGGTTAGGTAAGTTCTCTAACTTTGTTCCTCTTTTTAAAGATTGTTTTAGCTATTCTAGATTCTTTGCCATTCTCTATAAATTTTAGAATCAGCTGTCTATGTCTAAAAATGTCTTGCTGGGACTTCCAATGAGTCTATAAATCCATTTCAGGAGAAATGCCACCTTAAATAAATCTTATAATCCATAAACATCATATACCTCTCCACTTATTTAGGTCTGCCTTAATTTTTCTCAGCAATATTTTGCAGCTTTTAGCATAGAGATCTTGTTGGTATTTTGTTAAATTTCTTCCTAGATATTTGATGTTTTTGACACTATTACGGAAAGTACTTTTATTTCATTTTCTAATTCTTCATTGCCATTATGTATGAATACAATTAATTATTTATTGACTGTGTCCTGTGACCATACAAAATTCAAGTAGTTTTCTAGTGGTTTTATTTTTATATTCCATAGGATTTTCTACATACACAACCATGACAGTGACTAATGACAGTTTCACCACTTTTTTTCCAATCTGTATGCTTTGGCTATTCTGGGGGTTAGAATGAAGATGGGAGGCATTGGGATTACTGAACAAATATTCATGTATTCCCTTACTAAATATTCTTTGAGAATCTGCTACATGTATGACACTGCTCAGTAACGAGGAGGGTTCACAGATGCACTGGGTCAAGATCTTGCTCTCGTAGTCAAGAGGAGACGTGTATATAACTATTGCTAACGCAGCATAGAAGGGTGCGAGGATCATAAACTGCATACTGACAGCGCTGTGGGAGGTCTAAGGGAGAGAGACTAGTTCTAGGACCACTGGGTAACCTGAAACCCTTACACACACAGTCTTATGTTTTCAAAAAGTGAAACATTACTACCAGAATTAACCTTTGCAGCTCCGTGGCATAGGCAAGATCGTTGTCATTATTTGAGTCATTTAAAGTGATCTCCCCAAAGTCGCAGAAGGATGGGTTTGTGCCAGGTGTGTGATTTTTATATTTGTACACCTTCCACCATGGGGCCAAAGATGGCCCTTGGAAGTTATTTAATAACATCTTTGGGCTGGAAAGGAACTTTGACAAATGTCTTCTCTAATTTAGCGCTGCTATTCTGGAAGGATTACTTGCCCTCTTGGGGCATGGACAAGTTAGGGGCCAGTTAATTCTGCCCTTCTGAGTTTCCAAAGCACTTTCAACACGAAGAAGAGAGGCAAAGTCCCTCACTCTCCAGGGCTCCTGGAGTGGACTTTAACAGCAACCTGAGCTAGCATTTTCTGCCTGCTCAGAAATCCATTATTTTTTTCCTGGAAACTATATGAATTTACCAATTCATGCTATAAATTCCATGTCTTTTTCTTTTCCCACCAGGGCCCTAGGATCTTCATTTTGATGTTCCCTCCAAAACAAGGTGGGCAAACCCGAATCTCTTTGATCCCTTCTGAAACTAACACTTAAGCTTCAAGCAGGCTGGCTCCTCCTCCAGCCCACCCCCCCCACTCCAGGACTGCTGCTAAAATAAACAGCCCAGAACTCATCCAGGACTTCCCAGGAAAGAAAAGGGAAGGAAAAAGAAATTTTAAAGTTACTGTGCCCTCTGGTGGTCATAAGTGAAACCAAAGACACCAAAATATCTATTAAATTTTCCAAAAGTACTTGAGTTACAATTCACCATAATATTTGCTTATAATTTTACAAAATAAAGTATATCTTTGCCACACTCTTTATTTTGTTAATTTATTTATTTGCCAAATTATAGTATTGCTTGTACATATTTATTTATTTGCCAAATTATAGTATTTGCTATAGTATTATAGCTTGTACATATTGATCTGTTTTTCTTGATCAGATTTTTTAGTGAGTTGTGTTTCTTGAGGTTTATAATTTTCAGCTTTTGTGTTTTCTAATTTATTTCTCCTTTTATTAATAGTATTTTTGTCTTATATGTCTCTGAGTCACCCTTTCTAAGAAATATAAATTGAATGTTTTCTTTTTTCTTTATGATGATAAAACACTTTCTGTGAATTTTCTTTTGAGTATTGCTTTGATAAATATTACAGAATTTTATATGTAGTGTTGTCAGTTAATAAATAGTATGTTGCTATATTCTTTAGTTTCCCACTTTAGCCAATTATTATTTAAGAAAGAACTGAGCAAGTTTTAAGTGGCACAATTTTGTGATAACTATAGAAACATTCATTGTTAGTAGTTTTGCCAAATTGGGAAAGGGGTTATTGCCTGTAAGCCTTCATTTGTTATAATGTATTGATTCCCTTCATACCATAATGAATTATAATACTTTGTAAAGATTGCAAATTCTGGAAAGGCTCTAGGCTCTATCAATTAATTCTATTTTATTGTTTTGTAATCTATACCTACCTTTTGACTTAATATAAACTGATAATGGTAAATTCAAGTTTCTAAAGAGCATAGTTTGTCAAATATTCCTTAACTCTAAATGCTATGTCAACTATAACAAAATTCATAAAGTTTTTAAAAGAGTGTATTTAATATTGATCATAATTTTTGTTAAATGCTGCATATATATATATATATAGTCACTTGTTGCTGACCAAAAATATGCTTTTTAATATTAGTATTAATGTCAGTGCCTCTGTTCATATTTGATAAAGCCTTTCCAGGTTACTTTGTTCCAGGTGCAGTGAATGCACATCCCATGAAGACAGCCCAGTGTGTTGGAAGAAATAAGGGTGCTTGGAGTCAGACCTGGGCAGAATCCCAGACTGCCCACTTAATAGTTGTGAGACACTGGGCACAAGATAGACACCTCTCTAAGGTGGAGGGAATGGCAATGCCTACTACATCAGATTGCTGTTAGGATTAAATTTTATGTAATAAACATAAATGTCTGCACAAACACATCTATTCCTAAGAGCATCAGACTTGGAACTGTTCCCAAGTCCATTCTTGGGCACTTCTGTGTATTCACTATGACTTAGTATTTACCAGGTACCTAAAATGCACAACGAATTGTATTTTTTAGACAAATCAACATTTAGGAACCTATCCTGGAAATCCAGAAGAAGAAAAAAAGCTCACATATTGTGGAATGATGGAGAGGGAAGAGTGGAGGAGTTAGAGCCAGTAAATAGTTAGGAGTAAAACTAGGAGGGCAAGTGTTTGACAGAACATGGGAGGGGAGAGGGAATTCTTCGCCCTCAGAGGACACATACTGTAGACTCTGGCAATCCAAGCCCAAGTTTTTATTCTTCCTTGTCTGTTTGTCTTTAGATGAGTGAATGTATTCCCATCTTTTACTACGGCTAAGCAGGAAGACAACCCAGTTTTGATGCTATGGTTGTCATCCTAAAACAGTATTGGCCTCATTTTAAACACATCTAAAACTAGCAATAAACACACCAAACTTTATTTGCTCTTTATGGAAGTGCTAAGACTTTAATGATTTGGGGCTTCTCTCAGCCCACTTTCCCATCCCTTCCTATTCTTTTACTATTCAGTCTGTGATCATAAATTCTAGTTTAAAATGATACTGTCTTCTCTCCGTGTGTGTGTGTGTGTGTGTGTGTGTGTGTGTGTGTGTGTGTGTTTGTGGTGTTGCATCCATTTCTCTTGGTCCATCAGATTTGTTAGTAATATATCCTCTCTCCTATTGGGGGTTACTGATTTCTTTTAATCCCACATTCCTTCAAGTAGTTTTGAAGAGTTTTTTACCTCCCAGTAAGACAGATTGCTTTGCTGTTTTCTGTTGGGTTCCCCAGAAAGTACACCCTGAGACAAAGACTTGAGGGCAAGTCATTTGGGAAGCACAATCAGGCAGTAGGAAAATGCACCAGAGACAGAAGGAAAAAATCAATCCAGCGTGCATGAAAGGGTGGGTTACCACTGTGGGCAAGTGGGGCGCAAGCCCACTGGGGCCCTCTGAGAGAACATGGAACACACTTCAGAACTGTCCTGCTGAGAAGCGGGCAAGATGAGCTATCTCTCCATGAATTCCTAGTCGTCACTGGTTGAGGTGGCTCCCGAAAGCATTAATCCCCTTGAGGCCTGCCACACTCAGAAGGCCAGGCAAATTCCTGTGGCCAAAGAAAGTCCTCAGGCAAGGAACTCAAGTTTTTGAGGTGAGAGCCCTCCACACATGGAAACATTGTCCACTGAAGCTTAAGGTGAACTCAGGAGAGATGAGAGGGGTACCAATAGCATCTGCTAAATACGTTTATTTTATAAAGTCCCACAAAGAGCGTCAGGGGCTCTGCCAAGTGAATGTATTTGAGAGTGACTGCATCACAGTGCTGCTTCACAGGCATCCTTGGAGCCTCTGCCATGAGAACCACATGTGAATACGAACGAGGTCCCAAAATTATAGCAACTTCTCCTTTAGTTGTAGAAAGATTACAGAAAAATATTGTGTCACTAATTTATCAGCAAGCACTTTTAAATGGAAAATATTTTCCAATTAAATATTTTAAAGTTTTATCACTGAGGACAGTTCTAAAAATGTTATTCAGAAAAACACAGAAAAATAGTGCCCAGCAGCTTCTTTTATGGGTTAAAAACAACTCATTTCAATTCCTAGTGCAACACATTTTATTTTTAAAGCATTCTAGTTAATAAACTGGCAGGTTCAAACTCAAATACTGGCAAACTCATAAATAAAAGTTTACCAACATTTGAAATGCTAAGACTACAGTATTTTTTAAAGCTTTGAACTTTTAAACAGTTGGAAGGATTTCAGAAATAAAAAGGGCAAAAGCACAAAAAGTGATGTGTTAGTATGTTCCCACTGACATATTTGCATATATTTAAACTTTTAAAATGACAAATATGTTCCAAAATGCCGTAACATAAACCATCTCCTCAGTTAAAGTCCATTTTCATAGTGCTCTGAAAACAGCAGTCTTTGAAAATGTGAAGCATCAGTTCAGCATTCACCCTATAATTTATCTTTTCTCTTTTTAAGTAAACACTGGGACTTCTGTCTTCAGAAACACCAAGGTAAACTTGAGTGCCTGAAAAATACTCTGCACTTTGAGGTACCTGGTTCCCATAATGAAAAGACGCGCTCAACTCAATTCTATTAGATTTGAATATTTGGAAAGATACTCTTGTTGCCAAACTATGTGCCACCATCCCCTCCACTGGAATTATATAAATGTACATAGCACTAAGATGGAAATTTCTAAAAGAAAACAAGTCTACAAAGCTGTTCTTCAGTCCTGAGGAACTTAGATAGTGGTAAAACACACAAGACATTTTTTAAAGTTCCATAGTCTAGACAGATACATGTGTGGCCTCCAATAAAAGGCTGCCACAGGTCATGATCAAAGTCTTTCAAGATAGTGGTTCTATGCTGGGTTTAATCTCCACTGTATTTAGAAGAACTCTAATACTTGTTATAAACCCTCATTAAAAGTGAGATAACTTCAGGTCTGAAACTGACCAGTTCTATTCTGTTGTATTCTCATAAATGAAACACACTGAAATATAAGGAAGGAAACTTTAGTTGAAATGTATCTGCTAAATATAAAATGACACTTTACTGGTAATAATCTCTTGTCTTGGGAGAAGAATTTTTTTTTTTTTAATTTTTGGCTGCGTTGGGTCTTCATTGCTGCACGCGGGCTTTCTCTAGTTGCGGCGAGTGGGGGCCACTTCTCATTGCGGTGTGCGGGCTTCTCATTGCAGAGCACGGGCTCTAGGCGCACAGGCCTCAGTAGTTGTGGCTCACGGGCCCCGGAGCACAGGCTTAGCAGTTGTGGCGCACCAGCCCAGTTGCTCTGCAGCATGTGGGATCCTCCCGGACCAGGGCTCGGACCCGCATCCCCTGCATTGGCAGGAGGATTCTTAACCACTGCACCACCAGGGAAGCCCTGAGAAGAATGATTTTTATCTTCAAGTGCCAAGACTCGTGGGGTTCAGATTCAACTTTTAAAGTCATTGCAAATTAGGCCAATTGCAAAGCTGGGGGAATAGTCAACAAAACCACCCTCACTTCTGACATCAATTTCAAGTTTGGGGGTCTCCCCAAACCACCTTCAGCTTTGATAACTTGCTAGAAAGACTCACAGAACTCACTGAAAGCTGTTGTGCTCAGGGTTATGGTTTTTTTACAGGGAAAGGATAGAGACTAAAATCAGCCACAGGAAGAAGTTCACAGGGCAGAGTTGGGGGAAAGCACCAAACATGGAGCTTCTGGCTGTCTTCTCACCATGGAGTCAGGTCAGCAATGCTTGCCAAATATTAATGTGTGATCATATGCACAGAGTACTGCCAGCCAGGGAAGCTCCCTTAGAGCCTTGGTGTCCAGAGTGTTTACTGGGCTCCATCACATAGACATGATTAATCACGCATGTAGCTGGACTTAGTCTCCAGTCTCCATCACCTCTGGAGGTCGACTAGTAGATACCACATGACCCAAAGCTCCCACCCTACATCACACTGCTACTACCTGGAGTGTCCACATCCCAACGTAAGACTACCTAATGTGGCAGCCTGCACCCTAAATCACATTTTTAGACTATCCAGTATGACCCAAAGGCCCAGATGAAGATACTCCTATCAAGCATGATATTCCAAGGGCCGAGAGATCACCTCCCAGAAACCAAAGACAAATGTCAGACCTCTTTTAGGCAAGGGTAAATTATTTACTACACAGTAAAATCAGTTGTATGATTACTACAATTATGTATTTTATATTTCAAAAAATGTGTCTGACTAATCCAAAACACTTTTGAAGCTTTTAAAGCCTTTTACAACCATCAACTGTATTTTTTACATACTTTAAAATAAAAATCATTACTCCTTTTTTTTTTACTTCAGTTATACCAAATAAAAATAAAGCTAATTTTTAAGTTTTGCTTGGAAAGGAAAATGAATAAGAAGGAAAAAAGACAGTGAGGCAGATAGCTTGTATGTCCCTACATTTATCTTGCATTTTAATATTATCATTACCAACAGATTTTATTTTTTTCTCTAAAATAAGGAAATGCCACAAATAGGAGGAATTAAAGGAGACACAACATATATGTGTAATGTGGGATCCTGGACTGGATTCAGGAACAGAAAATGAACAGTAGGGGGAAAACTGATGAAATTTAAATAAGGTCAGTCACTGTTAAGTTGTACCACTGCATATTATATCAGTGTTAATTTCCTGGTTTTGACTATCATATTATAATTCTGTGAGCTGTTAGTATTGGGAAAGCTTAGTGAAAGATGAATGTGAAAACTCTGTCTAGTTTTTGCAGCTTTTCTGTAAGTCTAAAATTATTTCAAAATAAAAAGTTAGAAGAAAAAGGTTTAAAATGATCTATCTCTGCTTATTCAAGGATTCTCTAAAACAATCATTTAAATCTTTTTGGAGGTTGACCAACTCTTTAACGAAAAGAATGTACTATCTGCCCTAAAAAGCCTCCAAGTCCACTTTTGCCATTTTGCATGTTCACAGACCCACATGGAGCCCATCCATTGGCCCCAGATGAAGAACCCTGGCTCGAAAGACCACAGCTCAGGACTTGGGTGTGGTAGTAAGTAACATCCAACAAATAACCTGAGCAGGAACAACTTCTAGCTCCCACCTGCAGTCACATTCATGCTTGGGACTTCTTACAAAATGCGAGGCCTTGCTACAAAATGGGCTGTGCTCCCCTATGACATTTCCTCAGAAGGTCATCATGAAAGGACAACACTCACCCACACAACAAAAGGCACCTCCTCTTTCTGGGCCAAGTAGCCCCTACCTATATCCTAAAGGGACCTTAAGGCAGCCCCATTAAATGATATCAAACAGAATAATCAGCTCTGGGCATGAGAAGCTCAGCAGGAAATGATGGCCGGGCCCATAGCCCTGGAAATAGAAGAAAATATATACCAAGTGCAGGGCATCTGTCCCCACCCCCCAAACTTTCCTTCCCATCTTCTGGTTTATAAGCAACTCCCTCAAGATGCTAAATGAAGAAAGGCACAGCTAGCTACATGGTAGAAATAAATGGCAAGAATTTAAAAACAGCTGAAGCCTGCATGAATAGATCCCTTAAGGATAATTAATTTATATTTGAATAGTTGAGGGAATTTTGAGGTTACAAAAGCTAAGACGCATACACTAGGCATTATTAAGCCCAAATTACTAGTATCCTGAATTTATAAATCAGGTAAGAATAGTGAGATCAAACACAAGACATAATTGTGCAAAGAGACAGAAATAGCTGCAGAGAACAGGACTGGCTTGTCCAAGGAGAGGCCAAGATGACTTCCAGCCCTGAGAAATAGCTGGCAATTCAAGAGACACTTGTAGGCTCTAGCCGAGGGATCAACAACCTTTCCAGAGGATTGCACTAAACCACAGACTCCTTCCTTTCTGGTAGGTCCAGCTACTCGAGCATGGCCACTGAGCAGGAGTGGCCTGAAAGAAAGCCAGCTTTCTCCCAAGCACTGGTCTCCATGCTGGACATAGTACAATGGTTTTGAGGGACCAGAAGACTGGGTAGGTCAGTGAATGTACAGAGTAGTGGGATGGGATGGGGGTGCATAAAACACAGTTCTTAAGAGATGACTAAAGGGGCTTGCATTTCTGATGGGGGGGAGTAAACACAGACTTGAGGCATAATGGAAATTATTCTGATAAACTCTTCCAGGAGGGCAGATCCTCATTCTACCACTCTAGATCCAAAGACTCTGTTGAGATTATGGCAGAAAATGAAGCCCTTGAGCATCATGCCATCTCATGCAAGCTTCTGGGGCAGCCCCTCCCTTCAAAGGAACCAAGAGTCCTTTCCAAGTCAGTAATTCACTTTAGAATTTACTGCAGAATTCTGCAGCTTTCATTCCACATTTAGGATTCAGTTACCTCATTTTTTCTTTTCCTGAGGAAAAAAACTGTGGAAGTCAAATGTATATTTTTAGGACTTTTTGAAACATATTAGCAAATGTCTAATCAGAATGACTGTCTCAATTTACACATGGATGAAAACGTCCGTTTCCCTAGTCCCCATTGCAATATTTTGCCATTCACTAGCTAGGGAAAAATTTTCTTTGTTTCAATTAGCACTTTTAAAACATTAGTAAGTCTAAGTACTTTTCCTTAATTCTATTTTTTGTGTGTGTGAGTTGCTATCCTTTGCCAAATTTCCATTGAATATTTTCTTTCTCTTATTGATTTGTATGGTCTCTTTAAATATGACAATTATTAATATTTTCCTAGCTTGTCATGTGTTAACTTCAGTTAAAGGTGTTTTTGACACAGAAGTATTGGATTTTAATGCAATCAAATCCAGCAATCTTATTCTTTATTGTTTCTGCCTTTGTTATTACCATGGTTAGGAAAACCTTTCCTAGGCCAAAATTATAAAATTATTAAACCATACGTTCTTCTGGGTCTTTTATGGATCTGGGTTTTACCTTTCACATGTAATCCACCTGGAGGCTATCTTGGCATAGGAGTTAGATAAACATTTACCTTTATTTTTTCGCCAAATGGTTCGCCTTTTGTCATAACAAGTTATTGAATTATCTATCCTTCTGTGATGTTCTGAAATGCATGTGAAGTAAAGTATTAGTTCTTTGGCAATTTTTCAAATTGACATTCCTGACACCCTCGCCCAGCTCCCCTCCTTCCTGCTGAGTGTGTGTTAAGATGCAGGCAGTGGTTGAGGACTGGGCCCCACGTAGGATCTGGGTAAAGACTGCTAAGTGTCTGTCAAGGGAGGGGTGCGTGGGTCTCATCTGGGTCTCATCAACTCCATTACTAACCGCTTTCTCCTCCATTTTCTATTCAATGTGTCCACTTTCCTGAGACACCTTAAAATTTGTTGAGAAAGGTGACAACATTCCCCCTTTACAGTCACCTTCTCCCACCAAAGCTTTGTCTTCTACTTTCACTATGGGAGCGGAAACATCCTAACAACCACAGCTGATCCTGACCCCAACAGAACTGATAGGACTTCTAGGCGCATGGTGTTGTTTATCAGCAGGGGAAATGACTTCGGGCCCTGGGGTGACACACTCAGCCTTACTGACACAGGCTTGGGAGAGAAGGGAGCAGAGATACTCGTACAGCACCACCCAATCAGGTGCAAGGACTGGCCCTTGCTTGGTGCCACCTGAGCTATGAAAATTGTCTGTGGCTGCTGTAAAAGGAAAGAAAGAGCAGTGCCTGTGCCCGTCCCTTAATGCCCTACCCCTTTCTCTTTCTGACTCTGGAACAAATAACGAAGGAGGCACCACAGGGAGCCCTGCATTTGTGCTGAGGGGCCTTTATGAAGTGGGGCCTTCAGGGCAGTTTCCCCTGCACACTCAGGGACTTCTCTGTGAGACAGCTGTTGGCCCTGGTTTTGAGGAAGAGCGTTCATTTTGCCTTCTCAACTAGACTGTCAGCTCCCTTTCTAGGAGAAGACAGTGTATCTTGTTGACATTTGTGTCCCCAAAACCCAGCACAGTACCTGACATTTAAAATGGGCTCAGGACATAAAGGTTCAACAAACTTAAGTACCGATGTGTTGTTAGTAATAGTAATAACAGACACTTAGGAATCAACTTATAACTTACACTTTGTACACTGTGTGAAATTAAATGTTTTGTTTTGTTTTGTTTTGTTTAACAGGTGGCTTTGGTGTAGAGGACAAGGACATAGCAAGCAGAAACATTCCTTGTGAAACTCCTCATTCAATAGGATAGACTAGTCCCTGAGTGGGAGCTCTGGAGCAGGGAGCCTGGAGAGAAGTACACTGAGGAGAGCTCCAGGATGAAGGAAAACAAAGGTGATTCCAAGGGGGAGAAAGGAAGCCCAAGAAGCCTAAGCCCCCAGGAACTTTAATGCCTGACCAAATTCCCTCTCAGAGGCCAGGATCCTATAAAAATGCATTTGAAGGTGGCTAGAGGCATTTAGAGAGCCTTTAACTCATGGATGTTCAAAATCAACCTTTGTCCCCTCCCAGTATCATACAACAGGGCCAAGGATTTGACTTGTGGCTCTTCAGAGAAGCCCCATGAAAAACAGCTCTTGCCCCCTGAACTGAGCGATCTTCAGGGCTTACAATTTCTCAGTGCTTCAGACACACGGTCAGTTAAGAAAAAAATCTAATTTATTACCCTAGAAAATACTGTTTTCTCTCCATAATTCATGGAGTACATACAGAACGATTTTTTTCTGGGTTCACTCACATACCTGCCTTTGCTCTGAAGCAATAGAATAGCGGGGTGGCCTGGCCTGGACCCTGGCCCTTTCAAGAAGTCTTCACCTGGCCCCTGTAGCTGTCACCTGAGCCTATCCTGGGCTCTCCACCAGGTAAGAAGCCTGTCCAGAATCCTGTAGCTAGTCAATTTGCTTGTTGGCTCCAGGCTGTTGTGATGGAGCCAACAAGCAAATTCAGGACAATTCCAAACCTGATCTCTTACCCATTATTTAGGGTGCAAATTCTTACTGATGGGATCGGTAGGGCATAGCTCTCCTCTCCAGGCTCTCGAAATTTTCCTGTGGTGTTCCAAGTCCTCTCTTCCCACAGACTTCACTTGAAATATTTGCTCCTTGTCTCAGAATTCTAATTACACATTTAGTCTCTGCTCATGCAGCGGCTCAACGCAAAACCCCTAAACACCTGAGGCTTTATCAACTCATTTCTTCCCAACACTTTGCTTCAGAACCCTGGATTCCCCCTTTCCTGGCTCAGCGGACGGCTTCACCAACCTGCCATCCCACGCCTGGCTAATCTGAGTGGCCGTTTGGTGCTCTCGGCTCCCGCTCTACATCAGCGAACAAGTCGGCATCTCTGGCTCGGGGCCAAACAGGAGGGACCTGAGCGCCCAGCGCACACCGAGACCCGCAGAGCCCTAGCGGCCGGTCGCATCGCCGAACTACGTTTCCCACAGTACTCGGGGAAGCCGGGGCCGCCGAGGTGCGGCCCACCCCCCGCCCCCCCACCCCCGCTCAGGCTCGCGCGGAGCCTCCTGGGAGTTGTAGTCCTGGCCGCTCGCGCCGGCGCTCCTGAGGGCTCGTTGTCGGCCTTTGTCTGTCTGTGGGCGCGCGCAGCTGCGGTGAGTGAGGCCGCCGGCCGGGTCCGTACGCCCGAGCGAGGCGGGGCCCCGCCTGCAGGCCGCGGTCCCTGAGCCCCCTGCGGCCTTGAGTAGGCCTGGCCAGCTTGGACTCCCCAGGGCAGCCAGCTGCGAGGGGAGAGGTCTGCGGCCCGCAGGAAAAGGTCCAGCTGGACCAGAGAAAGGGGTGCTGAGGCCCAGCGCGCAGGGCCGGCCCGGGGGTTTGCGGGTGGGGGCAGACCTGAGGCGGGAATGGAGAGTCTGTCGGTAGGAGCAGGGGTCCCTCCGCCGCACAGCACGGCCGGGTGTGGAGCAAGGCCCTGCACCCCGAGACGCGGGAGGGGGAGACCACAGGCAGGTGTGCCCCGGGGCCCGCGGGGAGGGTTTCAGAAGACGCACAGGAGAAAGTGCAGTCTCTCTGAGGTGGGTGAAAGGGAGAAAGGACAAACTTCGTTGGGTGGAGAATAGGAAAGGACAAAGTGGATTCAAGTGTGCAGAGAAAATAATCACCCCTCCCCAGAATCTCCTAATCCTTAAACTATCCCTCAAGAAAGCAACTATCCTAGTCCTCTGCTGTGGACTCTCAACTTTAGGCCTTAAATCTGTAGGTCATGTCAGAGGCCCTTCACATTTGGTTCTTTTATTCTCCCAAGAGCTACTTGATAATACAGTGTTATCAGACTATTTAGTAAGTGAGGAAATAGGGTCAGGGCTGTTTGGTTACTTGCCCAGTGTCATTTAAGGGGAGAGAAGGGTAATCCAAGTCTCTCATGGCCTAATTCTGAGCTCTTTCCACAGGATATAATGGCCTTTCTGATAGGAAAAGCAGTATTTTCTACTATAAAGTGACTTTATCCAAAATCTTCAGGAAATTGATTCCTCAGATTTGTGGAATCTAGGGAGAAAAATACAACAACTTCTCTATTAATCAAGGAGGTTCCTGAGACACAGCTGAGCTGTTTCTTGTTGAATATCTCACAACATGTGGAGAGGCACAGCTGTAAGTGCTGCCCACACGTTCTGACCAAACTATTTGCTGGACTAACCAGAGACAGAGTCCAACCTCAGGTAGCAGGTACCTATATACTTTCCACTGACTCTTGATGGATGTGTGGTTGAGCAGTAACACCTTCCACTTCCAAATGAACGGTGTTGTAGTGTCCTGACACTCTGATAGGGCATCGCTTTGTGTCTTGTACTGCAAATTGGAGCTGAGTCCTCCAAATAAAGAGTTTAAATGCCTCTCCAGTCATCAAAACATGTAGCAGAAAGGGCAGTTGTCAAGAAGACCAGGTGTTTGGGTTAACAAAGAATTGTAGTATCACACTGCTATTTCATTAAATCAGGAGGCCAGCATTTTCATGGGACATAGTAGAGGGAAACAAAGATTATACACTGGACCACTGCATAAATAAAGTGTAAGTAATTAGGGTCCTGAAATAAGAATATCCCCCCCCCAACAAAATACAAAAGGATAATATGGAACACGAGGATTTCTAGGATCTGGAAGAATAGTAAGGTCTGGTCAAGCTCTGTTCCATTCTATTTCATTTTATAAGAATTCTCACCAGCTTTTTAGTGACGAGAAAGTAGAGAATTGTCTGGACATAGGCTTTGGATCCAAAAAGTCTTGGATTTGAGCCTTTGCCTCACCTTGACTCCTTACTGGCTCTGCGAATAGGGGCAAGTTACTTACCCTAATCGGTGTGCCTTGGGCTTGGTTTTGGAGTCTGAAGTAGGTCTTTCTTTCTCCAAGAATTGGCAAGTATTTATAGTTCCTCAGAACTGGTATTCTCATACCTTGAAGCATCTGGAGCCTCCTAAGAAGTGCCAAAAGGAAATATGAAATCTCTTGTTCTGTCCTAATAACCTAGAGGGGACTGGAGAGGAGAGCTGGAGCCATTTCAATCATAGAATCAATCATGATGGCAGCAATTTTTTTTATATTCTGAATTCCTTTGGAGGCTTGGAGGATAGAATAGCAGGCTGTTAGGCAGGGGAAGGAAGTGGACGATTCCAATCACATGCTAAGGCTAAGCTAAGGTACAAATAGGACGGACCATTATCTTGGCACTGGCAAGAAAAGATACTTGTTTGCTTTATGTCTTCTCTGCTTTCCCACCTCCTGCTTCCTCCTGGACTCATTTATAAGTGGTCATGGTACCTTTTGGCTCATTTTGCAGTTACATTGTAGGTGACTGACATTACCTCAGGCAATCAAGATTTCCTCCATTCACTCATACCCCAAACTGGAGCTCCTGTTGACTTTATTCTCCTCATTTATCAATTCTCCTGTCCTTTCCTGTTTGTTTTTGTTGTTCTGTTTTGTTTTTGTTTGTTTGTTTTTCCCTCCCCAGGTACTCAAGAACAGCCCATGGAAGAATCATATGAAGAGGTGGTGATTAAGGTCATACAGCAGGAGTGGACATGTTTGGATTTCCAACAGCTACTCTGCTGGACTGTCATGGAAGATATGCCCAGAATGTAGCATTTTTCAGTGAGTCAGTTGATTGCTGGGATGCCCTCAACTCATAATAATCAGTGTCCCTGTTCTCAGCACTAGTCAACAGGCTGAGGATGCAGAGAAGATGTTCCTTTGGTGGAGCTCACCGTTTCTAGGGATTACAGGGAAAGCCTACAAACTGGAGTTAGAAATAGTAGAAACAGAGCACAACAGTCTTGATATGGAGGTAGTCTCTGAGAGAATGAATGAGCAGTTTTAAATCTCAGCACAATCATTGAATAACAAGTTGAAATCTCCCTAGGATGACTCCAAGAAAACTATTATTAGTGATGAATGGACCCATATTTAAAGTGCAGTAGAAGGCTCATATGCAGGGCAGTACTGGAGAGTACTGTCAATATCTGCATAGGAAGTGTTGAGAATAACTTCCAAACCAAAATAGACTTCAGTTCCACCATAGCTTAGCAGATTGAAATAGCATGGATTTTAAAGGGAAAAATTCCTTGGATCAGATTCTGTGATAGCCCTGACTTGATCTGTGGTATCAGACAAGTTATTTAACTTTCTTGTGCTCCAGCCTCTTCATCTGTAAAATGGGACAATAAGCTCTATCTTGCAGGGTGCAGGGATTAGAATTAATAGATGTAAAGTACCAAGGATTCTGCTACATATATTCTGATATCATGGAGCCTACTCCACTGTTAGGAGAGCAGACTAGAGCAGAAGTGGATTTCTCATGAAACTAATGAAACAAGGTTCAGGATCTTTCCCTTACACTGGTCTCTTCAAGGCCTTGTCCCTACTTTTATACTGTTTCTTAATGAAATCCATCCAAAATTTTAAAGCTTTAGGCCCTACACAACCTGGATCCACACCTGTTTTGGTGTCAGAACTTGGGTAGGCACTAATTTGATCGTATATAGTTTTCTTAATTTTTCTGAGCCTGTTTTCTTATCTGTAAAATGGAAATAACCATGTCTATACACAATACTATTTGGGAGGCTAAATTAAACTAAATGTAGAGGCAGTACACTGCTATGGAGCATGCCTGAATCCCAAGTCTATGCTTACCTAGCTGCACAATCTTTGACAACCTCCCTATACTTTCACTTCCTTAACTGTAGCAATAGAATGTTTTCAGGATTAAATTATCTATGCAAAGTTTATAGTATAATATCTGGCACATTATAAGCACTCAAAGCATTGTTTCTTTTTTCCCTGTTCTTCTCACTCAGCATATTGGTGCCTCTTACATGACTTCCCTCTCATTTTACCAGATGTGATGACAGAAGCCCACCACAAATATGATCACTCTGAGGCCACAGGATCCTCAAGCTGGGATTTCCAGAATTCTTTCAGAAGAGAGAAGCTGGAACAAAAATCCCCAGATTCTAAGACACTACAGGAAGATTCACCTGGAGTGAGACAGAGGGTCTATGAGTGCCAGGAATGTGGAAAATCCTTCAGGCAAAAGGGTAGTCTAACGTTACATGAGAGAATCCACACTGGTCAGAAGCCCTTTGAGTGTACCCACTGTGGAAAAAGCTTTAGGGCCAAAGGCAATCTTGTTACACATCAACGAATACACACAGGAGAGAAGCCCTATCAGTGCAAGGAGTGTGGGAAAAGCTTTAGTCAACGAGGTAGTCTGGCTGTTCACGAAAGACTCCACACTGGACAGAAACCCTATGAGTGTGCTATTTGTCAGAGAAGCTTCAGGAATCAAAGTAACCTCGCTGTTCACAGAAGAGTTCATAGTGGTGAGAAGCCCTATAGATGTGATCAATGTGGAAAAGCCTTCAGTCAGAAAGGAAGCTTAATTGTTCATATCAGAGTCCACACTGGCCTGAAACCCTATGCCTGCGCACAATGCAGGAAGAGTTTCCACACCAGAGGGAATTGTATCCTGCATGGCAAAATCCACACAGGAGAGACACCCTATCTGTGTGGCCAGTGTGGGAAAAGCTTCACTCAGAGAGGGAGTCTGGCTGTGCACCAGCGAAGCTGCTCACAAAGGCTCACCCTATAACCACTCTCATCAAAGGAAGTTCTCTTTATGAATTAACAGCATAAAATCCCCTGAGATTAAACAACCTATTCAATTTTACAGAATGAATGGAGACTCCTTCAGAAAAATCATCATTGGGTAGAGCAAACTGACTTTTCTCCCTTCCCCCAAATGAATATCAAAAATAAATGTCTTGTTTATTATCGTTATCATGTATGATTCATAATTTGTCCACTTATTTTGACCTAAGGTCAAAATTTGACCCAAGGTACCACCATTAATCTAGTACACAATTGGAGATTTATGTAGCAGATACAGATTTTAAATTTGCAATTGACACCATCAGCCTGTTTAAAAAAGTCAGCCTCTTAGCAATCCCAAGATTATTTTCTTCTCTACATATTCAAATTAATCTTGTTTTGCATTCAAGACCACTGGGCAGAATTCATGAGGCAAATCTAATAACCCTCATATTGAATATTATCTGAATGGTAGTCTCAACAGCATATTCTAACAAATCACCCATGTTCATAGCAGAGGCCCTAGCCTTTCCTTACAAAAATAGGATCCCTTCCAAGCCTGCACTGTGGTTTACTTCAGTCTTCCACTCCTAACTGGGATAGAGATAACTTGCCTATAGCCAAAGAGCAGACAACTATCTACAATAGTTGACACAATGACTCTCACTCCCTTTTGGCAACAGTAGCAATATCTCAGAGTTAGAGTCACCTAGTAAGGGCATAAGTGTCCTCATTACTGAGCTCAAATTTGTAGTCCATAATAAAGTTCCAGTCCTCCAACAACATAATCCTCTTCCTCCTACACAGATACATGCATGCACACACAGAAGAAATTTGGAAAGTAATAGTTTTTTACCTCTAGTGGATTAGATTTGAGGAATAGTGGAGAGAAGTTGGTTTTGAGGGGGAATATCCAACTTTTTTAACTTTAGCCATCTCTAAATTTTCATTCTGAGCTTTTATGTAATTAAAATGATGAATGATGTAGATAGAGTGGTTTTCTTGATAAGATACCATTCCATTCTTTACCCTATAAGCTGTAGGTTCCTATAGACTATAGCCTCCCTCTAGTAGATCCTATAGGCTCCTTAATCCAAGAAGCTTAACAGAAAATCTTGAGAGAGGTAAATTTTATCGAAGATCTTTAGGCATAGAAACACTATGAGTTTGAATAATAATACAGTAATACTCCTAAAGATACCCTGATAATTTTTTTATAAATTTATTTATTAGTTTGTTCTTTATTTTTGGCTGAGTTGGGTCTTCGATGCTGCACGCGGGCTTCCTCTAGTTGCAGCAAGCGGGGGTACTCATTGCGATATGTGGGCTTCTCATTGTGGTAGCTTCTCTTGTTGCAGAGCATGGGCTCTAGGCACGTGAGCTCAGTAGTTGTGGTTTGTGGGCTCTAGAGCACAGGCTCAGTAGTTGTGGCACATGGGCTTAGTTGCTCCGCAGCATGTGGGATCTTCCCGGACCAGGGATTGAACCCATGTCCCCTGCATTAGCAGGTGGATTCTTAACCACTGCACCACCAGGGAAGCCCTACCCTGATAATATTTGAATATGCATACCAGAATGTTCATATCATCCTCATTTATAATAGTCATAAACTGGAAATAGCCCAAATGTCCAATAACAGGCAAGGTAATAAACTGTGGTAGAGTCATATAATAAAATTCAACTCAGCAATAAAAAATAACAACTGATACATACAATAACCTGGATGGGGCTTCCCTGGTGGCGCAGTGGTTGAGAGTCCGCCTGCCGATGCAGGGGACACAGGTTCGTGCCCCAGTCCGGGAAGATCCCACACGCCGCAGAGTGGCTGGGCCCGTGAGCCATGGCCGCTGAGCCTGCGCGTCCAGAGCCTGAGCTCCGTAACGGGAGAGGCCACAACAGTGAGAGGCGCGCGTACCGCAAAAAAAAACCTGGATGAATTTCAAAGATTTGTGTTGAGTGAAAGAACCCAAACACACACACACACACACACACACACACACACACACACACACAAATATAGTACATAATTCCATTTATATAACTTCACAGAACAGGAAAAACTAATCTGCGGTAAATGACGTCAAACAGTGGTTGCCTCTATGGAAGAGAGGGGAGGGGACTGACTTGAAAGAAGCACACGGAAACTTTACAGAGAAAAATGTTCTCTTCCTTTCTTCAGGTGGTAGATGCATGGGTCTATACAACTGTCAAAACTGATTGAACTCAACACTTAAAATCTATGCTTGTTATATGTAAAGTATATTTTATATATAAAGTATAGTATATGCAAAGTTTAAATAACAATGAGGTAGTTTTAAAATATTGCCCACAAGTTCTTCCGACACTCATCATGTGTTCTATGTCACCTCCCCTTGAATCTGGGTAGGCTTGTGTCTGCTTCAAACAATGAAACATGGTAGAAGTGATGCTACATGACTTCCAAGAATAGGTCTAAAAAACACTTTAAAAGTCTGAAAAGTTTCTGCATGATTCTCAGAACACTTGCCCTGGAGAAAACCAGCTGCCAAGTAAAAAATCCAACTATCTCAAGGCCACTCTGCTGGACAAACAGCATGTAAGTGCTCCAGTTGACAGGTTCACCTGAGCTCCCAACAGACAGCATCAACTCTCAGCCATATGAGTGAACCATTGTAGATGCATAGCCCAGTAGAACCTTCAGATAACTATAGCCCCAGATGACATCTGATGAAAACTATGAGAAACCCACAAGTTAGAACTGCCTTCCCAAATTCCTAACACACAAAATCATGAGAAAAGTTAAAGGTTATGACTTTATACTACTAAATTTTCAGGCTGCTTGCTATACAACAGTATTAGTTAAAATATATATACATTTTAAGGATAAGCTATTTTCAAAAAAATGAAAAATCTGGGGAGCAACTTGATATAAACTCTGAATAAATAAAAACAGGAAATTAGGATTTATGGTTCACAAGAAAGCTTAAGGTATAAAAATAAACATTCCCTTTGACAAAATAGGAGGCAAGGTATAGATTAGTTAAGCCAGATGCAAATCCAAGTTACAAAATAAAGTAGATGTGGGTCTCCATCAGTCCTGGACTATGAGAAATGTGTGTGTGTGTGTGTGTGTGTGTGTATGTGTGTGTGTATCTTAGAATCCTGGTTCTGCAGAAAAGAATCTGTAAATAAAGAGCAAATAGATCAGAAAATATAAAGTATCTTTAAAAATATAATTCCTATTTTCTATATGTATATTATTAAATTTCTTTAAAGATTGTTGGCTGCTTATATTAATATAATAACAAAAGAGAGTTCTGGTTCCAGATGGCAAAGTAGGAAGATCCTGAACTCACTTCCTCCCATGGACACACAGAATCTACATCTACATACAGAACAATTTCCTCGGGGGGTGGGGGGCGACCTAAAAACTAGCTGAGCAACTCCTACACACTGGGCAAATGAAAAAAAACAAAAACAAAAAAAAACCACACTGAAGCAGGTAGAAGAGGCTGAGACACAATCTCACCATAAACCCACTGACAGCAAGGCAACCCGCAATTGGGAGTGAACTCAAAACCCGGAGCTTCTCCCTGAGGAGTGAAGGGCTTGAACCCCACATCAGGCACCCCAACATTTAAGACCTGCACCTGAGAGACATACCCCCTAAAACATCTAGCTTTGAAACCAACAGGGCTTGCATTCATGAGACCCACGAGGGGTCTCATTAAAAATTAAAAAAATTAAAATTTTTTTAAAATTAAAAAAAAAAAAAAGAAATGAGAAATGGCTCTTAAATGGCTCACATGCTCAGATAGATTCACATCAGGGTCCAGCACAGAAGCAGCCAACTGAGAGGTGCCCAGATTTTATGTGAAAGAGGCATATTTGCTTATGTTAAAGTGTCAGCCTAAGGAGCAGGCATCTAACTTAATACACATATAGGAGCCTACTGGGGTGCTCTCAGGGATGGAAGCTGGCAGGTGCCATCTTCGTGCTCTCCCTCTGCCATGCTCCAGCTCACCAGTAACTCCTGAAAAGGAACGTATACCCTCCTCTGGAACACTAATTCTTCCAGCTGAGGCCCATGGGACAAATCTAGTTTGCCTGGTTCTGGTGACAAATGGGACTTGCACTTCAGGGTCCCACAGGTCTCCAACCAAAGGAGAAAGAGTTCTTAAGCAGCTACCACCCCCAGAGCACAAAAGGCAACAGACCAAGGTACCCAGTCTTTCTGTGAAAGAGGCATCTTAGCTTATCTTCATAGCTATGGCCTGAGTAGCAAACTTCTATCTAAACACACATGTAAGGGCAAACTTTAATCCTCTCCAGAGACCTCAGAGGTCAGGTGCTATTTTTATGCTCTTCCTCCGCCATAACAGTGCCAGTGTCTACTGGAGAGGAGCTTGTACATGTGTCTGATACCCCAAATTTATGTGGGTGCTACCCAGGGGACATTCCTTGATCACCTTGCTCTGGTGGCCAGCAGGGCTTTGTTCATGGGTCCCAGGTGACTGTAACAAATGGAGATACAATTATTGGCCAGCTACCATCCCCAAAACACTGCACAGAAAGCAGACTAAAAAACACACCCCAGTCTTTCTGTGAAAGAGGCTGACATGCTTGAGCTTCAGCCTGAGGTGCAGGTTTCTGTTTGGCACACATCCAAGGATGGAGGCCAAAGGATGCCATATTTGTGTTCTACCTCTGCCCTGCTATAGGTTGCTGTATCTCCCAGAAAGGAACTCGTACATTCATCTAGCACTCCAACTTTTGAGACTGTTGCAAAGGGGACAACTCTAAATTGCCTGGCTATAATGGGCAGGCAGTCCCAAAAGACTGTATAGAGTTGTATACTTTAAAAGCTGCTGTCTGAGAGTCTAACTTCTAATCAGCTTGCATGTAGGAGCTAACTGAGATCCTCTCCTTTGGAATACTGACAGGTAATGTCACATCCTCTACTACTGAGAGCCACTAAAAGTAAAGTCTGCTTAGAGAATCACAAAAGTTGGAGAAAAAACCAATAGCTAAGGCAAGGTTGAACAATAAAATGCACCTATTACACAAGACCTTCAAAACTGGGAGAGATAGCTGTTTTATCTAATACATAGAAAGTAACACAGACACTCAAGGAAAATGAAGAAAGAGAGGAATATGTTCCAAATGAAAAAAAAAGATAAAACTTCAGAAAAAGTCCTTAATGAAATGGAGACAAGGGATTTACCTAATTAAGAGCTCAAAATAATGGTCATAAGGATATAAAGATGTTCAATGAACTTGAAAGAAGAACAGATAAACACAGTAAGAATTTTAACAGAGAGGTAAAAAAAAAAACATAAGAAAGTATCAAATAGAAGTTACAGAGCTAAAGAATACAGTAATTGAACTAAAAAATACACTAGAGGGGTTCAACAGCAGACTAAATGAAGCAGAAGAAAGGATCAGTGAACTTGAAGACAGGACAATGCAACTCACCCAATCAGAGCAGGAAAAGAAAACAGAATGAATAAAAGGGAAGATAGCTTAAGGGACTTATGAGACAACATCAAGTGAACCAACATTCATACTGTAGGAGTCCTAGAAGGAGAAGAAAGAAAGGAGCAGTAAACTTATTTGAAGATACAATGGCTGAACACATTCCTAACCTAAGGAAGGAACAGATATCCATATTCAGGAAGTCCAGAGAGTTCCAAATAAGATGCACCAAAAGAGACACACACAAAGATACATTAAAATTTAAATGTCAAAAGTTAAAGACAGGGGCTTCCCTGGTGGCGCAGTGGTTGAGTCCACCTGCCGATGCAGGGGACACAGGTTCATGCCCCAGTCTGGGAAGATCCCACATGCTGCAGAGCGGCTGGGCCCATGAGCCATGGCTGCTGAGCCTGCACATCCGGAGCCTGTGCTCTGCAACGGGAGAGGCCACAACAGTGAGAGGCCCGTGTACCACAAAAAAAAAAAAAAAAAAAAGTTAAAGACAAGGAGAGAATCTTAAAAGCAGCAAGAACAAAATGACTTGGTACATACAAAGGACCCCCCATAATACTATGAGCAGATTTTTCAGCAGAGACTTTGAAGGCAGAAGGGAATGGCATAATATATTTAAAGTCTGGAAAAGAAACTGCCAACTGAGGATACCCTAATTTGCAATGTTGTCTTTCAGAACTGAGGAGAGAGAGAGTTTTCCAGACAAGCAAAAGCTAAAGGAGTGCATAACCACTAAACTGGCCTTACAAGAAATGTTAAAGGGACTTCTTTAAGCTAAAAAGAAAGGGTGCTAATTAGTACAGGAAAACATATGAAAGTATAAATCTCAATGATAAAGGTGAATATATAGTAAAATGTAGAATAATCAAATGCTGTCCATTAATCACTTAGAAAGCTAGTATAAAGGTTAAAAGACAAAAGTAGCAAAAATAACTATAACTACAACAATTAGTTAAGAAATATACAAGATTAAAAAATTTAAATATGACATCAAAAACAAAATGGGACTGGGGAGAGTAAAAATGCAGAGCTTTAGAATGCATTCAAACACAAATTGTTATCAACTTAGAATAGACTGTTATAAATAAAAGTTGTTATATATAAGCCTCATGGTAACCACAAAACAAAAACCTATAGTAGTACACAAAAGATAAATGAAAGGAATCTAAACATACCACTAAAGAAAATAATCAAATCACAAAGGAAGAGAGCAAGAGAAGAAGAAAAAACGTTACAAAACAGCCAGAAAATAATTAACAAAATGGCAGTAAGTACATACTTATCATTAATTACTTTAAATGTAAATGGACTAAATTTGCCAATGAAAAGACATAGAGTGACTAAATGGATTTTTTTAAAAAAGACCTATGATATACTGCCAACAAGAGACTCACCTCACACTGAAGATCAAAGGACAGAAAAAGATATTCCATGCAAATGGAAACCAAAAGAAAGCCAGGGTAGCTATATTATATAACACAAAACAGACTTGACTGTAATAAGAGACAAAGAAGGGCATTACATAGTGGTAAAGGGATCAATTCACAAGACAATGTAACATCTGTAAATATTTATGTACCCAACATAGGAGCACCTAAAATATGTAGCAAATATTAACTGATCTAAAAGGAGAAAGAAACAGCAGTACAATAACAGTAGGAGGCTTTAATATCCCACCATCATCAATGGATAGGTCATCCAGACAGAAAATCAATAAGGAAGCATCAGCCTTTAATGACACATTAGACCAAATGAACTTAACAGACATATATAGAACATGCCATCCAACAGCAGTGAAATACACATTCTTCTCAAACGCACATGAAACACTCTTCAGGACAGATCACATGTTAGACCACAGAACAAGTCCTAATAAATTGTAAAAGACAGAAATGTCAAGCATCTTTTCCAATCACAATGGTATGAAACAAAAACAAACAAAAAAATCAGTTACAAAAATAAAACTGGAAAATTCACAAATATGTCTTGATTAAACAACATCTACCGAGTGAAATGAACATCATTAATCATATAACAAAACATAAAAATTATAGGATCATCTCAATAGATGCAGAAAAAGCATTTGACAAAATTCAACATCCTTTTATGATAAAAACTCTACAAAGTGGGTATAGAGGGAACAGAGTTCAGCATAATAAAGACCATATATGAAAGTCCACAGTTAATATCATACTCAATGGTGAAGAACTGAAAGCTTTTCCTCTAAAATCAAGAACAAGACAAGGGTGCTCACTCTCACCACCTTTATTTAACATATTGGAAGTCCTAGCCAGAGAAATTAGGCAAGAAAAATAAATAACAGGCATCTAAATGTGAAAGGAAGGAAGAAAACTGTTAACTACTTACAGATGACATAATATTATATGTAGAAAACCCTAAATACTCCACCAAAAAAAAGTTAGAATTACTTTAAAAATTCAGTAAAGTTGAAGGATACAAAATCAATATACAAAAAATCTGTTGCACTTCTGTACGCTAATAGTAAACTATCAGAGAAATTAAGAAAATAACCCATTTACAATTGCATAAAACAAAATACCCAGGAATAAATTTGACCAAGGAGGTGAAAAAACTATACCATGAAAACTATAACACTTTGATGAATGAAACTGAATATAACACAGATAAATGAAAAAATACATCATGCTCATAGATTGGAAGAATTAATATTGTTAAAAGAGCCATGTTACTCCAAGCAATGTACAGATTCAATGCAATCCCTATCAAAATTCCAATGGCATTTTTCACAAAAATAGTACAAACAATAATAAAATCTATATTGAACCACAAAAGATCCCAACTGGCCAAAGCAATCTTGAGAAGAACACCAAAGCTAGAGGCACCACATTCTCTGATTTCAAACTATATTTTAAAGCTATAGTAATTAATGATATAGATGAAAATACTATACAATAAAAATAGACACATCAATCAATGGAACAGAATAGAGAATCCAGAAATAAATCCACACATGTGGTCAACTAATTTATGACAAAGGAGCCAGGAATAACATACAATGGGGATAAGAAAGTCTATTCAATAAATGCTGCTGGCAAACTGGACAACCACATGCAAAACAATAAAACTGGACCACTAGATTATACCACTCACAAAAATTTAATTCAAAATAGATGTAAGAATTGAACTTCAGACCTGAAATTATAAAATTCCTAGAAGAAAACATAGGTGGTAAGCTCCTGACATTGGTCCTGGGGATGATTTTTCTGGATCTGACACCAAAAACAAAGGCAACAAAAGCAAAAACAAACAAGTGGGACTACATCAAAATAAAAAGTTTCTGCATAGCAAAGGAAACCATCAACAAAGTGAAAAGTCAACCTACTGAACAGGAAAAAATATTTTCAAACTATTTATCTGATAAGGGGTTAACATCCAAAATATATAAAGAACTCTTACAACTCAACAGCAAAAAAAAAAAAAAAAAAAAAAAAATCCAACTTAAAAATGGGCAAAGGGGGCTTCCCTGGTGGCACAGTGGTTTAGAGTCCGCCTGCCGATGCAGGGGACACGGGTTCATGCCCCGGTCTGGGAAGATCCCACATGCCGCGGAGCAGCTAGGCCTGTGAGCCATGGCTGCTGAGCCTGCATGTCCGGAGCCTGTGCTCTGCAATGGGAGAGGCCACAACAGTGAGAGGTCCGCGCACCGCAAAAAAAAAAAAAAAACAAACAAACAAACAATAAAAATGGGCCAAGGATCTGAATAGACATTTTTCCAGAAGACATACAGATGGCCAACTGGAATATGAAAAGTTGTTCAACATCACTAATCATCAGGGAAATGTAAATCAAAACCACAATGAGATATCACTTCATGCCTCTTAGAATGACTATTATCAAAAAGGCAGGAAATAACAAGTGTTGGAAAGCATGTGGAGAAAAGGGAACCCTCATACATTGTTTGGTGGGAATGTAAATTGGTGCAACCACTATGGAAAACAGTATGGAGATTCCTCAAAAAAATAAGAATGGAACTACCATATGATCCAGCTATTCCACATTTGTTTATTCATCCAAAGAATATGAAAACACTAATTCAAAAAGATATATACACCCCTATGTTCATCACAGCATTATATTACAATAGCCAAGATATGGTAAAAACCTAAGTTCCATCAACAGATGAATGGATGAAGATGTGGTATATATAAACAATGGAATACTATTCAGTCATTTAAAAAAAGATGAAATCTTGCAATTTGCAACATGGTTGGCCCTTTTGAGAGTATTATGCTAGGTGAAATAAGCCAGATGGAGTAAGACAAATACTGTATAATTTCACTCATATTATAGAATATAGAAAATGAACAAACAAACAAAACGAACAAAGCAAACCAAACAAAAACAAACATACAGATGCCAAGAACAAAGTAGTGGTTATCAGAGGGGAAGGAATGGGAGGAGAGGGCTAAATAGGTAAGAGAGGGGCAACTTGATGATGACAGATGGAAACTAAATTTTTGGTGGTGAGCATGCTGCAATGTATACAAAAGTGGAAATGTAATGTTGTATACATGAAACATACAGTGTTATAAACAAATATCACCTAAAAGAAATAAATATATTTTTTCTCGAGAAAATCAGGTAAACATGAGTAAGGACTGGGTATTAAAAGATGCCAAAGTGTGAAGAAAATAGAAATAGAATTACCGTACAACCAAGGAACTCCACTTCTGGATATTTATCCAAGAAAAACAAAAACACTTACTTGAAAAGATATATGCCTTCCTATGTTCATTGCAGCAGTATTTAAAATAGCCAAAATATGGAAACAACTTAAGTGTCCATTAAGAGATGGATGGATAAAAAAGATGTGATACACACACACACACACACACGTATACACAATGGAGTATTATTCAGCCATAAAAAAGTAACACAACTTGACATTTGTGACAACATGGATGAACCTAAAGAGTATTGTGCTAAATAAAACAAGTCAGATAGAAAAAAAAATTACGAAATGATTTCACTTATATATGGCATCTAAAACACAAAATAAATGAACAAACAAAACAAAAAAAAACTTGTGGCTGCCAGAGGGGAGAAAATTGGGGAGTGAGCAAAATAGATGAAGGGGATTGAGGGGTACAAACTTCCAGTTATAAAATAAATAAGCCATGGGAATGTAATGTACAGCATAAGGAATATAGTCAATAATATTGTATAAACTTGTATACCTACAGATGATACTTAAACTTACCGTAATGATCAATCAAAATGTTTCTACACAACTAGGGCACCTACCAGGCGCTGGTGGGGGCCCTTAGACACATAAGGGGACAGGAGGAACCCCCAAGTGATCAACTAGGATGTGGGGGGAGGAAGGGGGAAGGGGAAATGGAGGCCAGACAGGATGGGTGCCCTTGAGGGGGGGCTGGGGGAGAGGAGGCATTCCCATGCTAGGGAGGGGCCCACCCATGGTGAGAAGATCAGCAGGAATGAAGAGAGACCCTCGGGGGATAGGAGAATCCAGAACGGGCCAGCATTTCCCAGCACCTTCTGGCAGCACCAAGCCTAGGCCCTGCCCACCCCGCCTAAGCCCCGCCCCCCACAGCCAAGGCCTCTTCTGCCTTTCATTTTTTTTTGCTGTTGTGGTTCAGTTTTACCTTGTTATTTCATTTATATTTTTATTTTTTCTAATAAATATTTTATATTTCTAACTTTACTTTTTATTCTTTGTTATTATTCTGCTCCTTTTTGTTTGTTCCCTCCGTTTTTTTCCACACCATGTGGCTTGCAGGATCTTGGCTCCCAGGCCAGGGGTCAAGTCAGAGCCCCCGTGGTGGGAGTGTTGAGTCCAAACCGCTGGACTAACAGAGAATCTCAGACCCCAGGGAATATTAATCGGAGTGAGGTCTCCCAGGGGTCTTCATCTCAGCACCAAGACCCAGGTTTACCTAACTGCCTGCAAACTCCAGTGCTGGATGCCTCAGGCCAAACAACCTCTAAGACAGGAACACAGACCCATCCATAAAAAAAAAAACTAAGATGACAAAAAAATGTTACAGATGAAGGCACAAGGTAAAAAACCTACAAAGCCAAAGAAATGAAGAAGAAATAGGCAACCTACCTGAAAACGAATTCAAAGTAATGATAGTAAAGATGATCCAAAATCTCAGAAATAAAATGGAGGCATGGAGGGAGAAAATACAAGAAATGTTTGAGAAAGACCTAGAAGAACTAAAGAACAAACAAACACTAATGAACAACACAAAAACTGAATGAAAAATACTCTAGAAGTAGTCAATACCAGACTAACTGAGGCAGAAGAACAAATAAGTAAGCTGGAAGACAGAATGGTGGAAATAACTGCCGAGGAGCAGAATTAAGAAAAAAGAATGAAGAGAATCGAGGACAGTCCCAGAGACCTCTGGGACAACATTAAATTTACAAACGTTCAAATTATAGGGGTCACAAAAGAAAAGTAAGAGAAAGGACCTGAAAAAATATTTGAAGAGATTATAGTCAAAAACTTCCCTATCATGGGAAAGGAAACAGCCACCCAAGTCCAGGAATCGCAGAGTCCCATGCAGGATAAACCCTAGGAGAAACACACCAAGACACATATTAATCAAACTAACAAATTTAAATTCAAAGGAAAAATATTAAAAGCAGCAAGGAAAAAGTGACAAATAAGATACAAGGGAATCCCCATTAGTTTAACAGCTGATCTTTAAGCAGAAACTCTGCAGGACAGGAGGGAGTGAGTGCAGGATATATTTAAAGTGATGAAAGGGAAAAACCTACAACCAAGATTACTCTATCCAGTAAGGATCTCATTCAGATTTGACGAAGAAATACAGACAAGCAAAAGCTAAGAGAATTCAGCACCACCAACTCAGCCTTACAACAAATGCTAAAGGAACTTCTCTAGGCAGGAAACACAGAGAAGAAAAAGACCCAAAAAAACCAACCTAAAACAATTATGAAAATGGTAACAGGAACATACATATCGATAATCACCTTGAACGTAAATAGATTAAATGCTCCAGGCAAAAGACACAGACTGGCTGAATGGATACAAAAACAAGACCCATATATATGCTGTCTACAAGAGACCCACTTCAGACTTAGGGACACATACAGACTGAAAGTGAGGAGATGGAAAAAGATATTCCATACAAATGGAAATCAAAAGAAAGCTGGAGTAGTAAATACTCATATCAGATAAAATAGACTTTAAAATAAAGAATGTTACAGGGGACAAGGACACTACATAATGATCAAGGGATCAATCCAAAAAGAAGATATAACAATTATAAATACTTAGGCACCCAACATAGGAGTACCTCAATATATAAGGCAAATACTAGCAGGCATAAAAGAGGAAATCAACAGTAACACAATAATAGTGGGGGAGGGATTAACACCCCACTTACACCAATGGACAGATCATCAAGACAGAAAATAAATAAGGACATACAAGCTTTAAATGAGACAATAGGCCACATAGACTTAATTGATATTAATAGGACATTCCACCTGAAAGTGGCAGAATACACTTTCTTCTCAAGTGCACACAGAACTATCTCCAAGATCGATCATATTTTGGGTCACAAATCAAGCACTGGAAAATTTAAGAAAAGTGAAATCATATCAACCATCTTTTCCAACCACAATGCTATGAGATTAGAAATCAATTACAGGAAAAAAAACCTGTAAAAACACAAACACATGGAGGCTAAACAGTGCTGTGCTAAATAACCAAGAGATCACTGAAGAAATCAGAGGGAATAAAAAATATGTAGAAACAAATGATAATGAAAACACGATGACCCAAAACCTATGGGACACAGCAAAAGCAGTTATAAGAGGGAAGTTTAGAGCACTTCAATCTCACCTCAAGAAACAAGAAAAATCTCAAATAAAAAATCTAACCTTACACCTAAAGCAACTAGACAAAGAAGAACAAAGAAACCCCAAAGTTAGTAGAAGGAAAGAAATCATAAAGATCAGAGCAGAAATAAATGAACTACAAATGAAGAAAACAACAGCAAAGATCAATAAAACTAAAAGTTGGTTCTTTGAGAAGATAAACAAAATTGATAAACCTTTAGCCAGACTCATCAAGAAAAAAAAGGGAGAGGACTGAAATCGGTAAAATTAGAAATGAAAAAGGAGAAATTACAACTGACACCACAGAAATACAAAGCATCATAAGAGACTACTACAAGCAACTATATGCCAATAAAATGCACAACCTGGAAGAAATGGACAAATTCTTGCAAAGGTACAACTGTCCAAGACTGAACCAGGAAGAAATAGAAAATATAAGCAGTCCACTCACAAGTAATGAAATTGAAACTGAAATTAAAATTCTTCCAACAAACAAAAGTCCAGGACCAGATGGCTTCAGAGGTGAATTCTTTTTTTTTTAATTTATTTTATTCATTCATTTTTTTTGGCTGCATTGGGTCTTCGTTGCTGTGTGCAGGCTTTCTCTAGTTGAGGCAAGCAGGGGCTACTCTTCATTGTGACGTGCGGGCTTCTCACTGTGGTGGCTTCTCTTGTTGAGGAGCACAGGCTCTAGGCACGCGGGTTTCAGTAGTTGTGGCACGTGGGATCAGTAGTTGTAGCTCGCAGGCTCTAGAGCGTAGGGTTAGTAGTTGTGGCGCATGGGCTTAGCTGATCTGCGGAATGTGGGATCTTCCCAGACCAGGGCTCGAACCCATTTTCCCTGCATTGGCAGGCAGACTCTTAACCATTGCACCACCAGGGAAGCCCCAGAGGTGAATTCTATCAAACATCTAAAGAAGAGCTAACACCCATCCTTCTCAAACTCTTCCAAAAAATTTCAGATGGTGGAACACTCCCAAACTCGTTCTATGAGGCCACCATCACCCTGATACCAAAACCAGACAAAGATATCACCAAAAAAAGAAAATTTCTGACCATTATCACTTATGAACATAGACTCAAAAATCCTCATCAAAATACTAGCAAACAGAATCCAACACATGCATCATACACCATGATCATGTGGGAATGATCCCAGGGATGCAAGGATTCTTCAATATACACAAATCAATCAATGTGATATACCATATTAACAAATTAAAAACTAAAAACCGGGACTTCCCTGGTGGTCCAGTGGTCAAGACTCCACACTCCCAATGCAGGGGGCCCAGGTTTGATCCCTGGTCAGAGAACTAAATCCCACATGCCCCAACTAAAACCCCAAGCAGCCAAATACAAAATAAAATAAAACATTTTAAAAATATATAAAAAATAAAAACCATATGATCATCTCAATAGATGCAGAAAAAGCTTTTGACAAACTTCAACACCCATTTATGATAAAAACTCTCCAGAAAGGGGGCATAAAGGGAACCTACCTCAACATAATAAAGGCCATATATGACAAACCCACAGCAAACACCATTCTCAATTCTCAGTGAAAAAGTTAAAGCATTTCCACTAAGATCAGGAACAAGACAAGGATGTCCAGTCTTGCCACTATTATTCAACATAGTTTTGGAAGTCCTAGCCATGGCAATCAGAGAAGAAAAAGAAATAAAAAGAATACAAATTGGAAAAGAAGTAAAACTGTCACTGTGTGCAGATGATGTGACACTATACATAGAAAATACTAAAGATGACACCAAAAAACTACTAGAGCTAATCAATGAATTTGGTAAAGTTGCAGGGTACAAAATTAATACCCAAAAATCTCTTGCATTGGGACCTCCCTGGGGGGTCCAACGGTTAAGAATCCACCATCCAACGCAGGGGACATGCGTTCAATCCCTCGTTAGGGAACTAAGATCCCACATGCCACAGGGCACCTAAGCCTGCATGCTGCAACTACTGAGCCAGAGTGCCTCAATTAGAGAGCCCGTGTGCTATAAATTACTGAGCCCATGTGCTCTGGAGCCTGTGCACCACAAGAAAGAAGCCTTCACACTGCAACAAAGAGCCCGTGTGCCACAATAAAGAGCGTGCACACTGCAACTAAGACCCGACACAGCCAAAAATAAATAAATAAATATTTAAAAAAAGAAATCTCTTCCGTTCCTACACACTAACAACGATAGATCAGAAACAGAATTAAGGAAACAATCCCATTTTCCACTGCAACAAAAAGAAGAAAATACCTATGAATAAACCTACCTAAGGAGGCAAAAGACCTGTACACAGAAAACTATAAAACACTGATGAAAGAAATCAAAGATGACACAGATTTAGAGATGTACCATGTTCTTGGAATGGAATAGTCAATACTGTGAAAATGACTATACTACCCAAAGCAATCTACAGATTCAATGCAGTCCCTATCAAATTACCAATGGCATTTTTCACAAAATTCGAACAAAAAATTTTACAATTTGTACGGAAACACAAAAGACCCCGAATAGCCAAAGCAATCTTGAGAAAGAAAAATGGAGCTGGAGGAATCAGTCTCCCCAACTTCGGACTATACCACAAAGCTACAGCAATCAAGACAGTATGGTACTGATACAAAAAAAGAAATATAGATCAGTGGTACAGGATAGAAAGCCCAGAGATAAACCCATGCACCTATGATCAATGAAGAAAAGACAGTCTCTTCAATAAGTGGTGCTGGGAAAACTGGACAACTACATATAAAAGAATGAAATTAGAACACTCCCTAACACCATACACAAAAATGAACTCAAAATGGATTAAAGACATAAATGTAAGACCAGATACTATAAAACTCTTAAAGGAAAACATAGAAAGAAAGCTCTTTGACAGAAATCACAGCAACACCTTTTTTGACCCACCTCCTAGGGTAATGGAAATAAAAACAAAAATAAACAAATGGGACCTAATGAAACTTAAAATCTTTTGCACAGCAAAGGAAACCATAAACAAGACAAAAAGACAACCCTCAGAATGGGAGAAAATACTTGCAAACAAAGCAATGGACACAGGATTAATCTCCAATATGTACAAGCAGTTCATGCAGCTCAATATCAAAAAAACAACACAATCAAAAAATGGGTGGAAGACCTAAATAGATATTTCTCCAAAGAAGACACACAGATGGCCAACAAACACTTGAAACGATGCTCAACATCACTAATTATTAGAGAAATGCAAATCAAAACTACAATGAGGTATCACCTTACACCAGTTAGAATGGGCTTCATCAGAAAATCTACAAACAACAAATGGAGAGGGTGTGGAGAAAAGGGAACCCTCTTGCACTGTTGGTGGGAATGTAAACTGATACAGCCACTATGGAGAACAGTATGGAGGTTCCTTAAAAAACTAAAAATAGAATTACCATATGATCCAGCAATCCCATTACTGGGCATATACCCAGAGAAAACTACAATTCAAAAAGACACATGTACCCCAATGTTCATTGCAGCACTATTTACAATAGCCAGGTCATGGAAGCAACCTAAATGCCCATTGACAGACAGACGAATAGATAAAGAAGCTGTGGTACATATATACAATGGAATATTACTCAGCTATAAAAAGGAACAAAATTGGGTCATTTGTTGAGACGTGGATGAATCTAGAGACTGTCGTAGAGAGTGAAGTCAGAAAGAGCAAAACAAATATCGTATATTAACGCATATATGTGGAACCTAGAAAAATGGTACAGATGAACCGGTCTGCAGGGCAGAAATTGAGACCCAGATGTAGAGAACAAATGTATAGACACCAAGGGGGGAAAGCCGCGGGGGGGTGTGGGTGGTGGTGTGATGAATTGGGCGATTGGGATTGACATGTATACACTGATGTGTATAAAATTGATGACTAATAAGAACCTGCTGTATAAAAAAAAATAGAAAAAAACTTATTAGAAAAAAAGAATTGTAAATCAGGATCTGCAACCATGGCAATCCATGTGCAAAAAAAAAAAAAAATATATATATATATATATATATATACACATGTATCAACTGTATAGTGAGATATCTCAAGATTATATTTCTAATCAGGACATTTCCACTGAACTCCCATGACAGTCACCTCATCTCTCCACCAATAATCCCTAGAAACTGCTGATCTGTTCTTCATTCCTATAGTTTGCTTTTTTGAGAATGTCATATAAATGGAATCATGCAGTATATAACCTTTCCACAGTGGCTTCTTTCATCCAATATAATGCCTTCGAGATTCTCCCAAGCTGCTGTGTGGATCAACAGTTCCTTCCTTTTTATTTATTTTCTAATATTTATTTATTTGGTTGTGCCAGGTCTTAGTTGTGGCATGCAAACTCTTAGTTGCAGCATGCATGTGGGATCTAGTTCCCTGACCAGGGATCAAACCCAGGCCCCCTGCATTGGGAGTGGGGAGTCTCAAGCACCACACCAGCAGGGAAGTCCCCTAGTTTCTTCCTTTTTAATGTACTTTCATATTGCATGGATTTACCAGTTTATAATTCACCTGTTGAAGGACATCTGGATTGTTTCCAGTTTTTTTACTACTATAAAGCTGCTACTAATACTGTTGCACAGGTTTTTATGTAAGTATTTCTTTTTTCTAAGGCAGATACATAGGACTGGGGTTGCCATGCTTAACTTTATAAGAAAAATTTTTATATGTTACATTTTTATTGGAGTATAGTTGCCTTACAATATTGTGTTAGTTTATACTGTACAGCAAAGTCAATCAGGTATACATATATATATATATTTCTTTTTTGGATTTCCTTCTCATTTAGGTCACCACAGAGCATTGACTAGAGTTCCCTATGCTATACAGTAGGTTCTCATTAGTTATCTATTTTATACATAGTATCAATAGTGTATATATGTCAATCCCAATCTCCCCATTCATTCCACCCCCTTTTATCCCCCTTGGTATCCATACCTACGTTCTCTACGTCTGTGTCTCTATTTCTGCTTTGTAAATAAGATTGTCTATACCAAATTTTTCAGATTCCACATATATGTGTTAATATACAATATCTGTTTTTCTCTTTCTGACTAATTGACAAATCATTTTCCAGAGTGACCATATCATCCTGCATTCCTATCAGCACCATAAGAGAGTTTCGGTTTCTCTGTATTCTCATCAGCACCTGGTATCATTAGCATATTTTTTATTTTGGTTGTTCTACTAATTGTGTAGCGGTTTCGTTATTTTAATTTCCATTTCCCTAATGGCTAATAACATTGAACAACTTTTCATGTACCTGCTTACCATCTTTATATTCTCTTTGGTAAAAGCTCCTTTGTATGAATATCTTTTACCCATTTTTAAATTGGGTTGCTTGGGTTTCATTTTGTTTTGTTCAGTTTGGGTTTTTTGTTTGTTTGGGGGGGTTTCTGTTTTGTTTTTGGTTTGGGTTTTTTTTTTTTTTTGGCCATGCCACGCAGCTTGCAGGATCTTAAGGTTCCTCGACTAGGAATTGAACCTGTGCTGTTTGGCAGTGAAAGCACAGGGTCCTAACCACTGGATCCCCAGGGAATTCCCTTGTTTTCTTCAGCTTTAAAATTCATTTTATATTCTGCGTATAAGACCTTTAGCAGATATGTGATCTTCTCCCATCTATAGGTTGTCTTTTCATTTTTCTTGTCTAGAGCAAAAGTTAACTTGGATGAAGTGCAATTCATAAAATTTTTTCTTGCATGGATTGTGCTTTTGGTGTCATGTCTAAGAAGTCTTTACCTAACCCAAAATCATGACGATTTTCTCCTATACTTCCAGAAGTTTTATAGTTTTGTGCTTTACATTCAGATCCATAATCCTTTCTAATTTATGTTTAAGATGTGAGGTTTAGGTCAAGGATTTTTTTTTTTAATGAAATGTCCAACGGCTCCAATATCAATTATTGAAAGGGCTATGCTTTCTGTAATGAATTGCCTTTGCACCTTTGTAAAAAAGAAATTAATCGGGGCTTCCCTGGTGGCGCAGTGGTTGAGAGTCCGCCTGCCGATGCAGGGCACACGGGTTCGTGCTCCGGTTCGGGAAGATCCCACATGCCACGAAGCGTCTGGGCCCATGAGCCATGGCTGCTGAGCCTGGGCGTCCGGAGCCGGTGCTCCGCAACGGGAGAGGCCACAACAGTGAGAGGCCCGTGTACCACCAAAAAAGAAAGAAAGAAAGAAATTGGCTGTATTTGTGTGGATCTATTTGTAGGTTCTCTGTTCCACTGATCTCTGTTTCTGTGTCTTCACCACAGTCTTAATTACTGCATCTTTAGAGTAACTCTTAAGTTGTATAATGTAAGTACTCCAAGTTTCTTCTTCTTTTTGTTCTTTTTTTTTTGAAAAAAAAAAAAAACTGTTTTAACTATTCTTAGTTACTTTGCCCTTTCATATAAATTTTAGGATCAACTTATCTACATCTACAAAACAAGCCTGCTAGAACTTTTTTTTTTTTGTACTTTGTTAAATCTATAGATCAGTTTCTGAAGAACTGACATCTTGATTATGTTGACTGTTCCCATCCACGACCATTTATTTAGGTCTTCTTTCATTTCTTTCATCAGCATTTTGTAGTTCTCAGTGTGCAGACCCTGTACATCTTTCTTAGATTTATACTTAAGAATTTTTTATTATTTTTTATTGGAGTATGGTTGCTTTACAATGTCGGGTTAGCCTGAACTACACAACAAAATGAATCAGCCATACAGGTACAGATATCCCCTCCCTATACTTAAGAATTTTTTTAAGCTGTTGTATATTGTATTTTAAGTTCAGCTTTCAACTACATATTGCTAGTATACAGAAACAGATGATCTTCGTGTGTTGACTTTGTATCCTATAACCTTGTTAAACTCACTTATTAATTTCTAGCAATTGTTTTGGTTTTTTCTTTTGTTTTTGTAGATTCCTTAGGATTTTCTACATATTCAATCATATCACCTGCAAATAGGGACAGTTACATTCCTTCCTTTCCAATTTCCTTTTCTTGCTTTGTTGGACTGGTTAAAACTGCCAGTACTATGTTGATTACCTGTGATGAGAGCAGACATCCTTACCTTGTTTCAATCTTAGAAGGAAAGAATTAATTCTTTCACCATTAAGTATGATGCCAACTCTAGGGGGTTTGTAGTTGCCCTTTATTACCTTGAGACAGTTCCCTTCTCTTCCGAGTTTTCTGAAAACTTTTGTTATGACTGGATGTTATATTGTCAAGTGCTTTTTCTGCATCATTTGGTACGATCACGTGTTTTTTCTTCTTCAACGTTTAATCTTCTTTAATGTAGATTACATTGTCTGATTTTCAAATCTGGAACCAGCCTTAAATTCTTCGGATAAACCCCACTTGGTCACAGTGTATTATTCTTTCTATATTCTTCTGGATTTGATTTGCTAATATTTGAGAATATTTTGCTTCTATGCTCATGAGAAATATTGGTCAGTTCTATTTTACTGTCCTGTCTTGTCTTAATTTGGATAAATGCCACACTTTTAAAATAGAAAAATCTTTGGAAAATCCAGAATTATTTTAAAAATCCAATAATTACTATTACCATTTTGTAATATTTTATTATTTTTCATATGCTAAATTAGGTTACCTCAAGAAGATAAGCCAGTACCCAGGCTATGTTCATGGTGCTTGACAACTTGCTTCCACTGAACTGTGTACATGATGTAGGTAATGGTAGAGCATGCTCTTCTGAGACTTTTAACCAACTCAGTCAGATACATTTTACATATTCATATGCACACACGTTATACATACATATATGTATGTGTGAATATATGTATGTATGTATATATATATATATTTATATAAATATATATACACACACTCACACACCAAAAAAAAAAAGGACAATAATTATCCCTAACATGGTACCAGCTAACATTTACCTTAGGCTTACTATGAACCTGGCATTCAGTTAAGCATTTTAAAAGTTTCTCCTTTAAGCTAAGCCAAGAAAGGTGTTTTGTTTTACCTACAAAAGGTACATACTTTGATAGGCTACATAATTTGAAATGGTCTTACAAAGTAAACAGAAGTGAGCTACATTTTGCACCCTGACTTCAAAGCTTATGTTCCTAATTGCTGTCACACAGCTTTTATATACTATTCTGTAATCTACTTTTTTCACTCAACATATCTACTCCATCTTTTTTACTGGCTGTATCATATTCCAGTGGTTAACTGTATCTTCCAATATGGGCAAATGTCTCTCTTCTAACGTGCTCTTCTTGCAATGTGATTCTAACACTCCTCCCATGACAAAGTGTGGTTTGTGTTCCCTCCCCCTTTGAATTTGGATCAATTTGACTACAGAAGAAGTAACAGTTATTTCAAGGTTAGTTCACAACAGATAATATTGGTTCTCTGCCTGATTCCCTTGGAATACTCTCTTGGAATCCTGGCCACCATGCTGTGAGGAAGCTCAAGCAGCCACATGAAAAGACCATGTGTAGGCATTCCTGCAAACAGCCTTAGCTGAGATCCCAGCCAATAGCATCTACCACCAAATTTGTGAAAACGTCTTGATATCACTATCAACCAATTAAAAATATTATGTGAACCCCAAATGTGGGTCACAGATGTAACTTTAAATTTTCTAGCAGCCACATTAAAATCAATTTAAGTAATGTAAATATATTTAACCCAACATATCCAAAATATATATAAATATATACATTTATATAAATAAATTTGACATGTAATCAATCATTTAAAAATTGAGATATTAGTTTCTCTTTGTCATACTAAGTCTTTGAAATCTGGTATATGTTTTACAGTTACAGCACTTCTCAATTCAGACTAGCCTCTTTTTAGCTGCTCAATAGCCACTTCGGGCTACTGTGCTGTGGCTGCTTCAGATTATTCCACCAACTGTCAATTCCCAGCAGAGACACAATCATAGAGTTATAAAGTTGTTCCTGCTATACTCTTTCTGAATTCTTTCCCCTGCACACATACACACACACACCATGCAGAATGTGGGATCTTAATTCCCCAACCAGGGATAAAGTCGTACATTGGAAGGCAGAGTCTTAATCACTGGACCGCTGGGAAACGACCTTTCTGAGTTCTTGATCCACAAAATCTATGGGCCTAACAAAATGATAACTAAGTTTGGGGTTGTTTATTATGCATCAATAGTAACTAGGATACCAGGCTATGAAAATCCTATAAACATTTCCCTACTTGGCTGTTTTTTCCATCTCTTTCCAGGATTTTATTACAAACAATGCTATGATGAGCAATACAATCTCTTTAAGCTAATCTAATTATTTCCTTAAATAGTTTGAGAGTGGTTTTTCTGGGTCAATGAGAATATACATTTAGTAGACTTTCATTCATATTGTGAAACTAGTATCCAAAGATTAACCAATTTTCACACTAACAATAATGCACATATGCCCAACTGTGCTTCTTCTGATTTATTTTGGCCCTTTTCTAGGTTCTTGAGTTGAATGTTTAGTTCCTTTCTTTTCTATTCCTCTATAACATCGCTTTATTTTATATTTTAAACTACCAGTGATATATTTTTATTGTAAAAGATCCAAGCAATGTGTAAACTATATAAAAGGGGTACCATTATTGAACGATTTGGGTTTTTCCCCACTTAATGTCTTAGACGTCTTTCCCTGTCGGTTCATAGTTTAACTCACTAAATGTTAATTGATTAATTAAACGACTGCATGACAGCCCAAAGAATGTATGTGCTGTATTTCAAACATTGCCCTGGTGATAAGATACTTCAGTGACTTCAACTTTTCATTACTATAATTATCTAAAGACCATTTTACTATTTATACAACTTTAGAAATAGAAATGTTAGGTCAAAGAGTAAAAGCTTTTTAAAAGTTGGTGGATATAGTAAAATTTATGCTTCTCACCATCACACTGTTAATTCAGAATTCTTTCAACATGTTAAGTGTGCCTGTTTTCTTGCACCTTCAAAAGCACCAAAAGGACTTCCCTGGTGGAGAACCTGCCTTCCAATGAGGGTTCAATCCCTGGCTGGGAAACTGAGTCCACATGCCATGGGGCTACTCAGGCCATGCCTCAACTAGAGAGCCCACGTGCTGCAAATTATAGAGCCCATGCACTCTGGAGCCTGTGGGCCACAACCAGAGAGAGAAAACCTGCACGCCACAACTAGAGAGAAGCCCACACACCACAATGAAAGATCCCACATGCTACAACAAAGACCCGACACAGCCAAAAAAAAATTTTTTTAAAGAAGCACCAAATATCTTATTAATTTTTGCCCAATAGGCAAAAAAAAATGTGATCATTTTAATTCACATCTCTCTAAAGCTGGTCATCTCTTTTTAAATTTGACCATTTGGGGATTGTTTTTGACAACTGTACAATCATACCCCACACAACTTCTCCCCTGAGGTTTTTATATTTTTCTTATGGATTTTTAAGAACTCTTTAGATATTCTAAGTATTATTTGTTACATACAATGGTGGTAATATTGTCTTCAAGTCTGGTTCTTTGTATTTTAACACTGTGAAGCCACTGGTCATACAAAATCCTTTAATATTTATGTGTTTTTTATGGCTTCTGAAGTTTCTACTTTAGAAAGACAACTATGTTAAATGATAGAAGATACATGAATGTATGCTTGATTAAATATTTCAAACAACACAGCCAAAGTCAAAATTTCACTTCATCAAATCAATATCACAGTCTTCTCAAAGATAACAACTGTTTTGGCCTTTATTTTTCCAGATCTCTTTCTCTATATATATATGTGTGTGTGTGTGTGTGTGTGTGCACGTGCGTGAGCGCACGCACGTGCACACATGTATATATTAACAAGAAATAGCTTCATTTTTTAAAATATAAATAAGACCATAATATATAAAAGCAACTTGCTTTTTTTAAAGTTTATTTACAACATTGTGTTAGTTTCAGGTGTACAACAATGTGATTCAGTCATCATATAAATACATGTTCTTCTTCAGATTCTTTTCCATTATAAGTTATTACAAGATATTGAATATAGTTCACTGTGCTGTACAGTAGGTCCTTGTTGTTTATCTATTTTATATATAGTAGTGTGTACCTGCTAATCCCAAATTCCCAATTTATTTCCCCCCCATCCCCACCTCAGCTATCCCCTTTGGTAACCATAGGTTTGTTTTCTATGCCTGTGAGTCTGTTTCTGTTTTGCAAATAAGTTCATGTGTATCATTCTTTTAGATTCCACAAATAAGTGATATCATATATTTGTCTTTCTCTTACTTCACTAAATATGATAATCTCTAGGTCCATCCATGTTGCTGTAAATGGCATTATTTCATTCTTTTTTATGGCTGGGTAATATTCCATCATATATATGTGTATCTATATACCACCTCTTCTTTATCCATTCATCTGTCAGTGGACACAAGTGGCTCCCATGTCTTGGCTATTGTAAATAATGCTGCAATGAACATTAGGGTGCATGTATCTTTTTAAATTAGGGACTGCTGGATCATATGGTATCTGTTTTTAGTTTTTAAGGAGCCTCCATAGTGACTGTATCAATTTACCTTCCCACCAACAGTGTAGGAGGGTTCCCTTTTCTCCACACCCTCTCTAGCATTTATTGTAGACTTCTTGATCATGGCCACTCTGACCGGTGTGAGGAGATACCTCATTGCAGTTTTGATTTGCAATTCTCTAATAATTAGCAATCCTGAGCATATTTTCATGTGCCTATTGGACATCTGAATGTCTTCTCTGGAGAAATGTCTATTTAGGTTTTCTGCCCATTTTTTGATTGGGATTTCATTTTTATTCTTTTTAATTGAACTGTATGAGCTGTTTGTATATTATGGAAATTAAGCCCTTCTCAGTCACATTGTTTGCAAATATTTTCTCCTGGTCCACAGATTGTCTTTTTGTTTCGTTTATGGTTTCCTTCGCTATGCAAAGTTTGATTAGGTCCCATTTGTTTGTTTTTGCTTTTATTTCTTTTTCCTCGGGAGACTGACCTAAGAAAACACTGCTATGACTTATGTCAGAGAGTGTTTTGCCTATGCTCTCTTCTAGGAGTTATATGGTGTCTTACATTTAAGTCTTTAAGCCATTTTGAATTTATTTTTGTGTACGGTATGAGGGCATGTTCTAACTTCACTGATTACATGCAGCTGTCCAGCTTTCCCAACACCACTTGCTGAAGAGACTGTCTTTTCTCCATTGTATATTCTCACCTCCTTTATCGAAGATTAATTGCCCATAGGTGTTTGGGTTTATTTCTGGACTCTCTATTCTGTTCCATTGAGCTATGTGTCTGTTTTTGTACCAATACAATGCTGTTTTGATTACTGTAGCTTTGTAGTATTGTCTGAAGTCTGGAAGGGTTAGGCCTCTAGCTTTGTTCTTTTTTCTCAGGATTGCTTTCACAATTCTGGGTCTTTTGTGGTTCCCTGTAAATTTTAGGATTATCTGTTCTAGCTCTGTGAAAAATGTCATGGGTAATCTGATAGAGATCACATTAAATCTGTAGATTGCTTTGGGTAGTATGGCCATTTTTACAATATTAATTCTTTGCAATTTGCCTTTTTACCTTATCAAGGTATCATGGAGATATATCTATGGTTGTATATAGAGCTCTACCTCATTCTTTTCACTTGCTACATAGCAGCATTTAGGTTCTTGCTACATTTAAGTTCTTCAAATATTTTGCTAGTACAAACCATACTACAATGAACATCCTCACAAATGAGAAGTTTTCCAGGATAGAGGATCTCAGAATATATTCATTAAGTGCATAATTTATTGAAAGTCTCCTCCTTGATGGTCAAAAAGGAATAAACTATCTCTGCATGATTTAGCAAACTAACTACATTTGATGGCTCTTTCTTTGTTATGAATTTTCTTATGTTGTTTGAGGCTTGAATTCTGAGGAAAAGCCTTCCCACATTCATTACATTCATAAGGTTTTTCTCCTGTATGGATTTTCTGATGTTCAGCAAGGCCAGAGCTATGCCTGAAGGATTTCCCACATTTCTTACAGCAATGGGGCTTTTCTCCAGTAAGAATTCTCTGATGTTCAGTAAGGGCTGAGTTCTTGCTAAAGGCTTTCCCACAGTCATTACATTGATGTAATGGGGTTTATTGATGGGGTTTATTTCCACTATGAGTTTTCTGATGTCCAGCAAAGGATGAGCTATACCTGATTTTCCACATTTACTACAGAGATAAGGTTTCTCTCCTGTATGCATTCTTTGATGACTAACATGACTTGAGCTCTTCCTAAATAAAGCATTTTCCACATTCATTACACTGATACTGTTTCTCACCAGTATGTATTCTCTGATGTTACAAGACAGCTGAGTTATCCCTGAAAGTTTTCCCACATTCATTACATTTAAATGGCTTCTCTCCACTATGTATTTTCACATAATGAGTAAGGCCTGAATTCTGAGCAAAGGCTTTCCCACAATCATTATATTTGTAGGGTTTCTAACCAGTATGAAGTCTCTGGTGACTTAAAAGAATAGAATTATTTCTGAAAATTTTCCACATTCATTGCATTTATGGAGTTTCTCTCTAGAATGAATTTTCTGATGATTAACAAATGTTGACTGCTTCTTGAGGAAATTTCCCACATTTAACACATTTGAAACATTTCTTGCCTATGTAAATTTTATGATGATTTAAAAGGGATGAGCTGCTCATAAAGGCTATCCCACATTCTTTACATTTATGGGGTTTCTCAGCAGTACGATTTCTCTGGTGGCTAATACAGGAGGAATTATATTTGAAGACTGTCCCACATTCCTTGCATTTATAGTGTGCCTTCTCTATGCAACTTCTGCCTTCCCAATCCAGGCCTCTTTCCATCATGACACTTTTTGTTTGTTCTCCCAAATCAGATCTCTCAGAAGTATTTTGCTGTAGGGCTGACATCTTTGTTTCAAATATGTACTCCTGAACTGAAAAAAATTTTTTTAATTCAAATGTTCTCTATGTTGAAATACTGAAAATGAGAGCTGCACATGTATAAGAATAACATTCTATTCTATACAACTAAAGGTTATGTAAAATTAATTCATCCCACTTGTGATTCTTGCTAAGAAAAGATGGCAAGACTAAAGATGGGAGAAGTAAATAGGATCTAAGGAAATAGAAGTTATAAATATTGTGTTTGAAGAATGCAAGGAGCATCTAATAAGTTGGTAAGTTAGGAAGGTAACACAGGCAACACCAAAAAAGAAAAAAAGATAAAAATTTGAGGATAAACACAACTTTGGGGAGAAAACCAAGTATCACAAAGCAAGCCAGGATTACTAGGACAGACTCCTATAGGGTGGTACATTTGAGAACATTGTAATATAATACTGTACATCTCCAAGAATTTGAGAATAACATTCCTCTGTGAGAATTTAGCAGAGAACCAACATTTAATGGCTCAGAGATAAAGATATATACATACACACACATACACGTGTATTTATATTTTTATTTTTATATACATTTATATTTATTAGCTTGAAGAGAAATTCCATTCATCAGATACTAGAGCTAAGACTTATGTTTTTAAATGCAAAATTGGAGGTGAAGTCTGGTAATAAACAGCCCAGATGCTTCAAATGGCCTTTGATGGGATATGTATTTAATGTGTAATGATTAAGCTAGAGAAAATTTCAAGATTCTGATTGTAAAGGTAAGTGGAAGCAAATCAGTCATATGAAGAGAAAGGCACCCTTATGGATTCATGTTCTGTGACAAAGGTAACTTTGCAGAGCAGCGGTGAAAAGGAGACTACACTGGCATATTGGGGGGAGGGAGGAGTAAACATGAACCCTATCTCATACCATGCACAAAAATCAATTCTAACAGGATGGCAAATGTAAAAGACATTCAATAAAGCTTCTAAAAGTTAACACAGAAGAGTATCTTTATAAACTTGAGGAAAGGAAAGATTTATTAAACAGTACACAAAACACAATGACAATAAAGGAAAAGATTAATAAAATAGAGCTCATTAAAATTAAAACCCCTATTCATCAAAAGGCCACTGTTAGTGAAAAGCAAACCACAGAGAGAAGGGCAATACAACATATATAATCAACAAAGAGTTTTTTTTTAGTAGACACTCCATAAAAGATGACATATAATGGCCAATACACATTTGAAATGTCCTCCTCCTCATTAGATATCAGGGATATGGATATTAAGACAAAATGAGGGACTTCCCTGGTAGCACAGTGGTTAAGAATCTGCCTGTCAATGCAGGGGACACGGGTTCAAGCCCGGGTCTGGGAAGATCTCACATGCTGTGAAGCAACTAAGCCCGTGCACCACAACTACTAAGCCTGCGCTCTAGAGCCTGTGAGCCACAACTACTGAAGCCTGTGCGCCTAGAGCCCATGCTCTGCAACAAGAGAAGCCACTGCCATGAGAAGCCCATGCACCGCAACAAAGAGTAGCCCTCGCTCTCTGCAACTAGAGAAAGCCCGCGCGCAGCAACAAAGACCCAACACAGCCATAAATAAATAAATAAATAAAAGTGAAATAAAATTCTAAAAAAAAAAGAAAGACACTATGAGATACACCCAAAGAACAATTAACTTCAAAGGACTGACAATATTAAGTGTTGACAAGGATACGGAACAATGAGTACTCTCACACACTGATGATGGAAATATAAATAGGTACAAAACTTTGAAAAACTATTTGGCATTATGTACTAAAGCTGAATATATGCATATGCTATAAACTAGAAATCCCACCCCAAAAGAAATGTATCCACGTATGAACCAAGCAATAACATATATGAAACGTTCATACCATTTGTAATTCTCAAAAGCTAGAAACATCCCAAATATCCATCCAAAATATGAGATAATGAAATACTCTATTGCAGTAGTTTTAAAAGCCTGGTCTCCAGATCAGTCACAACAGCATCAACATCACCTAAGAACTTGTAGAGATTTTCAGTCCACATTTCAGACCTAATGAATAAAAAGTGCTGAGGGTGGGGCCTAGCAATTATGTTTAAACATGCATTCGAATGATCCACAGGAAGGACAATGCATGAAAATGAATGAATCTCACAAAATGTTATGCATAAAAAGCCACATCAAAAAAATATATAGTTCCATTCATATAAAGTTAAAAAAACAGGCCAAAATAAATACAGTGTTAGTTCAGGGGGAGGAGGAGAGTGTGGCTAATGATTGGAAGGGATCAGGTATGATTTAGTAGAGTACTGCCAGCGTTCTCTTTCTTGAGCTGAGTGCAGGTTACATGAATATTCATTTCAAAAATACCAATTTAGACCATATTTTTATAAAATCTACTCTTCTATATATGTGTTAAATTTTAAAAAGGTTTTAAGAAAGAAAAAGGAAGGTTAGCTTATGACTCTCTTAATATTTTGATCAGAGAAATCAAATTGCAAAATATCTAAAAAATTATGACAATAAAAACTACAATACAACCAAAACACTACACAAACAGAAGTTTACAGCTTTAAATATTTATATTACATAAATAAGAAGAAAAATCAATGAATTAATTAATCAACTATAAAAGGTTAGAAAAAGTAAATAAACCTAAGGGAAAAAAAAGAAAAAGGAGTTAAAGATTAAAATCAGAAAACAGTAACACTAGTAAATACATCTAAGAGTCTATAAAAAGTAAAACAAGCTAATGAAGGAGGGAAAATGGAAAAAAAAAAACAAATAAATAATGTAAATCATAAGAAAGTAACCATGAACACATAGGATAAAAGTAACCGTAAATGTAAAGGATATATGTAGAATCATAAAAGTCTACTTTGTTCAATACTATGCAGATAAATTTGAGAACTTTAATTACTGGATATTTTTTAGGAAAATGTAAATTACCAAAACTGTTTCAAGAGAGAGCAAAAATCTAGTTGGCCAAGTTACCATATAAGAGAGAATACTGCTAAAGAATTACCCCCCAATTCCTCTCCCCTGCTCCCTACCACACAAAACAAGTTAAAAAAAAAAAAAAACACCCAAACCTTCAGGGAACCAGTTATCATGTGAATTAAATTATAACAAAGAATGAAAATAGGAAGGATCAAAAATTTTCACAAAAATTATTACAAAATTTAAATCAAAACTCAATGAAAATGGCCCAATGAAAAAGAAAAATATAAAAAATGTCTTGTAAGTATCAATGCAAAAACTTAAATAAAACATTAGCAAAGAGTATCATCTACTGACATGTTAAAAGAATAATGTAATATGCCATGACCAAGTGGGGTTCTACTAAGAATGCCAAGTCATTAAGAGAATTAAGAATAAAATGTACCATATTAACAACGAAAAGGGAAAAGACAGATGTCATCTCCATATATGTTGAAAAGGCATTTGATAAAATTCAATATCTATGCTGAATTTAAAAGAACAAAAATTTCTTAATAAAAGACATGGATTAAATACTTCCTTGTATAATAACATATATCTATCACAACCCAATACCAAAATTTAAACAGAAAGATTAAAGAATAAGGAAGACTGAGTTACTACTGTTACTCTATAAAGAATCTACACAAGCACTTAGGGGGGAAATGTTCAACATAGTAAAAACAAATGGAATTACTGAAAAGCATTAAAACACACACACACACACACACAAAATTCCAGTTATAAAATAAGTCATGGCAATGTAATGTACAGCATGGCAACTCTAGCTAATAACACTGTAGTGCATACCTGTAAGTTGCTAAGACAGTAAACCTAACAACTTCTCATCACAAGAAAAATAATTTTTGTAACTATGTATGGTGACAGATGTTAACTAGACATATTATGGTGATCCTTTCCCAATATATTAAATCATTACATTGTACACCTGAAACTAATATAATGTTATATGTCTATTATATTTCAATTTTAAAAAAGAATAATTTAGAGGTCTAAAGGAAAAAAAAAACAGTTTAAGCAAGATTATGCATCACTGGTATTTTCCATGAAACACAATTATAAAAGTTTTCCTGAAGATGATATAGGAAAAATGACAATTCACGTTTTAAAAGAAGGATACACATTTTAGGTGAGAGAAATATCCATGTTTAAAGATTCAGAACTGAACAATGACATGGAGAAAGTGACATACATAAATTTATGCAAAGTATACACAGAAAAAAATGAGAACCAAGAGCAAATGATAACAGAGAAAAGAAATAAAAGAAGACCAGAGGGAAAGGGAAGAAAGTGCTTCCCTATCAGTTTCTTTGCCAAAAATAGTAATCACCTGTCAGGAAAATATGCTTATAACTGGAATCTGCCACTGCCCCACTGTATGACCAGGGATATGGATATTAAAACTAGAAAGGGTTAAATAGCCATTCGTCTAGCTAACCATAGGAGAATTTGGAAGACACTGAGAATGGACAGAAGGTAGAAACAAAGTGTAGCCTGACAAGTGCCTGAAAATGGGGAGGGAAACAACACATAAAGAGACTGATTTCAGGGTGTGAAGTCAGAAGCCAGAGGCCCTTGTGAAAGGAGCAGGAGTAGAAAAATGGCAAGTCATTTGACATGAGGATGACGTTAAAAAGAGGCAACTAGTGTCAACTGCCACAGCCCTTCTGCATGGACATGGACTCTCTAAGATGAGCCTTCTGACCAAGAACTTCCTCCTCACTGTTCTGTGTGCTGAGCTCTGGACTCACTCACCTGTATAGGTACCTGATGGAACCCCGTATACTTCCATCCATGGCTCTTCCATCCAACTGGGTTATTAGCTTGGGTTTGGAAGAGAGAAGCCCTGTTCACAGAGAAAGAAAAGGAACATGACTGTGGTTATGAGCACAAGGAGTTATCCCAAATCTCAGTCTCAACTTGGGGGTCTACACAGAGCATGGATATGTCAGGAAGGCCTAGAGGGTGGTATCAAGGACATCCAAATCAGTCACAGAAATGAAGGAGTGGAAGTCAATTAGAAAACCAGGCCTCTCTGAGGACAGGAAACTCCTATTGTTGGTGGCAGATGAATGGTGACATGCAAAATTTAGAGAACTGGGCTAGACTGCACACAAAGCTGCCCATCTTAAACTCTGTATGGCTCTGACCTTTCTGACTGAAAGGAGCATGAACTCCAGCCTCTAAGCCCATGGTAAAAACAAACAAACCAACAAAAACCTCCCATTTTAAGAGTTTAAATACCCCCAAATCATTAACGCTGTGAAAATGCACAGTTGCCCAGCAGACCAATTTTGAGTTAAAGAGAAAAAAATCCTTACCCACAAACACCAGATTCCCATAGTTCTCCAGTATCACATCCCTGTACAGGGCCCGCTGAGCAGCATCCGGGTGTCTCCCTTCAATCTGGGTAAAGGCCACAGCCACATCCCCAAATGTCAGTGATCCCTGCAAAATCAAACCCAATTCCGTTTACCCAGGAACCGTTGACTCCCTTGCCCCTGAGGTAGGGAGCCAGGAAGGCCTCACTGGAGAAGGAAGACAGGACATTCAAAGTCAGCTTCCGATAGCTCAGATTGTTTATGAGGAGAAAAGTGGGACACAGTTAACGAAAGGACCAACGAGGAACGTATATGACATCCTTGGAAAGCAGACTTGTTTCAGAGGAACGAAATATTAAAAGATAAGAGGCTGCAAAGTGAAGTGATTCGTGACCCCTCATACTTCAATCACACTGCCCTCCTCGTGTTCTTCCAATATGCCTATCATGCTCGTTCCTCCAGGCCTGGTGTTTGCTCATCCCTCACTTAGTAGGGATGAAGTGAAATTGCTTAAATGTCACTTCATCAGAAAGTTCTTTAATCTTCTCCCATCTTCTACTACTTTCTATCCCATGACCCACTTTATTTTTTTTTTTTTCACAGGGTTTCTCACTGCCAGGCAGGAGAGGTTTAGATTTATGGTCAGTACACTCTATAATGAGAGCTCCAGGAGGGCAGGGACCACTTGGGTCACTGCTATCTCCCCAGCCTAAAACACTGCCTGACACATGGGCATGTTCAAGGATGTGTCATTCAACAAATGAATAGAAACACTGAAAGACATGCAAAATGATACTGGCTTTATCCTAGAATTTACAGCGATAAATATGTATTTGTTAATTGCCATTCATAGCAATAACAACCTAATATGTACCAGGCACAGCCCTAAGACATACAACATCTCTCTGTATTTCCACTAGAAATGTATAAAGTGTAAGGAACGGCACCAAGAAATGGAGGAGAGCTTAAGCAAGTTTAATTTGGGACCGCTCCCGGGTGAGGTTCACTGGTCCGAAAGAGGCCAGAGAAGTCGCGCCCGGGGGAGGGTTTGGGCAGAATTTATAGGGGAAGAAGGGAAAGGGGTGTGGTGAATCCGGGAGGGCGCAGGTTATTCCTTATTTGGTGGTCTCTTCGGGTATCTGGCAATATCTGGTGCCGGTTGCATCAGTCTTGGGACCGTTAGTTCCGCCCCTCGAAAGGCGGGAAGACTGGGCTGGGTGGAAAGTTCCCAGGTCAGTTCCTGGAAATGGGTGGTCCGGAAAATCCCCAGGTCAGTTCCTGGAACTGGGTGGTCCGGGAAGTCTCGGTCTGATGCAACCTGTGAGTCTGACTGCGTTCCCCTGCCTCAGGCCAGTTGGCCTTACATAAAGTATATCTATTTTACAGCTAAGAATACTAAGGCTCAGAGAGTTGAAAGAACTTGCTCAAGGTCACAAGCTGGTTGAGTACACAATATCAAAAAGGAGCTATAAAAGGTGGTGGGGCTTCCCTGGTGGCGCAGTGGCTGAGAATCTGCCTGGCAATGCAGGGGACACGGGTTCGAGCCCTGGTCTGGGAGGATCCCACATGCTGTGGAGCGGCTGGGCCCGTGAGCCACAACTACTGAGCCTGTGCGTCTGGAGCCTGTGCTCCGCAGCGAGAGAGGCCGCGACAGTGAGAGGCCAGCCCGCGCACCGCGATGAAGAGTGGCCCCCGCTCGCCGCAACTGGAGAAAGCCCTTGCACAGCAACGAAGACCCAACACAGCCAAAAATAAAAATAAAATTAAAAAAAAAAAAAAAAAGAAAAACTTTCTTTAAAAAAAAAAAAGTGGTAATGAAACTATGGAGCAAACTAGAAGAAATAGCTACGGCATATTAAAAGGAAAAAATGGGTAAGCCTAAAAAATACACATGCAAAGGTGTTTCAAATGAAATAATTTGATTCACTAGGGTGATAGGAATATGGGTAATCTTTAATTTTTAAAAATTTTTGTTACTCTTAGTTTGCATAATAAATACTCAACTATTTACTACTTCCTTCAAAATGTTCATTACCTCCTGTCAACTTCTCAAAGTCCTTCAAAACCCAGTTTTCTCCAGGATTAAGGCAAATTCCAACCTGGCATTCTAGACACTGAACGTTTCCAACTTTCTCTGGGGCTAGCTCATTCATGGTTCAGATGTAACAGCTTCACTCATGTTGCAGCGCCTTCCCCTAGTCACCCCAAACTCTCCAAATATGCAAATTTCATTTATTCTTCAGTAAGAACCGTAATGATCACCACCACTACCACCACCCCACCCTAAAGACTCCTCTGACCCCTGAAGGTCAAGAGAGCACTACCATGGCTGTGTCATGTGTATCATTCATGCTTAACGTAAAGCCTGTTACATCTTTTTATGCTACGTGTCTGTTTTTCCATTATCTCTGAGTTAGCAATGTCTTTGAGATAACAGCTGTAACTTATTACAAAGTATGTTTCACTTTCTAGCACTCTAGAAAGCATGGGTACCAACAATCTATTTGGTGAATGACTCTGTAATGGGTAGAGAGAAGGACATGAAGGGATGACAGTGGGGAGAGGGGCCCCGTCTCTGTAGAGCTACACCACTCCAGGATTGGCTCAGGCAGCTTGGTCCACATGTTAGACCCAAACGGTCTCCGAGGGATTCCAACTCGCCCAAGAACCGCCAAGAGTCGAGCGCCGTTGCAACACGCAAGAGGTTTATTAGGAGCCGATGCACCGGGGTTCCCTGAACCTCATGCAGGAGGCCGATGGGGAACCCCTAAAAGCGGAATCACATACTTTTTATAGGTTTTATTCACTCATAGGGCGGGTATATTTCATAATGATTGGGTAAATGGGGTGACCTTTAAGCTTATTGGCTTATGCATTCTTGCCTCAGCTGTACTTGTTTGTTCATCAGTTTGCGGTTAGGGCATGTCCTGTATTTCAAGCCTATTTCTCGGAACTATTATTTCTTGAGCCCCCTTTTTCTCGGAACTGTTTTTGCCCAAAGGGATATTTCAGTATCTTACTCACCAGCTGGAAAGTCCAGAAAGGTTTGGGTATTGATAGGGAAATAGGGGTGTGGATATAGTTGGGGCCCTTCATTCCCCCCTTTTATTTTTTGTAACTAATTTCAATCATGGAATTTCAGTTTCTTTCTGCGAGTTTTGGTATTATTGTCTTAGCATTAACACTTGTACCGAACTGACATGCTGTCTAATAAAGGCTATCAAGCGATTCAAAATGCATGGTCCAAAAGTTAAGAGCAACAACAGAATAATAAGGGGTCCTAACAAGCTGGAAACCAAAGTAGTAAGCCAGGGAGATTTATCAAACCATGATTGGAACCATCCTTTTTGATTTTCTCTTTCCTGTTGTCTTTTGTCCAGGCGTTCCCTGAGTTTGTTCATAGTTTTGGTGATAGCCCCAGAATGATCAATATAAAAACAGCATTCTTCTTTTAGTGCAGCACATAGTCCGCCCTCCTTAAGAAATAGTAGATCTAGTCCCCTCCTCTTTTGCATTACTACTTCTGAAAGCGAGGTGAGGGATTCTTTTAACTGAGTTATGGAACTTTCTAACGCCCGGAGGTCGACATCTACAGCTTGTCTCAAGGCATCATAGTAGTGAGGTTGTTGAATGAGGGCTGTTGCACCTGTTCCTACCCCGGCTGCCATTCCTAGTCCTAGGAGTACAGCCAGGGTGAGGGTTATGGGCTCTCTCTTAAACCTTCTTTTGCCTTCGTATTCGTCTAGAAAGGATGAATCTGAATGATAAATGAGTCTGGGGACCAGCTGAACTAACACACAAAAATCGGTTGAAGCTTTGAGGACCTCTAAAGAAATGCAGGGGGTTAATCCCGTGTTACATGCCCACCATCCATCCGGAGGAGGGAGGAGATACCCTGAGCCCTGTGGGAGGCTTAAATTGGTACAAAGATGTCGATGGGACAAGTAGGGCGTTCCTACACATGTACCGTTTCCTAATACTGAGGCCAGGGTCAATTTACTATTTCCCTCTTGTTTCCATCGACATTGATCTGGAGTGTTGACATTACTATAATTAGCATTATATCCTATAGCATCATAATAAGGGGGAGGAGCAGCGTAGCAGAGCCAACATGATTTAGTAGCCTCCGGATTTGTGGCATTTAGAACCTCAAAAGCCGCCTGGACCAATGAGAGCATTCGGTCCCGGGGGGTTTTGGGTTTGATTATTATTCCTTTTGGCCCAGAAGTCTGGTTTCTTATCCCTGGTAGCACTGTGGGAGGGGCCAAAGGTAGCAGAGAGTGCCCTATCTCAGGATTGGGGCCTATAGGAACTGGAGTAGGGGTTTCGATTTTTAATTTGATGGTCATCAGTAATCCATCATCATACCGTTCTTTGTAAAACCTGATACCCCATGAATGGCCATTTATCCAGTTTTTATCTTTTTTTCCTGGTTCACTAAAAGAAATTTTAAGGGGATGGCACCATTTTGAACATTCGGGCACATTGGCCCATTGGGGGTTTCCCTGGCTTCTGGTTTTCTGATGAGTGTAGTTGGCCATTACCTTGATAAAGTCCCAGCCAGAGGTGGGTTTCCAGTAGGTGTCTCCTGTGGTTTCACATCCCCAGCTTTTGCAATAGAAATGTTCCGTTCCCCCGCATTGATAATTTAGAGATCGGTGACGATGGAACCCAGGGCATACATAAAAGGAGAGGGCCCTGAGCATGCTTCTCCGATCTTTGGTGGAACAACCCCCCCAAGGGTCTAATCCTTGGCGCCCGGGCGGGGAAGGTTGGGCCGGGACAGCGTGTTGATTATAGTATCCTTCTAGATCCCAGTTAGAGGGGGCTCCCAGGGCCAATTTACAAACATCGGGAAAAAGGTCTGGCCACCAGGTCCAAGGGGCAGCGGTATGGCTAACAGACCATATTACATCTCCAATTTGGGAAATTACCTGCCAGGTTAAACGCTGGGGCAGGTGAGGACTAAAATTACTCACAGTCAGTAGGGGTAACAAAGTTAAAGTTATAAGTCTGATGATCGCAGGAGCTTGAGCTTGAGCGGGTTGCTGGTCTTTTGGGCTCGCCATTCCGATGATGCAGATGCTGGCGCGGCCTTCACGTGTGAAGCGTGGATCCACGCAGCGATGCCGTCTACCTTTATAGCCGTGGGGGTGGTGAGCAGGACGATGTATGGTCCTTTCCACCGAGGCTCTAGAGTCTGGGTTCGGTGCCGACGGATGTACACGGAATCTCCGACTTGGAAGGGATGAGACTCTGCTGGTGTTCCTGGTCGGTAAGCCTCTGCCAGCTGGGACCACACCTCCTTTTGGACCAACTGGAGTCCCAACAGCCTAGCATATAAGTCAGTGTTATTCTGGCAGTCAGGACTTATTTTCTCCCTTAGCGTAAGAAGAGGAGGTGGGGCCCCGTATAGTATTTCGAATGGAGTAAGATGATAGCGGGAGGGGGTATTTCTAGCCCGGAACAGGGCTAAGGGAAGGAGCACCGTCCAATCTGTACCGCCAGTCTCTATGGACAATTTAGTTAGGGTCTCTTTTAGAGTTCTATTCATTCTCTCTACCTGTCCTGAACTCTGGGGTCTATAGGCACAATGTAATTTCCAATCAGTCCCCAGGTATTTGGCCACACCCTGACTTACCTGGGCGACAAAGGCGGGACCATTATCTGATCCTATTACCTTTGGTGCCCCGAACCGGGGAAAAATTTCTTCTAAGATCTTTTTGGCCACCACAGTAGCTGTCTCCTTCTTCGTCGGGAAAGCTTCTACCCATCCTGAGAAGGTATCTATAAAAACTAGAAGATACCTGTTACCGTACCTTCCAGGGCGTATTTCAGTGAAGTCGACCTCCCAATAGGCTCCTGGGCGGTCTCCTCTGAGCCTTTTTCCGACCTCAAGTTTTCCTTTATGGGAGTTTACCTGTTGGCATGGAATGCACTCTCGTGCAATCTGCTCAGCTATTTTGGTTAATCCAGAGGTATCATAACCTGTCTTATGTAATAGGGATACCATCTTCTTGGTTCCCAAGTGTGTCCATCTGTGAATCTGTTGTAGCATGGATTTTGCTTGTTGAGGAGATAATGTTCCTTTGGTTATGGCTGGGGTAATTGCTCCCCTATCATTTGGTTTCCCAGGACTCTTGTCTGATAGTTCTAGTATGATTTCCCGTAGAGCCACTTCTCGTGCCACCCTATCTGCCATGTTGTTGCCTCTTGTCACCGGGGTATTGTCCTTCTGGTGCCCGGGGCAATGAATGATGCTGACTTTAGTGGGGAGCATGAGGGCAGCTAGCAGGGCCACTATTTCTTCCTTGTTTTTAATTTCTTTGCCCGCCGAGGTGAGCAACCCTCTTTGTTGGTAGATGGCCCCATGAATGTGGGCGGTAGCAAATGCGTACCTACTGTCTGTATAGATGTTTACCTTTTTGTTTTCTGCTAGTTCCAATGCCTTGGTCATGGCGACTAGTTCAGCCCGCTGGGCCGATGTCCCTTGCGGTAATGTGGCTGCCCAGATGACTTTTTTCCCGTCTACTACGGCTGCTCCCACCCGACGCTTACCTTCTTCTAGGAAACTGCTTCCATCAGTAAACCAGGTAACGTCGGCATTGGGGAGGGACTGATCCATCAAGTCTGGTCTACTACCGTGTGCTGCAGCCAGTACTTCTTGACAATCATGGATGACGGTAGTGCTTTCCAAGTCGGGGTCGGGTAGCAAGGTGGCCGGGTTGAGTCCTGTGGCTGAGGTAAACTTAATACGATCTGAGTTTAACAGCAGGGCTTGGTAATGAGTCATCCTGGCATTTGTTAGCCATCTGTTGGGTGGCTGGCGAATCACACTTTCTAATGCATGGGGGGCTGTTATCGTTAAGTTCTGCCCCAAAGTCAGTTTGTCAGCATCTTTGACCAAGGCGGCCACCGCGGCGATTATTTTTAAACAGGTGGGCCATCCTGCTGCCACAGGATCCAATTTCTTTGATAGGTACGCAACCGGGCGATTCCAGGGGCCCAGTTTCTGAGTTAGTACTCCCTTTGCGATGCCTTTATTCTCGGCCATGTACAGATGAAAAGGCTTAGTAACATCTGGTAGCCCCAGAGCCGGGGCTGATAGTAGGGCTCGTTTAATTCGGTCAAAAGCCCGTTGTTCTTTATCACCCCAAGCAAAAGGGATGCCATTTTTGGTCAGGGGATATAAAGGGGCTGCTAATTCAGCAAACCCCGGAATCCATAGCCTACAAAATCCGGCCGTCCCCAAAAATTCCCTAACTTGTTTGGGACTCTTGGGGGCCGGTATCCAGGCAACGGTGTCTTTCCTGCTTTCCAAAAGCCATCTCTGTCCTCCTTTTAACAAGTACCCCAGGTAACTAACCTGTCGTTGACATATTTGTGCTTTCTTTGCTGAAGCCCTATATCCCAATGTTCCCAGTTCTGTTAACAGCCTCTCAGTTCCCTTGATGCAGTCCTCTTGGGTTTCAGCAGCTAAAAGAATATCATCAACATATTGAAGTAGAGTTACCTGGGGATTGGATTCTCTATAAGATGCCAAATCCTGGTGGAGAGCCTCGTCAAAAATGGTGGGGGAGTTATTGAATCCTTGTGGCAGGCGAGTCCAAGTCAGCTGGCCTGACATCCCCGAGGCTGGATCCTTCCAACTCGAAAGCAAAGTAGGGCTGACTGAGAGAGGAGAGTCTCAGGCAAAAAAAAGCATCTTTAAGATCCAAAACAGTGTACCAAGTGTACCAAGTGTGCTGAGGTGGAAGAGTACTTAAAAGATTATAGGGGTTGGGTACCGTGGGGTGGAGGTCCATTACCTGCTTATTTACCTCCCGTAGATCTTGTACCGGTCGGTAATTATTAGTTCCTGGCTTTTTAACTGGCAAAAGAGGGGTATTCCATGCAGATTGGCACCTTACCAGGATCCCTAATTCCAGCAACCTTTGTATTTGAGGACGGATGCCATCTCGGGCTTCTTTACTCATGGGGTACTGGCGGACCGTCACCGGGGTGGCGGTTGCTTTGAGTTCTACCACCACGGGGGGCTGATATTTTGCCATTCCCATACCGGCAGTTTCTGCCCAAGCCTGTGGAAACCTGGTCATCCAATCCTGCATGTCAACTTGTGGAGGCGAGGGTGCTTCATATATCCTATGTTCATCTTCCAGCTTCATGGTCAAAATTTGAAGTATTCTCCCTTGGTTGTCAGTTATGGTGGGCCCTTCTGGTTGAAAGTGGATTTGGGCCCCCACCTTAGAGAGTAAGTCTCTGCCTAGTAGAGGGTATGGGCACTCAGGTATGACCAAGAATGAGTGGGTTACTTGTCCCACCCCAAGGTCTACTGTCCTTCGTGTGGTCCATGAGTACTGCTTATTTCCTGTAGCCGCCTGGACCCATGACCTTTTAGTTGAAAGGGCCTTTTGAGTGGAGGAGGACTGAGTGCTGAGCTCCAGTGTCCACCAAGAACTGGACGGGTTCCCCCTCCACTTTAAGAGTTACCCTGGGCTCGGGGAGAGGGTTCGAGCCCTGACTTCCCTAATCTTCCTCTTCCAGGGTAGAAATTTTTTCTCTGATTGGCTTTCCCCCGTTTTTCTTTTTAGGGCATTCTCTTGCCCAATGACCTTTTTCTTTACAATAAGCACATTGATCCTTGCCTAATGGTCGCCTTCTATTCATTGCCCATCCTTCCTGTCTATTTCTGTCTCTAATATTTTCTCCTCTGACTACAGTGGCCAATATCTTACTCAAATTTTTCTCTTGCCGCCTGTCCCGCCTTAATTCACGGGCCTCCTGTTCCTTCTGCTTTCTTTCTTCCTTTTCTTCTTCCGTTTCCCTCTTATTATATACTTTATCTGCCTCTTTTACTAAATCTTGGAGGGAAAAACCTTGCAGGCCATCCAGCCTTTGTAATTTTTTTCTAGTATCTGGGGCCGCCTGGTCAATAAAGGCCATTGCTATGGTGGCCTTATGTTCCTCAGAAGTTGGATCATAAGGAGTGAATCGTCTAAAAGCCTCCATTAAGCATTCTAGGAACACGGTTGGCGATTCCTGGGGCCCCTGAATTACTTCTCCTACCTTAGCCAAATTTGTGGGGCGCCTGGCCGCTCCATGGAGACCCGCCACCAGAGCCTGGCGATACATTTTTAGGTGCTCCTTACCTTCTGGGGTATTAAAGTCCCAATTCGGCCTGACGAGTGGAAAACCAGCATCAATCTCGTTAGGCAACTGGGTAGCTTGTCCATTGGCGCCTAACACATTCTTTCTAGCCTCCAGGAGAACCCGTTGCCTCTCCTCAGTTGTGAGGAGAGTCTGGAGGAGCTGTTGACAATCATCCCAGGTGGGTTGGTGGGAGAAGACAAGAGACTCTATTAGAGCAGTAAGAGCCTGTGGATTTTCAGAGAAAGTAGGGTTATGCATCTTCCAGTTATAAAGATCTGCAGAGGAAAAGGGCCAGTATTGAAGGGGCCTATTCCCGTGGTCATCGGGGGGGCCATATTCTCTAAGGGGTAAAGCGGTAGAGTCCGGGGAAACAGCCCTCCGGCTTCTGGTGCCCGCCGAGGGACCCCCCCTTTCTGCCATAACAGGTGGCCCTACTGGTGCGGAGGGTTGTGGAGCTGGGGGATTGGGAGGCGGTACGGGGTTTAGGGCTGGAGGGTAAGGTGGTGGGGGATCGAAAAGAAGCAGATCGGACTGCAAGTCTGGATATATCGCCTTTGGTGGGTCCGGGGCTGCAAATGGCTTTTCGGCGTCTGGGGCTTTTTTTAGGGCCAGTACTTCCGACCGTGCTGGAGCGCATGCAGACGTGCCTGTTGAGGAAACAAAGGGCCGGACCCACGGAGGCGGGGAGAGAACCAGATCTTCCCAGACCAGGATATATGGTATCTGGTCTGGGTGTCCATGGGGTCCTGCGTTAAAGACCCTAGACTTGACTAGCCTGACCTTATCTAACAAAAAAGATCCCTCGGGTGGCCACTCTGTCTGAAATGTAGGCCACTCAGAGGTACACAGCGTTTGCCATTTTCCTCTCCTTACTTCTACTGAAAGGTTGTGGGCCCTAGCCCTAACTTCGGTCCAGTGGCTTAGGGTGAGAGAAAGAGGAGTCGTCGTAGTTTGTCCCATTGTCGTCCGTCGAAAGAAAGATAATAGTACAGAAAAACAATAAACTTTCAGAAGACACACATTGATACTGCCGCCGCAAGCTTAAAACTGAAACCAACTCAAATTCAGATGGCAGCTTGTATAACCTGCCAGAACCAGATGAAGGGGAGACAAGATTTGTTTCTCCTTCCAGATGGACCACCAGGGCGTCCCCCAGGGTCCGTGGACACCAGCTATCGGCACATCTGCCTAGCCAGGAGTCCAATACAGATTTCACAGCAAACCGATTCACACGGCTTCTTCCTAACGGCGGCTAGCAAAAAACGGGCGACAAACAAACAGACAATTAGGCTCAAGCCTACCTGATACCTCCGACTCCCGATGTTCTTGTGACCCGGGGGCGAGTTGGGGATCCCGGATGAGCCCCCAGATGTTAGACCCAAACGGTCTCCGAGGGATTCCAACTCGCCCGAGAACCGCCAAGAGTCGAGAGCCGTTGCAACACGCAAGAGGTTTATTAGGAGCCGATGCACCGGGGTTCCCTGAACCTCACGCAGGAGGCCGATGGGGAACCCCTAAAAGCGGAATCACATACTTTTTTAGGTTTTATTCACTCATAGGGCGGGTATATTTCATAATGATTGGGTAAATGGGGTGACCTTTAAGCTTATTGGCTTATGCATTCTTGCCTCAGCTGTACTTGTTTGTTCATCAGTTTGCGGTTAGGGCATGTCCTGTATTTCAAGCCTATTTCTCGGAACTATTATTTCTTGAGCCCCCTTTTTCTCGGAACTGTTTTTGCCCAAAGGGATATTTCAGTATCTTACTCACCAGCTGGAAAGTCCAGAAAGGTTTGGGTATTGATAGGGAAATAGGGGTGTGGATATAGTTGGGGCCCTTCACATACACTGGTCAGAGCATTTTCCAAACAAGAGGCATAAACCCAACTTCATTCTGAAACAACAGAGATTTCTCAGGAAAAGGAAAAATCAAACTTACCTGGATCTGGGTTCTTGGTAGTCTTGGGGCCGTCTGTCCCGTGAACTGTTCTCCCAGGCAAGGACAAAGAATCTTGACTACGCCAACCTGGGAAAAAGAAAGGAAATATGAGGAAGTCCCTCCATGTTCGGTACTAGCTAGAACTCGCTCTCTGCACATTGAACGAGAACAGTCCGCCACCCTTCCTACTCCCCACAAAGGTCGAGAGGTGAAGGTGGTTGAGCTCAGGAAGAAAGGGCACGGAACGCCTGCCTGGAGTCCGGCCTTGCAGCAAGCTCCAGGCCAAGCTCTGACTGTGAGTCAGTCAGGCAGGCACCTTCGCCAAAACATGCGGAAAGTCTCGTCGGAGACTCAATCCCTGGGTCTCAGCGCAAGCCTTTAAACCTTCTGGGACAGCACGGCTCCTGCGGTTGGGGCCCCGCTCACATCTGCCCGCCCCTCCTAGCCCGCTCTTTCCTCAACTTGCCCCTCGGGGTAAGGAGGAGCTCACCAGGTCTTTGTGCCCCAGTCCGGCGGCGGCCGTTCACGACCTAGCTGGGAGGGTTGGGCCAGAAAGCCGCGCACGCTGAGGAGCCGTGACCACCCTCACTGTATTCACTGAAGAGACACAGGTGCAAGCCGAGCACGCCGGTGCCGCGCTCTACTCAAACGGAGGCGGGCGGGGACCGGAAACGGAAGTGGCCGCGGAGGCCTCTGGGAAATGTAGTCTTGGATACAGTCCGGCGTCTTAGGTTCTTCATCCTATATGTGCACGTTGGCATCACCTGGAGAGACCGAAAAATTAATTGCGCCTTGGTCCCAACTCCACAGAATTTGCGTTAATGCTCTGGGTGTGGTCCCGGCATCGGACCACACCCAGAGCTCCCAAACGATTTTAATATTCAGCCAAGATTGGCACCCACTGCTAGAAACTGATTTGGATCTGAAAAACATGTTTTAGGTTACTTTGGGGAGCTATTTATGGTTTGTTCATTTGTTTGTTTCCAAGTAATCCTGTTTTACTTTCAAACAAAGAAAAAGCATGTTAGAAAAGTATAGCACCCAGAACATTAAAAATTAGTTTCTCACCATTAACTGACACAGAAGATGGAACAAGATTGAATCAGTTTTAACAAATGTATTATTAAAAAATTCTACTTATGGGCTTCCCTGGTGGCGCAGTGGTTGAGAGTCTGCCTGCCGATGCAGGGGACACGGGTTCGTGCCCCGGTCCGGGAAGATCCCATATGCCGCAGAGCGGCTGGGCCCGTGAGCCATGGCCGCTGAGCCTGCGCGTCCGGAGCCTGTGCTCCGCAACGGGAGAGGCCACAACAGTGAGAGGCCCGCGTACTGCAAAAAAAAAAAAAAATTCTACTTATAAAATCCAGCAGTTTGACAGCTTAGGAAGGAAAAATATATCTTTCATTCAATTAGGACTTTTCATTTAAAAGAAAAGTCCTCTGAATGGAGCATTTATTCACCAACCAAACAATGATTAACCAATGCCCCAGTATGTGCCACTCACTTTTCTAGATGCTAAGGATAAAGCAGTTGTCAAGCACTCCCTCCTTCACCAAACTTTAGTCAGGATCCTGCGAATCCTCTTCTCCTCTAGACCTTGTCTTTGGCCTGCTGAATCCAATTTTAGTAAAGAATCCTGTGAAGCCAGTTCATCAAGAATTCTCCCACCCTTCGTATCTAATCAAGTTCCTTTCTACCTCCCCTTGATACCTAACCAATTTCTTAGTAATTTTCCATTTACTCCCTCACCCTGCCAGTTGGCTATAAATCCCCACTTGTCCCTGTTGTACTGGGGGTAAGTTCAAGCTCTCTCTCTACTGCAGTAGGCTTGAATAAAGTCTTCTTTGCAGGTTTCAACAAGTGTCAGAATAATTTCTCTTTAACACAGTGAAAAAATAATGTTCCTCCCCTCAAAGACCTTACATTCAAATAGGGGGCAGGAAGAGAGAGATTAAACAAAAGCAAGGTAAGGAGATGGGAGGAGGATTCTTATTCAATACAGAGCTGTATGAACTGCCCTCTTTGATAAGAGATCATACAAGCAGAGTCCGAAGGAAGTAAGGTAACAAGAAGGAGTGTATCTGTGGGAAGTCTGGTCCAGGCAGAGGAAACAGTAGATGCAAAGCCACTACAGAGAGCGTGCTTGGTTTATTTGAGGAACAGAAACAGGTCAATGAGGTTGGAATACTAAAGACATAAGAAAAAACCAGATCATGTTTGTGATGACTAATTTCATGTGTCACCTTGACTGAGCTAAGGGATGCTCAGATAGCTTATAAAATATTATTTCTGGGGGCTTCCCTGGTGGCGCAGTGGTTGAGAGCCCGCCTGCCAATGCAGGGGACATGGGTTCGTGCCCCGGTCCGGGAAGATCCCACATGCCGCGGAGCCGCTAGGCCCACGAGCTATGGCCGCTGAGCCTGCGCGTCCGGAGCCTGTGCCCCGCAACGGGAGAGGCCCCAACAGTGAGAGGCCCGCATACCGCAAAAAAAAATATATATATATATTATTTCTGGGCCCACCTATGAGGGTGTTTCCAGAAGAGATTAATATATGAATGGTGAACTGAGTAAAGCAGACTGCTCTCCTCAGTGTGGGTGGGCAACATCCAATCTACTGAGAGTCTGAATAGAATTTAAAAAGCAGAGGAAGGGAGATTGGTCTCTCCACTTGAGCTAAGACATCTATCTTCTCCTGCCCTCAGACCTTCAAATTTGGTCTCTCCACTTGAGCTAAGACATCCATCTTCTCCTGCCCTCAGACCTTCAGATGCTGGGACTTACGTCAGCATATCATTCCTCCCTTCTCAGGCCTTCGACCTCCAACTGGGAGTTATGCCATTGGCTCCCCTAATTCTCAGGCCATCAGATACAGACTGAACCACACCACTGGCTTTCCTAGTTCTCCAGCCTGCAGACATCAGATCATTGGACTTCTAAGTCTCCATAACCACAGGAGCCAATTAATAAATTAAATACACACAGTATTGGTTCTGTTTCTCTAGAGAACTCTGCTTAATACAATGTTGGTCCTTTCAGTCCGCTATAAAGACACTGGCTCTTATTTCAACTGAAATAAGAAGCCATCAGAATGTGGAGAAATCAGAATCCTCACTGGTTGTTAGTAGGGTCATAAAATAGTGCAGTCACTTTGGAAAATGCCTGGCAGTTCCTCAAAATGATAAATATGGAGTTACCATATCACTCCGCGATTCCATTCCTAGATACCTAACAAAGAACAATGAAAATATACATCCACACAAAAATTTGTATATAAGTGTACATAGCAGTGTTATTCATTAGAGCTAAAACTGGAAACAACACAAATGTACAACAACCGGTGAATGGATAAACAAAATATGGTATATCCAAACAACGGAATAATATTTGGCAATAAAGTTAATGAAGTACCGATACATGCTACATAATCAATGAACTTTGAAAATATAATCCTAAGTGAAAGAAGACAGTCACAAAATATAACATACTGTATGATTCGACTTATCTGAAATGTCCAAAATGTCAAATTCCATAGAGACAAAAATAGATAAATGGTTGCTAGCAGATGGAGGAAAGGAGGAATGGAGAGATACTATTGCTGGGTATGGAGCTTCTTTTGGGAGTAATGAAATGTTGTAAAATTAGATAATAATTATATTAGTTTCCTAGGGCTGCTGTAACAAAATGCCACAAACTTAAACAATAGAAATTAATTTTGTCACACTTTTGGAGGCCCAACGTGTCAGCAGGGTTGGTTCCTCCTCAGACTTTGGGTAGAAGCCTTCCTTGACTCTTCCTAGGTTCTGGCGGTTGCCATCAATCCTTGGCTTACATTCTCCCTGTGTGTCTCTGTCTTTATGTGGTACTTCCTCTTATAAGGACAGCTAGTTATATTGGATTAGAGCCCAACCTAACAACCTCATCTTAACTTGATTACATCTGCAACAACCCGATTTCAAATAAGGTCACATTTTGGAGTACTGGGGGTTAGAACGTCAACGTATGAAGGCGGGTGGGAACACAATTCAACTCATAAAATTTAGCTTTGTGTTTTGTTCCTTAATGTTTTGCCTTTAATACTCTGTAATGTATTCTTTACAGTTCACATCTTATGAGATAGTATCTAAGTTTGTCTCAAATGGATAGATAACTTTTCAGCACCATTCATTGAAAAGTCTTTTTGTTCCTCCACTAAATTGAAATGCCATCATTACCTTATGTCACACTATACAGTCTCCTAAACAAAAGTTGTGGGGATTTCTTAACCTGTGGTGTTTTCTAGAAGCAAAGGGCTCAGATAAAGTTCAACACTCTTACTATTAATAAGGAGTGGTTACATATATTATAGTAAATCCATATGACAAAATACTAGGCAACCATTAAAAATATCAACATAGGGCTTCCCTGGTGGTGCGGTGGTTGAGAGTCCGCCTGCCGATGCAGGGGACGCGGGTTCATGCCCCGGTCCGGGAAGATCCCATGTGCCGCAGAGTGGCTGGGCCCGTGAGCCATGGCCGCTGGGCCTGCGCGTCGGGAGCCTGTGCTCCGCGGTGGGAGAGGCCACAACAGTGAGAGGCCCGCGTACCGCAAAAAAAAAAAAAAAAACTCTAAAAAAAAAATCAACATAGATATAGACATATGTTACATAAATGTGCTGACAAAATATTGTTGAGTGAAAAAATCAGTTTCCAAGACAGCCTGTATAGTTTAATTCCACATACTACCTCACATAATAATGAGAAATGCCAGAAAAGTACTCAGCAAAGATCTCCTGCAAGATGTGACTCAACCTATGCGAAGTCCTGTGATAAACCTTCTATTTGAATTATCTCTTTTAATCCTCAAAGCAACCCTATGAGGTAGGTACTATTACTATCCTCAATAGCAAAAACTTTTTGTTATAGAAATTTCAAATTATACACAACATAGAATAATACGAGCCACTATGTATCCATAACCTAGATTCAATAAATATCAAGATCCTGCCCATTTTCTTTTATCTATCAATCTCCCCTCCCTTTTGGTATTCTGGGAAAACTGGACAGCTACATGTAAAAGGACAAAATTAGAACACTCCCTAACACCTTACGCAAAAATAAACTCAAAATGGATTAAAGACCTAAATGTAAGGCCAGACACTATAAAACTCTTAGAGGAAACCATAGGCAGAACACTCTTTGACATAAATCACAGCAACATCTTTTTGACCCACCTCTTAGAGTAATGAAAATAAAAACAGAAATAAACAAATGGGACCTAATGAAACTTCAAAGCTTTTGCACAGCAAAGGAAACCATAAACAAGACAAAAAGACAACCCTCAGAATGGGAGAAAATATTTGCAAGTGAAACAACTGACAAAGGATCAATCTCCAAAATATACAAGCAGCTCATACAGCTCAATATCAAAAAAACAAACAACCCAATCAAAAAATGGGCAGAAGACCTAAACAGACATTTCTCCAAAGAAGACATGCATATGGCCAACAAACACATGAAAAGATGTTCAACATCACTAATCATTACAGAAATGCAAATCAAAACTATAATGAGGTATCACCTCACACCGGTCAGAATGGCTGGCCATCATCAAAAAATCTACAAACAGGGGCTTCCCTGATGGCGCAATGGTTAAGAATCCGCCTGCCAATGCAGGAGACCTGGGTTCGAGCCCTGGTCCGGTAAGATCCCACATGCCGCGGAGCAACTAAGCCCATGCGCCACAACTACTGAGCCTGTGCTCTAGAGCCTTTGAGCCACAGCTACTGAAGCCCGTGTGGCTAGAGCCTGTGCTCCGCAACAAGAGAAGCCACTGCAATGAGAAGCCCACGCACCGCAATGAAGCGTAGCCCCTGCTCGCCGCAACTAGAGAAAGCCTGCGCACAGCAACGAAGACCCAATGCAGCCAAAAATAAATAAATAAATTTATATATATTTTTTAAATCTACAAACAATAAATGCTGGAGAGGGTGTGGAGCAAAGGGAACCCTCCTGCACTGTTGGTGAGAATGTAAATTGATACAGCCACTATGGGAAACAGTATGGATGTTCCTTAAAAAACTAAAAATACAACTACCATATAACCCAACAATCCCACTACTGGGCATATACCCAGAGAAAACCATAATTCAAAAAACCACATGCACCCCAATATGCATAGCAACACTATTTATAATAGCCAGGACATGGAAGCAACCTAAATGTCCGTCAACAGAGGAATGGATAAAGATGTGGTACATATATACAATGGAATATTACTCAGCCATAAAAAGGAATGAAATTGGGTCATTTGTAAAGACATGGATGGACCTAGAGAGTATCATACAGAGTGAAGTCAGAAAGAGAAAAGCAAATATTGTATAATAACGCATATACTGGACTCTAGAAAAATGGTATAGATGATCTTATCTGCAAAGCAGAAATAGAGACACAGACATAGAGAACAAATGTATGGATACCAAGGGGAAAGGGGTGGGGCAGGAGGAATTGGGAGACTGGGATTGACACATATACATTATTGATACTATGTATAAAATAGACAACTGATGGAAACATACTATATAGCACAGGGAACTCTACCTAATGCACTGTGGTGACCTAAATGGGAGGCAAGTCCAAAAGGGAGGGGATTTCTGTATGTGTATGGCTGATTCATTTCGTTGTGCAGTGGAGGCTAACACAACATTGTAAAGCAACCATACTCCAATAGAAATTAATTTTTAAAAGTTTAAAATCTTTTTTTAATTTAAAAATTAAATAAAATTAAATAAAAATAAATTTCAAAATATACACAACATAGAATAATACAACAAGCTTCTAGGTATCCATAACCCAGATTCAACAAATATCAAGATTATGCCAATTTTCTTCTTTTTTTAAAATTTTATTTATTTTATTTTTGGCTGCTTTGGGTCTTTGTTGCTGCACACAGGCTTTCTCTAGTTGCAGCTAGAGGGGGCTACTCTTTGTTGTGGTGTGCGGGCTTCTCATTGCGGCGGCTTCTCTTGTTGCAGAACACGGCTCTAGGCGCATGGGCTTCAGTAGTTGTGGCACGCAAGCTCAGTAGTTGTGGCTCACAGGCTCTAGAGTGCAGGCTCAGTAGTTGTGGCACACGGGCTTAGCTGCTCTGCAGCATGTGGGATCTTCCCAGACCAGGGATTGAACCCGTTCCCCTGCATTGGCAGGCGGATTCTTAACCACTGGGCCACCAGGGAAGTCCTGTGCCCATTTTCTTTTATCTATCAATCTCCCCTCCCTTTTGGTATTCTGGATTTTTTTTTTTTTATTTGGACATGCCACGCAGCACATGGGATCTTAGTTCCCCAACTAGGGATCGAAGCCGCACCCCCTGCAGTGGAAGTGCAGAGTCTTAACCACTGGACCGCTGGTGAAGTCCTGGTTTTCTGGCTTATTTAATAATGAGGTATATACCTGACTCAGGGCATTTTATTTTATTTTTTACATTGTACCATTGTCACACTGTAAAAAAAATAAATACTTTGAGAGACTGAATATGCAAATGGACAACAGCAAGACCACATAAAAAACAATCTGCAGGGCTTCCCTGGTGGCGCAGTGGTTGAGAGTCCACCTGCCGATGCAAGGGACGCGGGTTCGTGCCCCGGTCCGGGAGGATCCCACATGCCGCGGAGCGGCTGGGCCTGTGAGCCATTGCCGCTGAGCCTGTGCATCCGGAGCCTGTGCTCCGCAACGGGAGAGGCCACAACAGTTAGAAGCCCGCGTACCGGAAGAAAAAAAAAAAAAAACAATCTGCAGCAACCAGCCCAGAAAACCAACCCATTACCTACAGTAACTAGCCCACGAAATCAGCCTGCTGTAAGTCAGACTTGTAAGAAGTCAGGTCACCATCTCTAGCACAATCAGTCCAGGAAGCCAAACTATCCATCACCCCCAAAATGTCTGGTCTTGATTAATAACTGTGAGTATCCCTAATTTTTGTGCCCACTTCCAACTTAGGACCAACCAAAGAAAACCAAATATACTCCCCAACCAATCACATAAGATGCCCTCTTGTAGTCAGCCCCCTCTAGTTTCCTTTCGCCAACAACCTGCAAACAGGGTGTACCTGAAGCCATTTCCCTCTTTTACACTCTAAAGCCTTCCGACTCAGCTGCCTGCCTTTGAGTCTCTGCCAAAATGCAAATCATGGTGGCTGACTCCCTTGCCATTAGCTCCCTTGCCATTAGCAAGCTCTGAATAAACAGCCTTTGTTTATTCTCATTTGGTTGGTCATTTTCCCCACAAATTCTTTAATATCTAATATCCAGCCCATATTCAAATCTCCCTAAGTGCCTCACACATTTTTCTACCTGGTTTGTTTGAATCAGATAGGGGAGCACTTCAGGTTGGCCCTGGGTCCTTATGACATGATAGTAGTCATCTTTCACTCTCTGGAAGACAAGTTGTCTCAGGATAAAGCTATGCTTTGCCATGAAACAGCCATTTCTCCAGAGAGCCCTGGCTTCTTCAGTTTCCTGCAGTTTTGTGGATTCGTCCACAAACCGGAGCTTGTGGAGGAGCTTGTGGAACCTTAGCCATGTTTCAACAGTGTTCTCAGCTTCTTGCTGATGATTCCACTCAGAATGGGAAGCTAGGCTATTTGTTGGCAGTTTTGAGGTTCTGGGTTCCACGACCCTCACTATCTCAGCACAGCTGCTGAAACCTAGTGGTGGTTTGACCTGACCCATTCTGGAATTTGAGGGGAGACCCTGACTCTGGCTTTGTTAAAGATATTGTCCAGTGGGATGTTTCTCTGCTATACTGGTGACTCAGCCCATTTTTATGAGTGACTTGAGGAGATTCAAAAACTCTGCTGCCAGCAACGTGGATGAACCCAGAGATTATCATACTAGGTGAAGTAAGTCAGAAAGACAAATACCATACGGTATCACTTACATGTGGAATCTAAAATATAACACACATGAACATATCTACAAAGCAAAAACAGACTCACAGACATAGAGAACAGATTTGTGTTTGCCAAGGGGGATGCAGGTTGGGGGAGGGATGGATTGGGAGTTTGGGGTTAGCAGATGCAAACTATTATATATAGAATGGAAAAACAACAAGGTCCTACTGTATAGCACAGGGAACTATATTCAGTATCCTGTGATAAACCATAATAGAAAAGAATATGAAAAAGAATATATATATATGTTTACATATGTATAACTGAATCACTTTGCTGTACAGCAGAGATTAACAAAACTTTGTAAATTAACTATACTTCAATAAAATAAGATTTTAAAAAACTCTGCTGCCATAAGGATCTTTCCCTACTCCCCATTTTTTGTTGTTGTTGTTTTTGTTTGTTTGTTTGTTTTAGCAGATGAGGAAGGTTTAGAGAGGCTAAAAAATGTAGCCTCAGTTTGCTCACATGCAAAACAGTTAATAATCTCTGCTTGCTTACTTCCCAGGGCTGTTGTGAGAATTAACTGAGATAACGGAAATGAAAAGTCAGAGATTCAAGGAGAGGGACGCCGCAGACAGCAAGCGCGAGGGCAGACACACCTGGAGCAGGTGCAAAACATCCTCCGTGGTGCCTCGGTCTCCAAGGGCATGCCCCTAATGACCGCTGCCACCCGAACATCAATAATGAGAATGGTACAGCTAACTTATACTGCCCAGCATGGTGATAAGCACCATTCACACATTATTTTACTCAGTCCTCACCACAGCCTGAAAGGGGAGAGTATCGTAAGCCTAAAAGGGGAAAGTATCGTAAGCCTCATTTTATGGAGGAGGAATTCAGGGCTTAGTGACTGATACACTTGTTCACAAGGGTGCAGTTTTCTGTTGGCAGAACCTGTATTTAAACCCAGACTGTCTCATCCACAGCCCCTGCCTTTAGCTGCTCTGCTTTGGCTTCTGAAATGGAGAAGGTGGGAGTTTTCACTGAAGATGATGGAAAGACAGAGGACAGAGGACAGGATGAGCCAGAAGGGGCTGGTTAGGACTCTCCCTGTTGAAAGGTTTTGGGCAGCTAGCTGCAGAGCCTCTTTCTCTGAGGCAGGTGACTGAGTTGAAGGCAGGGCTTAGCACATCTTTTGGGTTAGCCTACAAGAGATCAATTACCCACTTAGAGTCTTTCAAGGAGTTCTTGGAAGCACACCCCTCCTCTAGGGTTGCCAGATAAAATGCAGCATGCCCAGTAACATCTGAATTTCAGGAAAACATTGCAGGGGACACATATTTTCTTAAAAACTATTCATTGTTTATCTGAAATTCAAATTTAGCTGGGCATACTGTATTTTCATTTGCTCAATCTGGCAACCCAACCCTCTTCACTCCATACAGATCTTTGTTTTAAAACATCTCTATTATCCTAATACAACATCTAAAAAGCCACAGTTTTTTGGTTTAAAGATTTCTAGATCTTTAGGGATATCCTACGATACATTTAACCTTGGACTGAGGGGACAACCTTTAAGTTGTTATCTACTCATTAGAGTCCTTAGTTGGCTATACCCAACATCTTTCAGAAAGTCAACGTGTGGAGTGTGAATAAAGGTGAGAAGCTCAGCAACAGCACACAATAAGGGAGAAGAGGATGGGAGAGAAGAGAGGATTCATAACACTGAAAACCACTGAAACCCTCCTCATCCCCAGTGCTAGTGGAGCCCTGCAGAGAAACATCGTTTCACGTGACAAGGTAGAAAGAATATACTCACTGAGTGGTTTCGAATGAGTAAGTGCAGGAATGATGCTGAGTTGCTCCTAGCAGCATGTGAACTATAATGACGAGTTTCTACAGCCCTGAGGCCATCTTTCCTGAAGTCCTAGCAGGGCAGCACCAAGAGCCCTTCATTACTGGGCAAGATTAACTTCCCTCCTCCCTCCCCTCCTGCTTGCCTGGGTGCACCTGAACAATTCTCTTCTCCTCTCTGGGCCTCAATCCTCAGTCTGAAAAGTGAAGGCAGCTGGATGGGACCCTGCTTATCACCCTCTCCATTTCCATGGCTTTTGAGGACATTTTGGCAACAGTATGGGTAATAGAGCTCGAGACATTCTTAGAACTCACAGAGATCTGGACGGAGGGAGCTGTGTGCCCCTGCTCCAGTCAGAAGCCAGCCTGGTTGCGGAAAGGGCTCGAATCTACATAGGAGCCCTGGACCCCCTTTTCCAGCTCCAACTATGGTTTCTCCAGCTTTCCTAGAAGTCCACTATGGCCAGAATTGCATCTGCCACCAACCAGCTTGGTCAGGTGCATTTCTGTGTCAGAGTGATCCCTAGTAGGCTGGACTGGGAGGCAGCGCCCAAGGGGGCCAACAGAAACTCCTTTCCTCATCTCTAACCTGACCTGTTCCAATTGTGATTACCTTGAAAAGATGAAGAGACAGATGTGCTATAGTGAAAGTGACCCCAGTTCAATACCCAAGGTGCTGAGTTTGGATCCTGGCTCTGCCATTTACCAGAAGCAGGATCTTAGGCAAGTCACTGCCTCTCTCTCATTTTAAGAATAGTGAGGAAGAACCCTACTCCACAGTACTGTTCATCCGCAAGGATGAACTTTGGGCCATGAGCCCAGAGCAGGTCATCCAGGAGGAAATGGAAGTGCCTCCATCTTTCTTTCTGTGTGTCTCCCAAGGGCTCCCCAGATAAGACCTAAAGACTCAGGTGCTCCCTGACTAGTGTGCCACCAGATCCCAAGACCTTAACATGTAGAAGATGTAGGCCCCAAACGAAGACCTCCCAGGTTTTTATAGAATGAAAATTGATAATAAAGAAGAGAGATAGGAATGCCCTGATGTGTGGGAAAGGCGATAAGATTCAGGGTACAAATGGAGAGTTTTCTTAAATAGAAACTGGGGCTGTTCATTCAGAATAGAAAGTAGAGCATACAGACTCCATTGGAGAGAGGTGGGCAGATGAGCTTGTGTAAAGGTATAAAAGCTCTCTTTTCTCATAGAAAGCAAAAGTCATCAGCTGTGAGCGAGATGGAAGGAGTTGCTGGAGGCTTGAAGAAACAGGAGAAACTGTGAGATAGTCATTTCGGAGAATGGATGGACTAAGAAAATGTAATAGGATAGCTGGGCAGCATTAAGGGCCCACTTGACCTTAGCAGTCATAAATTGAAAGTGAGACCAATCATCAGAGCCATGTGTTTTTCTCAGGCCACATCTGCTACACAGGTACAGGTGTGGAACAGGCAGGGAGGTGGATTCAACTAGATTTGGTGTGTGATCAGGAGAATAAAACCAAGTAAGTTAGGGTCAAGAGACTGATCATAATGATAGGCCACTACCTCTAAACTGGGTGAGGTGGGAAGCGAGAACATGAAGGAGTGACAGTCAGAGCAAGAGTGATAGAATCAATGGATAGAGAAGCAGTAGGTCCTGGCGAGACAGTTTGTGTTCCCCAGACAAAAGGCAGAGGAGCCTCAGAGATATGTCTTAGGCCCCCCAAAAATGTCCATGTCCCAATCCCCAGAAACTGTGAATATTACCTTATAGGGCAAAAGGAACTTTGCAAATGTGATTAAAATAAAGGTCATGATGTTGAGAGATTATCTTGGATTAACCAGGTGGGCCTGATGTAATTGCATTAGTCCTTAATAGAGGGACACAGGAAAAGTCAGTGCCAGAAAAGGTAATGTGATGAGGGAAGCAGAGATTGGAGTCATGGGCTTTCAAGATGGAGGAAGAGGCCACAAGCCAAGGAATACAGGTTGTGAACGTACCTTGGAAAAGGCAAGGAAACAAATCCTCCTCTAGAGCCTCAAAAAGGAACCAGCGGTGCCCACATCTTGACTTTACTCCAGTGAAACTGATTTCAGACTTCTGATCTCCAGAACTGTAAGGGAATAAATTTGTGTTTGTTGTATGTCACTAAATTTGTGGTAATTTATTACAGTAGCAGTTGGAAACTAATACACCAAGAAGGGGAAAGATACAGAGGAGAGGTCTAGGTAACAGCTCTTTCACCCCCAGGATAAATCTGCAGGGAAAGTATTCTGGAAAGACCTAGTGGCCCTGTGTTACTCAGTGAAGGGTGAATGCAAAAGCCAGTGGGGAGAATTTTGGTGCCACTTCCTTAAAGGCATTAGCAACTAAAAGGGTCTCGGTGAGCAAGGTTTCTATGTAAATCAGTGATACACAGTACTATCAAATTTTAAAAAGCAAACTGCAGGCCTGTATACACACAGCATGACCCCGTTTTTGTTTAAAAAGTGTATCTGTTTGTATAAACAGTTATGTCTATGTATGTTTAAGAAACAGTTCTGACTGCTGAGTGTCACAGGACTGATTCCCTCATCTCCTCAGTCTTTGTTTCAATATCCCCTGTTTAAAACGGCAAGGCAACGACTTCCCTCGTGGCGCAGTGGTTAAGAATCCACCTGCCAATGCAGGGGACACGGGTTCCAGCCCTGGTCCAGGAAGATCCCACATGCTGCGGAGCAACTAGCCCATGTGCCACAACTACTGAGCCAGTGAGCCACAACTACTGAGCCTGCGTGCCACAACTACTGAAGCTCGCGTGCCTAGAGCCGGTGTTCTGCAACAAGAGAAGCCACCGCAATGAGAAGCCCACGCACCACAACAAAGAGTAGCCCCTGCTCACGGCAACTACAGAAAGCCCGCGGGCAGCAACGAAGACCCAACACAGCCAAAAAGAAATAAAAATAAAATTGCAAAGCATATCCCAACCTACATACCCTAGCACCATCACCCTCAATGCCCTGACCCAACTCCACTTTTTCCATAACACATAACCTTGTAACACACTATACCTTTTATCATAATTACGTATTGCTCTAGTGGGAAATGCCACTAGAATTTAACATCCACAGTGATTTTTTTTGTTTAAGTGTCGTGAACAGTTCTTGGAACATAGCAGGACCTCAAATAATGTTTGCCAAATGAACTTCAGAGGTGAGAAGGGGACACTCATTCCAGAATATTTTTTAGGGTAATGCGAAATTACGCGTGATATTTACGTTCTTTTCCCCCAGGAGCACTTTACCTAAACAAAAAACATTTTAATGGGCATTTCTAATATAGTTCTTACGCGTTTGCAATAAAAACCAGGAGAACAACCTGACGGACCCAATCGCAGGCCTCACAAACTGTGAAAAGCACTCGGCTTTGGACGGAACCCTACCCTTGGACTCAGCGCCTCGCGAAGCCTCAGGGTCAACGCCGGAAGTTGGCGCGGCCCACCCTCTGCTTTCTGGGACTTGTAGTTCGGGGCTGTAGGCGGCGGAGCGGGGCCGTATAGCGAATCCTGTGCTTCCAGGTGTCGGATTCCACGTGGGAGGTGAGGGCTGTATGGCCGCTCGCGCAATCCGCGCGGCCTGCAGAGAAGCGTCTGGCTGTCGAGTTGTGGGAGTGCCGCGGGGGAGGCGCTGGGCCAAAGGGGCCCGGAAGGCTGGCGGGCGGCCGGGGGAGGGCGCTTATCTTGGCGGAGGTGCGAGCACGGGCCGCACGTGTGTCCGCTCGCCGCGGCCGCCGCAGCGTTCGCCGGTTCTGGCCGCGGTCACCTGAGACCAGGCGGTCCCTAGCGCTAAGCCGGCCGCGGCTCCGAGAGGCTCTCCTCTCGCCTGCCTGAGCTCCGGCCTTGGCCGGCCTGGGAGCTTCGCAGTTGGCCACACCGGCCTTTTCCGCGCCGGTGACTGGCCTTATTTGAAGGAGGATTTCGGTGGACGTTAGGGAACCGAGAGGGGCTCCTGTGAGAGACCGAAGTTTCCGTCCCCACAGGCCTGTCCTCGCTGAAAAGAGATTGCGTCAGAGCCCCCGCACCCCAGAAACGAGTCAGGCCTTCAGGCGTCTCGGGCAGCCGAAATCTCTGCGGAGAGGCGACACACACATCCTACCGGAGAGCTCCTACTGCCCTAACTAGAGCGTTAGGGCAAAAATCGCAAAGCCTGGGGAAACGGGCACATCTTAGAGCTGCTGGGGCCAGTGGGATTTTCTTACCCCCATGGGTTTGCGGGGGAGGCTTGGCCTGTTTGGTCCAAAGCCTAGTGGAGAGATGCGAGGGAGGTGCAGCTTGGAAAGACAGAAAAGGCACCCCAGGAGAGGGTGTGTGAAGGTAGCAGGAGCTGATTAACTTTTTTCCTACAGTCTTGCTGGACTGCTTAGTCTGTGTCCTGCAAGGTGGACTTGATTTTCATGGTTTTTTCGCTTTCTCTAACTCTACTTTTCCAGGAATCTATCCTTCTTGAGAGGAGGAAATGACCAAGTTCCAGGTGAGTTGGGGTTTCTCTTTTCTGAGAATGTAAATAACCTTTCTTTCTGGGGAAGGACATCAGCATTAATTGAGTGCGTATCCGGTGTCAGGTCCTGTCTTGGTTGTGTGGTTTTTTTATTTATTGTCGGACTTCAGCGTGAGACATACATTATTTTATAAATATGGGTGTAGAAACATTAAGATACTAAGAGCATATAGCTATCATATGATGTCACTAGAGTCTGCACAGATAATCTGCTGACTTTAAATTCCACCTCAGTTTTCAGTGTACCACTCTGCTTCCATGAATTTGGCCCACTCCCCAGAGCACTGGGCTATGCTCTTTTATTGAAAGACTCCACACAGCATCTTTGTCTGGTCCTGTTTCTCAAAGCATGCCTTTTCCTGCCAGGCATTTCATGCACATTGAAAGTCATTCAAAGCTGTTACATGCTCAGTCCAGTGCCAAGTGGTCTCAGGAAAACAAACAGAATTATAAACTACGGTGCTGGGCTTCCCTGGCGCAGTGGTTGAGAGTCCGCCTGCCGATGCAGGGGACACGGGTTCGTGCCCCGGTCCAGGAAGATCCCACATGCCGCGGAGCCTGTGCGTCCGGAGCCTGTGCTCCGCAACGGGAGAGGCCACAACAGTGAGAGGCCTGCATACCGATAAAAAAAAAAAAAAAAAAAAAAAAAACTACGGTGCTTTTCTTCATGAGCAGGTGATGTATATGAAAAAAGGTATGCACGTTACCAATAATCATTTATTAAACCTGAATGAGTTAAAGACATGAGAAAATTTGTTATGTAACAACACCGTAATTACCATATCACTCCCAGAAATGCTCCTCAACCAGGCTGTGCATCAGAATTATCTGTGTTCTTTTAAGAATTAAAGGTTCCTAGGCACCATTCCCCTAGACCTACTAAAAGAAGAATTTCACTTTTTTATCCCTTTGACCTTTTGTACATCCAAAGATTTATTGCATTTATTGTGAAATACTTCTCTACATGCTTGGCAAAAACAATCCTCACATCCATAGGAAAACAGCATGAACTCATAAAAATTGGTTTGTTTAGAGGACAGTAAGCTGCTTCAAGGTACTGAAAGCGTGACATCTCTGTGCCTTGAAAATAATTGAGAACGTCAGCAAAGATTGACATAAGTAAAACCCTGTGCTCTTTTTATGTTCCTTCTCTTCTTTCTCTTCCCTAATGAAGATTATTCACAGTGATGAAGTTGGGGATTGCTAGTATAGTGAAATTTTGAGATTCTGGCATATGTTAATAATTTTTTGAATTTAAAGAAAGGACTTCATTTCCACCAGTACTTACTGTTTTCTGTGTACCAGGAGTTGTCTTTGAGTCTGCTGAAAGGCAGGACTCCCATTTAACGCCCCCTCTCCCTCTGTGACCTTGGATAAGTCACTTCACAGTTATGAACCTTAGTTTTCTCATCTTTAAAATGAGAGTGCTGAGTTTGATGATCTCAAGTTTTATTTCATTATTTAAATTGAATGTGAATTTATAAATATTTACCATTTAGATTTTGAGTCAGTTGTGCTAGTTGCTGAGGATTTAAAGGTTAGTTGAGTGTTGCCTCTATCCCTGAGAATCTATCTTATAGCCAATTTGGGAGACAAATTTAATAGCTATAGTAGAGGTATATGCAAGATACTGTGAGATCTTTGAGAAGGAGACATTTAACATATCCTTATGCTTCAGAAAGGAGGTTGTTGATTGTCCTGAAACTGAAGTGGATGGGACTATGGGAGAAATATAAGTCAGGGCAGGAGCAACATGTAAAGGGCTCTTCTAGACTAGAGCATGACATTCGGATGACTACAGGTAATCCAGGGTGATGACAGCTCCTGCCCATCACTGCCTTCTGGATCACTGTTTCCTGCCCCTAAGTAAATTGTTGGATCTAGTAGGGGTGGGCTCTGGAAAGGAAGTGCTAAGCTATGTGATACATGTAGTTTCGAGGAGTTTGACATTTACATTAGTACAGAAACTACTATCCTGTAGCCTTATACTTTGGTTGGCCTTCAGGATACTGAGTCCATTCTCCCACAGGAAGCACAAGTTCCACCTTGGAGTGACTGAATAGCTCCACTGGTACCTGAGGAGATATTCATTATTCAGATTCTTTCATTTCCAACTTTGTCTTGCTTTAGCAAGACCACTGTTTCCTCTTTTTCCTTTACCCTGACACACTGAGTCCTCTAATTTGGTCCACTGTCATACCATTTCTCATCTTGGAATTTTCAGCCTACTACAAAGTTGGTAGTCCATCAACATATCCTTTCTGTTTTCAACATGGAATTCTCCCTACCACTTTATCTGTGGGATCTTAAAAAATTAATAACTTTTGACTGTCCGATCCTTGGATTGAAACATGACAAAACTTGTATTTTGAAGATTTGGTAAAGAGTTATTGTGGCCTAGCTAAGAAATGAGGGCCTTTCCTAAAATAGTAGGAGCAGAGATAAGAAGAAGTAACATGCTGGAGGGAGATTTAGGAGATAGAATTGACAAGAAGTGGTTTGATTATGGTCAAGGTAGGAAGGGAGTCTTAGACATCTCAGATGACAAGGTGGAAGATGGATTAAAAAATAGAAGAAAGATCATTGATGGACTTGAATCTCAAAAGGGAAGGAAGGATTCCATCCAGAATGTGTAAGGAGAGGTTAGCCATGGACAGAAAGAAACCTGTTGTCTCTGAAAAGAAAAAGTCCAAAAGAGGAGTAGCTAATCTGCTGATACTCCCCAGCCGTGTTTTCCTAACAGGTGTGTTTACGCCTCTAAGGCCACAGCCTCTGCTTCTGCTTCTTCTTTGTCCCACCTTTGCACAGGGCCTTGCAGCCTTCTCTAGTCCAACCTCATCCCTCTTCCTCAGACACAGTGGAGACTGTGACCTTTAGAGGAGAGCCTGGGAGGAAACAGCTGCTTCTCCTTTGTTGACTAGTGGGGTAGAGTCGCTCCTGCGGGGGGACCTGGTTGTCCTCAGTTTCCTGAGGAGGGTGTGGGTGGTGCCCCTTCAGGCTGAGGCTTATGGTGTCAGCACTTCTGAAGGTTACTGGGTACTCCCCTGGCCCCAAGTTGAACCGCTGCTTTAGGCTTCACTGGCTGTCAGTTGTTTTGTGTATATTCCATCCTCTGCTTTTCAGAGTGTGGCCTGCAGACTGGTGCCAGGCAACAAACTGCTTGTTACCAGTCTATAAAGATATAAGGACAGGGCTTCCCTGGTAGCGCAGTGGTTGAGAGTCCGCCTGCCGATGCAGGGGACATGGGTTTGTGCCCCGGTCCGGGAAGATCCCACATGCTGCGGAGCGGCTGGGCCCGTGAGCCATGGCCGCTGAGCTTGCGCGTCCGGAGCCTGTGCTCCGCAACGCGAGAGGCCACAACAGTGAGAGGTCCACATACTGCAAAAAAAAAAAAGATATAAGGACAGAAATTGAGAGTTTTTTTAAATTTTATATCTGTTGAATCTAATTTTAAAAATTGGCATTGGTATTTTATATGTCTGCATTATTTTCTAGTAACTTTTTAGAAAATGTATTTTAAAAAATATGTGACATGTTAGAAAAATCTTAAAAGAAACTGGTCCTTCACCAGAGGTAGTTCAAGAAGTGTTGCTCCATCAATAGAACCTTGGAGGGAACCAGACTCACTGTGAGGTTAACTAAATAAGTACTTGGACTCTTTTTACATGCCAGGCCCTGCTTGAGGCCTTGGGGATGCAGCCATGAACAAATCAGGCAGCCTCTGTTCTTGGGGAACTTAGTAGGGAGAGACAGACTGTAAACAAGAAAAATGTATAGATTAGAAAATGAGATAAGGCATAAGTACAAAGATAATAAAACAGGGAGAAGTGATGGTTACTGGATGCGCCCATGGATTAGTCAGTCAAGGAAATGCTTCTCTGAGGTGGCAGCGGTTCGACTGAGATCTGAATGATGTAGAGAAAGAACATTCTGGGCAGAGGGGATAGCCAGTGCAAAGGCCATAAGTGGGATGAGTTTGATGTGGTCACAGGGGCCAGGTGACTTGTGAGGGAGGAGGGACTCAGGCTGAGATTGGAGAATTGACAGGACCCCAGTCTGCAAGGCCTTGCAGGCCAAGATGAAGAGCCTGGATTTTACTCGGTGTCCATGGAAACGCCTTTGGGGAGTTTCATGCCTTGAGTGGTATGTGTTTTGAAAGATCACCCAGGCTGCTGTGTGGAAAATCCGTCACGTGGGGGAGCAAGAGATACAAATTTAGGAGGTTAGTGCAGGTGGAGAGTTAATGAAGGCTGGGACTTGTAATGATAACAGTGCAAGGTGAAAAGAAATGGGTAGCTTCAGATATGTTTCAGAGGCAGAGTTGAGAGGACTTGGTGATGGATAAAATATGAGGAAGTGAGAAGAGAATCAAAATGACTTCCAGGATTTTGGCTTGAGCAATTGGGTGTGTCGTGTGGCTCTTTACTAAAATGGGGACAACAAGGGAAGACCAGATACTGATGGAGATTGTTGGGAGCAAGAATTCTATTTGGGGCTTGATGAGTCTTAAGTGCCTTTTAGCCATCCAAGTGTAGATGTAGGTGGGAAATTGGAGCCTGGAGTTGAGGAGAAAGGTTAGGGCTAGAGGTACATGGGAATACCTAAGGAGAATATTTTTTGGTTGTGTGTAAATGTGCTATTTTTATTTCTTCCAGGAATGGTCAACTACTTAGTTTAGAAGAAGAAAGGACATATGATTTATATGACTAGGGAAAAAATTGAGATCAGAAGTGTACTTTGGCTGAGAGGAAAAAAGAGGAAGGATCAAAGGATGGTGATCTTGATAAAGCAGATGTCATGGAGGAGGAAGAGGAGAAAAAATAGGAAGATGTTTTTAAGGTGTGAATTTTGAGATATTAATATTTCAAAAGAACAGTGGTCCAAATAGTGAAATGGCCCTAATTATGGTTGTTGAGGCAGAGATCATTGGCATTAAAGAGATTAAGAGGGACTTCCCTGGTGGCACCGTGGTTAAGAATCCGCCTGCTGATGCAGGGCACATGGTTTCGAGCCCTGGTCCGGGAAGATCCCACATGCCACGGAGCAGCTGGGCCCGTGAGCCATGGCCACTGAGCCTGCGCTCTAGAGCCTGTGAGCCACAACTACTGAAGCCTGCGTGCCTAGAGCCCATGCTCTGCAACAAGAGAAGCCACCGCAATGGGTAGCCCGCACACTGCAATGAAGAGAAGCCCCCGCTCGTTGCAACTAGAGAATGCCTGCCTGCAGCAACGAAGACCCAATGCAGCCAAAAAAAAAAAAGAGAGAGAGAGAGAGATTAAGAAATGTGAGGTTAGCGTGTTGGGTAATTTGTTCTCATGAGTGTTGAGGTTGTCAGGATAACAGTAGGAATGGGGCAGAAAGGCCAACTCAGCAGTGACCATGATATGACACTGATAAGGAGAGATTCAGTAGTTGGATAGCTTGAGCTTGGGTGAGTTGTGGGCAGGAGGGGAAGTATTGGGAAGGAAGTAACAAAGAAGATGAGAAAGGAAAGGTTTTCCATCCAAACTTGGATCACCCCGATCCTTGAACTGCACACTTCCTCTGTACCCTTCTCCCCTCTTCCAGTGCTCCCAACCTCACCTTCCTTCTGGGGCATTTGTGCAGATGGTTGTCAGTTGAGGAGGAATGTGCTTAATCTTTTAGGAACCAGTAACCTTCAAGGATGTCTCTGTGGATTTCACCGAGGAGGAGTGGGGTTGCTGGACCCTGCTCAGAGGAAGCTGCACACAGCTGTGATGCTGGAAAACTACAGTCACTTGGTCTCAGTGGGTAAGAACATGAACCTGGACACCAGTGCACTGCAGTCTCTGTTTCTTCAATTTTAAATATCATTTGGGCTTGGGCCCCGGGAGCTGTAATTCAGGAATCAGTTTCCTAATTTCTTTTTGGCAGAAAAGGATGTTTCTGATTATTCTAAGCAGCTAAAGAACTTTACTTGGTAAGAATTGGAGAATGGTAACCTTACTGAATTGTCCAAGAAACCATACCTGGTCCATCACTTATAAGCCAGAGTTTGGGACTGAATTTTTTTTTTTTTTTTTTCCCCCACACAGTCACCCAATCCCTGTGTGTTTCTCAGATGTGCTCTCTCAGTTGGAGCAAGTTGAAGATCATTATATAATGGAGAATTCTCCATGCCCATTACCTTTAGTTCCTGGTGTAAAGCCTCTAAACTCCCGACCTGGCTTTCAAGGCCCTTCATGCCCTACTTTTACCTATAGAGCATTATTCTCTGCTGCCCCAATGTCACCCTCCTTTCCAGCTAAGCCTGTTTCCCTGAGGTCCTCTATGCTTCCTTGTCCTGGGACCTTTGATTACCATGCTCTGGTTTCTGGTTACTTTTGTCCGTTAAGATTTTATTTGAACTCCATTACCTGTGTGAAATCTTTGACTACCCCTCCCTTTCGACCTCCTTCTTTTCTCAGAACTTTCAATTTATATCTCACACAGCCTCAGACCTGATTATTTTATATGCTTTTATTTTAACCATTGGATCTGCAAGTCTGATTTATTTTCTTGTTTCCAGCCAGGTTTCTGGAGGGAAAGCAACGTATCTAATACTTCTGCTGCTATATGTACATAGTCAAGATTTAAAAATTGACTGCTGTAGAGTTTAGCAGCAAAGAAATATGTCTTACAGTCTTGTAAAAGAGACATTATGGTAAACACAGTACGTTACTGTAAATAAATTCAATAAGTCCTATGAAGCACAGAGAATTATGCTCTGAGAGAATGAAGGCATGGGATGGGACAAGGGTGAAGTACGTATTGTTGAGAGTTTCAAGGCAAGCTTCTGAAGTGATATTTAAACTGAGTTCCAAAGGATTAATGGGCATTAGACAGGTGACTGGGTAGGGGAAGAATATTCCAGGCAAGAGAATAGTGTGAGGGAAGACCCGAAGACCTAAAAGAAGGAGTGTGGCTAGAATACGGCGAGCATCTGGGAAGAATAGTGTGGCCTGGCTCATTCATGGCATTAAAGGCATGGATAAAAAATGTGAATTTGTGTTGAGTTCAGTGAGAAGCCATTAGAACAATGAAATGGTATGAACTGATTTACCCAGGATCACTGGGACTGCTTTATAGACTGGTTTGCAGAGAGGCAAAAGTGAAGTAGGATCTATGCTTACAGTTTCAAGCTCTGCTCTAGGTTTTCCTTTTTCTTTGATATAAAATTGAACATAGTTTTCCAACATTTTTTTATGCAAGTAAGATATAAAAATCACAAAATTCAAAGAACACAGATGAAGATTATGAAGTAAAATCACTAACAATAGCTTGTGTATCCACTTTTTCTGTGTTATCCATGTATGCATTTTACAAATACGTGTTAAAATTTTATGAGGTTATACTGTATGTATTTTTCAACTGGGTGTTTTACATCATATGTCTTAGAGATCTTTGTTACATCATATTAACTCCCTGTGAAAGGACCCCTTTTCTCATTACATCAGCATTGTCTTCTACTATTACATACTCATTCTTGATAATATTTAAATATTTTAAAACAGTTATCACAAGATTTCACTACTGCTTATAAAACCTACCATTAATACAGTTCCTCCTCCACTGATTTTCATAGACCTGTCATTTCTGCAGCTGTTCCCAAGTATTGTACAGCAGGGATGTTGAAGCAGTGTCCTTTGGCCATTTAATAACTTCAGCCCACTCCCTGATTTAACTGCTCCAAACTGCACAGCTTTTCTCAGTGTTATTTTTTTCCTTTTTCTTTTTGCCACTACTTTTAAACTTTGCAAACTGTGCACAAAAAGTAATACATTCACCTAGGTAAAACAAATCCTATTGAAAGGCTTATAATACAAACGAGTTTCCCTGCTCTGCTGCTCTTCATGCCACAGAGTGGCTTCTCAAAGCACTCAGTTTGAATCCTTTCACTTGTTCTTTATGGTGTTTGCCTTCATATTTACAAATATGCTCATGCAGCTACTTATTTTCCTTTTTTTAAAGAATAAATGCACTCACATGGTTAAGAAAAGAAGCATTAAAATATGCACAATGTTACTTGCAGTTATGCCTAAAAAAGCCGGGAAAAAATGTACACTGAGGATTTTGGACAAGCTGGAGAAGGGCAGAAAACAAATTATAGATGAGTAGCAAAGAAAAGATTTGCAAATGTACTAAATGTTTTTAAATGATTAAAGTTATACTATAAAAACAAATTAAAAGGTGCACAGTGAAAACTCTTTCATGTCCCTGACTCCACTCTACCCAGGTTCTGGTCATTTGCTGTCACAAACTGTCTGCAGTGACCTAAATCTTGAGCAAGTATCACTTCACAGCTGTGCCAGGAAATCTGAAGAATAAAACCCCCAAGCTGGACTGCTGAGTGCATGCATTTGTGACTTTGATACATAATTGTTAAAATGTCCTTCTGGGGGGGAGGGTGATACCAATTTACACTTACAAGCTGTGTCACCACGCTTTGGGTTTTTTCCAGTGTTAACAGGTAGAAAATGGCACCTCATTATAGTTTTAATTTGAATTTATTATATTATGGTGTACTGCAATTTTTTTCAGTTTATCAATATTTGATATTTTGTATTGACTTCTTTATGTCATAGATGAAGATTTAGCTCTTTTACATTATTTCTCCCAACATGCCCATCTTTCCAACAATTTGTCAGTCGCATCAGTGATTAATGCTTAGTTGCTTTGTCTTCATAATTCTTGTTCCTGCAGAGTCAAATAGTATAATATGATTACAGTTCCTTTTTTTTTGTTTGTTTTTTCCCTTTCCTAAAACTAATACTTGCTTTTGAAAATATATTTTATTTGGGGTTTTTTCCTTTCCATTCTTTACAGAGTTTTGGTTGATTTGGTTAAGTATTGTTTTCTTTTATATATCAACGATTGATTCATCTTGTCTGTTTTCTTGACTTCTTTGCTCACTGCTATTTATTGTATATCATCTTATTGTTAAAGTAATTTAAAAATTTTTTGCAACAGTACATTGCTGAATAATTGTTTCAGTAATTGTTTAAATCCTTTCTTATCTGACAAAGTGTCTGTTCCTCCCACTGAAATGTTTGATTGGCTGGGTATAGAATGGAATGCTAATTTCACAATCACTTTACCTCCAAAATTAGAAGATATTGCTCAGTTGACTTGAGGTATACAATATTGCTGTTTAGTAGTTCATTGTCAATATAATTCTCATTTATATTTGCACATAACCTGGCTTTTCTGTCTGGATGCTTTTAGCATTTTCTGGGTTTGTTTAGGGTTTTTTTCCTTGACGTCCTGAGGTTTCACATTTAGTGACCTCTGAATCTTGAATTCTAGAAAACATTTTTTTCCTGTTAGTTCTTTGATCATTTCTTTCCCTTCATTCTACCTCCACTATATTCATCGAACTCTTACAAGATGGGCTTTTAACTTTTATCTTTGCATCTGTCTACCCGTTACTCTTCATTCCAGGAGTACCCCTCAATCTTCCACCTTAGCCAGATGTTCATTTTGCTCTTCAGCCCATCTAGATGGCAGGCCTTAGAATCAGACTGCCTGACACCTGGTAGCTATGACACAAGTTACTTGATCATTTCAACCTTGGTTTCTTCTGGTGTAGAATGGGTGTCCTAATAGTTCCTCTCACATAAGATCATGCAACCAGTATCTGAGTGCTTCAAATGAGCGTAGTAGATCTTAAATATTATGATTATCATCTTTTTCAATCCTTTCATTAATTTAGAAGAATTCTGATTATCCTTCATAGCAATGTGTTTATATTTTATTATTAATTGTCCCGGTTTTTTTTTTCATGTTTTTTTGCGGTACGCGGGCCTCTCACTGTTGTGGCCTCTCCCGTTGTGGAGCACAGGCTCCAGACACGCAGGCTCAGCAGCCATGGCCTACGGGCCCAGCCGCTCTGCAGCATTCCCAGACCGGGGCACGAACCTGTGTCCCCTGCATCCCCACTGCGCCACCAGGGAAGCCCGATTGTCCCATTTTTTTAAGATGTGATATCCCCTCAGATTTCTCTGGGATTTTAATTATGAACCTTTTAAATTCTATTTCCTCTGTTTGTTGAGTTTGTGTCTCTCTTTATTGATGTTAGTTTTCTGCATTTTTTTTTGTCTCCTTATGTTTTCTCAATTGTCTTTTTTTCCCCCCCTCCCCAAAAGTCTTATGTTCGCAGTATGATACTGGAGTGTACATCCTCAGCTGATGCTCAACCCTTTTTGGTGCATGCGTGTTCTACTTACAGGGGACACCTCTTCTGACTGGGCTTGGGATGGATCTAATAAGAATCCAGATGGTGAGTGATGTAGACCCTTTTTTTTTTGATGTTACCTGTTCAGGCCAGTAAGTTATCTGGGACATGCCCTGCTTCAGTCTCCAGCTCTGGGGTGTCCTCCTTGTCAGAAATTTCACTTCACAGGTTTTCTTGAGGCTTTATCCTGGGTACATGTGGAGTCAGTTGTTTCTTTTTGTACCTCAATCCTGTCATTGTACAGGTTTGGCATTACTTCTGCTTCCCTCTTCAGCCCAAATAATACTATTAGGAGTCCTTGTTTGGCGGACAATTATTTTGTTTTTGAAGCTTTATACGAGGCCGCTACCCTTAGCCTCCCAATATTTCATTTTTTGTGGGGAAGAGGGTCATTGGGAGAGTGGTGCTGCAGCAACTAGTTGAGCCATTAGAAATGCTTAACATGATTTGATAAACCTCTTTCCAGAATAAACCTCTCTTACTTCATAATTGTCGATTCTGAGCTTGGAATTTCTAGGATTTCTTGAGAATTTCTCCTACTTCTTTAGGAGGCTTTTTCTGTACATAATTTGAGCTGTGCATTTGTTTTTTTCCTACTTTCTCCATTAGACCTCATCCATCTACACTCTATCACTAGGAGTTCCCCAGCATTCTAGTGATGACAACCTTTCTTTTTTTCCCAGGACTATTGTGGTTTTGTTTTTGTTTTTTTGTCATTTCAGTGTAATATGAGGATCTTCATGCTAATTGTTTTGAGTAACATACATACCACAGATCTTCCTTGACTTACAATGGGGTTACATTCCCATAATCCCATTGTAAATTGCAAATAGTGTTAAGTCAAAAATGCATTTAATACACCTAATCTACTAGCTTAGCCCAACCTACCTTAATCATGCTCAGAACACTTAAATTAGCCTACAGTTGGGCAAAATCATCTAACACAAAGCCTATTTTATAATAGTGTTGAATATCTCCTGAAGTTTATTGCATACTATACTGAAAATGAAAAACGGAATGGTTATAGGCATATTGCTTGGAGCTGTGGCTGCTGCCATTGCCCAGCATCATGAGAGAGTATTGTCCAGCATATTGCTAGCCCAGGAAAAGATCAAAATTCAAAGTACTGTTTCTACTAAATGCACATCGCTTTCACACCACCATAAAGTCGAAAAATCCTAAGTCAAGCCATCATAAGTCAGGGACCATCTACAGTAAGTCTAAAATCTGTATTCCTAGCACAGTTCTCTCCCAGGAGTTCCAGACCCATGTATCTCACTGCTTACTGAACAGTGCAAGAATGTTCCACCAACACCACAAATTAAACAAGTCAGATTCTGAGTTTGTTATCTGTCACCCTTCCCCACTCCAGCCTTGGAGATTGATTCCCTATGTTATGGTATAGTACCCCCATACCTAAGTCACTCAAGGAACTTGAGGATCATGCTTGGTGCCTCCTTTCCCTTTTGAGTTTAATCAGTCATCATGTGATTTAGAATGAATCTCTCCCTTTCTCTCTTAGAATGAATCTCTCCCTTTCTCTCCGTAACTATCCTCCTTATCACTTTTCTTCTGATTCACTACAGCAGCGCTCTCTCTCTCTCTCTCTGCCTTAAAGTCTTGCTCATTTTTGATGGTGTTTATAATCAAAGTCAGTCGTTTCATTCCCAGTTGTAATCCTTTAATAGCTTTACATCTCGGAGGAGTCTCTGAGTACACACCAAGCCCTTTGAACATGTCATATTTTCTCTCCGCATTTCACTTTATTTTTTTCCTTACATTTGCTCCCAGAAATCTTCCCCAAGGTTTGAGCTGAATGCCCCTACTCTGTGCTCCTGTGACTTGCTGCGCATGCATCTACGGTAGCACTTACATGGTATTATTGTTGACCTATTTGTTCTTCTTCCCAGTAGACTCTAGTGTGTCAAGCAAAAGGATTTCTATTTTCTTCTTTGTATCCCCAGCACCTATTAGATTACCAATTAAATGCAAATTTAATTAAAATAAAATGAAGTAAAGTGAAATGAAATGTGGCAAGGATGTGGGATCCATAGCCATCTGCAGGGCTGGGGTATGAATACTTTTATTGGCTTTACTTAAAAGCAGAGACAAGATTTCTGTCTTGTGTACCCACGCCCTCTCCCTTCCTGACATTAACCCAAAGGACATGACTATACGGACAAGACTGAACTTTTTGCTAGCTACCTTAGGCACTGCAGTTCTGAAATCTTGAAATCTACCCTTTGTCTGTTATCATTGAATTCTCTTTGTTCCCTAGGAGACTTGAATGAAAATTCTGTGGAGAATCAACAGAAAGGACTTAGGTTATCTCTTGCCTGAATAGCTTTCCTCCTGGCAAATATTGGAAGAGATGTCCAGTACAATAACTGGGAGTCAGGATTAAATTGTGAATCTTCAGTGTACAGGAACACTGAACTAGATGTTCCCCCTTGTCAAAAGTGGGGAGAAGCATCTTCTCATATTTCCAAAAACAAAAGCAGTTTGGTGAATCTTCAGAGTGATGATTTAAAAAACATGGAAAGTGAAGAATATTTGTCTTTGAAAGTCCCAAGCCAAATGGCCACACAGGACTCAGTGACGTTCTGTAAGAGTGAGCCCCAAGATCCTCAGGAAAGCAAAAGTCTGTTTGTAACTGAAGAAAGCACTGAGAGGAAAATCTCAGAGAGCAAAAGTCCTCCCATCGACCATTGTTCAGAGAACCTTCAAAATAAACTTGTGTCTGATGTAAAAGAAGTGGTCTCGCCCTCATTCAGAGGTGAGACAATATGCCAGATTGGCCAGTCGAAAGAATCCTTGGATCCCTTTGACTGTAAACACAAGGACATTTGTGGTTGGAAGTCATGGGTGATCAGTCGTAGTCATCAGAGAGCTCATACAGAGGAGAAGCCCTGCACCCATTATGACTGTGGGAAAATACGTACCACCAGCCCAGGTGGTCACCCAGGTGAGAAAATCCACACTGCTGAGAAACTATACAGATGTAGTCAGTGTGGTAGGGACTTCAGTGAGCGCTCAGAGCTAGTCCTTCATCAGAGGGACCACACAGAAGAAAAGCCCTACAGATGTGATCAGTGCGGGAAGGGCTTCACGAGAAGCTCAAGTCTCCTTATCCACCGCGAAGTCCATGCAGAAGAGAAGCCTTATAAGTGCGACAAGTGTGGGAAGGGCTTCACGAGGAGTTCAAGTCTGCTCATTCATCACTCAGTCCACACAGGCGAGAAGCCTTACAAATGTGACAAGTGCGGGAAGGGCTTTACTCAGAGCTCCAAACTGCACATCCACCAGCGAGTGCACACTGGAGAGAAGCCCTATGAGTGCGGGGAGTGTGGTATGAGCTTCAGTCAGCGCTCCAACCTGCACATCCACCAGCGCATCCATACGGGGGAGAGGCCCTACAAGTGTGGAGAGTGTGGGAAGGGCTTCAGTCAGAGTTCAAACCTTCACATCCACCGATGCTCACACACGGGGGAGAAGCCTTACCAGTGCTATGAGTGTGGGAAGGGCTTCAGCCAGAGCTCAGACCTCCGCATCCACCTCAGAGTCCACACTGGGGAGAAGCCCTATCACTGCGGCAAGTGTGGGAAGGGATTCAGCCAGAGCTCCAAACTCCTCATCCACCAGAGAGTCCACACTGGAGAGAAGCCCTACGAGTGCAGCAAGTGTGGGAAGGGCTTCAGCCAGAGCTCCAACCTCCACATCCACCAGCGGGTCCACAGGAAAGATCCCCATTAAATGAGGTCTTCAATCGCATGCTTGTACTCTAAAGACTTAAATATTTTTAACATCACTCTTAGTTTTATATTCTCAGGATATAGTAAGAGTTATTCCGATAACTTCCCTCACTGGAAAATCATTTAAAGTATTTAACTACCAAGCACTTTGTTATGCTACACAGTGAATTGATTGCCCTTGTTCCTCAGATGGGTAGAGTGAAAATGTCTATACTGTGCTGTTCAGTCAGTGTTACTAAAACTACATACCCTACCCAGCATTTTTAAGTGCAAGAACCTTATATTTCTCCAAGCAGAACATGTTTCCTTTGTTCACATTCTCTGAGAAACTGGAACTTTGGCTTCTCTTCAAATCACGTGCCTTGTGTTTTCCTATTTCCTTCCAGCCCTGAGTAGCCCTCTCTAAATTCTGGTTATACAATATGTTAGTTTTAGGTTGAGGGGGTGGTTGGAGGTATAATGGGCATGGAAATCTGTTATTGCACACACGTACTACAGCCTGTGGCCTCACAAGAACGTGGAGAAGAGCTACTCGTGCAGTACACCCCACACACTACAGGATGTGGGAGCCCTCCCCCTCCTCCCCACAAGGCAACTGCTCAAGAATGTAAGTAGTTCTTTTTCCTGGGTGCAGTTAGTCTGTTGGGGTGCTTCCAGGTCTTGCCATCTCAGATGACACCCCCACCAAATTAAAGCCAAGTAGGGTACCTACACCATGTTGAAACATGTTAAATGAAGTTGAAATATATTTAAATGTATTTAATTTGTCTCTCAACACTGAACCTCTCTTATTTCCTTAAATTTCTTCACCATCCATGTTCTGAACCAAACAAAGGAGTCAGGAGAGAGAGTTCTGATATTTTTCTCTTCAGACTCAACTTGTTTTAATATTTGATATACCCCCAAAAAGTCATTTGTTTTTGCAGCATTGTTATTGAACCAGACTTTGGTCTGCTTGCCCATGCACAATAAAGCCAATCTACTTACACTGGGTTGTGAAGGAAGTGCACCATTTATTGCAGGGCACCAAACAAGGGGTCCAAGCAGCTAGTGCTCAAAAGGCCTAAACTCCCTGATGGCTTTCAGGGAAAGATTTTAAAAGGGTGAGGAAGGGGGGACTGGGGTGCATGATCAGCTCGTGGACGTTCTTCTGATTGGTTGGTGGTGAGTTAATCGAGAGTCAACATTGTCAACCTTCTGTTTCCATCCTGTCTGGGGTCTAATTGTTTGTGGGAAGCATACAGTTAACTTCTTCCACCTGGTGGCAGATTCAGTGTCTGCAAAACAGCTCAAAGGACATTGCTCAGAATATTATCTATAGCCCTGCAGGAGGAACTATAGGTCCTTGACTTTATTTAATGGCTAAACTATTGTTATTTTGTCTTGCTTGACTGTTTTCCTTTCTTTCTGCATTTTCTCACTTCTCTGATTAAATTTACTCTTTGGAACTCTGGGAAGGCTTGGAGAGTATGTTTGGGATGACCAGGCTTAAAATATGCACAAATAATTCACTTGGGGTGTGGAGCTAGGACACCGCAAAGGGTTAAGCTAAAACAAGAAGTTAAAACAAGAAGCTTGTGCAACAGTTGAGAGAAACGTGATTGGAAATACATAACTAGAGTGGAAGTTACTATACAATGGACTCCTAATTGCAGCCCTGATTTTCTAAACAATGACTGATGATTCCCCAAGCAGTGCTCAGGAGGCTGCCCAGTCACCTATATTTCAGTTATCCACCAATGACTAATATCCATACATGAAGAATGGTGGGGGGGATATGGATGCAATATTTATTACCTTGAGAAGGTGGGGTTGTAACTGGTTTATCCTCATCAAAGGTAACCTGAAGCAGTTAACTGGACATAGATAACAGGGAAGTGACATGTTAGGGGAAATGTAGTTAATCTCAAAGAAGGAATGGAGGAGGGCCACAGATTGAGACTTGCCTTCCTTCAAGAGATAGTCCCAGAATATTTGACTCCAACTCAGAGCAGCCCACATGGAATGGTTAGGGTGGTGACCCAGCATCTGCCCTTCAGCATTGTATAATACACTCACTTGTTTGGATACCGTAAGATGGCATCACAAGTGATGTGATTCTGCTTCAGTGACCTCTAGAATGATGAATGCCTCCCAGTTTCTCCTGCCTTCATAAGATTATATCTGAGCATCTGTTCTGGATTTGACTCGTTTATCATATATGTCTTCTAATTGGCTGATGTATATAATCTATCTGGGACTTGGAGTCAAATAAGATCACAAGAATCCATGTGCACTGAGACCAGAGGGTAGATTTGAAGTCCAAGTTTCAAACGCGTATAAATTAGCCTGTTTTTCCAAGTCTCCTTTTATACGTACCTTAAGTTATCAATGTTTTCAATTATGGTTAGCTTTTACTGTTCTCTTTTAAGCATTACCTTCCTTAATACAACTGAAGTGTGATCAGAGTCCTTGGGAAGCATTTCACTGATTGTAGTAAGGCAGTCTGGGGGAAAAAATTAGTTAGAAAAAGAGACTTTTGCATGAAAATGCAGGAAGAACAACAGGGGATGTGTCACATTTCATCAGATCTTAAAGATGCCAATGGATTGACGAAGAGAAAACAGTTTGTTAATTTTTAAGACACACACACCCCAGTTTCAGAGATGTGAACATGAATAAAAAAGGATATGTTGCAAAATGGTTCCTTTTCAGAATTCAAGGGTTGCCCTAGGATTGATCCTTTACCAGTACTTGACTTGAACAAAGAGCTTTGGAAATTCAGTAATTGTATTCAATTGATAATTCTAACACTAACTTAGCAAAGAATCTAGGTTACAGATTACTTGTTGAGTACTTGAGACAAGATTTTACAATTCTTAAAATTCTTACCGGGCTTCCCTGGTGGCGCAGTGGTTGAGAGTCCGCGGGCCAATGCAGGGGACATGGGTTCGTGCCCCAGTCCGGGAGGATCCCACGTGCCGTGGAGCGGCTGGGCCCGTGTGAGCCATGGCCGCTGAGCCTGCGCGTCCAGAGCCTGTGCTATGCAACGGGAGAGGCCACAACAGTGAGAGGCCCGCGTACCGCAAAAAAACATGAAAAAATAAAAATTCTTACCTATTCGGTAGGTGCTATTTACTTTCTGTGTGGATCATTTAAGATCTTAAGGTCAAAATACTGGTGAATATGTGATCACTACTTGTAGTCACACTTCTAAATTATAACCTTTTAAATTCTTCCTGTCTCATCCCCCACCATGATAGCCAGAGTTAGGGGATAAAATATGGACGTTCACTTTTGCAGCTCCATGACCTTTCTCACTGTACTTTCATTGAAAAGAAAGGCACATAACAGCATGGAGGGCAAGGCTGAACCATAGGTAATGAGGACCAGGAAAAGTCCAAAGCAACATGCCCGAAGTAGTTGCGAGAGTAAAACTGACATTGAGTTGGTACCTGAGAGCAGGTGATACCAACAAGTAGATTCAAGAGGTAGAGCTGGGAAAAGCTAAGACAGGGAGTGTGTGGCAACTGATCGGCAGGGGCTACGAAAATCATTCAGGGTTTAGTCAGCTAAGCAAAATGCTTAAGGGGAAAGGACTAGAAAGTGTGCTTTTGTTAAACATCTCTCTGGAGAGCATTAAAATCCTAGAAAGTTTTTACATTTATAATACCACAGCAATAAAGAGAACAAATGAAAAACCACCAGTAAATAGGAGGTCTCAATAAAAATTTGAAATATGGAAGGAGGACAGCTACTGTATCAGAGCAGAAGCAGAGACCATTTATACTACCTGCATTAAGGACAAGAAGGAACCAGCTTGGCTCCAGACTCAGAAATGCTTAATACTGTGGAGGACAGCAGTGAGACATGAAGGGAAAGCAGTGAAATTAGTGGCCAGTCGTATACGGGACATTCCCCTCATTCCATACACACTTGCCCTCCTCCGCAACCCCTGTGCATTGTCAACCAGGGACTTACCCTCCAGCAAGAGATGGGAAATTTCTTCTCTGTAGAAATGGCCCTGTTGAATGGCCCCTAGAGACCTGTATTTTGACTTTTGTGAATCCAACAGCAAAGCAGTTATCTTCTAGCTCCAATACATTTATAACAGGGCTTCAAAATTCATGAAATAAAAACATGAAATAGGTGTAGGCAGTTTATCAATTATAGATATTTCAACACTCTCAGGTAATTGATAGCACAAATGGACAGAAAATGACTATCAACTAACTCAACATTTATAGAATACTCCAACAATACTCCAATAATACACATTCTTTTCAAGTGCACATAATACGGGCTATAAAACAAGTTTCAAACGATTTAAAAGAATGGAAATCATACAAGGTATATTCTAGCACCAGAACAGAATTAAATTAGAAATTGCTAACAGAAAGATACCTGGAGAGTCACCAAACATTTGGAAATTAATGGCTCCTAAATGTGCCATGGGGTAAAGAGGAGGTAACAGTGAAAATCTGAAAATATTTTGAACTGAATGAATATATAAAACTTTGTGGGATGCAGCTAAAGCAGCATGGAATTTTATTAATAATTATGTCAATAAATTCAGCAACTTAGTTGAAATAGAAAAAGTCCTTGAAAGGTACAACTACCCAAGTTCACTCAAGAAGAAAGAGAAAACCTGAATAGCCCTATTTAAACGATTTGTAGCTGACCACTTTCCCACAAAAACAAGTACAGGCCAGATGGCACAAGTGAATTCTACCAAACATTTACGGAAGACCTAGTAACAACTGTACACCAACTCTTCTAGGAATAAACATTTTCCAACTTATTTTACGAGTCAACATTACCCACATACCAAAGCCAGACAAAGACATCACAAGAAAAGAAAATCATAGATCAATTACTCTCATGAACATAGATGCAAAAATTCTTTTAAAAAATAGCAAATTGAAACTTCTAAGCTATAAAAGATGGTAATGCATCGTGCCCAAATAGGATTTATCCTAGAAATGCAAGGTTGCCTTAGCATTCAAAATCAATGTATTTCATTATATTAACATACTAAAAAAGAAAAACCGTATCTTTATAATGTAGAAAAAGCATTTGAAAAAATTCAACACATTCATGATTTAAAACTGTCAATTAATTAGGAATTAAAGGAATCACCCTCAATCTAATAAAGGGCATTTATGGAAGAACATATATCTGACATCATATTTTATGGTGAAATAAAGAGCAGTTTCCTCCTAAGACTGGGAACAAGACAAAGATGTCTACTCACCACTTGTAGTCAACGTTGTCCCAGATGTTTAGCCTGTGCAACAAGGCAATAAAAAGAAAAGACCCCCACCCTCTGCACACCTTGTGCTGCCGTCCCAGTGTTACCAAATCAGGTCTGGATGTTTGCTGCTCAGAAATCAATACTCAAGAGAGACAAATGTTGGTAGAAAGGAAAGTTGCTTTTAATCAGAATGCTGGGGAGATGGTGGACTCCCCAAAAACCACCTCCCAAGATTCTGCTCAGCCATGAGAAGTTCTTAAAGGGAAAAGGTAAGTAATCTCAGTTAATCCTTGAGATAGGAGGTCAGAGGCATCGCCATCCCCCACTGCATGCAGGCTTGTCATGCAGGCTTGTTGACTTCTTATGATCTTTCTTTCAATACTGTCTTGTTCACACAGTTCGTTCGCAAGATTACTGAAGGGGAAGCTAGGGAAGAGATCAGGTCATGTGTTAATTACTTATTCATTTCTACTTCTTTGATCTATGGAAAGAACCAACAGATTAGGCAAGGTATTATGTGATCAATAGGGCCAGAGATGAGTAGAGCATGGGGGCACCTGGTTTAAGGTTAGTGACAAGACAAAAGCGGCCTCCGGCAGAGAGCTCTTTCTGGCAAAGAGCTTTTTCCTGCCAAAAGCTGCTTACAAACCCCCACTTGTCAGAACATCATTCCATTTTTATTGGATTATGGTTGAAGGTCTGTCTTCTGTAACTTCATGCTGACATAGGGCACCATATTCTTAGAGTGGAAGATGTCGACATGGGTCTGTAGTATGTCTTTACTGACAATTGTAGTTGACCATTTACATATACGGGCAGAACAAGCTACAATTATTTTGATGCCCACAAAGATACAGATTATTATGAGCAACAGTGTTAATCCCGTTCTCTTAAGGCCAAGTTCTTGAAATTGTGCTAGCCATAGATCTAGTACCTTTTTGTAAATAAGAGGCAGGGGATATGGAGGGGCCTTTGTCCTTGGCAGGGGGATAGGGGTGGGTGCAGGGTTCTGCTCAGTTCCACCAGTGCGTGCTGCGCACCGGCAGGAGCTAGGTTTGAGGCAACTAGGCTGTGCCTGAGGTTCTGGGCAAGCAGACAGGGCCATGGCCTTGCTGGCTCCAAAAGGAGCACAGAGACCTAGACACAGGAAGGGAGAATGCATGAGTCAGTGGAGACAGAGATTGGAGTTATGCAGCTGTAAGCCAAGGAACACCAAGGATGGAGAGCCACCACCAGAAGCTGAGAGAAAGGCATGGAAGAGATTCTCCCCGTGAGCCTTCAGAGACTGCATGGCCCTGCTGACATCTTGATTTCGGACTTCTAATCACCAGAACTGGAAGAATAATTCCTATTATTTTAACCCACCCAGTTCGTGGTACTTTGTTACTGCAGCCCTGGAAAACGAATATACAGACCTTCAAAAGTGGCCCTGAGACAACTGACTTTTCCATTTGCAAAAAAAAAATGAAAGTAGATCACTAATTTATACCATTAAAAAAAAAATTCCAGGGTTTCCCTGGTGACGCAGTGGTTGAGAGTCCACCTGCCGATGCAGGGGACATGGGTTCGTGCCCCGATTCAGGAAGATCCCACATGCCGCGGAGCGGCTGGGCCCGTGAGCCATGGCCGATGAATCTGCGCGTCCGGAGCCTGTGCTCTGCAACGGGAGAGGCCACAACAGTGAGAGGCCCGCGTACCGCCAAAAAAAAAAAAAAAAAATCCAGACAGATTTAAAAATATAAACATGAAAAGCAAAACTTCAGTCTTTTGGAAGAATATCTTTGCAACCTCAGTCTAGAAAAGAATTTCTTAAACAAAGAGCAAAAAGACCTAAGAAAAGATTGTTATATTTGCATCAAAACTTAAAACTTCTATACAGTATAATATAGCATAAATAAAATTAAAAGATAAGCCACAGTCTAGGAGAAAGTATTTGTAACCTAATGTAGTCAACAAATAAATATACAAGTTATATAAACAAATCCTGGAAATGAAAGAACAGATGATCCAATTAAATACATATATATCTCCAAGCTCATGGTATTGTTGCCTGTATTTCAATTATCTGAATGCTGCAGCATATGTTATTTTTCTATCTCTAAAATATAGAGAGACTCTTTTGAAAAACATAATTATAATACCGGAGAAACTAATAACCCCTGAATATCATGAAATATCTGTGGTCATAGATAACACAGTCAACAGATGCCACAGCCAATGGTGGATACATAAACCTACACGTGATAAAACTGCACAGAACTAAATATACCTACACATAAATGAGTACAAATAAAATTGAGAAATTCTGAACTAATTGGTGGATTTTATCAATAATGTAATTATCCTGGCTGATATTTGTACTATATTTTTACAAGATGTTACCATTGGGGGAAACTGGGTAGAGGGTACATGAGGTCTCTCTGTATTACTTCTTACAACTGCATCTTACAATCTATAATTATCTCAATAAAAATTTCAATTAAAACCAAAAATTACATAGGTATTAAGTATGGGACAACTTATACACTTCATATTCATATTAAAATTATGAAATAAAAACTTTATGAGTTATTAAGCAAATATACATATACTTCCTACTACAATGCTGCATTCCAATAAGCAAACCTATCATGAAAAGTTTCTCTACATAGCATACTTATATTCTGCAAAAGGCCTCCTTTTTAAACTTCTTTTGACACTGTAACATCTTCAAAATATTAATAAAGTTATCAAATATTATTTGTTACTCAATGAAATGTCACTTCTAGGCAAAAGATTTCTCATATATACTGGGTCCCCCACCTCAGTCCCAGGTTGTTTCTGCTATGCAATGAGTCCAACAAGAGGGTGAAGGTTTCAGGATGTTGACAGGGGTTTCTTCTTAGTGCTCTCTGCTGTTTACTGAAATCGAGATGCTGGTGAAATGTTCCATTACACCTGTACTGTTTCTCTGTAGTGTGTTCTCTGATGTGTTGTGAGGAATGACTCTGGTAGAAGGTTTTCCCACATTGGTTACATTCATAGGGTTTCTGCCCTGTGTGGGTTCTCTGATGTACTGTGAGGGATGACTTATGGTAGAAAGTTTTCCCACACTCATTACATTTATAAGGCTTCTCTCCTGTGTGTGTTCTCTGATGTTCCCTCAGTTTCGACTTCACAGAGAAGAATTTTCCACATTTGTGACATCCATAGGGTTTCTCTCCTGTGTGAGTCCTCTGATGATTAATGAAGTTTGGCTTCTGGGAGAAATTCCTTACATTCATAGAGTTTCTCCCCGGTATGTATTCCCTTAGGTACTGTGAGAGCTGACCTATCACTGAAGGCTTTCTGACATTCATTACACTCATAGGGTTTCTCCCCTCTGTGTGTTCGCTGATGTACATGGAGATTTGACTTCTCACAGAAATTTTTTCCACATTCATTACATTCATAGGGTTTCTCCCCTGTGTGTGTTCTCTGATGTACTGCGAGGCCTGACCTATACCCAAAGGTTTTCCCACATTTGGTGCATTCATAGCATTTCTCCCCTCTGTGTATCCTCTGATGTAGGATGAGAGATGACTTATGGCTGAAGGTTTTCCCACATTCACTACATTCATAGAGTTTTTCTCTTACATCTGTTTTCTGATATGTAGGAAGCTTTGGCTTCTTGTAAAATGCAGTAGCACACTGATTAATTTTATAGACTTCTTTCCCTATATGTGTTTCTTGATGCTGCAAGAAATTTGGGTTCTTGCAGAATACTTCCCAATCTTCATAACAGTTAAAGGTTTTCTCTCCTTTATAAATTCGCTGAAGGAGTGACTTCTTTCTGAAACTATTCACTTTCAATACACTCACAGTATCTCTTCCCCATGATAACTCCATAGTGCTTATTTAAAGTTGACTTCTCACCAACAGACCACCTCCCACAATCATTCAATTCATAGTGATTCTCCCTTGTATGAGTTCCCTGATGAACAGTGAATGTTGGTCTATCAGAAAAGGCTTTGACATGTTCATTACCTCCATAGGGCTTCTCCCATGAGCTTGCTCCCTTATAGGTAATGAAAGTTGCCCCCTCATTGAAGGCTTTCCCACATTCACTATATTCAGAAGAAAGCTTCAGAGTTTGAGTATCTTGATGCTGAAATTTGTCCTTATTTTGACTAATGGCTTTTCCAGTTCTATCATATTCTAAAGATTTCTCTCTAGAATGACCTGTGCTTTGTACAGAGGAGTAATTTCCCATGTGTATTAAACTCATAAGGCTGCCTTACAAAGGAATGTCTATTACTAATGATTAATTCTGAAAGAGAATCCAAATTCATTCCCTATGAGTCATATTTACCAGGTATTTTTCTTGATAAAATAGAGTTTGTACACAGAGAAAATGCTTTTCCTAATACACTATTTCTCTCTTTAGTCAGTGTTCTGTTGTTGACAAAATCAACTTTCCACCAATGCTGGTCTTCCTTTTCCTGGCTCTTCTCCATCAGGTCAACTATGCAGAAGTATAGAAATGAAAATAATTTGCCATAGTTTATACATGTTAATATATTTCTTATGAAGAGAAGACATATTCATATGTCTTATTCTAGCCCAGTCATTTGCGATGAAAGTAATCTCAAGAGCATACTGCCTTGCTCCTCTAGGTTTGAAAAATAAATAAATAACTTGCAGTAGTGAAAAATGGGGAATCTGGCAACAAAATGCAATAATTTGACACTTCAAAAACGTTTATTGTGGTGATCATTTTGCAATATATACAAATATCAAATCATTACATTGTACACTTGACACTAAAATGTTGTATGCCAATTATACCTCAATTTGTTTTAACTGTGACATTCAAAAATAGAGAATTTGAAATAAACACAAGCAATAAATTTAAAATGTTTGAATGACTGCTTAATCTTGGGGTAGGGAACTTCACAGGTAATAGAATCAGCCCAACAACTCAACAAATATTAAGTAGAATCACAAGGAAAATTAATAGACAATGATGGTAAGGGGAGATATCAAGGAACAATTAGACTCGGAACAATTAAATCAGGGCCTAGTCATTATCAAAGCAAGAGCCTCACTAATGTACATGATTATAACCTCATCCTCCTCTTTTCTATTCCACATAACACCACCAAATTAAAATTTCAGAAAGTACTCATTTTCATTAGAGTTAAAAGGAAAACTATTGCCTAGGCTATATTTGCATTCTCATGGGGATTCACAATGAATAGTAGTGCCTAAATGAAGTATACATTCAGGCTATTCTTACAACAGGATCAGAGGCACATCTTTATTCATCTAGCATATCATCTAAAACTTACAGTCTGGGGACTTCCCTGGTGGTGCAGTGGCTAAGAATCTGCCTGCCAATGCAGGGGACACAGGTTTGAGCCCTGGTCCAGGAAGATCCCACATGCTGCGGAGCAACTAAGCCTGTGCACCACAACTACTGAGCCTACGCTCTAGAGCCTGCAAGCCACAACTACTGAAGCCTGTGTGCCGCAACTACTGAAGCCCATGTGCCTAGAGCCTGTGCTCCACAACAAAAGAAGCCACCGCAATGAGAAGGCCGTGTACCACAACGAAGAGTAGCCCCCACTCTCCACACCTAGAGAAAGCCCGCGTGCAGCAACGAAGACCCAATGCAGCCAAAAATAAATTAAATAAATAAATAAAATTTATTTTAAAAAAACCTTACAGTCTGAATTTCACTTATACAATCAATTATCCACTGTTATTAGAGTCTAGAGTACTTTTCCCTATCTCTTTACACTGATCTTCTGATTTGGCTAATAATTGTGGAAAGTATTCTTATGTCAATTTTCTGCCCTTTGCAACTAAAGGCAGAAAATAAAAATTCTAAATTCTCAACTATATTCAATGAAATCTAAAGAAAGAAAGAAAGAACAAATAAGGGGGACTCCCCTGGCGGTGCTGCAGTTAAGAATCCATCTGTCAATGCAGGGGACATGGGTTCGATCCCTGGTCTGGGAAGATCCCACGTGCCATGGAGCAACTGAGCCCATGCGCCACAACTACTGAGCCCACAAGCCACAACTACTGAAGTCTGCATGCCTAGAGCCCGTGCTCTGCAACAAGAGAAGCCCGTGCACCTGCTAGCTGCGACTAGAGAAAGCCCACATGTAGCAACAAAGACCCAACGCAGCCAAAAAATAAATAAATAAAAATTTAAAAAGAAACAAGAAGTAAGGTCTCCAGATTGCTTTCATCCCTTCATTACAGCTGAAGCAATACTTCATAGAACTGAATAAGAAAACTGAAGGATGATATAATGGTGAGGATTTACTTCACTATTGCATTATCCTTCCAAGAAATTCCATCATTCATTTTCTTATATTTTAGTGTATTTTAGCACTATTGAACATAACTGATGAGTAATGCTGGAATAATTGCCAGGGGGATGAAGTAGCAAAACATTTCAAAATACTTTAAAATAAGATCACAAGAATCCCTTATTTCTTAGATTTATAAATGGGACCAAGTCACCCATGTGGAAACTGCAAGATAAAATGAGTTTTATTCCATTTAAAAATATAAGTAAATTTTCTCTTTGTTCACTCAAGTTAAAATTTTATTTTAATTTATAAGAAATTATGAAAGTCATAAAACAACAACCCTTGCAAATAATTAGAACTGCTTCAAAAAGAAATTCAAAAACAAAAATTGGGTACACTGGATCCCTGATGGTATACCAAGGGTTAGTATTCTATTTTGTTTAATATTTGAAGTATATCACTATTCCTTTCTACATTCCAATAATGGAATACAGTCCATTATTTCTTTTTATATTTCATATGTACTTTTCAAACACCATATACCTATATTTGTAAAAAATCCAGATTGACAATATCTATCTTTTAACAAGAGGGTTTAGTCCTTTTGAATGTATTGTAATTACTAAAATATCTAGGTTGGTTTCCTTCATTTCACTTACAGTTTCCACTTATTCTAATTTTTATTTGCTTTTCCCCTCTCATTGTTCTTTTTTGGTCTGATCTAATATATATATTTTTTTTCTTTTCTATTTTCTTACCTTCAAAAGTTTAGAAGTTATACATTACTTTCTGCTAGCATTTACTCATTAAATTTTACCATTCATATTTAACTCAACAACACTTCTAAAAAATAAAAGGATTTTAGAACACCAGTCTGGTCAACTGATAATTTACATGCTACTGTTTTTCAATATTTTATTTTTGTTGTTTTTATACTCAACAGAACATTGCTACTACAGATCTTCCTTGCCTTACAATGAGGTTATGTCCCCATAAACCTATTGTAACTTGGCAATATCAAAAGTCAAAAATGCATAATCTACTGAACATCATAGCTTAGACTAGCCTACGTTAAACGTGCCCAGAACATTTACATTAGCCTAGAGTTGGGCAAAATCATCTAATGCAAAGCCTATTTTATAATAGCGTTGAATATCTCATGCAGTTCACTGAATACTGTACTAACAGTTGTATGGGTACAGGATGGTTGTAAGGTTGTTTATCCTCGTGGTCATGTGGCTGACTGGAAGCTACGGCTCACTGCTGCTACCCAGCATCACAAGAGAGTATCTTACCACCACATATCGCTGGCCCAGGGAAAAGATCAAAATTCAAAGTACAATTTCCAGTGAATGGGTATTGCTTTTGAACCAATGAAGTCAAAAAATCATGAGTTGAATCACTGTAATTTGGGGATCATCTGTAATTTATACAGATAATATTTGTATAAACATACTCATATCTTTACTTGTTTCCTCCCAGAACTGCTTCTCTTCAAGTTCCCCTGTCTGAGTTAAAGGTACTACCAGACATCTAGTGCCTCAGGAAAAAAAACCTTTCAGTTTTTCTCTTGATTATTCTTTTTCTCATACCCATAATCCAATCTAACAACATATCCTGTTTTGGCTACAACTTCAAAATACATCAAGAATCCAATCATGTCACTTTACTTTCTATTTCCAAGCCGGTATTCAGGCACCACAATCCCTCACATGGAGAACTGCTAACTGCTCTCCTTGACTTTACTCATCCCTCCTCCCCACCCCCTCTGTCAACATTTCCACTGTAGAGCAGCCAGGGGTATACATGAAGCAAATCAGCACATGTGCTCCTTTGCTCAAAACCTTCCAATGACTCCATCTCAATTAGAATTAAGGAGCTTTCGGGACTTCCCTGGTGGTCCAGTGGTAAAGAATCCACCTTCCAATGCAGGGGATGCCGGTTCAATCCCTGGTCAGGGAACTAAGATCCCACATGCCGTGGGGCAACATGCCACAGTGTGCCCGCGTACCACAACTACTGAGCTCATGCACCTCAACTAGAGCCTGCGTGCTGCAAACTACAGAGCCCATGCACTCTGGAACCTGCGCACCACAACTACAGAGGCCATGCGTCCTGGAGCGTGCAAGCCACAACTAGAGAAGAGAAAACCCACCGCCACAACTAGAGAGAGGCCTGTGCACAACAACAAAGAGCCCACACACCACAATGAAAGAGCCCACACACCACAATGAAAGATCCCACATGCCTCAATGAAGATCCTGCGTGCCACAAATAAGATCTGATGCAGCAAAATAATAATAATTAAATAAATAATAAATAAATCTTTAAAAAAAAAGAATTAAGGAGCTTTCGATACCCAGTAAAGCCAAATACTGGCACCAACTACCTCTCTGATATCATCTCTAACTCTCTGATCTCTATTCATCCTGGCAAATGCTATCCTGTTCTGCAGACACTAAACACTCCGGCCTCAAGTTCATGGCACAGGGTATACCATCTGGCTGGAATATTCAAAATCCACTGGCCCCCTCCATTCAGATCTCTGTTAATTATAATATTGATCTTAAAGAGGCTCTTTCCTGATCACTTTCATAAAGAGCACCACATTTCATTCTCTTTTGCCACTAAAATGCAGTCATTATATTGTTAGCAGTTGCAACCCCAGCACACAGACAAACCTGGCATATGGTAGATGTCAAATTAATACTTAGTGAATTAATACATAATATATGATTAAAAGACGACAAATGAAATTGATGTAGAAAGAACAACAAATATTTAAAATGAGAGAGGCAAGGATTGGATTTTTGGAAGAAAACCCAAAAAGAAACCATTTAGCTCTTATCCGCCAGGGTGATATATGCATCTGAGGCACGAAGGCCAATTATTCTTGGTCATTTCCAAAGTTCTATTAACTCTAAAAAAAATTTCCTAAAAAATCTCAAACATGCCAACATCTGAACTAACTCCCTGGGATCCAGTTTCTCCCAGGTTACAGTAACGTCTATGCTAACTCACCTGGGTGGCTCTGACTTTGGGACTCTTCCTCTAACATCCACGGCTCTTCTCCTTGATCCAATTTGAAAATCACCTCTGGTTTGGTAACACAATACCTTGTGAATGGAAAATGACACAGGACTTGGACCAGGTGGCCTGAGGTTCAGGACCTTTAAAGGAGGACAAAGTTAGCCTGCACGAAAATAAATCCACTGGAACATTTCACTGGGGAAGAGAACACAAGTGTTCTTTGTAGTGCCCGAAAGGGATCACCTTTGACTCCTGAATTTCAAATCTATAAATTATTAATCTCTACAAAGAAACCACCTATATCAGCAGCTAAAAAGGAAACAAATATTGTTTGGAGTTACAAATTATACAATCCCTACCCACTGAGATGAGGTGGCTATAGTTCTCCAGCATCATGTCCCTGTCCAGGGTCCTCTGAGCAGGGTCCAGGTGCTGCCACTCCTCCTGAGTGAAGCCCACAGTCACATCCTCAAATGACACTGGCCCCTGAAACAGCACATCTGTGTTCAATCTACAGTGACCAGAACTGGATAGCATGCAATATGTTGGGGATCTAACACCTGGTCATGTTCACAATTAATAGTTGAAGAGAAAATGCAATGTAGGATCCCTTCTCTCAGTACTATATGTTGTGGGAAAATGAGGAATCATGGTATAAGGTCTTGCCAGTGTATTAATTTCTTAATTCATACAAAGAGCATAGGAGTTCCTGCCAGTGTTCCAGGAACTGTCCCAATTTCTGGGAATACAAAGAAAAATAAAAGGTTAATCCTGCTCTCAAGGAGTGTATAATCAGGTCAGAAAACATATTTAAACATAAATACCTGCAACAAATTTTATAGAAGCAATGATAAAAAGTCTCTGAAAGGTAAATGGGTAGTTGCAAAGGGGGAAGAAATGTTAAGTTTTATTTTGTATTATCAGGTTGAGTTTTATTGAGGAGTAGAGTATTAAGTCTTGACACATGAATAACATATTCTTTATAAATATGGGCCAACGACACAAAAAAAGGCATGGAAGCATTAAAAAATACTTGATAAATTTGAAAACACATGGCTCAAAAAAAAAAAGAATACTTGATAAGTTAATGGAACTATACAGTAGGAGAAAAGGGTTTGAGATGTATTAAGATAAAGCCTCACAGACATAATTAAGAGCAAGATTATAAGCAAGATTACAAGTTACTGTGGATATGTCCTCCAGCCTAAGGGTTTCAAAACATTTGATCATTTACCCCTTAATTAAAGTTTGAGCACTCATCCAGCATGGCTATTTATATCTTTATATGTACATGAAATCTCATTCTTATTTTTAAAACACAAATATCTGAACACCAGTATGCTAATAATTCCTTCCCACATTCCAATAGCTTTTCTTGGGTACTCCCTGGGGCAGTGTTCTCAAAGTGTGGGCCATAAGTCAACAACATCAGCATCAGCTGGGAGCTTGTTAGAAATGCAAAATTCTCAAGCCCCATTCCAGACCTACTATGATAGCCAATGTCCAAGATGGTCATCACCTCCTCCCCCAATGCCCTTGTACAATCCTCTCGCACATTAAATAGGGCTGACCTTTGTAACCAATAGAATGTTGCAGAAATAACAGAGTATGACCAATGAGGCCAAGTCACAGAAGAACACTGCTGCTTCCACTTTGTTCCTTCATGGATCACTTTCTCTGGGTAAAGCCAGCGGCCATATCATGAGGACACTCAAGCAGCCCTATGGAGAAGTCTACATGGGGAAAAAATGAGGCCTCCTGTCAAACATCAATACTAATTTGCTAGCCATGTGAGTGAGCCATCACAGAAGCAAATCCTCCAGCCCCAGTCAAGCCTTCAGATGGCTGCAGCCTCATGAGACCCCTACGTGAGACAATAAGTGTTTCTTGTTGCCTTTAAGCTGCGAAATATTGCGGTGCTTTCTTATGCAGCATTAGATTAAGGCATCTAAAGAAACAGATACTCTGGGCACGGGACTTAGTGAACAGTGTTTTAATAAGCCCTCTAGGTATGAGACACCAAAGCTGAAAAACCAGTGATCTAGGGAAGTCAAAAACAAGGACACTAAAGGAATTTGAAGGCTCTGGCACCTACAGCTACAACAAACATTAAACACAGCCCAACTCCTAGCCAGACTAACACAAATCCTCACACTAAAAATTTATTTACCTCAGTTCTATCACCAGATAAATGTCCAGCTCTCAAAAAACAATTGCAATACATACCAAAAAGTAATAAAAAACACACGAAGAAGAGACAAAGTAATAATCAGAACCAGACTCAGATACAACACAAATGTTGGAATTATCAGACAGGGAGTGTAAAATAATGATAATTAACATGTTAAAGAGTTGAATGAAAAAAATTAGACAACATTCAAGTATAAATGAGTCATATAAACAGAGAAATGGAAATTCTAGAAAAAAATCTAAAGTAAATGCTCCAAGTCAAAACCACAGTAATAGAAACAAGGAATGCCTCTGATGGACTCATCACACAACAGGCCAAGGAAAGAACCAGTGAACTTGAAAATAGGTCAAGAAAAACTTCACAGACTGAAATGTGAAAAGAAAACGAATGAAAAAACAGAACATCCAAGAACTGTGGCACAACATTAAAAGGCATAATATATGCATAATTAGAATACCAGAAGAAGAAGGAACAGAGCAGAAGAAATACCTGAGTAGTAATAACCAAACATTCAAAAATTAATGACAAATCCAGGAAACTCAGAGAATATCAAGCAAGATAAATGTCCCCAAAACCACATCTCAACCTGTCTTACTCAAACTGCAGAAAAACAAATACAAAAGATCTTGAAAAAAGCAAAGAAGGGGTGGGGGTGGTATTGGGCCCCAGGGCTTGGTGGAATGTGAACCTTACCTACAAAGGAACAACGATAAGAATTACAACCGACTTCTCAGAATCCAAGCCAGAATCCAATGCAAGCAAGGAGAGAATGGAGTGAAATATCTAAAGTTGAAGGAAGAAAACCACCAACCCAGAATTAATGAAAAGACACACTGAGGCATACATTTATATAATTCTGAATGACAAGGATAAACTCTTAAGAGCTTCTAGATGAAAGAACAGCTGACTCACAAAGTAAAGAAAAGCATCCTAGCTTCGGACTTCTCCTCTGCAGGGGTGAAAGCAAAAAGACAATGAGATTATGAGAAAAGAATTTCAATCCAGGAATATTATACATAAATAAATTGTCTTTCATATGACAGGCCCAAAACCAGATGTGTTCAAATGAGCAGGGCCTCGAGGAATAAATCACCCCTGTAATCTCTGCAGAGAAAACACTAAGGAGGTACTAACAAGCTGCCAAGCAAGTCTCAAGCAAGGGGAAGGAGTGAGAAACAATAGACCTTGTTATTGAAACATGGTTACAACTAGATGGATAATATTAACATGATTTGAAATGTATAACATAATATTAAAGAAGACCTCCTGAAACAGAAGAGACTCTCCGTAAGAACAGAGCCTGTAATATACTGATAAATTATTAAAATGGGGCTTCCCTGGTGGCACAGTGGTTGAGAGTCCGCCTGCCGATGCAGGGGACACGGGTTCATGCCCCGGTCCGGGAAGATGCCACATGCCGCGGAGCGGCTAGGCCCATGAGCCATGGCCCCTGAGCCTGCGCGTCCAGAGCGTGTGCTCCGCAACGGGAGAGGCCACAACAGTGAGAGGCCCGTGTACCGTTAAAAAAAAAAAAAAATTATTAAAATGGAGCCTGGGTGTGGGGAGGAGTAATGGGTGGATTAAAACTTTCGAAGGTCATCTAAGAGGGGCTGGAGGAAGAGGAGTAGCAATCACTACACCATGGAGCAGCAGAAGAGCAACAAAATAATCTGATATGTTAGTAGATATGGCTCAGTTATAATATTTAGGTGTGGGTTGGTAGCTATGAGAACTAAAAATCAGAAAGCTACCAAATTAACAGAGAAGAAAAATGAAGCAATGACAAATTTGAATATACCAGAAAAAGTAAAGATTCTAAAGAAGTATAATTAATAGTATAAATTATGATATATATTGCATTATGTTATACTCAAAAATAATATGTAGTAAACTAAGACAGATATATAAAACCAAATATACGAATTATCACAGAAAATGGGAATGAATATATTTCTTATGCAAGACTAACATGCCATATTAGTCTTAAAAAAAACCCAAATGTTGCCATTTGTTGTTTACAAAAAATAAATCTAAAACAAAGTGATAAAGAATGGTTGAAAAAGAAGGAATGGACAAAATACTACAAGAAAACGCAAATAAAAGGAAGCAAGCATGGTCTTATTTATATCAGATTAAGCAGAATTTGCAGCCTTAAACTTCAACGGGGCAAAGGCAGATACCATGTAATGATAAATGGTAAAAATTAATCAAGGTTTAAGTCAAATCTGTATATGTCCAAATAGATAAAAGAAAAACTGCTACAGTTACAAGATAATTTGGTTAAAGAAAACAAACCACGATCACGGTAAGAGGCAGTATATCTCTATCAACAAGAAAGGACTATCAAATGGAGTTTGTTGAACTCACGTGTTCAGGTAATTACTAATGATAGTTAAAATTCAGTTACTTAGAAAAATGTCTTTCATACAATATTTTAAATACATACTATCTCATACTCAGGACAAACCTATAACATAGATACTATTTTTCCCATTTAACAGATAAGAAAATTGAGGCAGAAAGAGGTTCCCTAACTTCCCAAGGTCACCCTAAATTTGAACTAGGTCATCTGAAAATAAAGCACCACTTATAATCGTTATGTTATGCTGTGCTTTCAGAGACAATATTGCTAAACCCTACAAATCAGAGGTTTTACAAGCTACTTTGTCTGATTATGACCTATAAAACCAAAATTTTAAAAACTCACTAAAAAGTCATTAACTCATAAAATAAGACATTCTCCAAATTAAAAACTTTAGATCAAAGAAAAGTAACCAACATCCAAATTACTACTGTCCTAGAAAGAAACAAAGGGGGAAATTCATTACATGAAAACTTAAGACCTAAAACTAAAGCTGTCACAGAGAAAAATTGTCTTTAACTTATTTTTTAAATAAAGACTGAAAATAATTATGAACTTTATGTTTAGCTAAAAGAAATATGAAAAATAAAAAACAAATCAAAAAAGTATGAAAACATAAGGATAAAATCTTAAGTGAATAAAATTAAAATAAAGCCAAAATAAATGAGGAAGACTAAATTAAACCAAAAGCATTTTTTTTCAGTATGTCTCATACATAAAATGGGCAAAACTGGGGTTGGGGGGAAAGAAAACTAACATAAAACTTTAAGACAATTTAATTTAGCAAACAATTTTTTGGTTGTTGTGCCTAAAAATTTTTACAAGAGGGGGAGGAAATATACCGGATATAATGTTTTGGGGGGTTTTTTTGTTTGTTTGTTTGTTTTTTAGAAGATGTTGGGAGTAGGAGTTTATTCATTAATTTATTTTTGCTGTGTTGGGTCTTCGTTTCTGTGCGAGGGCTTTCTCTAGTTGTGGCAAGCGGGGGCCATTCTTCATCGCGGTGTGCGGGCCTCTCACTATCATGGCCTCTCTTGTTGCGGAGCACAGGCTCCAGATGCGCAGGCTCAGTAATTGTGGCTCACGGGCCCAGTTGCTCTGCGGCATGTGGGATCTTCCCAGACCTGGGCTCGAACCCATGTCCCCTGCATTAGCAGGCAGATTCTCAACCACTGTGCCACCAGGGAAGCCCCAGATATAATGTTTTTAATTCAAAAGGGGAAAAAGGTACGTTCAAAATAAAAACTATAGAGGGATATTACTTTTTATTACAAAGCTCCTCCAATCAAAAGAAAAATACATCAGTGACAAGAAAAAGTCCCAGAATTGAGTCAAATATAAGTACAATGCCTACTTGTAAAAAAAAAAAATTACACCTCACACTGTATAAAAATATATATTTGAATGAATAAGTATAAAACACAAAACAAAAGACAAGGAAGCACCCAAGTAATAACATATTAAGTCTGTTACAAAAAGGTAGAAAATCTTAGATTGGATTAAAAAGATTGAGCTACATGGTGCTTACAAAGGAAACACCTAAAACAAAACGGCACATGAAAGTTCATTCATTCATTCACTTAGCGACTTTTCAATACTTATTATGCACTTAGACTACAACAGTGAAAAACAATGATGTCCCCCTCCAGTCTTCAGGAGAGTTATATTCGTTCAGGAAGGTAAAAACAGACAATAAACAGCATAGTAATAATGAAACTGTAGTGTTGGATGAGAAGTGTTTTGGAAGAGTGTGTTGGAGCAGTGCCTTAATACACAATACATAGTGTATTAAGGTAAGGGGGATGGGAACACTGGGGGTTAGTGTAGCAATTTTAAGGTGGAAGTTTGTGTAGAGTAAAGCAAAATGTGAGAAACCCTTGGTGTAATTGTGCTTTGCCCTGGGACAAAAAGCACCTGCTCCCAGCTGGGGATAACAAATGACAAACTGGGAAGAAGCAACTACAACTTACATCATGTTCTAAAAAATAATTTCCCTAATATAAAGAAATTAAATCTATAATTTAAAAACTTTCTATAAAGAAAATCCAGGCCCTATATAAATTCACTGGTGAATTTTTACAAACAACTAAGTAATAAATAATACCAATCTTCAACAAACACTTCCAGGGAATAGACAATGAGGAAATACTTAACATGTTTCTTTGAGGCCATATACAATTGATACAAAACATGACAAAAACATTATTAAAAAGGTAAATAAAAGTCTCTCTCATGAAGAAAGACAAAAATCCTAAACAACTTATCATGAAATATATTCAAAGATGACAGAATATCAAGACCAAGTGGGAATTTTTCCTGGAAAAATAGGCTGGTTTAACACTTGAAAATCAAAACATTAATAGAATTACATCAATCAGTATGTTAATATCAATCCATTAAAAGAATAAAGGAGAAAACCATACAATCAACTCAATAATTAAATTCAACACCATTGGATGATAAAAACTTTCAGCAAACCACGAGTAGAATGAAACTTCCCCAAGAACATCTACCAAAAATGTTACAGCAAGTATCATCCTAAATGATAAAATATCGAAACGCTTCCCTTGAGACTGGGATGAAAACAAGTATGTACTATTCTATTCCATGGTAGCTCCTAGCCACAGCAATAAAGAAAAAGAAATTAAAGTTTTTAAATGGGACAAAAAGTAAGAAATATCCATATAACATAATTGTGTGGAAGGAAACTCCAAAATAATCTACAGATAAAATATTAGAGTTAATAAATGGTAAGGTCACTGAAAACAAGATCAATATACAAAAATTGACTATATATACTAGCAACGCCAAAATAGGGAGAAAATTTTTCAACTACCTAAGAATAAATCTAACAAAAGAAGTAAAACATGTACACATGGAAATTATCAAACATTCCTGAGAAAAGTTAAAGGAGACCTAAGTAAATGAAGAGAAATGCCATGTTCATGAGTTGAAAATTCAAGTCAATATTAATATAACCTAACTCCCAAATCAATCTATAGATCCAATGCAATACCAAATTCCAGCAGATTCCCAGGGAAGGGTGGGAAGGGGGGCAGGGCATTGACAAGATGATTTTAAAGTTTATACAGAAATACAAGGAACTGGGACTTCCCTGGGGGCGCAGTGGATAAGACTCTGTGCTCCCAATGCCAGGGGCTTGGGTTCATTCCCTGGTCAGGGAACTAGATCCCACATGCATGCTGCAACTAAGAGTTCGCATGCCACAACTAAGAAGCCCATGTGCCACAATTAAGGAGGTGGCGAGCCGCAACTAAGGAGCCCGCCTGCCACAACTAAGACCCAGTGCAACCAAAGTAATTAATTAAAGAAAAAAAAATACAAAGGACTTAAAGTAGTTACGGTAAATCTTGAAGAACAAAAGTGGACAACTTATATCCACAGATATGAATACTTTTTATAACGCTAAAATAATAAGGCAGGGCAGTACTGGCAGAGGGTAGACAAAGAGGCAACTGCAACAGAAATAAGAATCAAAAAAGAGATACACACATATGGTCACCTGATTTCTAACAGACACCACTGCAATTCTGTGGGGAAAGGAAGGTCTTTTCAATAAATGGTACTGTGGGAACTGACTAGCCACAGCTCAAAAAAAGATATGTATATGTATCTAATAATTCAAAATAGATGATAGACTTAAATGTGAAAGCTAAAACAATTCTAATTTTTAGATGAGAATATAAGAGAATTCCTTTATGACTTCGGGATGGGCAAAAATTTTTTTAAACAGGACACAAAGAGCACTAACCATTAAAGAAAATATTGATAAACTGGACTTAATTAAAATTCAGAACAAGTCTCAAACTTAAAGAAGATATCTGTAGTACACATATCTGACAAAGGACTCATATCTAGAAATATAAACATCCAAGTTAATACAGCACAGAAAAACTATCAATTTTTTTAACAAACAAATACACGCTTTAAAGAAAAAGATATGAAAATGGTTAGAAAACATGAAAAGATCCTCAGCATGATCAGCAATCTGAGAAATGCAAATTAAAACCACAATGAGATACCATTACACTCACCCACCAAATACTAAAAAAGAAAAAAGAAAAAGAAAACCTCACAAACAATACCAAATGCTAACAAGGCGATGGCACAAGAGAACCTCTCACATACCGCTGGTGGGAGTATCAAGCAGTACAACTACTTTGTAAAATCTGTTTGGCTGAATCTATCAAGGTTAAACATATGTATGCATGCTATGACCCATCAATTCCACTCCTAGGTTTCTATCCCTCAGATTCAAGTGCACATGTGTACAAAAGCCAGAATTGTAAACAACCCAAATATCCTTTCAGAACTGGTATATTCATACCATGGGAAAAAAACCAAACTACTGCTACACATGGATGACCTCAAACATAATGTTGAGTAAAAGTCAGACGTAACAGATTATATATTACATGACTCTATTTGTATGAAGTTTAAAATGAGACAAAACTAATATATGATAACAGAAATCAAAATAATAATTACCTTTGAATGAGTGGGCAAGTACAGTCTTGGAAAGAAAAGAAGACTTCTGCGGTACAGAAAATGGCCTTTATCTTGAGCTGGGTGATAGCTATCCAGCTGTAGCACGTATGAAAAATTCATCAAGTTGTACGCCGAGGATTTGTGTGCACTTTATTTCAATTTCAAAAAAAGAAAGAAATATTAACAACTTGAATGTAACAAGATTTGATCACTGACTGGATATGCGGGTAGCAGGTAAAGGACAGCACTTAGAAATAGATACTGGGTTTTTCACCGGGATGATGGACTGGCTGGTGATAACATTCGATGGGAAATAAAGGAGAAAGTGGGGGGAGCTGTTAATAACAACTTTCCTTTTGGATTGTAGAGTATGACGGGCCTTTAGAAGAGCTATACAGAGATGTCCAGCAGAGAGTTGGCCATTTGGGTCTAAGGTAGGGGAGAGGTCTGGGCTGGAGAGCCAGAAAAGCATCCCAGCAAATGATGCATCCTCAGACAGGAAAACAGATCACTCAGCAAGACCAGGAGAGTGAGGACAATAGGGGACCAATAATGGACACCTTGGGAGAAGCAGTAATAAGAGGCAAGAAGAGGAAGAAGACTCCATTGAGAAAAGAAATCACCACAGAGGAAGAGACCAGAAACCAATCAACACTTTCTAGAAGGGACTGAACATGAGTGTCAACTGGATAGAATGCTCAATTAAGGCAAATACTATAAGATCAATGACATTTGTCATAATAAGGTCACCGGTGTTCCTTACCAGACAGACCCAACAAGTGATGCAGTTTGTAACGTAAAAGGGCACTGGGGAAGCATGTGCCAGAAAATACAACTTTAATCTATCTGCTGCACAATCTATACATAATATTAGAGAAGATTATCTGAAGGTGACATAATCCATTCTTTCTTGTACATATCCCTGGTTCTATGCCCGGATCAAGCAGGACCATGAGGAAGAGGTCTACAAAACCACGGTGAGAAGCCCCTGGAAACCTCAATTGACTGAGTTTTCCTTTGGCACAAAGTGTCCTGCTTCCCCTGAGGAGCAATTACAAGCAGCTGGCTGCACCCATTTCCCATAGTCACTGAAAGATTATTTACTATGATACCTACAGTAAGATTAGGAAAGGAACATTTTCTTTAGAATTCTTAATGCCTCATGAGGAATTCACATGATGATTTCTTTAAGGGCCAATGCAAATCATGTAACAAAGAACATCTGTATTTTTTCTATGACTATCAGAAAAATCAGACAAATTCGGTCAATGATAGCACAGAATAGCTAGTAATAGCATATAACCTGCATATAACTGCATAGTACTTCATCCTGATACTGATGTGTTCCTATTATCCCTGAAGTTGACTTTCATCTATTTCTATATTTCCATTCTAACCTACTAACCCTAAAAAGTCTCATGTAAGACACTGTAAACAAAGGAGGGAAAAAATAAACAAACCACCTGAGATCTGTTCATTTTCTGTGGATCGAGGAAACACATAGTAAACTACAAAGTTGGGCTGGAGGAAGAAAGACTAGATCACAAGAGATCTGATCTGCCTTGCATCTCCTGGATCCTCCTACCTATAAGCTCCACACACTAGCAGGATAAAATGTCCTCCTGTAGAACATCTTTTGGTCCTGAACTACCTTGGCAGTAGTTTCTCAGTCTTTTAATAGAAACTGGGTTTGACTTAACTATGTTGGAAAATCTGACTATTGGCTAGGTTGCTACGAATGGGATGACCTGGTCATTCATCCTCTTGGGCTCAGTGGTTTTCATCTTTCATCCTAGGCAGAAACAAGTAGTCCAGGAAGCTCTTTCCTTCACTACTTCCTGTGTCTGTGAAGTCAGGATGGAGGAAGCATCCATGTCTCTCAATGTCACAGGTGATAAAGGGCATAGGGTGAGGCCCCCTCAGGCACTGGAAAGAATAGAGAATCTGAAAGAAGTCAAAGGCTGTTAGGAAGGTCTGAGATAAGTTTTCTTAGTGGTAGGTGGTATTTCTCTCCCCCAGACTATATAATTTCCTGGGCAGACTTGCCCCTTGCCTTAGCCCAGCTCCCTCTCCTGAAACCTGGCTCACACCTCAGGTTCTCACAGTCTGACGGGTGGCTTGCAGAGCACAAGGATCACATGGTGCATGGTGCAAGCGGCTGTGCAAATCTAGGGTCTGCTCTTTCTTGGCCTTGATCCTCCTCTGTTCTGCAGCCCTGGTGGAAGGTCTCCACTCATATGAGCCATCTTCCAGGTGGGATGCCTCTTTACCTCACAAGATCGGCTTTGTTCCTAGGAATCAGGACCTGAACCTAAGGGACAAAATCATTTTAGTTGGAACCTATATGAGCGCCCCAAATCTTGGAACACCCTGTGCCCCCAAATCTTGGGTGGGTCCTTCAGTAAACTCAAATCAGAACCATTGAAAACACACAGGCTGGACAGTTCATACCAGCCCCAGAACTAACCATTATGAACTATGATCCCAGACCCCCGAAGAGACACCAAGAATCCCAGAAATACAAGTGCCCCATGAGAAAAGAGTCCACATTATACTTGACAGAGATGTCCTTCGGCTCAGTGCAGGGACGGGCACAACGTTTAGGCAGAATTGTTTTTTTAGGGAGGAAGCAGATGTGAATGTGCCTCCTCCGCCGGCTCTGAGGTCTTGAGGCACTCGCTAGCCACTGAGTCAGTTTCCGTGCCTAATACAGTGGGAGGGCGAGGAGTCCCTGCCATCCTCACCGAGTGCGCTGCGGCCTCAGAACAGTGGCCGCCAACACTACGGCGCCCTCTCTGGGGACCCGCAGGCGCGGGTAAGCGTACAAGGACCGGACTCGAACAAGCCACTACAGCAGCAGCTGCCGCTGGCCGGGATAGGGGCCTGAACCCCGCCCCTCCCTCAAGCTCTGCCGCCTGTCGCACCGGCCCAGCGCCAACCGCGCTCCAGTGCCCGCCGCACCCCGACTGAGGCTGCGCACAGGGCGGCGCATGCGCCAGAGGGCCTGTCGACCCTGAAGGTGTTACCCCCGACCGGCCTTGCGGCTGGAGCCCCGCCCCGGAGCTGGGGGTGGGACCTGAGCCACCTTGATCGCAGCCTGGGAGCCGGTGTGAGGCGGTTGCTGCGCTAGTCCAGACGGTGACGCGGATGGAAGGGAAGACCAGAGAAGAGACCCGCAGTGCAAACTTTGAAAACAAACCTGGTGGTAGCAGGGCTTCTCCCAGGAAGGCACAGCAGCCCAGTGCTGGTGGCATTGGCGGTAGTAGTAATCATGATAAAGTGTGATGATGCCAGCTTCTCAAAATTACTTGTGAGAAATGGAATATTGCCTGCCATGTCAGTAAACAAAGGAGGTCATAGTCATCAACGGTCATAGTCATCAACGATTGCAGCCACCTCCGAGGGTGAGCCGGTGAGCCCTGAGGGAACTTAGAAAGGAAACAATACCTGCCATGTAGCAGCCATCGGCTGCAGCCACTCCCCACAGTGAGACCTGAGGAAACTCGAAAACACAGGATACTGGCCCCAGATCGCTGAGGTGCGTATCAAAGGAATGGTTTCAGTGAGCCCAGACTCTTGCATCTTCCCATACGTAGAAAAGCGCTAAATTCCTTAACTTGAGATACCTAGTTTTTAAAATTATTATTATTATTAACGATAATCTTTTGTTCCGACTACCTGCCCTTTGTTGCAAAACTCCTATATATCCTGGCTTGCCCCTCGCCTCCTCAGAGCAGTTTTCTCAGGGTTACTTGAGATGCTTGCCTCTCCGGCTTGAAGTCCTAAGAATGTCAGCCTCATAAAACATAACTCTCAACTTTTAGGTTGTGCATTCTTTTTCAGTTGACACTTGCAATACACAAAATTGTTAGATGAGTAAAAATACAAACTGAAAAAAACTGGTTATCACACACAGCCTCATCTACCTTAGATAACATACACAACTATTTGACGTTTTACACAAATGGGATATTCAAGCAATATTTCAGTAAACGATATAAACATTTTCTTGGTCAATATATTTCCCAGTTCTTCCTTATCAAAAATTTCAAACAAATAGAAAATTTGAAAGATTCAGTGAGCAGACATATCTAGAGTCAATAGCTGATTTTGCCATATTTGCTTTATCTAGATGTCTTTACTTGTGATGAAACTTCAGCCCTGAGTGTGTCATCATGTATCTTCTAAGAGTAAGGACATTCTCCTACGTAATCACAATACCATTATCACATCTATAAAATTTAACCATAAAAAGCATCTAATATTCAAGTCCATGGACTTCCCTGGTGGCACAGTGGTTAAGAATCTGCCTGCCAATGCAAGGGACACGAGCCCTGGTTTGGGAAGATCCACATGCCGCGGAGCAACTAAGCCCATGAGCCACAACTACTGAAGCCTGCGCACCCTAGAGCCTGTGCACCACAACTACTGAGCCCATGTGCTGCAACTACTGAGCAAACATGCCACAACTACTGAAGGCCATGCACCTAGAGCCCATGCTCTGCAACAAGAGAAGCCACCACAATGAGAAGCCCGTGCACCACAATGAAGAGTAGACCCCGCTCGCCACAACTAGAGAAAGCCTGCACGCAGCAATAAAGACCCAATGCAGCAAAAATAAAAAAAAGCATCTTTGTTTTACTCTCGCTGTCTTTAGGATTCTCTAACTTTCAACATTTCAATTATGATGTCTTGGTGTGGATCTCTTTGGATTCAACTTGTTTGGGACTCTGTAATTCCTGTACCTGGACATTTTTTCCTTCTTCAGGTTTGGGAAGTTTTCAGCCATAATTTCATCAAATATATTTTCAACCTCTTTCTCTTCTCCTTCTGCAACCCCTATAATGTGAATGTTTGTATTCTTGATGTTGTCCCAGAGGTCTCTTGAAAAATCATTTTAAAAAGTTTTTCTTTTTGCTGTTCTGATTTGATTTCCTGTATTCTATCTTCCAGATTGCTTATGCATTATTCTTTATCACTTAATCTCCTGTTAATTCCTTCTAATGTATTTTTGTTTCAGTTATTCTTCAGTTCTGACTGGTTCTTTTTCATGTTTCATAGTTCTTTGAATTTCTCACTGTGTTCCTCTATTCTTTTCCCAAGTTTTTTGTGTGTGTGTGTGTTTTCTGTTTCGTGTGTGTGTGTGTTTTGTTGTTGTTTTTTGTTTTACTATTGCTTTGAACTCTTTATCAGGTAAATTATGTTTCATTCCCCTGCCCCGGGGTTTTCCCCCCCCCCCCCCCCGTTCATTTGAAATATATAACTCTGTCTTCTCATTTTGACTTTCTCTATTTGTCTCTACGAAATTAGGTGAAACTGTTACCTATTATGGTCTTGTAGGCATGTCCTTCTGTGGGAGCCTCCTTATGCAGTCTGTGTTAGCCCAGTGGCTTTGGTGGGAGCAGTCTTCTCCTGGGGTGTGCTGATGGCAGCTGCTTTGATGGGAGGTATGGCTAGTGTCCAAGGGAATAGAGCAGGAGTCAGATGTGAGCTGGGACTTGTCCCAGGCTTAGTGGTGGTTGTCACCCTATTGGGAAGTGGGACCAAGTCCAAGGGGCTTGAGCAGGAGCCCTAAGGAAGTTAAGTTTCTTCCTGGTATGATGGCAGTCTCTGCCTTGGTTAGGGGTGGTGTTGGGGCTGAGGGGTTGGAACAGCACTTCTGAGCTGGCTTTGCTTTTTCTCCAGTGCACGCACACATGCGTGATGGCAATGGCAGACTCCACCTTGGTCAGAGGTGGGGTCAGGGCCCAAGGGGTTGGAACCCCACCTCTAGGCTGGCTTGCTCTTTCCCTAGTACATTCGCACACGTGCAATTGTGGTGGCAGTCTTTGCTTTGGTCAGAGGTGAGGTTGCGGCCAAGGTGGAGTTTCACTTCTGAGCTGGCTATCCTTTTTTCCCAGTGCATACATGTGTGTTGGCAATGGCAGTCTCCACCTTAATGGGGAATGGTGCCAGTTCAGGCGGGACTGGAGTGGGATCCTGGTGCAGACTGGAGTGTACCCTGGGGTGTCCTGGCAGGCTGGCCAGAGCACCAGACAGTTTTCAATCTGCCGGCCTGTGCTGCGACTGGGAGCCAATCTGTGTGTGCTCTTCAAGAGTGGAGTCTCAGTTTCTTACAGCCCTCCAGTAAGCCCCAGTGGTTTTCAAACCAACTAAGAGGGCTGTCTTCCTAGTGCCAGACCCCAGGACTGGGATGCTTCATATGGGGTGTGAATTCCTTGCTCCTTAGAAACGATCCCAAGCCTGTGACATCCCAATCTTCTGGATCACCAGCTATGGATGCGGATCCTGGCTAGGATGCTTCTCCTCCCTACCAGACTCTGTGTACAACAGCCTTGGTTGTACAAGAGCTGTTCTGCTAGTCTTCAGGTCTCCTTCACGAAGAATTGCTCTATACATAGTTGTATTTTTGATGTGTTCATTGGGCTAGGTGAGTTCAAGGTCTTCCTACTCCATCTTGATCCCACCCTGTCTCCAGATCAAACAGATAATTTAAATAGAATCTTAGAGTTGGGTATAACCAATCAACTTTTTAATGTGAAGGCTGATGGTTGGTAGTCTCTATAGTAAAAAGTCACTGTGTCAGAACTGTATAATTGACCCTGAACATAATGGGTTTGAACTCTGTGAGTCTAACTTATATGCAGATTTTTTTCAACAGTAAATACTACAGTACTACATAATCAACGGTTGGTTGAATCCACAGATGCAGAACTGCGTATGTAGAGGAACCGTGTATACAGAGGGCCAACTATAAGTTATACATGGATTTTTGACCACATCCCTAACTCCTGCACTGTTCAAAGGTCAACTATACTGCCTTCCTTATTCTCCTCTTATACATGACTTGTGGGGGTGGAGAAATGAAATTGGATAAATCTAAAATTAATACGGGCAAAAAAGTAAATTCAATTATTTTCTTGCACATCACATGTAAATCAGACACCATTATGTAATGATGATTTAAATGAAATTAGGGTGTTTTGGGGTTCTTTTGGCAGTACGCAGGCCTCTCACTGTTGTGGCCTCTCCCGTTGCGGAGCACATGCTCTGGACGCGCAGGCTCAGCAGCCATGGCTCGTGGGCCCAACCACTCCGCAGCATGTGGGATCTTACCGGACCGGGGCACGAACCCGTGTCCCCTGCGTCGGCAGGCGGACTCTCAACCACTGTGCCACCAGGGAAGCCCTAGGGTGATTTTTAAATGTTTAGCTTATTAAAAATTCTTGTTTAGGGTCAATTTTAAGTATGTAGCTTCTTAGCCAGTAAAAAAAAAATTTTTTTAAGTATTTTTTAATGTGCTAGAAAATAGTTTGTTTCATGTATTTTCCATTAAATATAATCAATGATTTAATCAATTACCAAAAGTACTTTATTTGTGAACAATGTGAGAGACTGATACTAGCTTTGTATAGTTTTACTTACTGTTTGGAAAGTTTTACAAATTCAAAGTAATAAATATGTTCATTTCTTATTCTTCCCAAAGGTTCAATTTTTAAAAAAAGTATTTAAAAAACAAAAGTATTACTGCTTTAAAATTTCAAAACATACAGTCTGTGCTTATAACATTTTCAAATTTGTCTGTAAGAGGTTGGAGCTTTGAAAAGAAGAAGGGAGAGGGGCTGTGAGGAGAGGAAAGTTACGAGAGTATTCTTGAGAGAATTCTTATAGTAAAAAGATTGATAAAATTACGAGAAATAATGGACACTTATTACTTAACTATATAAGAACTTCTTGCTGCTTTAGCACAACCTGGTGGTGATTAATTTTAGGTATAGTAAATGTCAGAAAAATCAATAAAGTTTTCTAGTTACTTTAACTCTACTTGTAGTAATATCATTTTAATTCAGAAATTTAAATATACACATTCATAGCCAACTATTTAAAAAAAGAAAGTGGGATTTCCAAAAAAGGAGTTAGCCAAAAGCAACAGCAAAATTATATGATTACAGTAGGCTGAATCTGTATCATAATATCCCTTAAACATCAGAAAGTAAAATAATTACACACATACCCATCATCAATTTATTTCAAAAAATTTAATACTGGTACTCTAATGAACAAAAGTATAAACATCTCTTTATGACCAACTGCTCAGAAAAGCATAAACACTGCTTTCATTTCCTCAGCATCTTTTCCCTGGCACTATTCTTTAGCTCTTACAGCAATTACTTTGTTGGGTCAATTTAAGAGAAGTCTAAAAAGTAAGGTGTTATATGACTGGTCACTGGTTACTGATATAAGCTCTTATTCTTTATAACAATAGAATATTTGTGTATATTGTTAAACTGGATGGCATTTGATATATGGCATGCCAGTCTTCAACAGGTACTGAAGTTTATTAAGAAAGGTGTGAAATCAGATTATCCTAATATTTAAAGTATTAATGATGACATTCTTTTAGAAACAAAAACAAATAAAATGATATCATAAAATGGTTTTGCTCTAGCTCCTTTCACTGTTTCATACTTTTTTTCCCTATATTAAGATGTAAATATTTAAGAACTTACCAGACACTGAACTTCCCAGTATATTCGGGAAGATAAGATTTGAATGTGTTTGGTATAAAATGTTACAGGTAAATGCTAAAAGAGCTCAGAAAGTAATTACAAAGATGTGTTTTATACTACACTTGTCCTGCAGGTGTTTACATAACTAATTTCTCTACCTCACCCATTCTATAATATTCATTACAAACACTGACTCCTATCTGCTCCCTAGGCTCATCTGACGCACAGAACACAGTAAATTATTTGAGTGATTATTTTCTCCATTCTCCTGAGGATGATACAAAATCAGTACCATTCTAGATGCCATAGGGAATTAGGGCTTAATTCTCTCCTGGAAACCTAATTGAGAAAAGCCTGTGATAGACACTAGCACACGTCCTTTTCTTCCCTAACCCTTACTCCCCAAAATACTCTAGCCTCAGACCCAAGGTGCCTATCTACCTAATGGCAGACTTTGTCCTGTATTCCTATCCACAGGGGAAAGTTGTCTGAATACACTCAGCTTCATATATTTAAATCTTAGGCTTCTCTTAAGCTATATTTTTCTCTACAGTCCCTACCTTTGCCAAATTCGGTATGTAAAAAGTCATTTTTTCATGACTTTTAACTTATTTTCTATCCACAAACTACAAAAATCTCCCTTTGTTTCTGGAGATCTAGAACACACAATTTTTTGGCATAATATTTTGTATAATATAAATTTTGAATTCTTATTCTTGTGGACTGATGATGACAGAATATTTTGCTCAAAAAGCTGGTGAGGATTTTGAAAACCTTTGCTTGACTCTCTTAAGAGGATAAACAAAGGCTAAAGGATGGTAAGGTTTATATGCTAACTGGAAAATTCTTAAGGATTATTTTACTGAGCCATAGCAAATAATTTAAGAGCATCTCATTCCACACTGTACGGGTCAGTCTTTGCAGGCTATCCATCTCTGTAACAACTAGTCAACTCTGTCACTGTTGCACAAAAGCAGCCATAAACAATGAGTATGGCTGTGTTCCAATAAAACATTATTTATGGACACTGAACTTCATATTAATTTTCATGTGCCTTGAAATATTCTTTTTTTTTAACCATTTAAAATTGTAAACACAATTCTTACCTCACAAGGCCATGAAAAGCAGGCAGTGGGCTGGATTTCACCAACAGGCCAGAGCTGGGTCCCGTACATAGGTTTTTGTATGTTATGCAAAATGTTTAAAAATTACAGGCTCCAAATCTAGAGACAGGAGACTTATGTTTTTTAGATCTCTCATTTTAAAACTTATACCAAATAAGTTCTCTACTTTCTGGATAAATATAATCATATAAGAGAAAAAATAATTCAGAATACAAATTCCTACTTTAAAAAAACAAAAAAACAAAAACCCCAGAAAGCTGTAAAATGAATGTCTCACCTTAAAACATATAATTAGGAAACACTTAAATTTTTACTCTATGCAATATAAAACAATATGCATAGATATGGTACATAATTTTTTAGTTTTTAATTTAGGAAAAAAGATAATGAGGAAAAGGTTTATAAATTTCTCTATCCCTTTTATAAAAGTTGCAACTGACACCAGAAATCTCTTGCATGTACAACCGTCAACTCTGACTACAATATGAATTATACCTAGGATTTGAAATTTGCCAACATGAGTTCTGGACGCTCTATTAAAAACGAACAATTATATCACAGAACATTATGGGTTCTACAAGCATTGAGACACTTTTGAAAAGGAAGCTCCTGCCTCCATAATATAAGGAAACAAGAATATTCTTTCCATAGTCATAGAGTATAAAAAAACTTCACAGTCTGATTTACCTTTATCAAAGGTAAAATAATTCACGGTTACATTTCATGGATTATTTTGATGCTCAGTGGTTCCTAAACACAAAATACATTCCGCATGAACTCTTATCTGTTTGGGTTTTCCAAAGCAAGACACCAATATAAAATGTATTGAATTGGCTGGCAGAAGTCAACGGGCTAAAGAAAAGAAATTAAATATAAATGTTTACCAACTTTTATCCATTTTAATTTTACAACAGCTTTGGGTATTGAGACCTAATTGGTTTCTTGTGTCTATCCATTATGAACATAATTCAATCTTCTATTTTAATACTTCTCAGGGTCACTATTTTGCTGTGTATTTCACTGACCGTCGTACAAGATCATCTCGTCCAACTTCAACCATTTGTTCTTCCCAAGATTTCATTTCGTTATAATAACGAACTTTATCATCTTTAGCAAGTTGAATATATACCTGAGAAAAAGTATAATCATTAAAATGATTTCTTTAGAGGAATCTTTGCAATTAATTTCTGGAATGCCTTCCTATACATACTCTAGAAATTACCTTACTATTCTACATGTATAAGGGAGGATTGGAAACGAATGTTTTTGTGAGATAAAAATTAGATGAAAAAAGGTAAGAGATAAAGATTTTAAATATTAATGAAGTTGTTACAATTTCAGGGCTTGGAGTATGGAAAAGGAACTGGGGCCAGGTGTGACCACCACTGGATACAGTGACACTAAGTTATGAGTGACACTGTTTTAAATACCAATTTTATTTGCAGTAAAAAACTACCAGGGGGCTTCCCTGGTGGCACAATGGTTAAGAATCCACCTGCCAATGCAGGGGACAAGGGTTCGATCCCTAGTCCGGGAAGATCCCACATGCTGCGGAGCAACTAAGCCTGTGTGCCACAACTACTGAGCCCATGCGCCACAACTACTGAAGCCCATGCCCTAGAGCCCCTGCTCTGCAACGAGAGGCCACCGCAATGAGACACCCGCGCACTGCAACAGAGAGTAGCCCCTACTCGCCGCAACTAGAGAAAGCCTGCACAGCAACGAAGACCCAACACAGCCAAAAATAAACAAATTAAAAAAAAAAAAAAAACCTACCAGGGACTTCCCTGGTGGCGCAGTGGTTAAGAACCCGCCTGCCAATGCAGGGGACACAGGTTTGAGCCGTGGGCCAGGAAGATCCCACATGCCACGGAGCAACTAAGCCCATGCGCCACAACTACTGAGTCTGTGCTCTAGAGCCCATGAGCCGTAACTACTGAGCCTGTGCACCACAACTACTGAAGCCCACGTGCCTAGAGCCCGTGCTCTGCAACGAGAAGCCACCGCAATAAGACACCTGCGCACTGCAACAGAGAGTAGCCCCTGCTCACCACAACTAGAGAAAGCCCATGAGCAGCAACGAAGACCCAATGCAGCCTCAATTTATGTATGTATGTATGTATGTATTTATTATTTCTATATAAATAAATAAAAGAATCTGCCTTCCAATGCAGGGGACATGGGTTCAATCCGTGGTCAGGGAACTAAGATCCCACATGCCTGCCATGGGGCAACTAAGCCTACGTGCCACAACTAGAGAGAAGCCAGCGCGCCACAAGTAGAGAGAAGCCTGTGCACTGCAATGAAGAGCCCATGCTGCAACGAAAGATCCTGTGTGCCACAACGCAGCCAAAAATAACAAATAAATATTTTTAAAAATAAAATAAAATGAAGCCAATTAAAAAAAAAACTACCAAAAGAGAAAAGCCAAATTGGTTCCAAGAACATGAAAATAATTTTAAAATACTTTGTGTAATATAACATTGTTTTCACATGAATCAAGCCTTGCTCTAACATATTCTCATAGATATTCTAACTAGACACTTGAGACTAAAACCACACTACTTACTTGCTTTTGAGAACTAGAGAGATTTTTCCAGCTTTCATTTATAGTTTTCAGCTTTACCTGTAAAACAACATATTTTTAAGTACCAGATATAGGGATTTCAATGATTAAAGAAAAATATTTATTATTCATTCCAATAACAAACACTCAGATATCAAGAATCACAAAGATTCATCAATTCTTAACATTTTTTCTAAGTAAAAATTATTAAACTGTTAAAATGTACAAATATTAATGATATGAAGGTATTTAAAAAGGTATCTTTTTAAAATCTGAGATATAATTGACATATAACATTAGTTTCAGGTGTACAACATAACGATTAGGTTTTTGTGTATATTGCAGAATGATCAGAGTAAGTCTAGTTAACATCCATCACCTTACATGGTTACAAATTTTTGTGTGTGATGAGAACTTTTAGGATCTACTCTCTTAGCAACTTTTAAATGTGTAGTACAGTATCTACTACAGTCACCATACTGTACCTTACATTGCCAGGACTTATTTATTTACAACTGGAAGTTTGTACCTTTTGATCTCCTTCACCCATTTTGACCCCCATCCCCACCTGCCAACTCTAGCAAACACCAATCTCTTATCTGTGTCTATGAGCTCTTTTTATAAGATTCCACATATAAATGAGATTATACGTTGTCTTTCTCTGATTTTTTTTCACTTAGCATAATACTCTCAAGGACCATTCATGTTGTCACAGATGGCAAGACTCCCTTATTTATGATGGCTGAATAATATTCTACTGCATATACACATTTTCTTTATCCATTCATCCATCAATGGACACTTAGATTGCTCCCATGTCTTGGCTACTGTAAATAATACTTCAGTGAACATGGGGGTGTATATATCTTTTTGAGTTAGTGTTTTAGCACAAGGGTTCCCGTTTTACCGCGTCCTTATCAACACGTTATTTCCTGGGTTTTTTTGATAATAGCCATTCTAACAGCTATGAGCTGATATCTCATTGTAGTTCTGATTTACATTTCCCTGTTAGTGATGTTGAGCACCTTTTCAGGTACTTGCTAGCCATCTCTATGTCTTTCTTTGGAAAAATGTCTATTCAGATCCTTTGCCCTTTTTTTTTTTGTGGTACACGGGCCTCTCACTGCTGTGGCCTCTCCCGTTGAGGAGCACAGGCTCTGGACACGCAGGCTCAGCGGCCATGGCTCACAGGCCCAGCCGCTCCGCAGCATGTGGGATCCTCCCAGACCAGGGCACGAACCTGTGTCCCCTGCAACGGCAGGCGGACTCTCAACCACTGCGCTACCAGGGAAGCCCCTTTGCCCATTTTTTAATCAGTTTTTTTTTTTTTTTTTTGCTGAATTGTATGAATTCTTTAAATCATTTGCAAATATCTTCTCCCATTTGGTAGAATGACTTTTCATTTTGTTGATGGTTGCTTTTCCTGTGCAGATATTTATCTTTTTGGATTCAGAAACATTAATATTCAAGTATAAACTACATTCTGTCATAGACTAACTTCAAAGACTAAGTGTTCTATTTCCTCTCTGTAGCTTAAAGTTTTCTTCTAAAATTTGTGCCAACATGTTTAGGTGTAGTCATAGGAAAAATACAACACCAGTTCTTATTCTACTTAGCTGAACTTAACTATGTGACTTGGACAAAGTCATATTACCTCCCTTAGGCTTGGTTCTTCATCTATAAAATTAAAGGGATGCAGGGATCCCATAGCGGGAGGAGAGGCAGAGAGGAGAGTGAGTATGCTTCACACAGCTTGTGCTGTTGCTACCAGAGAGCAAAGACTGAAGGGAAAAATGGGTGGGTGGAGAATAAGGGGCAGAGAAGAGACAGAGGGATAGGAGAAGGAGAATGTGAGAGAAAGAGGGATATGGTTTGAAAAGTACCTGTTTAAAGCTAGGAGAATATCATTAGTGATTTTAAGGAGAAGTAGAGTTAAAACAATGAACTTTACTATTCTGACCAGAACTTTGACTGAATTTTATTTTCCTATTAAGAAAAAATGAGGTACCAGATAGTAACCGAGCCTATGTTTTGAATATTTTAAACTTACCTTTATAAACACATTTAGTATATTCAGGGACGGTTACTAAATAACTGTTCTCTTAGCTTCGGAAAGAATTGCTTTAATGTTCTCAATTCTTTCATAACATATCTTTTTCCTTATATTTAATCCATAGGGACTTCCCTGGTGACACAGTGGTTAAGAATCCGCCTGCCAATGCAGGAGACACAGGTTTGATCCCTGCTCCGGGAAGATCCCAAATGCCGCAGAGCAACTAAGCCCATGCTCCACTACTGAAGCCCGTGCGCCTAGAGCCTGTGCTCACAAGAGAAGTCACTGCAATGAGAAGCCAGCACACTGCAACAAAGAGTAACCCCCACTCGCCACATCTAGAGAAAGTCCGTGTGCAGCAACGAAGACCCAACATAGTCAAAAATAAATAATAAAATAAATAAATTCAAAAAATATATTTAATCCATAAAGTTTCACACTCAATGCATTAAACAATAATTTATGAAGTTGCATGAATAATCTTTCACCAAAAAAAATAAATCATGAAAAAAATTAAAGGGATGGAAAGACATGTACTTTTGTTGCTTCCTAAAACCCCATTAAATGAGCCCTTCCACCATGTGAGGACACAGTGAGAGGTGCCAGCTATGAACCAGAAAAGGGCCCTCACCATGATGGTGCCTTGATCTTGGATTTCCTAACCTCCAGAACTGTAAGCAATAAAGTTCTGTGGTTTATATAGTTTTTAAAATTAAACTAAAATTTCTTAAGGCATAAAAACCACATGGACAAAGACAACAGGAGAGGGCAGTACCAACACAGCATTTTGGAAGCTGAAAAGCAGGTGGAGAAATGATACCTAAACCCAAAAAAGTAAAAGGCAAATTGCTTTACAATGCAGAATTCTCAAGTAGCTCAGGAATTTGGCAGCACCAGACAGGTATAAAATAGAGGTGAAGGTCAGGCTAAAACATGAGATCGACTGAAAGTCTGTTTAAAAAAGAGGTTAAATCCCCACCATGGGCAGATTCTATGATACTCATCCTCTTAAAAGGGTAAAATAGTTACTCTGTGGATGCCCAGTACAGTTGGGGCAACGGTAACATGCTGGAAACAGGGAGATTAAGTGAAAATGTATATCCCAGAAAGAAATGCAAAAAAGGCCAAGAGAAAACAATACAGAAAAGCTAAGAAAACTAGAGGACCAGTTCAGAAGATGCATAAACAAATAATAAGAGTTCCAGAGAGTCAGAACAAAGAAAAAAGAGAAGGGGAGAAAAAAGAAAACAGATCACAGTCAAAAGACCAACAATCAAAACAGCTTTATACTTCTCGAAAACAATTTAAAAAGCTACCAGAGAAAGGAGCAATATTTTTTAATTTTTCAAAGAACATGATTTCCTAGAATTCTATGTCAAGTCAAACTATCAAACAAATGTAGACATTTTTAGACATGTAAGAACTCAAAAAATTAATCTCCCATGTACTCTTACTGGGGGAGATGCTGTAATAGAATCAGTAAACCAAGAAAGACAACAGAAGAAGCAAAAGCACCACAAGGATGATGATGAAGATCCAGGATGTCAGCTATGCACTAAGCACAGAAGGCAACAACCAAACTGGAACAAATCAGAGGTTCCGGATTGAAACTGACAGAATATTTAATGCATCTAAATGTACTCAAAGCTAGTGAATATTGAAGAATTTGGGTGGAATTATGGATAGTACATAAAAAACTAAGCAAATACAAAAACAAGACATGGGGCTTCCTTGGTGGCACAGTGGTTGAGAGTCCACCTGCCAATGCAGGGGACACGGATTCGTGCCCCGATCTGGGAAGATCCCACATGCCGCGGAGCAGCTGGGCCCGTGAGCCATGGCTGCTGAGCCTGCGCGTCCAGAGCCTGTGCTCCGCAACGGGAGAGCCCACAACAGTGAGAGGCCCGCGTACCGCCAAAAAAAAGACAATCAATTTCAGGGAAAGTTTTGCAAGAAAGGAAAAATAATCATAGCAAATGGAACACCTCAGCTATGAATATGGTTTACATTATCATAATAATGTTAAGTACTCTATATTGATCTAAACAAAATTATGATAACTATATTGGGGGGTAGGATGATGGAAATGTGAACAGCGGAATAAGAAAGAATTAAATGTTCATCAAATAGTGAGAGGTAATGCCTAAAATATATGTAATGCTTAGAATTTTTTTAAAAAATCAGGAAGTAACAATACAGAACATTATTTAGAGATATGGAGGTAAATACCACAAGAATCGACTAAAAGAGAATGTATTAGTCGTAAGGAGTAAGGAATAGACAGAGTAGAGTAAGGAATACGACAGCAGGTTAAACTAGTATCTTTCATAAGAAGTCTTATTTTGATTCTTTAAACTATATGGATGTATTTTTTACATGAATAAAAATGATATAATTGAGTTAATTTTAATTTCCAGGGATAAGGCCCAGCCATGAAGCTTCTGAAGTGATTCCAAGATGCAGTCAGAGTTGAGAACCACTGATTCAGGATTCTCAAGCATATAACCTTCTTATACTAATAAGAAGACTATCAATAAATCCAAGGTAAGTTAGTGACTGAGCAAATTCCAACTAAAAAAATAAATAGGCTTGCTTTTTTAGTAATGCAGGGCCATGGAAACTAAATTTAAAATCCCAACGGGAATAAATCAGTAAAAGTATATAGCCAGGAAAAAGTACATCACACATATACATTATTTAATCATATGTTCAACAGGATTTGTAAGATGATCTAAGTAACCCAAAGAGGCAGAGTGGCAAAAAACCTTCATCTCAGATTGACAAGAATTAGGAATCTGAACCGATTTCTCTTACCATGGCTTATTATAAAAGGAAAAATACAATTGTCAATTTGGAGCCTCTAAGAAGGAAATAAATGCAACACTAAGCCACAGCAGGAACAACAAGCTTTTTTTTTTCCTGCACATTCATATGACATTCACATGTGTAATACATTCCTGTGGGCAAAATTAAAATTTTATTAAAGGATGTAACATGAAGCCATAGGTTACACTCAAATCCCAGTACAAAATATTACACCTCAACCCTACTTTCCCAGTGACTGTAACACAGTTAAGAATTGCTGGATAGGGCTTCCCTGGTGGCGCAGTGGTTGAGAGTCCGCCTGCTGATGCAGGGGACACGGGTTCGTGCCCCGGTCTGGGAAGATCCCACATGCCTCGGAGCGGCTGGGCCCGTGAGCCATGGCCGCTGAGCCTGCGCGTCTGGAGCCTGTGCTCCGCAACGGGAGAGGCCACAACAGTGAGAGGCCCGCGTACAGCAAAAAAAAAAAAAAAAAAAAAAAAGAACTGCTGGATAAGAAGTCTCCAGAACTTTAACAACCCTATAAAGCTGAAAATTTTATGTTTTTTGAATTTTAAAAGTTGACTCTCTCTCTCTCTATATATATATATAGGCAACTACATATTCAAATTACTTGTATGTGGTAAGAAAAAGGATTCTTCTTTAAAAGAGATACAAGAAAGAGGGCCTTATTTGTATATAGTATTTGTTTATAGTAATTTACCACTTTTCTTCACCATTTGACATGTGGCACCCCTAAAATTTCCTGTCTAGGTATTTTAAAAATTAGAATAAACAAAAATTTTAAAAATAAACAGTTCTGTTTTACCTGTGATGTACCATCCTTAGCTTCCTGAAAACGTTCGGCTATAAAAATATTATAAGCTGAGCGAGGTCTTTTCGGTTTTCCAAGCATCGTTAACTCCTAAGTAATAAAAATGGAAGAGTGAGATAAAGTTTTAACCTGAGACTTAATTTCACCTACAGAAAAACTTTATTCACTACTATGCATTAAAGAATGTTCTATAAAGTGAACATTATGATTCTTATATAAAGTATGTGATTGTTCCCTCTTGGGGTCAGAATTTTTATAGTAATGTTTTGAAAATTCTAATAGATTTTGTGAGTTATGTTTCATACAAAAACATTTCCTTTACATATTATTTTCATGGTCTCTGTGAACTGAATAACTGAGCACATATGTACAAAATCTTTTTGTACACCACCATCTCCTTGGCCAAAGCACTACATGTCTCCACCACAACTCAAGAACATTAGAGTATGTTTAATAATCTCTCATTTCATTTCCTTCCCTGCATGTCTCTCAACCTTTAACCCTCAACAGATATGTTAATTTCAATTCTTTTTACTAGGTATCAAAAGGGGTCAGGGGGATGCATTATCTAATGAAAGATATTGCATCATCTTAACTTATTTAGTTGCTGAATTTGATAGTAATTTGTAAAATGATGGAGCTTTTAATGGCAATTTGGTTACAGTCAATAACAAACCCAACTTTCATTCATAAGTAAAAGTAGGGCTTCTCTGATTTACATGTAGAGATCACTTTCTTGGCCCTGAACCTCTCAGTCAGAAAACTAGGCATTTTACAACTTAACTATGCATTTCCCCTTTTGTTTCTAGAGCTACTGGTAGGGATTTCTCTCCTAGGTGCTTCACCTGCAACTTCCTGATTCCCACACGTCTCACCTACTCTCTAACTAGTTGGAACTGGGAATCTAATGGAAAGAAAAATTCCAACAGAGAGAAAGAAAACACTCAGACTTCAGGTTTCCGGTTCCACACATAAGGAGTTTGGAAGTCACCACTCCATCCTAGCAAGTATAAAGCTGAACAGACTGGAAAATCAACAACTCCTCTTGGATGCACAGAAGAGAAGACACATGGCAAACTGCTGCCCCCAAGATTGAAGAGACAGACAGAGGGGTGAACACAGGGAGTCCAGGCTTACTGCCTCGACTGGGTCTTCGACTGCAGAGACTCAGGAATGGAAACCAGTGCCGGGGAGGAAACTGAACTGCAGTTAACAAACTGCTGGAGGCTCCATGCGGACAACTCTGAGAGTTACCCAGTCATAGGAAGGACCTCACATTGTGAGGTTTATCCCCAGGAACTTGACCAGATTCCAACAGTAAATATCAAGAAAAATCCCCTCTTGCTTTCAGCAGGATGAGAGGAAAAGGAAACATTTTGAAATGCCTGAGCATTTTATTATTCTTAACAAGGCCTGCCCTCAGGGGAAACTAGTTAATCAGAACCTAACCTGCTGGTATACTATCAGAGCCTAACTGACTTCAATGAAAGGAAATACCTGACTACAGCTTATTCTAGCCATCCTGCACCACCTACAAAGGGGAGAAAAAACTGAGAAACACTTGTGAACTTCACAGTGCCAAGCCATAGGCTCATTAAAAGACCAAGACCTAATCACAGGACTGTAGAATGCTTCCCTTGTCCCCATGCCTCACCACATTACTAAGGCCTACATACAGCATTTCTTTTTACCCAGCACATCATGTCGAGCTATCAAGAAAAAATTTCAAGGCATACTAAAAGGCAAAAAACCTAATTTGAAGAGACAAAGCAATCCTCAGAACTAGACATGGCAGGGATGCTGTAATTATCAGACCAGAATTTTAAAACAACTGTGATTAATATGCTAAGGATTCTCTTCAGCTTGCAAGAACAGATGGGCATTGTAAGCAGAGATGGAAATCATAAGAACCAAAAAGAAGTGCTAGAGGGACTTCCCTGGTGGCGCAGTGGTTAAGAATCCACCTGCCAATGCAGGAGACACGGGTTCGATCCCTGGTCCAGGAAGATCCCAAATGCTGCGGAGCAACTAAGCCCGTGAGCCACAACTACTGAGCCTGCACTCTAGAGCCGCGTGCCACAACTACTGAAGCCCACGCACCTAGAGCCTGTGCTCTGCAACAAGAGAAGCCACCACAGCGAGAAGCCCGCGCACCACAACGAAGAGTAGCCCCCCACTCGCCACAACTAGAGAAAGCCTGTGCACAGCAACGAAGACCCAACCCAACCAAAACTAAATAAATAAATTAAATAAGTGCACAATCATTTTTTTAAAAAAAAAAGAAGTGCCAGAGATAAAAAAAAACACTAACAGAGGGAATTCCCTGGCAGTCCAGTGGTTAGGACTCTGAGCTTCCACTTCAGGGGGCACGGGTTTGATCCCTGGTCAGGGTGCAAGCTGCATGGCGCAGCCAAAAAAAAAAAAGGATCCTCGAAAACCCAAAAGCAAAGAGAACAAAGACTGAAAAGAAAACATAACAGAATATCCAACAACCATGGGACAACTACAATAGGTATAACACACATGTAATGGGAATATGAGGAGAACAGAGAAAGGAACAGAAGAAATATTTGACTAGGAAACCCCTTATATCTGCCCAATCCTCATTTCTGGTCCTCCCCACTCTAAATACTGGTTTGGGTGCACTAAGGAGAAAGGGAGAGCAAAAAAGGGAGAGTAAACCCTAGTTCTCAATCCTCCAAATACCATCCCTATGCGGAGACTGTTATTTCTCACTCTTAGTATCTTTTCTGGCTTCCTTTTACTAATTGGATCAGCAGTCTCAGATTACTATCATTGACATGAAATTGGGTGAGTCCTCAACCCGAGTGCTAGGAGGGCTTAAGACATTAGGGTTAGGGAGAAAGATCCTAGCACCTCACATTAAAGGCTAGAATCTACTTTTCCAGAGAAATAGTTTTAACTCTGATGACCCTTTTCTATTGTATACGTACTGGACCAGCAAGTTCTCCACCTCACACCTAATACTACAGAAAGATGTAGTCTAACTATCGAACAGTGGAATTTATAATGGATTAATACCTTAAGCTGGAAACCACTAATTTTGAAACATGTGGGGTTTTTTTTAATGAGGAAAAACAGGATTTCATCCTAAAGGTACTTATTTGATTAGATACAATAGGCACTTTTAAAAATTGTTGAGTTAATTCAGTCTATTCAGCAATATTCAGAATAAAATTCACCATTACCTATAGAACAATTCAAATCAGTAGGTTATTCTAGACAAGACCCAGAAGCAAGATTCTTGCTATTCCTGATTTGGCTGTTTCACAACTCTGTTCCTACAGCTTTCATGCCAGTCCTAACTATATATCTTAAATTCAGATGCACCCAGAAGTAGCATAAAGGGTTTCCAAAACAGACTCAAAGGCAAGTGGTCCTAGTGGCAGAAGGGAACTATCCTATTTTTTCCTAACTAGAGTACACTTGATGACATTCTGCCATGTCATCAAAATAAGACAAAAACACCTATACTCATAGATATATATATTTGTTATTTGCCAAAGGAAAAGAATATTTCAATGATACTCACTCTCTTTTTTATTAACGCTTTCTTTTTTAAACGTTTCTGCATGATTTCTTTTTCCAAAGACACCAGCTGACTTGGAGTTAGTTGTTCTTTAATTCTGTTTATCTCTTCTTTGTATGCCTGCCAGTCTGTCCTGTAAGCATCTTCATACGTCTATAAATAGAAAACTCATATAAGAAGTCAATAAACTGTTGTTGACTAATTAAACATAGCACACCTGTCAGAGAAAGACAACTGCATGACTTCAGTTGGTGGTTAAAGACAGCCTTAACCACCAAGTGAAAAATGTGCTCTTGGATCACATTTATAAGTCACATATTTTTCATATACATGATTACTGAGGTGAGAGTCCAGTAATTAGCCTTCAACCTCAAGTTGCTGCCAACCCTTCATCGCCACTCCCATACATCCATATTCTCATCATTTATGTGGATCAGAACGTATGAAGTTCCTTTGTAGATAATGGATGTTAAAAAAAAAAACTCTGGGTCATCTGGTAACTTAAAGGACATGACAGTTGTTCTTAACTACAGAATAACTGGTCAGCAATGTTGAAAACTTATATGCTTACCTTTTTCTCTGCATCAGGAAGTTCCCTCCATAGCTCAGCGATTTTTTTAATTAGCTCTGAATTTTTCGCATCTATGAAATGAAATAAAGTAAAAATTGATGTCACAATTTTATGTCTCAGGATCAATTTCTAAAGACTTCCAGGAAAGCATAATCCATTAGCTCTAAAATTAAGTATTTTTACAGATACCTCTATACCACACAACTTAATACAATGATTTAGCTTTTTTCTAACCAACTAATTTAAATACGATAAATAATTTAGTATTTTCTAACATTGTTAAAGTCTGTTATCTAATAATTAGGGATTATCACTTACCACCAAAATGGTCTTCAGAAATTGATTACTAGTTTAAGTCATTGCATAATCAGTGTCTACAAGCTTTTTACTTCACATTTCAATCAAAACATTTTTCATTTTTTCCAAGTCTTTCAGGAATTATTAAGTTCATTAAACCTGACTAAACAACAAAATATAGTCTTGATTCATGTAACACCACCTTGTATATCAATTACAGAAATACCATTTGCAAACAAACTAAATTATACTAAAACCAATTCATTATTCCCCATTGCCTTCCTCATCTTAACTGGAATGACAGGGTAAAAATGATTTAACAAACCACTTGTTAGTTTCAACTCCTACATTTTAAAAGATGTGAGTACTGAAGCATGTCTCTTAAACCAGTTCTTTATAAGGTAAGACTATTAACAGCTCATTTGATTTTCACAAGTGCCCTGTGATGTACTGCATGTGAAAAGGCTTTAGAAGTCATAAGCAAAGGTCAGCAATTACTAATTTAGTCATTATCTTTACACTGTAACCTAAATAAAGACCCACACCCTTTCTAGGGAGTCAACAAACCTCCTAACTGGAAATCTTTCAGGAACTCAAGAACTGACTTTCAGTGAAAAAGCTCCTGAAATTAACAGTAATTTGTGTAGAGCTTTAAAGTTTACATAACATGTCCACATAAGTTATTTCATTGCAACTTTATAAATAATTCCCAGTGGCAGAAGCAGGAGCTAAGCAAAAGGTAAAATGATTCATCAATGGTCCTCTGGGCCAATGGCAAAAAGGCCCAAAATTCAGCTTTTTCATCCTCTTTCCTGGGTGTTTTCCACTCTGCATGCTATTTTAAAAATAACTTTCACTAGTTCTCAATTACATTTAAAGCATTTTTATTTGGTAAAAAATATGTTATACCTATTTTACAGAACATCAAACAGAATGGTTATGTTTCTGCATTCACTGGATGCTTTGGTAGAGAAAATCAAGTTTCCAATTTAACTGCTTAGTGGCCTCTTTATTACATCAAAGAAGAGTATATAGCCCAAACTCCTCACCTGGGTTCTGAGCTTTAAATATGGGTAGCTGTTCTTTAGAAAAGCGAACGTATGAAGTCATAGGTTTCTTTGGATAACCAATGAAGTTAGATGAAAACCATCTTGGTACATTCGCAAAACTACATACAAATAAAAAGAAAATACCATTGTTAAGCATTTAAGTGCCCATATTCGTAAGGATCTGAACACAGATGCCAAACAAGATGTCATCAAGATGCTATATATCTGACACCTTCGACAAGAAATATAATGACATTTAAAATCCTGTCCTATCCAGAGGCAAAAGCTTGCAAAACTTAAATCTCAAAGCCCTTACCTCCTAGGAAGGTAAGACAGTGGAGGAAAGCGTGTACACCCCAGCTCCTGGGCCCCGCCTCCTTAATGCCTAGATGAAGGCAGGAGACTCTTGGAGCGACTTCAGAGGGGACGCCGAACCGGGTGCTCCAAGGTTAGACAATAAAAAGGGGCGGGGAGGAGGGGAAAGGTAGCCGGAAGCAAGGCACGGGGTACTGATGCAGTAAGGCCTGGTCTCAAAGCCACCATCCCCGTGGTAAGGTCGAGGTCTGAATCACAGGGCCAACTCGGCCCTGACTTTTTAGAAGGGGCAGAAAACGGAGAAAAGCGTCTACATTCCAACCCCAGGGGGTCCTGAGCCCTGCCGCCTCCGGAGGCGCAGGCGAGCAGTCCTACCTGAGAGGAGAGCGCAGTCGACTGCCACATCCCGCACAGAGGTCCGCTCCTGACTTTCCCAGAGCAATCAGCACGCCCCACACGCCCCGGAGAAGCGCCATTGCATCCGCAGACGAAGCACTGACCAGGCGCCAGTCTCGTACAGCGCCCGGGCACAATAAAACAACTCCAACAAGGACGACTTGAACCCGCGAGCTAACCCCCAAACTTGCTATCAGGCCCGCCACTCGCAAGGCACTATGGGACGTCGGTTAACATCCGGTTTAGATGCGGGCGGGGCAAGGAAGAAGGCGCGGGCGCCGTAGTGGGTTCCTTGGTGGGCGGGACTACGAAGAAGTAGGCGGAACTCGGGGGCGGAGAAGGGAAACCGCCGCACGGCTCAGCAGTTCCTCGAGGGGACGCTGCTGAGTCGCCTCTGCCCCCATCCGCAGCCCGCCCTCCGCAGCCAGTTCAGCCGCTGGCCCAGGAGGCTGAAGGAGGCACGGCAGTGGCCTCACCCGGACACTGTACTGGCTGGCCTGTGACGACAGGAAGGACTAGTACGTAACAGACAATTTTACCACAGTGTAGCTGTGCCGCCCACGCTTCATTGAGGTCAGGTTGCTGGGTGCTACGCGCCCAGCAGAGTCCCTCAGTTCAAGCAGGAGCTGGAGCTCAGAGTCCAAAATTACTGCCGAGGAGGGGGATGGGGCATGGTTGCAAACCTTAAAATGCAGATTCCCAGGCCTTGCAGCAGAGCCAGATTCAGTATGTCTGTGTGGGTCCCAGGTTCCTCAAGGTTTAACAAGTTCTAATGCCAGTGGTAATGGGACCACATTAAAGCAATACCGATCCGGACCATCACCCCATCCACTGTCACTACCGCTGTCGCCGTCTTCAAGCTTGACATCCAACCCCTGCTTAATTTGTGTGGAGGAGACTTTGGCTAGTTAGTTGTCCAGAGACTAGAGTTCTAGCCTCAGCATTAACGTCTTGATCCGGGAATGTCGCATCCCCTCTCTAGGATTTAATTCCCCCACTGCAGCTGAGGACGCTGGACTACGTCAGCGTTTTCCCACCCAAAGCCCTGAGAACGTGTGACAAGTATGCCTTGAGATTTTTTCTTTTTTTTAATACATTTATTTATTTTATTTATTTACTTTTGGCTGTGTTGGGTCTTCTTTGCTGCATGTGGGCTTTCTCTAGTGGTGAGCGGGGGTTACTCTTCGTTACAGTGCGCGTGCTTCTCATTGCGGTGGCTTCTCGTTGCGAAGCACAGGCCCTAGAGCGCGTGGGCTTCAGTAGTTGTGGCACGCGGGCTCAGTGGTTGTGGCTCATGGCCTCTGGAGAGCAGGCTCAGTAGTTGTGACTCACAGGCTTAGTTGCTTCACGGCATGTGGGATCTTCCTGGACCAGGGCTTGAACCTGTGTCCCCTGAATTGGCAGGCAGATTCTTAACCACTTCTTCTTGCCACCAGGGAAGTCCTGCCTTGAGATATTGATAGATGTGCTGTACAACCATTTTCCATGTGGACAATGGCATGAAGAAGATTGGGAAGACCTAAACTAAAGCTATGGAAGGGTCCTTCTAGCTCTCACGTTCCATTTATTTCAAAGATAGCCACCTCCTGAAACAGCCTTTCCTCTGTTGGATAGCTTTGTTAGAAAATTCTTACCAGTGTAATATTGAGCTGAGAGTCTGTAGCTTTGAAACATTGATCCTTCGGTGCCATAGAAAATTAAGCCCACTTCTTCTTTTAAGTGGTAAGCAACTATCACCACTTCCTTTTCACAGATTCTCAGGATTGAAAGGGACCTTCCGGGTCATCTGTTCAAACCTCTCACCCTGTCATGGAAGAAACAGGGCTGGGTTGTATTGTTTGTTTTTTTCTGAGTACATACTATGTACAAGACCACAAACAAAAATAGACACAGCATTCTCCCCACCTGCAGTGAAAACTAGTGGCAGAGGCAAAGAAAGGAAGAGTTGCAGTACAGTGTCAAGATAAAGGTAAGTATAGGCTAGAATTCCTTATAATTACATTTTAGCTAATTTCTGAAATAATTTTTCTTTACATTTTTCTAGAGTGTTTTTATTCTTTCAGATGTTTGATATAAAGTTAAACTTCTTTTGGATATTTAAAAAGCTTTTTGTTGTTTTAAAGTGTCATTTTCATAAATCTTGCTATAAAGTTCTTATAAATCTGATCTATAACATTTCTGTTTTCATCAGATTCCAGTATTCTTTAAAACTCATATACATTGCAGTGATAATTTTATTCCAAACTCAGCATTTACACAGAAAATATAATTCTACCTACTTACTCACATTGTCTTTGAACAAAAAGGCATATGGCTTCATGTATATTTACTTTATAAAACTTGAAGACTTTTCCAGGGTTCTGTCCCTTTATTTTGTTTTAAAATTTCATCTGCTCCCAGTGTTTCAGTCCCAACTAACTTCAACTATCAGTTACATCCTCATGGTTCCCGATTTCATATTGAATCCAGATCTCTCCTTTTACTCTCACATCTATTGGGTTGGCCAAACAGTTCGTTCAAGGTTTTCTGTAGCCGTAAAATTTTACAGCAAACCCGAACGAACTTTTTGGCCAACCCCAATATATAGCCACTGGCATCTTTACCATCACGTTTCACAGAATTCACTATCTTTCCCCTATCTTGAACTCCTTCTCTTGGTAAGAGGCACCAGTATCCCATTGGAATCATGGAAGCCAATAACTTGATAAACTATTATATAATCTCCCTCATTCACACTCCTCACCCATCAACCAACTAATGATAAGTATTGCTGATTCTATTTCATTAGCCCCTCTAGTAAGTATTTCCTCCTCTTCCATCACATTGCTATAGCTTTTTTTTTTTTTTTTTTTTTTTTTTTTTTTTTTTTTTTTTATGCGTTACGCGGGCCTCTCACTGTTGTGGCCTCTCCCGTTGCGGAGGACAGGCTCCGGACGCGCAGGCTCAGCGGCCATGGCTCATGGGCCCAGCCGCTCCGCGGCATGTGGGATCCTCCCAGACCGGGGCACGAACCCGTGTCCCCTGCATCGGCAGGCGGACTCTCAACCACTGCGCCACCAGGGAAGCCCCTGCTATAGCTTTTGATCAGGCCAGTAGTGTGTTGGTAAATCAGCTTTCTGAAAAGAGAGCCCTAATTTGTAGTTTTTGCTGAGATCTATGGTGTAAATAAATACTCGCATGGCTGATTTCAAACCACCAACTGAATGTCACTGAACCTGAAGTTGGGAAGAGATATATATCATTGGCTTTTTAAGCCAGTACCAGTCAGCTCCTGTATGCCACTGGTTCACAATGGCTCTGCTATCTTTTCCCAAAATCTTACAGTAGTTTTCCTACTTTCTTTCTTTTTTTGGCTGCGTTGTGCAGCCTGTGGGATCTTAGTTCCCAGACCAGGGATTGAACCCATGGCCCCTGCAGTGGAAGCACGGACTCTTAACCAGTGGACTGCCAGGAAAGTCCCCAGTTTGCCTACTTTCAGTCTTACTTCCCTCCAAACCATATTTCACACTGTCACCAGGTCAGTCCTTCTAAAAGGCAAATCCCATTCATTCATTTGTTCATGAAGTATGAATGGAGCAGCAGCTCTGTGCCAGGCAGGCAATGATCACATTTCGGTACTTGAAATCTTCAGTGGCTCATGATTACCCACAGAATCAAGTTTAAATTCTCATATATGGCATGCAAGTCCTCCATGAACTGGCCTTTCTCCTCCCTCTAAAGCTTCATTCCTCCCTTCACCTTTGCTTGAAATAGTTTATTATTTAAATATCCATTTCTTGTCTGTTAATAAATACATCAAAGCACTTCAATTTGGCTCTGAGTTTACCATTGCATTTTGTGTGATATGCCAAAGTTATGGAAATTACTGGATAAGCATACAGACTTAGAAGTTAGATCTAAGTTCAAATCCCGTGCTTGTTATTACCTGTGTGACCTTGCTAAATGACAATCTCTCTGTCCCAGAGTTTTCCTGTCTGTGAAATGGGAACAGTGATAGTTGATTCTTAGGATTGTTATGAAGATTAAATTAGACAGTGTATAAAAAGTTCTTACTACAGTCCCTGACACAGAGTAAAAGCTCAATAAATAATAGCTATCTTTTTTTTTTGACCATGCCATGTGGCGTGTGGGATCTAGTTCCCTGACCAGGGATGGAACCTGTGCCTCCTGCATTGGGAGCACAGAGTTTTAACCACTAGACTGCCAGGGAAGTCCCAACAGTGGTTATCATTATCCTTACATTATTCATAACACTTATTATTAGCTTCTAAATAATTATAGATGTAGTATGGATTGTATCCAAACAAAAAAGTCATATTTGCATCACAGCCCTGTCTTTTATTTTGTCATTTCCTCTCCCGATTAAATAACATATGAATTATATACCAGCATTGCTCCTCCCTTCCTATTGAACTTTTAACATTTCTTAATTATTAGTGGTGTTTTGAGCATAAACACTATGGTAGGTGATGAAAAATTAAAACAACACACACTTAGGTTGGAATCGTTCTTTAATGTTTTCAGAACATCTTTATATAACTGTATTTGATTATATGATTCACAAATTGAAGAAGTAGACAGAGCAAGTATTATCATGATCATGGTTCCCAATTTACAAATGAGAGAAATTAAGTTCAGAAAGCCCATGTCACAATGTTACAACAGTTAATAAGATGTGGAAATGATCACCTGGTCTTCCAGTTCATTGTCTTGCACTTTTCCCATTATATCAGACTATCCCTCAGACTCAGTCAACACATCGCATCATTCCAGCCCCAAATATCTTCCTTGGATCTTCTAGACTATGTGAACTCATATCATTTATTTGTGACATATCATATACCCTCTGGTTGTTAATCTTTTTTTATGTGTACATATTTTTTTCCTCAATAGATGGTAAGCTATACTTGAGGACAAGACTAAGTCTTATGCTTCTTTCTGTCCCCTATAATACTAGCATAGTACATTGAGCATGACAAATGGATGGAGGGAGGGAGAGAAAGAGAGAGAGGGAGATTAAAAAATGTAAAAAGATTAGTTTTGCACAAATAATTTATATACAAATTTGGCACCACAGAAAACAGCAGCTACCTGTTAGAAGTGTCATTTGCCAATAGGAGGGACAGTTATGTGTGTCGATGGGAGCAATGTAAAATTTGGGAACATATGTATGAAAGCAATGATCATGGTTTATTGATATTGCACACTCGTAAAGCTGAAAGTAGCACCAATAAATAGCAGCAGCAGCAGTCAGAGACCACGATAATTCCCTGGTGAATAAGAGTTAGATCCATAGTTATCAGTTGAAGAAAAAACTATTCCTAAGAGAAAGCAGTCTTGCTTTTGTAATTATAATGGACAAATAATCCAGCTACAATAGGAACAATCACCTAGTAGGTTTAGCATGAGGAATAGATGTAATTCTGAACTCATAAGTAAAATATATTTCTAGAAATAAGGTTATACTATAAACACCACATCTAAAGACAGTGTACTCACCAGCAATTAAATAGCACTGTGATAGGCATTGGAAATGGTACAAAAAGGGTAAGACATCGTTCCTGTTTCAACAAGTTTACACTTTGGGGAAATAAAGTATAAACACACACAAGTTATAAAAGTATAACAATTCTTTGCAGCAATATAAGAAAAAAATTATAATCTGAATATCTCCTAACTTTCCTGTAAATCAAGATTTTAATAAAGTATGTGAAGAAAACTACATGTATAATTTTTTCCTTCAAACCATTTTCATTCACTTAGGGTCTGTTATCACCTCACAGCAGTTTGCCTTTTAAAACAGTACACATGCCGTGCAGTGCAGCCAAAACATAAAAAACAAAACAAAAACAAAAACAAACAAACAAAAAAACCCCAACAGTGTACAAAATGATGGAAAGGAGAGAAAAATTCTAAAGAAAGATCTATTGCATGTTAATAGTTCCCAGATATCTAAATTAGTTTATGAATTACTTCTCAATTAGAACAAGGTATGCAACCTTAATTATTAAGAGGGTATCAGAGGGGCTTCCCTGGTGGCACAGTGGTTGAGAGTCCGCCTGCCGATGCAGGGGATACAGGTTCGTGCCCCGGTTCGGGAAGATCACACATGCCGCGGAGCGGCTGGGCCCGTGAGCCATGGCTGCTGAGCCTGCGCGTCCGGAGCCCGTGCTCCACAACGGGAGAGGCCACAACAGTGAGAGGGCCGCATACCGCGAAAAAAAAAAAAGGTATCAGAGTTATTTTTAGCCATTGCTATAGCAGTATTATGCAAAATAAATATAGGTTTTCTATTTTAAAGCTGATTCTATGAGTCAGCAGGAGGAAGGACAAGTAAAATGGATAACTATAATTTTATGCAAATTATAAAACCCAAATTCATATTGCTGGATATTCCTGTAAGCCAAATTAAAGAGTGGAAGAAATTCAGAATGATTATATTGAGGGAATAATGCTATTAATAAACAGAATAACCTACCTTGTCTGCCCTCCCATTTTAAAACACTGGATCAATACAAATGGTAATAATTATAATTTATCACTCAACTACATGGCAAGCATGTTAATATATTTTGCTTCTAATCCTTTCATAAATCCTACAAAGTGGAATTATTTGTATTGTACAGGTATGAAAACTGGTATTCAGAGAGAGATATATAGGAAGGATTATCTTCCTTGTTGCATCTTGTTAAAAATTTCCACCTATGAATCCACAGTTTGCAGCTTTGAAATTATATTTGACTCTATGTAAGTGTAATATAGGCAATTCAGTCATGAAGTTGCCATAGTTTTTTTGTTTTTGTTTTTTTTTCTGCCTGCACTGTTCAGCTTGCAGGATCTTAGTTCCCTGACCAGGGATCGAACCTGTGCGGCCCTGCAGCATAAGCGTGGAGTCCTAACCACTGGACCGCCAGGGAATTCCCAGTTTGTTTGGTTTTTTTAATATTCCCTTACATTTTATTGTTTCTTTTCTATCCTTGTAAAGACTCCTTCTTGGGACTTCCCTCATGGTCCAGTGGTTAAGAAAGACTCCACACTACCGATGCAGGGGGCCTAGGTTCGATGCCTGGTCGGGGAACTTCATCCCACACGCCGCAACTTAAGAGTTCAAATGCCACAACTGAAAGATCCCACATGCCGCAATGAAGATCCCACATGCTGCAACAAAGACCCGGCGCAGCCAAATAAATAATTTTTAAAAAACAGTTAAAAATGACTCTTTCTTGACTTATTTAATTTGTGCGTTGCTAAAAATAACATCTGAAGTTCCTTTATTTCCTCATTCATTCAGTCATTCAGGCTTGAATTTTTAAAAACTATACACACACATATGCATGTGTGTGCATGCATAAAAAGTGTGCAAAATAATACACACAAAATTGGGTTTAATGGTGATTATACCTTAGTATTGCAGGAATGAGTAGATGGTACTCAATTTTTACTTTATATAGACCTGTATTGTTTTACATTTTTTTCCAAAATACAACGGTAATATTTATCATTTTAAATATATTTTTAAAAAAGACTCCATTCCTAGTAGAAGCCAGTACTATGCTAGATACTGCAATAAGTTCTAAAAATACAAAGGTGACTAAGGCATGATCCATCTGTTTAAATCTGCTGGGAGAGTAGGGAATGGTTTCATAGAGTAGGTGACATTTGAACTGTTTTTTTCAAGTGAGGAAGGGTGGAGGTGCTTTCCAGAAAAGGGAAACAGTATGTGCAAGTCACAGATATGCATGAGGGCATGGTGTCCTTAAGAAGACAAAATATATGTGAAAAGGAGTAGTATGAGACAAGTCTAAAGAAGTTGGGTGGCATTAGGTTGTGAAGGGCTGTGTGTAATATGCTAAGGAGTTTGTTAGCAAAAGATGGACAAATAACTTTTTAGGCAGCTTAAACTCATTTTTAGAAAAACCTCTTTGGTAGGAGCACTGAGAGTGATGGAAGTGAGGAGACTGTAAAGAAGGAGGTAAATTAGGAGGTTATTGCTATGATTCAGGAAAGAGGTTGAGATTCTGAACTAAGATTCTGCCATGGCTCATATGCCAAAGGCATTTCTAGTACAATCAGCAGGATTTCATTCACAGGTGGAAGCCAAGACTGATTCCGAGGATTCTAGTATGACAAATTATTCCAATTCCAATTCTACACTCTGCTAAATAAATAGCCCCAAACGCATGCTTTTATTACATCATTTTGTTGATTAAAAACTTACACTGGGGCTTCCCTGGTGGCGCAGTGGTTGAGAGTCCGCCTGCCGATGCAGGGGACACGGGTTCGTGCCCCGGTCCGGGAGGATCCCACATGCTGCGGAGCGGCTGGGCCCGTGAGCCATGGCCGCTGAGCCTGCGCGTCCGGAGCCTGCGCTCCGCAACGGGAGAGGCCACAACGGTGAGAGGCCCAAGTACGGCAAAAAAAAAAAAAAAAAAAAAAACTTACACTGATCTGGAACCTAGAAAAATGGTACAGATGAACCGGTTTGCAGGGCAGAAATAGAGACACAGATGTAGAGAACAAACGTATGGACACCAAGGAGGGAAAGTGGCGGGGGCTGGTGGTGTGATGAATTGGGAGATTGGGATTGACATACATACACTAATATTTATAAAATAGATAACTAATAAGAATGTGCTGTATAAAATAATAAAATAGAATTTTTAAAAAAAACACTGATTTCTTACAGGCCATCAAATCAAGTTTTCACATCTAATTAATCTGCCTTCTCCACCTAATCTTTTCTCTCAATTGCACATAGACCAAGGCCATTTTCACTTATTTTTACTTTCTTTGGTTTCTCTTACTTGAATGATTTTTACTTTATTATCTTTGGTTTCTCTTACTTCCCCACTTAAATATGCCATTTAAAATCTTAAGTATCATGAGGCCCAGTTCATTCATTTATTTATTCAATAAATATTTGAGCTCTTGTGGACCAGATACTGTACTAGGTCCCAGGGAGTCAAAAATGATAAACACTAAGGATCTCATGGTTAGTGATACTGATAATACAGCATGGTAAGGGCACTTTTAAAGGGTAAGGACACTCCACACTGGGGTAGAGTGATGTCAGCACTATGGCTGAATAAGTTGACCCTTGCTTGCGCCCTACCCCCAACAAAAATTTGGCATCTATCTATGGACAGAAGTGCCTTTGTGAGAGCTGTGAGCATCTCTGCCAAGGGATCTGGGAGGAATCTTGCCCACCTGTGCGTTGAGTAACAGACATACGGAACGTGGTCCTGGTCCTGGCTGTGGACCCTGCAGTGGCCCATGAACTGGCTCCAGCCCCTCATAGCCACAGCCCAGGAACTCCTGCAAAACACTGTCTTAGACAATCACTTATGGATGAAAGAGCCATTGTGGAAGTCCAGGTTTCCAGCAGTGAACTTCCTGGACAATGTTGAAGCAAAAAAAAAAAAAAAAATACAAGTTTGGATACATCGGAGAAGGTAAAAGAAATAGTTTGACTTTACTGCATCAACCCTCTCCCAAAGACAGCACAGCTTAGGGCCAAAAGAGATCCTCTGAGCCTGTGATATCTCTAACAAGGGCAAGTGAGAGTGTGTGAGTGACCACCTGGCCTCCCAACTGTGGGGAACACAGAAAGGAGCTCATTTCTCTCTCAGCGCATACATAATACTGAATCATGAACTTCAGGACTGGGGAGTGGGAAGAGGCTGGGATAGAATTCTTGGAGGACATTAATGGGACACGGCTCACACTATGTTGTGGACTCCATCAAGAAACCATAGCTGCTGGGGACACATCACCCATGGTCCCCCCATCTGGTCCATCTCAGAAGAAATGGAAAAGCTGATCCTAAAATGCATTTTGAATCACGAGGGATGTGAATAGGACAATATTGTAAAAGAACAAAGTTGGAAAATCCACTTCTTGATTTCGAAAGTTACTATGCAGCTACAGTCATCAATGTAGTGTGGTGTTAGCATAAGGCATACAGGTCGTTAGAACAGAGTTCAGAGACCATAAAAAACCTCTAGGGTCAGCTGATTTTCGACAAGGGTACAGAGACCTTTTCAAGGGGAAAGAACAGTCTTTTCAACGAATAGTGCAGGCCTGATTTTTAGAAGGGCTTACCAGGTTGGCCTTCAGCTGGCATCTAGGAATATGGCTTTTAAAACTTTCCCTATGTGACATAAGGTTCTATCTGCTATGCTAGCCTGACTAGACTTTTTAGATAAACAATGTGATTTCAGTGAACACCTGCTTACCTTCTGGGAGCCTGGAGTTTTGGTGGGCAAAGGGTGCCTACATGGTTTAGCCCCTATTAAAACCCCTGAACTTTGCATTTCAAACAGGCTTCCCTGAGCAGAAACACTGTGCCTGTGTTACTGCATTTCACTGTTGGAGGGAGAGTGAGCTCTGTGTGGCCCCTTCAGAGAAAGCTTCATGGTTTCCTTCATGATCTGTCTTTTCCCCTTACCGAGGGAGCTGTATATCTGCTGTGTCGCTATAATAAATCTTAGCTGTGAGTATGAACATATGCTTAGTCTGGTGACTTCTTCTATTGACACACTGAATGTGTGGGTGGTCACTGGACCACCTAAACGGGTGTATCAGGAGTGCTTACACAAGTGGTGTCACAACTGTTCCCCACAATATGTATATTAATTTTACAATAAAATCTTACATGCAACTCACAGTGATCTTTTGCACTAAAAAGATTTTAACAAAAGCAAGCAAATGATATGAGGAAGCATAGCTCAGAACATGTGCCATCATAATAAAAACAACTTCCTCCTGGGGTAAGAAAGGCACATTCCTCCCTCTACAACAGTAGAACCTAAGAGAGCGCTAAGTTTTTTTTTAAAATGTATCTTATAAAAATGCCTCCAAGTGCTAGAACTTTTAGGTGAATATTCCCTCTTCCTATTAGTTCAGTTCATTTACAATTTAAAACCACATTCTTACATATATAACAGGATAATGAGAGCAGAAATTTAAATGTAACATGATACAAATAAGTGATAAAACACTATCGTGTTACAAATTATTTCTATTACCCAAAACGTCAGCTGTCTACATATTTTCAGTTATCACTACTACTGAAAAAACTCCTGGTCAAAGTGTATCAATATACAGTTTAGGAGTTTGCAGATGTCAGTACAAAAAAAAAAAATTTTTTTTAGAAATGACTAGTTATCTATACAGATGAATTTTTACAAGTGAAATTAGATGAATCTCTACCTGCTGCCCTGTTTGTAAAACACAACTGTCAGAACAGGCAAAGAGAAGCACTGTAAAAAATTAGAACTTTCACAAATAATATGCATTACATTTTAGGGCTATTAAACTGCAATTAAACGTCTGCTTTAAAGAAAATTTTTGGCATAGTTTACATTGATAGAGTGCTAGAAGTAAACTTTTAAAATTCATGTTTGTTATTTTATTATGTTAATAACCACAAAAGATTTAAACAAACTAAAAAGATAAGTGCTGTATCTTAACAGACCAAAGTCAACTAAAAAGATAAGTGCTGTATCTTAACAGACCAAAGTCAACAATTTGAATACACTGAAGCTATATGGCCATGGCTAGAGTATTAATCACATTTTCCACGGCTAGTCCTAATAAAAATGAGTAACAGGACCAATGATTCTACTACAGAACTCAAATTTTAAAACATAGGACTGGACTCTGAATCCAGTTCAAAATGACTACCAACAAAGGGACAGGATATAAATAGCTTCACCAAGAATCTCTCTTAATCGGAGAGGAAAATTCATTTCCCCAATCTTTCCACCTTAAAAATACAGAACTGAGAGAGCAGGATTCTGTGAAACATCAATGACTGGAATCATGTACAAAGAAGATAAACATATCATTGTGATAAAATAATGAGAAATGAAAAACTACATGTGGTATTGTTTTCATTAAGTTTTAAAAAAAGTTACTCTTTTTATTTTGGGCTGCATTGGGTCTTCGTTGCTGCGCACGGACTTTCCCTAGTTGCAGCGAGCAGGGGCTACTCTTCATTGCAGTGCGCGGGCTTCTCATTGCGGTGGTTTCTCTTGTTGCGAAGCACGGGCTCTAGGTGCGCGGGCTTCAGTAGTTGTAGCACGTGGGCTCAGTAGTTGTGGCTTGCGGGCTCTAGAGCGCAGGCTCAGTAGTTGTGGTGCACGGGCTTAGTTGCTCCACGGCATGCGGGATCTTCCTGGACCAGGGCTTGAACCCGTGTCCCCTGCATTGGCAGGCGGATTCTTAACCACTGCACCACCAGGGAAGCCCCAAAAGTTACTCTGAATATTAACTCTTAGGGTTGCCCTGGTGCTTTGTGTTTGTGTTTCTCACCTAATACCTTTTGATCCTTTGAAATTGCTTAACTGACAAAGTAAATTTAAAATTTTCCCTAACAGAGTTCATGGAGGGGTGGGGGTATAACGTAAAGCAAAAATGAATAATTGTATATGATTTACATATGCATGTGTAAAGCTTGTTCAGGAATTAGAGATAGTTGGGGGGATGAGCGTGAGGCTACCCCTTACAGCCTGTATCATGGATTTATTGTATGTGGCAGTTACGAGTGTTCAGAATCCAAGACTTCAAGAGGTAGGATCGTAAAACTCCAAAAGACTTTCCATTTTCCTCACTCCCAGGAGGTCCTTAAATTAATGGTTGATTTATGGAGGAAGGTCCTTGGCTTCGGATTTACAGTTAGGTAACTGATGTACCCTTTGTTAGAATTAAACAAAACAACAAACCCAAGATACTGATCTGGCTGATCATTATGCCATTGCTGAACTTCTAAGATTTTTAAATTAATTATGAGAACTTGTGCTCACTCCTCAAGAGACTGGTTGTACAATTCAGATGTAAGCAAAGGCAAACAGAGTTAGAGTGTTAGGCAAGTTTCAAAACTTTAATACAGAAAAAAAAAAGACATTTCCAAAAATAAATGCCACACAAAAGTTTTTTAAAAAGTGAAAGATATTCAAGAAACAAAACCCTTTATTATCAAAATATACTAAATACTTAAATCTAATGACGTTGAGTGTTCAAATTCTGGGCCAATGTAGCTTATAATAACATAGTAGTATTCTTCATGATATGGCTGTTTCAAGACATCACTTAATATAGTTACTTTTTAAACCTATATTTTCTTAAACATCCATTTCACAATTCATTTAATTATTTTACATTCATTTATAAAAACACATTTTTTAACAATGGGTTATTTTGTGCTTTATAATAATGAACCATGGTAAAATACTTAAGTGATTTACATTCTTTGCTAATGACTACACCCATCACAGATTTTTGTACACTTATACAGCTACTGAAATAATCAGAAGAGCTACAACTCTTCTTAAAAATGACACTCAAGTTTGGTAAGCATGCTAATAATTAGAGACATTTTTTTCCAAGTTAAAACATTAGAACTTTCTAGCTTTCTTTAAAATCTGCAAAGATAACCTGCTCATTTAAATCATTTTAACTGACAATTTATAAAACAGAGGGAAAGTGTCATTTTAGAATTTTCTGCATAACTTCTATGGTAAAAAATGGATGTCCTCTTTCAAACTGTGATGGCATTAAAATTCTATTTTAGAAATTCTAGATTTTAAAATGTTAAGAAATACAACGTCAGTTATATCTAGAGGGGCATTTTAATGAATTAACCTAATTATTCTTCAGGTCTATAAAGACTTTTCTTCAATGTAGGTGACACTGTCTTACATTCATCTCAGTACCTTAGAAAATAATTCATTTTAGATGTGATCCAAGACAAATGCCAACATATCCTAAATTCTTTTCAATAACAAGGGACCAGTGTATATCATCCTCTAGATTGACAATTTAGTAAACAGATATCTATACAAACCTAAAGCAATAAAATTTATATAATTAATGGTGATTAGTGCCAAATACAACAGACTTCATTCTTACAATTTGGAATTAATTTCCATGCAAAATTTTATATAGAGTATTGATCCTTACTTATAAAGTAATTTTTTATCTTTTTAAGTAATCAAGACAAATAGTAGAAAAAGCATTTTATTTAAATGGAAAAAGCTACATTAAGATCTGTAAAAGGTGTCAATATAATATTGCCTATACAGAAAAAAATTCTGATGTGAATAGCAACAAATAAAAGTTACACGTCTTCCTACTTAGCAGTGCAATTAATTCACATTGTAATAAAGTTAAGTCAAGTATAACAAAATCAAAACAAGTGTTTCTCCATAATCAGTATACTGAGAATTACAGTGTAAAGATCATTTCCGGTTTAAGGAATCTGCAATCAATCTACAGAATACCCTAAGACAAGGGAGACAGACAGTTAATTCATTTCATTATCAGCTGTTGGGTTTTTTCAATACTGTTCACAGGAAAAAAGTAACGAGTTGACATACATGTAAATAGAATATATTTAGTCTATACAGTAAAAAAATACAAATTATAAAGTGAGCTAACAAAGAATGAAATCTGAATACAGATTTCTATAACTGACGACATCTTAGACAACACATACAGTATTTTTCATGTAAAAACATCTAGTTTCAGCAAAAAATAATTTGGTTGCTTTTCAGATGCATTGTAGATCTTGTAAGCTGAAGATGCAGATGTCCAAGTATCTTAAAAACCATAATAAATGTCTTTCTCAATGCATACAAAATGATAAATGCTCTCATCACAGTCTCAAGAATATTTTTGGAAGTTTGTTTTGTCTTGCTTCAGAAATACATTTAAAATGGGTAAAAATCAAAGGATTTCATGGTACAATGAAACAGTAAACGGTGCTTGATTTACTGCTAATGTTGAAAAAAACCTAGATTTTACAGTACTCTGGTATATATGAAAATTTTTTTGATTTTACATTGCATATTTCTGAGTCCATTCTCTTGCGTGTCTGTTGTATCTGTAGACATACAAAAGGGATATAGTAAAAACATACAAATTAAATCTTTTAGAAGATCTGTCTATGTAAAACTGTATACCTTTTTTATGCTTAACTGCAATAATCATACATACACCAATTATTGGGTCAATGTGACTTAGGTTCATGCATAAATAAAACAGAAAACATGAGCGATTTTTTAAACTAATGGATCTCTTTACAACCTATATGAAAACGTACCTAAGTTATACACAACGAAATAAGGAAATCAATTTCTAATACAAATTTGTAAATGACAACCCTGAATGGTCATTATCTGTAAAATGCAAATGAATCAATGGTGCCAGCAAGATGTAGCACCTTGAAAATTAGGTCAGTTTAGGGGTAGTTAAGGATAACTTTTCCTGGGAGAAGGTAAGGAATACGATATTCAGTAATTTCCAATTATCAACTTTTTAAATTGTAAATTTACTACTTAGAATTATAAATAGTTTGATAGTTACTATCAAAAAACATGCATACTATGTAAATGCAGAACAAGTACTATTAAATAGTAAAGGATGAAACAACAAGTGGGAAGGGATGAGATTTTTTTGTAAAAGGAGTTAATAGAATTTAAAAAGAAATGTTTACTCCACTGGATAGATAAACCAACTTAACATAAACACAATAAGCATAACTAAATGTACTTCAATACATTGATAGTACTTATGTTTTGGCAGACTACACAGAAATGCACCCAAATAGAAACTAATATAAGCAAACACTTACTTTTCTTTGTCTGATTTATAGATTTGTGCAATATCTGGTACTAAGGGGTCATCTGGATTAGGGTCACAAAGCAGAGAACATATGGACAATAAAACTAGATTTAAAAGAGAACATCATATTAAGTAATGATCTTTCTACTTTATATGAATTACACATGTGAAAATAATTTTACTGAACAGACAATAAACTTACAAAGAAAAAACAAAATGAACACATTAAATTACACTTGAGATTAATTTTGGTTGCCAGCAAATATCTTTAATTTTTTAAATTACAAAATTACCATACAGTGTATATAATACAAAATTATTATCACTTTTGCAATTTTAAATTCTATTTGAATTTCTATTTATTTTAAAAATGTGAACCTCCAAAGTAGCTATTAACTTTTAAACTCAAGAGTTCTCTACAAAAATATTTTTTAGGTAACACACATATACCCCGGATGGTACATAGTTGGAAAAATATTAGAATAGCATCCTAACTTTAGATGTTTCTTAGAGATATTTTTTTACTTTAATAAGAAAACTGTCCACTTTTATTCTACTTTAATGCAGAAAATCTGTGTCCTAAACAGTTCACGGTAAAGCAATCAAATTACAGTTAACAGTTCAAACCGCTTTGGGAGATGAAGCTCATGCACTGTTTTACTTGGGCTTAGAGCTAAAGAAGGAATATCTGTAAGATTATTTTCAGTGAATTTTTTTTATTCCATGTACATTATTTGTGGCAAATGCATTTAAAAATAATAGGCATGGGCTTCCCTGGTGGTGCAGTGCTTGGGAGTCCGCCTGCCGATGCAGGGGATGCGGGTTCGTGCCCCGGTCTGGGAGGATCCCACATGCTGCGGAGTGGCTGGGCCCGTGAGCCATGGCCGCTGGGCCTGCGTGTCCGGAGCCTGTGCTCCGCGGCGGTAGAGGCCGCAACAGTGAGGGGCTCTCGTACCGCAAAAAAAAAAAAAAAAAAAAAAAAAGGCACAGCTATCATTACATAACTTGTATATTTTTAAATATAAATGAAAATTGATAAATTATAGTAGTTGTTTCTTGCATGTTGTATCAAAATACTAATGCAAATAGCTACACTTAAAAAAACAAACAACTAAGTGTCTGAAAAAGAAGGAAACAAGGACTCTGGTTCCTCATTTGTCTGCTTCCATGCCACCACTTCTGAGGGGATACATGGTATCTTTGGAACAACATTCCATCTTCACCTTCCTGTACTATGTTCCTTTATCTTTTCCTACTCTTACAAATCCAAAGGTGAATTTATAAGGAAGGCAGAGTTGATTTTTTGTTTGTTTGTTTGTTTTAAAGAAGATGTTGGGGGTCGGAGTTTATTAATTATTTATTTTTGCTGTGTTGGGTCTTCGTTTCTGTGCGAGGGCTTTCTCTAGTTGTGGCAAGCAGGGCCACTCTTCATCGCGGTGCGCGGGCCTCTCACTATCGCGACCTCTCTTGTTGCGGAGCACAGGCTCCAGACGCGCAGGCTCAGTAGTTGTGGCTCACGGGCCTAGTTGCTCCGCGGCATGTGGGATCCTCCCAGACCAGGGCTCGAACCCATGTCCAGGCAGATTCTCAACCACTGCGCCACCAGGGAAGCCCCAGAGTTGATTTTTAATGACTTGGAAAGGGGGTGCTACGGGCTAACAAAAACTAATATTTCATTCATCTTTTTAATCTTTCATCTGCCCAATGGAATTTCAAGCCTGTATATTAAACCAACTGGGTAAGTTATCTGGGCTCACACCTCCAGAAAGTTTTCTAACTAAACTCATAATAAAAAGCGAAATAAGACATTTAAAATATTAAAAAGTGAAAAATGTACAAATAAAGAAAATATAAGCTACTTTATAAAATAGGCAAGAAGGAAGTTCCTCATCTCCCCACTCCTGCTGCCAAGAGCCCTGTGCCCTGATTTCACTATTATGCACACAAATCAAATGTTTTCAGATAAGGAAAAAGATAACAATATATAACATTCATTTGAATGCTTACTATGTGCTAGTTGCATAGTAACCATATGTGGTAATACTATTATAATCCCCATTTGACATATGAGGAAACTGAGGCTGTTTGAAAATGTTCTTAAAGGACAGTTTCTAGAAGCTAACAAAACTATTTTTTATAAAAAGCGACCAACGGCAGAAGGTAAGTATTCAACATCTGGCAGTCTGCGCTAAGTATTTAGCTGCATATGCTAAATGAATTTCATTTTGTGATCCTATTCCAGGAAACAGAATATTAATTTGAAAACCCCTATGACACAGTATCTTTCCTATATCTAGTGTGTAACAGTTATAGTATGTGAAAGGTTTTTAAAAGAACACTAGAATCTACATGAACATTTTATAGGGATATGTTAGATCAGAAAAATTGCCATTCATGAATAACTAACCGATCTGAAGGGCTGTTACTTATCTAATACTTGAAATAATCATGGCTATGGACACTGCTTCCTCTAAACCTTATCAATTTTTAAAACAAGCTATATATTCAGGTAGCATTTATTTTAAAAAATTTTTTTAATGACCATGGATTCCTCCCCCAAATCCTTCAAGAGAAACAGTTTTCTTAAATTTTATAAAAAGGGAAAACTACCAAGTTACTTTCAGGGGGTAGATGGTTCTAACTCAAAACAATAACTCAGGCTCTTTTCTGTTAGAGAAACAAGACAAAATTAAGAGGCTGGCAAAGCAAATAACATTAGCTAATGAAACAAACGGCTTCAGATGCCCTATATACACATCTCATAATTTAGCAAAGAATAATGCTATGCAACTGTGAAAGTTGAGAATCTGCGTGGATTATGTATCAGTCCTTACAATGATGCTACTGATTATTTGAAGTTTAGACTAACATGCTATATATACTACATTACTGTAAAGTGTGAAATATGTCTTTCCTTTTTTTGGCCACACCATGCAGCTTGGGGGATCTCAGTTGCCCGACAAGGGATTGAAGCTGGGCCCTCGGCAGGGAAAGCGTGGAGTCCTAATTACTGGACTGCCAGGGAATTCCTGTCTTTCATTTTAAATCATTTACTTTACCTGCCAATCTGACATTTCCTCTGAGATGAAGTAAAGGAGATGTAAAGCTTTACTCATCATGTCAACAAATAATTCCATTTAATGAATGGGACATCTGGTCCTAAAATCTTATTTTTACTTCTGTGTCTCTCTCTCTGTCCCTGTCTCTTTCTTTTTAAAGATAAAGCCCAAACTAAAGGGGTGAAATGTCAACAGTCTTATCCCCAAATTCCTAGTTCTAACATTTTAAATTTCTCTCATTTCATCATTTAGATCTGTCCATCAACCCCCCCAAGCAAGAGTAATATAAAAGCTATGAAAGCAAAGCAAAAGCAAAGCAGAAGAAAACACAATAGATTGGTTTTTTTAAACTTTGGTCCCTAAGATATTTCTGCTATATTTTTCCTGTCTCACTGTTATCAACTGTTGTAAATCTGATAAATGAAATTACCTTTTGATACAGTCAGAGCTGGTGACCATTGTGACCTCAGGATATCAAGGCAAATACTTCCATTACTGTTTATGTTTGGATGGTAAATTTTTGTTGTGAAAGCAATCTAAACGTAAAACAAAACAAAACAAAACTGTGACAATCCATGAACTATGAAAGCAAACAGAACCAATTTGCTCTAGGGTAAAATGTCCTCAATTTTATGTGATCTTAGAGGAGAGATGTATTCAACACAAATTGGATGAGCATCTACTTTATGTGCAAGTGGCTTTAGCTACTGATAATGTGAAAGCAAAGTCAGTTTTCTGCTCTCCCCAACCCCAAGGAACTGAGGAGTATTTTGGAAAGTGTGATAAATAAGTCTATAATAGGTGGTATGACTGGTTGAGTAGCACCTGAAGTAATTAACCATGGCTTTCATCAACCCTCAAAGCAATCCTTTTCTTAATTTGATTATCAATTGATACCTGGATCTAGAAATAGGCTGCTGACCTTATTCCAGAGGAAAGTTGAGGGGCCCCAGCTTATTACCTGCCCTAACAAATCCACCAAGAATTCTAATCTTCCACGAGAGTTGTTACATTGTTTCATATGTAATGTTAATTAGGTGTTTTTAAGAATCTAAAGTAAATATTTCCTCAGTGACAGAATTTGTTAATCATTTTCTCCCTCATTGACACCCCCATCATTTGTTGGCTTCCTCTTTAGATTTAAGCTAAATTTAATAAGAATGTGTTTTAATCTTTCCTACACTAAACAAAAGGGCTATGTCTTTTTACTTTTGTATTCCCCAATGCAACAGAACATGGTAGGTGCTCAATAAATGTTTGTTGAATACTTAAAAACTGAGAAAGAAGGGTCAACCTAGGAAAGATAATCCCCTGAATGGAAGAGTCTAACTCTTGACCATAAAAACTTCCCAAACTACACATATCTAATGCAGAGGGATAGACAGGTAGGGAAGCTAATTTCTAGCCTAACAGATACTGCCTTCTGTTTACAGACATAATACAATATTTGAGGAAGAAAGCATTTTAGATTCATTGATTTCACAGAACAGTTTGAACATGCTAACCTACCCACAGTCTTTTCATGAAAATATCTCTGGATAGAGAGTAAAACCCCTGACACAGGAGTCACGTCAATCATAAAAATAAAAATACCTTTGGTGGTTTAAAAGGATAATCTGTCGGAAAATGTACAGTGAGAAAGAAGACTCCACCTTGATACGCGCTATCAGGCTGAAATTACAAAATCATCACATCAGTGTTTTGATTACTATATTTATTATTAGTAACCCAAGATGATTCCCTCCAAATATACCAGTTTGAAAAAAATGCTATCATTTTGTCATAAGTTCAAATCATTTACCTTAAAAACAGGTTTCTCTTTGCAGGCATGAAGGAGGACTTCCCAACAATCATGCCAACATCATAGTTTAAAACAAAACAAAAATAGGACACACACAGTGGAGTGGTTTGACTTGCCCAAACAAATCTGTTCATGAGTATAGACTGTTAAAGATCAGTAAACACACAAGACTGCTGTGAGAAAAGAATAATTTTCTGTAGCAGTAATCAGTATAAAAGAAAAGGGTTGAAGCTAGTGTTTTTCTTCTTAATTATAAAACTTAAGTTCTCATGATCCTTTAAGGGGCAAGAATAGAGATGAACTGAAAGGACCAACTTATGAAAAGAAAAGGCTAAGTGACACTGTTACATAATTTAGACCTCAAATCTTCACTTAGTAGCAGTTTACAAAACAACATGGGAAATGCAAAAAAGCCCCAAACAAAACTAGATAAATTCAGTTTCATAGAATTATCTAATTAGGAATGAACTTTACAAGAGGAATTTAAGTTTGGCCATATCTCTTTATAGCAATTAGGAAATACTTATAATGTTACAAGCAAGAAAAAAAAAGGATGATTAAAAAAAAGGAAAAGGGGGGAAAAAGTAGCAAAAATACCTGAAATTCTATTTTAATTCATTTATATTTAATTAAAAGTATCATGTACATTAACATTTTGGTAATAATAGCAAGGCTATCATTACTTCCTCCTTAAGTTTCTACATATACATTAGAGGACTGTACCATATAATCATTCTTACTATACACATAGTTTAATTCCAGTTCATCAAAAATTATAAGGAATGTAGAAAATGTAAGTTAATTACAATCAACAGATATGGTCTTCTTAGATGTTCAAATTATATTATTGAGCGGCATATTTACATTACTACAATAAAGAGGGTATGAGTAACATAATTGTAACCATTTGCTACATGTGATTCACCTGAGAAATATTTGTGATGGGCTATAATTCAAATGGTAAGGGTAAGACTTGATATTATTTTGAAGGTTCTTGGTAAGCAATGAAAATCAAATAACTAGATTCTTATTAAAAGTTGTTAAATATGTTGCACTTCACCCTTTAAAAAACTAACTTAATAAAACAATTTAGTAATTTAAGACACTTACTCAGGACTCCTGCTCTGAAAATTCAATAACTGTTGTATTTTTTAGAAGCTAAGCATGAGGCCATATGATTAAAAACACTATGGCTGGGCTTCCCTGGTGGTACAGTGGTTGAGAGTCCACCTGCTGATGCAGGGGACACGGGTTTGTGCCCCGGTCCGGGAAGATCCCACATGCCACGGAGCGGCTGGGCCCGTGAGCCATGGCTGCTGAGCCTGCGCTCCCGGAGCCTGTGCTCCACAATGGGAGAGGCCACAACAGTGAGAGGCCCGCAAAAAACAAAACAAAACAAAACAAGACAAAAAACAACACTATGGCTTACTAGATAAAGATCTTTCAAGGGAGGGAGGAGAGAATGATGTTAACGGAAACATGTTACTAACGCAGTCTTTACTCAGAAAGTAGATTTGAGCTATCAGTGCCCATTCTTATGCAATCAGATTTTTGCCCACAGAAAGAAAAGTCATAACTGCTTCTCAGGTGTAGAAAGAAATAATCTTAACAAAGGTAATAAGTATGAAGAGAAGCCAGTCATAGAATAGCAAGTAATTCTGAGTTCAGGACAATGCAACAAAAGAGGCAAATTCATGATGTGGCAACAATAGAGCCATTGCAATATTTTATCCGTTCCTCTCACACACAGGAACAATGATGAAACTTATTGCAAATTGATACTTGTTACTTGTAGGAATTCCATTATTGGGTTAATTAGACTTATTTCTAACTTACTAAAATGTTGATGTGAGAGTAATTACACTTAGTTCTGAACAACTGACTTTCTGTGTTTAAAAAAAGATAAACACATAGCCTGGTTGCAAATTGTGGGTGATTCATTATTATGCATAATGATCAAGCATTTGGCAAAGTGTTGTAAATGTGTTCCTAGCAAGTATTTGCCACCAGGGCTCTAGAAAATCATCATAAATCCTTTACTCATATTTTGCTTTCTGAGAGATTCAGAGTACAAGAAAGTTCAACCCTAGCCAAAAACATCTGATAAAAGGTGAAATGCCAAGAATGAAGGATGGCTGAGGGGATTAATTTCACACAAACGAATCATACTTACAGGCCCCATAATAGTTGCTTGCCAGTGGAACACTGAAACAAACAAAGGAGTTTTGGAGTCATTAACAAGTGTTCAAACCTGTATTATTAATGGTAGCAAAATCCTAGCAAGAGAGCAAAGCTTACAGTCATCTCCCACAGGTCCAGCCGAACAGTGAGCAGGTGGGTCACGCTGTAGATCACTCAATTCCTGAAACAAAGCAAAAATACTTAAGGTTAATTCTTTTCCAGTGAAACAAGCATAATAATCCATGAAGACACAAACTACTCATTTAAAAATCATTTTAGGCAGTTCTATTCACAATATGGACACGTAAAATATATTGTCACTGATGGGTAGAAGAATATGGAATGAGGTAGTAAATTCCTTCATGAGATAGCTCCAAACCCTGAAAAAATTAAATGGATTAAAAAATTGTTTTTCTTTAGCATCTCTAAGACAAACTATTTTTGAGTATCTATTATATGCAGGGTAACTTATGTAAATGCTAGGTGTATAATATATAAAAAACAGATCCTACTTCAACCAGTTTATAATCTAATTTGGGAGAGTGAAGGCTCACAGAGAGATGGATATTTAAGGAACAACATGAAGGTTAAATGGAAAGAAAGGAGAGCAGTTGGGCCATATTTTTAAAGGCTAGCACATTGATTCATATGCTCTTTTCTGCTCTCAAGGAAGCAAAGGAAGGATCATGGAAATGGCACAGCTTTAGTTGGCCAGTCCTAGGCTGGCATTCCAATCCTACCATAACTAGCTCTATGACTTTGGGGAAATAATTTACCTTCAGTTGGGAAGGAAATGATCACCACCAACTATGAAAGGTGTAAATTCAATATAAAAGACTATATAGGGCTTCCCTGGTGGCGCAGTGGTTGAGTCCGCCTGCCGATGCAGGGGACGCGGGTTCGTGCCCCGGTGTGGGAGGATCCCGCATGCCGCGGAGCGGCTGGGCCCGTGGGCCATGGCCGCTGAGCCTGCGTGTCCGGAGCCTGTTGCTCCGCAGCGGGAGAGGCCACAGCGGTGAGAGGCCCGCGTACCGCAAAAAAAAAAAAAGACTATATATTAGAACTGAAGAACCTAATTTAGTTATGAAGATAAGGGAATGTCTTTGAGAAAGTGACATTTCAGCTGAAATCAAAAGGATGAGTGGGAGTCAGTTTTGGGAGAAATGAGTAACGTGAGGCAGAGTGGCATAAGATGAGGATGAAAGAGTAGGCAGAGGCCAGGCAGAAAAGTGAGAACATTATACACCATATTAAGGATTGGGGGTTTTATACCAAGTGCATTGGGAGGGGTTTTAAGATGTAGCATAATCTGATTTAAAAGATGGCTCTGACTGGTCTATGTATTGAATGGATCAAAGATGGGAAAGAGGAGAAGCTACCAGATTAGTTATTACAGGCTATAACAGGCGCTTGGACTGGAGAAGCAGCAGATAAAAAAGAGGATGGATCTGGGATATTGTGAAAGGCCTACTTATCACAGGATTGACGATGAATTACATGTACAGAGGAAGGAGAAAGGTCACGAATATATATGTTGAAGACTAGCAGCAGCTAATATTTACTCGATGTTTTACCATCTTAATAATCCTGAGAGGTAGGTGTTATTATGCTTCCCATTTTACAAATGAAGAATAAAGGTGACATGCTTCGCTGTGTACTCACAGAACTAGTATAGGGTGGAACTGGTATTCAAACCCTGGCAGTGGCACTTCTAGCTTTTTAGCTTCTACAGGTGTAGATACCATTTACTGAGATGTGGGAATATACTAGAAGACATGTTGATTTGGAAAGTAGATACACTGAATCTGTGATCCTTGTGAAATCAAAGGAAAATTTATTCAACATACAGGGCTAGAGCTTAAAAGAGGATTAGAACAGAAATCAGAAAAATCGCTGTATATACCTGTTATTTAAAAACTGTGGGACTCATGTAAACATTTTCATGGGAACACATGTAAACAAATATTGCACTCATCAAATCTAAGATGCCATCGATGGTAAATCAAATCCTTATTTTATGTACCAATAATTAAGGAGAAACACTGTCAATTAATTTTAAGACACCAACAATTATAAGACGTGTCCAGATTTTAGAAATGTTAAAATGAAAAAGATGTACACCTTAGAATCATTGCAATCAGTTCAGTGTCCTAATAGAGACAAACAAGGAGTAGGGAAAGGCTTTCCTAAGAAAGTGATATATGAGCTAAGTAACCGAGCCAAGTGCAAACTCAAGTCTCCTTCCAAGTCTTCTGGTCTTTTCCAGTATACCTCAGTACTTTCATTTTTGTTTTTGTTGATTTTTCCCCACAGTTCTTGCTGTCCTTCTCTTCCTGACAAGAATTAACTAAACAGAGTTAGTAGCTTCTTTGGTCCTGGTATAGTTAAACAATAAAGAGGAAGATTTCAGTGACAGTTGTTAAAAAGCAGGGCTTTGGGGCTTCCCTGGTGGCACAGTGGTTGACAGTCCGCCTGCCGATGCAGGGGACACGGGTTCGTGCCCCGGTCCGGGAAGATCCCACATGCCGCGGAGTGGCTGGGCCCGTGAGCCATGGCCGCTGAGCCTGCGCATCTGGAGCCTATGCTCCGCAACGGGAGAGGCCACAGCAGTAAGAGGCCCGCGTACCGCAAGAAACAAACAAACAAAAAAAGCAAGGCTTTGAAGCTCAAGTCCAGGTGCCAACACTCATCTGCCTGATGATCTTGGGCAAAACTCTTTTTTTCCTCCTCTATAAGCCTTAGTTTTCTTTAATGCAAAGTGATATTATGACTTGCATCCACAGTTTCTATGACAAACAAGTAAAATGATACATATGAAGCATACAGCAGTCTCTGGCACATAGTAGGCATTCAAATAAATGTAAAGTTAATACAGGATTCACAACAACTATCCAATTCTCTAGTAGCTGAATACAATTACTGAACCAGTTTAAATGACTGGGGGAAGAGCAGTTCCCAAGTCATAGCCCCATTTATTTATTTATTTATTTCCTCACCAGGTGGCTTGTGGGGTCTTAGTTCCCCCACCAAGGATCGAACCTGGGTCCCCTGCAGTGGAAGCACAGAGTCCTAACCACTGGACCACCAGGGAATTCCCCATAGCCCCATTTTAGAATAACTGTGCTTTACTTAACTGTTTTCTAATTCGGTCTTTTAGGAGATTGCTTTTGAAAAGATTCATCATGGTGAGTTTTCCGAAGATTAGTGTAGATGGGTAAATTGAACTTCTTGGCCCTTATTTTATTTTTATTTTTTTAAGAGATAATTTTTAAAAATTTTTATTTATTTTGGCTGTGCTGGGTCTTCATTGTGGCATATGGGCTTTTCTAGTTGTGGCGTGTGGACTTCTCTCGTTGCAGCATGCAGGCTTAGTCGTGGTATGTGGGATCTTAGTTCCCCGACCAGGAATCAAACCCGGGTCCCCTGCATTGGGAGCACGGAGTCTTAACCACTGGACTACCAGGGAAGTCCCTCTTGGCCCTTACTTTAACTAGAAAACTAGTTAATAAGAAAATGATAGTCTCCTATGAAACAGAAACAGAATCACGGACATAGAGAACAGATTGGTGGTTGCCAAGGGGGAAGGAGTTGGGGAAGGGGTGGAGTGAGAGGTTGGGGTTAGCAGATGCAAGCATTTTTTTTAAAAATTTATTTAATTAATTAATTTATTTTTGGCTGCATTGGGTCTTCGTTGCTGTGCGCAGGCTTTCTTTAGTTGCAGAGAGCGGGGGCTACTCTTCGTTGCAGTGCACGGGCTTCTCATTGCAGTGGCTTCTCTTGTTGTGCAGCATGGGCTCTAGGCGCGCAGGCTTCAGTAGTTGTAGCATGCGGGCTCAGTAGCTGTGGTTCGTGGGCTCTAGAGCGCAGGCTCCGTAGTTGTGGCGCACGGGCTTAGTTGCTCCGCGGCACATGGGATCTTCCCGGACCAGGGCTCGAACCCATGTCCCCTGCATTGGCAGGTGGATTCTTAACCACTGCACCACCAGGGAAGCCCCAGGTGTAAGCTTTTATATATAGAATGGATAAACAACAAGGTTCTACTGTATAGCACAGAGAACTATATTCAGGATCCTATGATAAACCATAATGGAAAAGAATATATAAGAATGTGTGTGTAGGGACTTCCCTGGTGGCACAGTGGCTGGGAATCCACCTGCCAGTGCAGGGGACACGGGTTCGATCCCTTGTCGGGAGGATCCCACATGCCACGGAGCAACTAAGCCCGTGCACCACAACTACTGAGCCTGCGCTCTAGAGCCCATGAGCTCCAACTACTGAGCCCACGTGCTACAGCTACTGAAGCCCACGCGCCTAGAGCCTGTGCTCCACAACAGGAGAGGCCACCGCAGTGAGAAGCCCACGCCCCTAGAGCCTGTGCTCCACAACAGGAGAGGCCACCGCAGTGAGAAGCCCACACATAGCAACGAAGAGTAGCCCCCATTCGCCACAACTAGAGAAAGCCCGTGCGCAGCAATGAAGACCCAACACAGCCATAAATAAATGAATTTAAAAAAATAATGTGTGTATATATATCTATATATACATATAGATATGTATAACTGAATCACTTTGTTGTATAGCAGTAATTAACACAACACTGTAAATCAACTACACTTCAATTAAATATAATTTAAGAAAAAGAAAATAATCTCTAATTGTGGTTAAAAAAACTGTAATGATTTGCATGTATATATTTTACGGAGTAATGTATATGCGAGTAAATCATACATAAATACATACAAATTTATTTTGTTTACTAATAAAAAAAACCCAAACCATGTTTTACATGGAATAGCCCTGAACTGTGTTCAAATGTCAGACTGTTCTTTCAAATCCCTTCAAACTAGTATAGAGAAATATTCACTATCATGTTCTTATATTTCTGTGCCCTGATTTTACCTCTTGATAGAAGTTAGACCTAAGGATGAGAAAGATAAAATCTAACAACTGAACTGCAAAGGCCAGGTTCTTTTTTAAAAATTAATTAATTAATTTTATTATTTTTTTTTTTGGCTGCGTGGGTCTTAGCTATGGTATGCAGGATCTTTGTTGCAGTATGCGAGATCTTTCGTTGTGGCACGCGGGGCTTCTCTCTAGTTTTCACGTGTGGGTTTTCTCTCTCTAGTTGTGGTGCGTGGGCTCCAGATCATGTGGGCTCTGTAGTTTTGTGGCACACAGTTTCTCAAGTTGAAGCACACGGGCTCAGTAGTTGTGGCGCATGGGCTTAGTTGCCCCGCGGCATGTGGGATCTTAGTTCCCCGACCAGGGATCGAACTCATGTTCCCTGCATTGGAAGGGAGATTCCTTTTTTTTTTTTAATTAATTTTAAAAAATTTTTTTATTTTTTGCTGCTGCTCAAGGGCTTTCTCTAGTTGCAGCAAGCGGGGGCTACTCTTTGTTGCAGTGCACAGGCTTCTCATTGTCGTGGCTTCTCTGGTTGCAGAGCACAGGCTCTAGGAGTGGGGGCTTCAGTAGTTGTGGCTCGCGGGCTCTAGAGCGCAGGCTCAGTAGTTGTGGCACACAGGCTTACTTGCTCCGCGGCATGCGGGATCTTCCTGGACCAGGGCTCGAACCCATGTCCCCTGTATTGGCAGGTGGATCCTTAACCACTGTGCCACCAAGGAAGCCCAGAAGGTGGATTCTTTACCACTGGACCACCAGGGAAGTCCCAAGGCCAGGTTCTTTTTTTTTTTTTTTCTGAGGATTACAGTTGCCTTTACTTTGTCATTTATCACTTTCAATACTTTATTACTTGTTTTAGAGTGAACATACATTATATATTACACATTATACATATACATCATAATCAGAATTCAAAAGCTTTGTTTTAATTTTTAAAAGGAAGGCAGGTGGGTAGAAAAAGTGAAGAGCTGGGAGCACAGAGCTGGACGTGCTAGGCTCCGTGCCTGGGCCCTGGGCAGTGAACTCACACAGCCTTTCTCCTTTTCTCAGGACCATGTTCTCTGTGAAGCTAAGGCCAGGTTCTTAACTTGTCTATTTAAAGCTCACTTATAGGAAAGAGGCAGCTGATGGTACATCAAACATTCTTAATAGTCACATCAATCATTAAATTACTACTAATACTAACACAAGTGCTTTGGTGAGGAAACTTACGCATCTTAGACTTTTTTAGGAGGGTCTAAATTTCTAATGTTATTTTTATCAAAATATGTGTCTGCTGCTATATTTAAGACGGATAACCAACAAGGACCTACTGTATAGCACAGGGAACTCTGCTCAATGTTATGTGGCAGCCTGCATGTGGCAGCCTGCATGGCAGTTTGGTGGGGAAATGTATACATGTATATGTATGGCTGAGTCGCTTTGCTGTGTACCTGAAACTATCACAACATTGATAATCGCCAAACCCCAATATAAAATAAAAAGTAAAAAAAAATATGTCTGGAAATATGCCCTATTACACTGTTTGGAAATACACAACTGAAACTATGGTGCATATGCACAGACAGAATGACCAACAGAAAACAAAAGGCACAATACACACCCTCCCCTGCCTACAAAAATAGAGACTTTCAATTTGAAAAATGAAAAATTCTGAGTTGTGCTAAGGAGGTGAAAATATAAAACAAATAAAAACTATGACCAAACAAATCAAAACCCCACCTTTTTGCTCTTAGTCTATTCAGAAGCCAATATGCTTTTAGACAAACACAAGAAATCAAGGACCACTTATACTTTTCCCTTTTGATTTAATTTACACAAAGTTTTTCAGAAATCACCCAATTACCTGATTTATGCTTTCTCTACCATAACTGGCGTTCTTATTTATCTACTTCTAGCATCACAGCCACATATGGAGTACTAAAAATAATTTAATGATTCTTATGTTATTTCAAAAGGAAATGCTAGGATCAGTAATCTCTTCCTTTGCTCTTCTCTCCACTCTTTAAGAATTAACACTGAATTATACAAGTTGCTCAAGTCCATAGGATCCTCATAAGATCCAATTTATCCCATGCTGATTAACAGTTAAAGGTCTCAAAGACAAAGCATTTAAAACCATTCATTTTTTTTCACATCTTTATTGGAGTATAATTGCTTTACAATGTTGTGTTAGTTTCTGTTGTACAAAAAAGTGAATCAGCTATATGGATACATATATCCCCATATCCCCTCCCTCTTGAGCCTCCCTCCCACCCTCCCTATCCCACCCCTCTAGGTCATCACAAGGCATCAAATTGATCTCCCTGTGCTCTGCAGCAGCTTCCCGCTAGCATTCCATTTTACATTTGGTAGTGTATGTATGCCAATGCTACTCTCTCTCTTCGTCCCAGGCTTCCCCTTCCCCCTCTGTGTCCTCAAGTCCATTCTCTTTGTCTGCGTCTTTATTCCTGCGCTGCCACTAGGTTCATCAGTACCGTTTTTTTAGATTCCATATATATGCGTTAGCATATGGTATTTGTTTTTCTCTTTCTAAAACCATTCATTTTTAATTATTGTGTGTGTGTGTGTGTGTTACAAAAGCAAAACAAAGCAAAACAGTGCTTTGTAGGGAAAAACAAGAGAGAGCAATGAATAAATAGTCAAACATCCATAAGGCGATTACCCAAACCAAACCACTGTCACCGTATTAGAATACCTCCATCCATGGCTTTGGCGGGAAATAAGCATGTCACTTGCTGTTGGAGGAAGTGCTAGTTGAGACAGAACCTTTTGGAGGGAAATTTGGCAATAATTGTGAAAGTGGAAAATGCATATGATCTCTGATGCAGGAATTTCACCTCCTAGTAATAATCATCCAAACAGACAAAGATAGATATATATATATATATATATATATATATATATATATATATATATATATATATATAAGGATGTTTAGTGAGGCATTCTGTGTAATTATGAAAGACTGAGGATAACCTAAAGGCCCATCAATAAGGGAATGGGTCTATGACATAACCATACTATGATACTACAGCCACTAAAAAAAATGAGATACAGGGCTTCCCTCGTGGCACAGTGGTTGAGAGTCTGCCTGCCGATGCAGGGGACATGGGTTCGTGCCCCGGTCCGGGAAGATCCTACATGCCGCAGAGCGGCTGGGCCCGTGAGCCATGGCCGCTGAGCCTGCGCATCTGGAGCCTGTGCTCCGCAGCAGGAGAGGCCACAGCAGTGGGAGGCCCGCGTACTGCAAAAAAAAAAAAAAGAATGAGATACGTATATGTTGACATCAAAGAACGTTGTATAAAAATAATATAGTTTTTGGGCTTCCCTGGTGGCGCAGTGGTTGAGGGTCTGCCTGCCGATGCAGGGAACACGGGCTCGTGCCCCGGTCTGGGGGGATCCCACGTGTCGCAGAGCAGCTGGGCCCGTGGGCCATGGCCGCTGGGCCTGCGCGTCCGGAGCCTGTGCTCCGCGACAGGAGAGGCCACAGCAGCGAGAGGCCCGCGTACCGCAAAAAAAAAAAAAAAAAAAAATATATATATATATATAGTTTTTGAGTGAAAAATATATGTGGCAAAAGTATGCTCAAGAGATCCCATAATACTATACATGCATATAAAATAAAAAGAATACACACCAAACTATTAACAGTAGTTATATCTGGCAGTGGGCCGTCACTTTTTATTTATGTCTTTTACATTGTTTCAATCTTTTTTTTTTTTTTTTTCCACCTCTCACTATTTTCCTTCCCAAGCTTGCTTCTTTTTCTGTGTTCCCTATATTTATTAATGGGATTATTAGTCTCCTAGCCACCACGCTCATTTTGACTCCTGTTTCTCTAGTTCATCTTGTCAGAGGAAGAGTATAATATATTCTACCTTAATACCTATTACATTACCTCAAAAATCTATTACAGTTCAACTATAATTGCTTCCCAATACTCTATGAATTACTTGCATAACAATCTTCTAAAAGCACAGCTCGGTTTATTTCATTTTTCTGCTTAGAAGATGTCAGTGGCTCCCCATTGCTTATTAAAGACCAAACTCAACCAACTCTTTTCATTATCTAGTCCTAACCCTACACTTTCAATTGGGTTCCCCTTCACAAATATCCCCAGTAATTCTCCAAAGAATGCCCTTGGGTTTTCTAAAACACTTTCAGGAGGTCTGTGAGGTCAAAATTAATTTCATAGTAAAACTAAGATATTTGCCTTTTTCACTCTCAATTATCTCATGGGTATACAGTGTTTTCCAGTTTAAGAATATTTGATACTGTAACAGATTGAATGCATGAGCAGATGTGAGAATTCAACTGTCATTTATAAGCCTGACTATAATGAGATCTGAACACGTATAAAACAATGACACTCTACTTTTATTTGTTTTGGAATATACAGTTATCTTTAATAAAAATTTTATTATTTTAATATGCAATGGGTTTATTGTTATTTTTAAATTACTAAATAATTTTAAATTTCTGTTTTAAGTTCTCATATGGTAAATATTAATACATATAGCCTATACAAACAAAAGCTCTTTGAGGCACTCAATACTTTTAATATAAGGGGGTCCCGAGACCAAAAAGTTTGAGAACCACTTAGTCAGGTCTAGCCTGCGGACTTGGATGTTCCCTGTACATGACTAAAGTTTTCTGACCTTCATAATTTTCCTTCTCTAAAAATAACCTTCCTTCTAACTCCCTGTGCCCAAATTTTATCCATTCTCCTCAACAGTGGCTGTCTTCTCAATGACCACTTTAAAAATATGAGTTTTGGAGTCAGACCTGGCCTTGCTACTTATCCTTACTAGCTATGTGACCTTGGGCAACTCACTTAACCTCTTGCTCAAATGCCTCATATGGGAACACCACTGGAAGAACTACACTGAGAATTAAATGAAAACACATAAGTGAAGTAACTAGCTTAATACCTGGCCTATATAATAGATGCTCAAGAAATTCTAATTTCCTCCTTCCCTTTCCTCTTCTCCCAGAATATTATTTTAAAACTAAGACTATTTTGCATTTTATTCATGAATTCCTCCACAATACTTAGAACAATGCCTTTCATATAAGGTGCTTGATATTGTTTGAGTTAAACAATATAATTTAAGGAATAGCTTGATACAACCCCTATGGAGAAGAGTACGGAGGTTCCTTAAAAAACTAAAAATAGAAGTACCATATGATCCAGCAATCCCATTCCTGGGCATACATCCAGAGAAAACCATAATTCAAAAAGAGTCATGTACCACAATGTTCATTGCAGCTCTATTTACAATAGCCAGGACATGGAAGCGACCTAAATGTCCATCAACAGACGAATGGATAAAGATGTGGTATATATATACAATGGAATATTACTCAGCCATAAAAGAGGGATGAAATTGTGCCATTTGCAGAGATGTGGATGGACCCAGAGACTGTCATACAGAGTGAAGTAAGTCAGAAAGAGAAAAACAAATATCCTATATTAATGCACATGTGTGGAATCTAGAAAAATGGTACAGATGAACTTACTTGCAAAACAGAAATAGAGACACAGGTGTAGAGAACAAACATATGAATATCAAGGGAAGAAGGCAGGGTGGGATGGATTGGGAGATTGGGATTGACATATATACACTACTATGTATGAAACAGATAACTAATGAGAACCAACTATACAGCACAGGGAACTCTACTCAGTGCTCTATGGTGACCTAAATGGGAAGGAAATCCAACAAAGAGGGGATATATGTATACATATAGCTGATTCACTTTGCTGTACAGCAGAAACTAACACAACATTGTAAAGCAACTGTATTCCAATTAAAAAAAAAAAAGGAAGAGCATGATCAGCAGAGCATAGATACCTCAAATTTCTATTTTTCAGAAATGCAGGGGCTTCCCTGGTGGCACAGTGGTTGAGAATCCGCCTGCCCATGCGGGGGACACGGGTTTGAGCTCTGGTCTGGGAAGATCCCACATGCCGCGGAGCAACTAAGCCCGTGCACCACAACTACTGAGTCTGCGCTCTAGAGCTCGCGAGCCACAACTACTGAGCCTGTGCACCATAACTAATGAAGCCCATACACCACAACGAACAGTAGCTCTTGCTCGCCGCAACTAGAGAAAGCCCACGCGCAGCAACAAAGACCAATGCAGCCAAAAATAAATAAATAAAATAAATTTATTTTTTAAAATGTAAATGATTAGATTTGGCAATAGAATCAGAATTAATCACTCCCCTATGTAGATATGCGGACTGCATATAATAAAAAAAAATCTTAATAACAAGTGTTGAGAGAATAGTGCAGGTCACTTAAAAAAGACTGGGGTGGCCTTTTAAATAACATATAATAACATCTAGAAATGAACCTCAAAAGAATATTAATCATTAAGGTATCAAAAACACATGCCACTGCCACAACTATTTTCAATTTACAGAATGTATGATATTCTAGCAAAGTGTCCAAAGCCACACAAAATTCTTGTGAGTCTTTTTTGTTGTGGTTCTTCTGATTTAGAAGACCGCAAAACTCTAAATATGCCATCCTTATTGTTTAAGATGCTGCTGACCTACTTTCAGGACGTAGCTTTGGGCTGCTTTTCCAAGAGGAGTTAGGGGTTTGTGCTGAGCTGACCTAGTCTCAAAGTTAAGCTGTCTTCCAAACACTGGCAATCCTTGGCGACAGAGCTACGCATACTCAGAGCTGCAGTCTGTGGCATGGACTGAGTTTTTTTTTTCTTACTTGTTCCAAGCTCAATTTAACCAGCTGAACTAATTATAGCAGGAGTTTGTTTATTAAGCACTTCCACATCCTTTCTAATAGGGATCATGACTCTGATTTTATACTCTCGTCCCAACTCCAATGTTTTAAACATTTATTTTTAATGGTATAAGATTATGATAGTAATAAAAATCCTCACAAGTCACTAGTCAGGCACATTTGTTGATGATTGAACTGGGGCATGAAATTCAAGGAGAACTCATTTGTGGAAAAAAGTAACTCTATAAGATATATTGGGTTGGCCAAAAAGTTCGTTCGGTTAGTGAATACATTGTTCAATAAAGTTCTTCATGAAAATGAAAAACGTGCCTTTTATTTTTACTTAAAACTAGATGAACTTTTTGGCCAACCCAACAGTTTAAAAGATATAGGTTACAAGTAGTTGTGCCTCCAAGAAAATACATATAAGAGTAGCTACGAGCCTCAAGGGTCACCTTCTGAATGTGTTCATTAAAGTTTAGATCACTCAAGGGAGCCCTAGAAAGAAAGTTTCTCCTAGGACAGAAGTGTGATATAGGAAGGAACTGGTATAAAATATCTTGACTGACACAAACTACTTTCTTTCTTTTTTGTTAAATTAATAAACTACTTTCTAAATAAAAAATAAACTCAAATATGAAACATTAAAAGGTTGTAAGAGCTGGGAAATTCTGAAAAGCCACATGGATTGCCTCAGAGTTTCTTTCTTACTCCACCCCTTTAAACTTGTGGCGCACCACAGTGATTGAACACAAATAACCCTCGTTTTACAAACGAGGATTGCTGGAGCATAGAAAATGATCATGTTTTATTTACTTATTTTAATTAATTTATTTATTCATTTATTTTTGGCTGCATCGGGTCTTCATTGCTGGGCGCATGCGGGCTTTCTCTAGGTGCGGAGAGCGGGGGCTATTCTTCGTTGGGGTGCGTGGGCTTCTAGTTGCAGTGGCTTCTCTTGTTGCGGAGCGTGAGCTCTAGGCACGCGGGCTTCAGTAGTTGTGGCACACGGGCTCATTAGTTGTGGCTCGCAGGCTCTAGAGCGCAGGCTCAGTAGTTGTGGCACACGGGCGTAGCTGCTCCACAGCATGTGGGATCTTCCCGGACCAGGGCTCGAACCCGTGTCCCCTGCATTGGCAGGCTGATTCTTAACCACTGTGCTACCAGGGAAGTCCCAAGATCATGTTTTTGGTTTTGTTTTTTTTATAATTTGCCAGTTATTACAAACAGCACTCAGGGCTGCTGCATTTGCCCCACAGGCCATGTGTGCCAACTCCAAGGGGCGCCATTCACATAGATTTCAATGTGAGTGGTGCTCCCTGGGGCTCTACAAAGCTCCATTACAGAAAGCTGCACATTTTAAAAATGGACAGCATATCCTTTAAACCCAATTTAGGATATTATCACTGTTTTGAATAAACAAATAGCACTTCTGATGTAGAAGCAAAAGTGATGGTGTTTGACATCTGAGTGGTACTATGAGCACTTATTTTAACTTCATCAATGTGCTGAAAATGGAAAGAAAATGGCAAACTTGGAATTCAAAAATTAAAAGTGAACACAGTGACATTCTAGTGGAGGGAAAAGGAAAAATTTTTTCAATAGGTGGTGCTAGGTCAACTGGGTATCCATATAGAAAAAGAAAAAAAAGGGACTTCCCTGGTGGTGCAGGGTATCCAAATGGCCAACAAGCATACGGGAAGGGCCGCAGCTTCATTAGTCATCAAGGAAATGCAAATTAAAACCAAAATACAATGTCATTACAACCTCCAAAGGTGAAAATTAAAAAAGAAGAAAAGTACAAATGTTGACAAAGATGTGAAGCTACTGGAACTCTCATATGTCACTGGTGGAAGAGGAAAAATCTGACAGTAATCATTAAAGGTGAACATGACCCAGCAATTCTACTGCCAGTCACACAGAGAGAAATCATATAATGTAAAAGATGGCTATCAAATAATGAGACTAGTTATAACTCCATATATGAAAAGAACTCGTTATAGTAAACACGCTGTGGGTATACATGTATTTTGTGTATCTTTCAATTTCATTTCCAGTGGCTTTTTAAATTGAAAATTGAAATACACAGTTTTAACTTCTGTCTTCTTTTAAACAAAGTAAGCTTAAAACAAACCAATCTTATACTTAAACATAGACCATGCAATAAATATCATCAATATGGTGAAAGTATGCCCCCAGATAGTCTGGATTAATGAAGCAGTTTTCTATTCCAATCTGACACTCATAAAAATACTAACTAAATTTCAAAATAAAAATACAAGATACAATAATGAAAGGCAGATTATAAGATATTGTCCCTATCTAGATAGTGTCCCTAGACTGGCACTATGAGTCCACAAAAACATGTACTTAAGGAATTTATATAGCCTTATATGGCTAAGCACCTCTAGTCTAGTTCAGATTTCTATATCAAACTAGACACAAAGAAAAGTACCGAGAGGCCTGAAACTGAATTTTAAACTGGCACAGATGGCATGTTTATAACATCCCCACAATATGCTGAGTGTTCTCCATAAAACCAAACTAGACACAGTCCCTGCCTCTAGGGGACTTAAAATCTAAAAGTAGATGAGGCAGCCTAATTCAAAGAAAGTAAACAAATAAAAGGAAACAAAGAAGGGAATGTAAGAGCAGAGAGGCCTGCATTAATCTCTCAGCTCCCCGAAGGGTAACAGGCCAATCTGAACAGCGGAGAAGGAAAGCTAACAAGTCAGTTTCCTTATTTACCATCATACTTAATATGACACTATGCAGTAAATATTCTCTAAAAATTTGTGCTGACCAGACTGAAAATGCTTTGTTGTTCTCTAGTTTCAACATTCAGAAAGTCTAAATCTCCATAATAGATATAATATATACCCCACTGGGTATGTGTAAAGGACATTAAACAGCCCATGCATAGTGACTGATTTACAGTCCAAAATCTAAATTACTGAATCCAAAGCACATGAAAGCATTATTTCAAAACTCCTGGCTCAACAGGCAATTAATTAATGTGACACAACCATCTTTATATCAACACTTCTAAAACAAGACAGTGATTCTTACTGGATTGCATTTTTTATGTTGTCTCTAAAGGGATGTATGAGCTATAATTGGTTTGTCTGTAAATAAACACTTCATGGGCTTGTAATTCAGACTCTGATCTCCTTATCCAGTTGACTAGAGCTATTTCAATAGGGAGATGTCAAACAATTCTCAGAAATGTCTCTGAATACAGAACCCCTCTAAACCCTTGAATTAAAATATCTTTATTTTAAACTGTGAAGATTCTTTCCTGAAGACTTCAAAATGCTGATGACATCCAATTAATTAAGTTATAGGAACCAAATTCACTTCAATAAACTGGTCCTGGCTGCTTCGCTGTCTCTTTGGATCAGGTATCTCTGGCAAAGGCTGTTTATTAAAAATAATGATAATGCAGCCAAATTCCACACAAAAGGAAGATGATGAAGAAAGCAATGACACTACTGACTTTGCCACATCAAAGTAATATTTATTAAATTTGAACTATAAAGAGCACAATTTAGAATAAATGTTTGAGGTCAGGTTAGGGACATTATCTACCCAATATCTCAGATCTGAAACCACTTTCCCCCATGCTCTCTAGAGCAGCCATAATATGACTTTCAATTTCCCAAAATGCTACCTTGCCTGTAATTTAAAACATGGCTTCCTTTTAAAGGGAAGACTCAACAACCTCCCTTTATATGTAGTATTTCCATCATAGGAATTACATAAATAAAAATATATTTTAGACAAATCCAAGGTATCCCAGTAAAAAATTGTATTTGAATCTCCTTTATGAAGTATTATGGTAAAAATGCACTTATTCCAGGAACCCAAACTCTAAACCTTGAGATCACCATGATTCCTTCTTCCCTTCATGCCCCATCGTCTATACGAATCAGTACCAAGTTGTTTAGATTCTCCTTTAGTCCAGATCCTCCCACTGAAAGGGTTCTAGAAGGAGGCCCATCCTATAGAAAAACTGAGGTCCAAAGGGCAGAAGAGTTGGAGAAAAGCCAGAGGAGAGACATTTCAGGATAAGAAGCCAAAGGTTTGAACCAGGGAGACACTATTAAAGAACTGGTCAGTAGATGGAGGGGTCTGAACAGACTGCCCAGATTACTGAGCCTTAGAGATTTGACTTGAAAGGCCAAGCAGGGGGAGGTACGGTGGGTCAGACCAATTCAAAAAGGCCAGGTGGTACAAACACCCACAATTTTCCTCACATATCCCCTTTTCCAAATGCCCTCTGCCACCAGGCTGGCTCAGACCCTCCTGGACCTCATTTGAACAAGTGTAATGCTGTCTTAACTAACCTGCTGTCCTCCTACTTCTCTACCAACATACTGTGGTCAAAATCATCTTCTTGAAGTACCATGTCAAACCCTTTCAAAGTTTTTCCATTAGCCTTAATAGAAGATTTATAAATCCTTAAAATGGTTTCCAGGATCTGACTGCTCTCTAGCCCCACACTTTCCCCCAACATTCTCTGCACCAGTCACAGTGACTTTCAATTCCCTAAAATGCTGTCTTGTCTCTAGTTTCAAACATGACTTCCTTTTAGATAGAAAACTCCTAATCACCACCCCGCTCAACTTTCACTTTCATGTCTCATCTTAAACATCATTTCCTTAGGGCGGCTTTCCTTGAACCCTCCAAAGGGTCCCTGCTATATTCCCATGGCACTCTTGTACTTCCCTTTTCGTGATGTACTACAAATCTATAACTACAAACAGTAAAGAATCTTGTGTTCTGTGAGGGCAAGAATGTATACCTAGCAATAGGATTAAGAATGTTTCTTCTTTACTCAAAAATCTTCAATGGCATCCCCCAACTCCTGCATTAACTACACATTTGTCAGCATGAGTCTTCAAGGCCCTCCACAGTATGAACTTTTATGGTCTAATATTTTCTGAATGCTTCCCAAAAGCATGATTATCTGTTCCCTTCCAAATAAGCCATGTACTTTCCAGTGCCTCCATTTCTGTAGCTTCCTTTATGGACCTAGCTTCCCTGTCTTAAAAAATGCTATTCTTCCAAAGCTATATCCAATTCCACCTTTTCCGTATAATTTTTCCTAATTTCCCCCAAATAAATTTGGCCTCTCCCACCTTTGACTCCCCTCCTGCTCAAATGTTGTATTTTCCTTATGGTACTTTCCTAAGTCTACCTAGTTGTTATGGTACATCTCATATCCTTACCAGTTTAAAATTTCTTAGATAATGTTGGTTATACCTTGCTTTTCCATATTCTCCTTATCACATTTTGTATATGCCTTATATACATAAGGTGCTCTGTAAGTGCATTAACTTGAATCTTAAAAATCTACTACATGTAAAGCAGTTGTGTAAGGCAGCTGTCTAAATATGTGGATAAAATAATCTTTTAAGCACAAAAGATACCTTTGAAACAGATGGATGCTAAATGGAATTAGAAAAGCACATTATGTTACCCATACAAAAAAAGAAATACATCTTATTTGCATCTCAAATAAATGCTCTTTAATCAAAAAGTACTATATCTTTAGAGACTCATTCATCTTATATTATACATTAAGATGCCCACATTTATTTCAATTCTGACAATTTAAAATAAATATAATTTTAGCTCAAGTTTCATGCAGCAGTAGAGCACAGTGTCACTGCTCAATATTTATTTTTGTGACCATTTTTGCTGTTTGCTGGACAAAAGGAAAACAGCAAATAACATTATTTAGATGTGCTTAAAATTGTAAGTCAGAAAAGACCACAGAAGTTATCTAGTTCAACTAATTATATTTCTAGATAAAGAAAATAAAGACTATGAGTTTCTTGGCCAAGGTCACAAAGCCAAAGCCAGGACACAGGCTCAGACCATCTGACTTCCACTCCAGCACTCCTCCCACTCCAAAACAATACTCACCTCAAGGCTGTAATAACTAGAGCACATTATTTTCAGTTGACATTGGAGCCAACAATACTCCAGTACTGAATGAAGGACATTTGCACATTTTCAGTCATGCTCAAGAGAAACAAAAGTGTGACAAATGAAGAAATGAAACGGAATTCTTATTATCTTTTCCCAGGAGCCTTCTTTCTTATAAACGGTTAGAAATGAACACTACTTCACAAGCTTTGAGAGGGTCTCTGTTCAAAGACACTCTGAAAGGCAAGAAAAACATGATAGGAAATTACATACATAATAGAATTTTGACACACGATGGAACATGCAACACAACATTTTAAATGCTACATTATCAAAAGTTACTATTTATTTCATAGTAACCAAGAAAGATTGGTGCTTCAGGGAACAAGAAAAAAGGGAGCAGCCTATTTCTCAAAACCCACTTAAAGCACAAACCTATCTACCAATATGTACCAAATATTTACCTTCTTACAGTTCTATCCCTAATAACTGGCACATAGTAGGTACTTAATAAGTATTTTCATAATAAAGTAATTAATCTCTCTTAGTATCACCCAGTACTATTCTTGAATACTGCAGCTGTACATCAGTGACTATAAAATGCTGCTACTTGTAGCAGAAAACAATGAGCATTGACAGTCTGTATCAAACAGAAACGTTCTAAGACTAGAACATTTTACAATGTGTGTGAATCTATATCTGTGTATGTGTGCTTGTATGTATGTATATAGGTTCATTTGTTTTCTCTCTATATACATATGTACACATATATGTATATGACATGTATTTTTGACAATAGTGATTTTACCTAAAGATCTTATGCTATGGGACAGTGATTTTCAAACTTTCCTTACAGTAAGTCATAATAAGAAAAACATTATATACCACAACCTAGTACACATAACACATACACGCACAGGAATACATGTACATAACTAAAACAAAGATTTCCTGAAACAACACCATTACTATACCCAAAGCACTAATGTTTTCTATTCCATTTTTTAAAATGCAGTTTGTGTCCCCCTAAACTGATTTTGTCACCCCTGCTCTGAAAGCTCATAAAAGTGGGAGAAGACACCAAAACATTGGCAAGGTGTAAATGTCTTAGTTTGGCATTCATTACTTAAACATAGCCTACGCTGTACAGACACCAAACGGACACTGGCAAAATGAAGACTAGAAATTATTGAACACTGTTCATTGAAAAGCTATGCTGAAAACCGGAAGGATGTTATCATTGTGTAAGTAAAACATAGAGACCACATTCTGGGCCATAAAACAAGCCTCAAAAATTTTAAAGGAGTCAATAACAAATATTCTGATCACAATGGAATTAAATTAGAAATCAATAACAGAAAGCTCTGTAAAATCCCAATTATTTAGGAAATAAATAATATATTTTTAAATAACTCAAGAATCGAAAAAGAAAACAAAAGGGAAATTAGAAAATATTTTTAACTAAATGAAGATGAAAATACAACACATCAAAACTTGGGGGAAGCAAAAACACCAGCAAGAGTTTTACTAGTTTATGGGACTTCCCTGGTGGCGCAGTGGTTAAGAATCCACCTGCCATTGTAGGGAACACAGGTTCAAGCCCTGGTCCAGGAAGATACCACATGCCGCGGAGCAACTAAGCCTGTGTGCCACAACTACTGAGCCCGTGTGCTGCAACTACTGAAGCCTGCGTGCTCTAGGGTCCGGTGCCGCAACAAGAGAAGCCACCGCAATAAGAAGCCTGTGCACGGCAATGAAGAGTAGCCCCAGCTCGCCGCAACTAGAAAAAGCCCACACACAGCAATGAAGACCCAACTCAGCCAATAATTAATTAATTTATTTAAAAAAATAGTTCAATCAACATACATTAAAAAAAATAAATTTAAAAAAAAAAAGAGTTTTACTGGTTTGGAGAAGAACAATGAGCCCAGGCCACCAAGTCTGCTGGGTTACCTCTAGAGCAATCCAAACTACTCACAAAAGGAGGGTGGCCACCTGGAGTGAGAACCATCAGGTTAATTTTACTGCGAATGAAGTTTAAGGTGAACAAACCCCCCACCTCACCCCAGTTAGAAAGGCTTTCCTAAATCTGAAAGAAGACTAGGAATCTAATGCTGTCAGTGAAGGAGAAGAGCCACGCAAACAGGATAATATGAATACAGAACAGTGGGGGAAACATCCAGAAAGAGGAAAGACAGGAAGCTGCAGAGCATGGTGTGATCCAACGGCCAGTGCTAGATGGAGTTTTTCAGGATGGTTTCCTCCCCATACTACGGATAACTCCTGGAACATAGGAGCCTCTTACTACTGTCTAATGTATGTAACTGAACCTTCACAGATTCATCCCAAGACCAAATTAAATGCAGAAAAAACCCCTCAGCTTCTAAGAGGCCATCTAGATCAAAGCAGGCCAGAATCAGAACCTGTTTGGCCTTCATTTGTTCTGAGGTGGTCTGCGGACCCCTCCAATCCTGAAACCCTGCAAATTTGGGTTATATTATATATTCCAGTATTTTTTAATCCAGCACACAGGGTTAAGAGGAGAGAGGACAAGTATCTCAATACTTAATTTTTTAATTACACATAGCATCAGTTTACCCACTTTTTAAAAAAGGGGTGTGGGGAGCTAATACATTACAGACAACCATTAATTAACTCAGTTTGATGCAAAGTATTAGGCTGATCATTTTGATTAGCGGTGCTCATTAAATACATTTCCCACATGTATTTCAGGGAACTAAAATGAATAAGGATGCTATTCTGCTTTGCTGGAAGCGATCCCACATCCTGCTAGGTTTGGTTTTTATAACATGTGCCTGGCTTCCTAAAGCAGGCATAAACAGCCTTATTAGATCTATGCTATTTATTTCCACAGAGGAGAAACCTCAGAACTTTTAAACTAGGATAGGTTATCTAATCTTTTTACACCTTTGTTGTGATAAAGGAAGAAAAATATATGATCTTGGCGGCAAAAGGAAGATTGAATTTAATTACAAAGATTTAAAAGCAGAAAAATGCATACAGTGGCTTTTTAGAAAAAGAACACTTTCTTCCTTTCATCTCAAGGCAAACCATTTATCTACCAAGAAGCATGAATAGTGTGTTCTTTTTAAAATGTTTTTAGAAGTCATATCCTTTTTTACTGAAGGAACCTGGAGTCTTAGACTTAATCTTGTAATCTGAAAGTCTTTCTAATATATCTGTGTAATCTGAACTGTTGACTACTATTCAAAGCCATTATACGAACTAAATAGCTAGATCAATTCGTAAACCATTTTCTCAAATGAAAACCTCCCAATGAAATGATACTTTTGACAGAACATTTATGAATTACACCAATTTTTCTAAATCCTTTTGGAGGAGAAACATTTTAAGTGATGGAATAAAGATGAACAAAGTTACATTATTCTTTTACCATGTTAACCGGTCTAGTGCACATTACCTCAGAGCAAAAACTTACAATGCATAATCAACAAGCTGAGTGATGCATCAGTGAAAATGATTAAATATGCCAAGGTCTTAATTATAATACCACATTACATTTGTACAGAATATTCCAGTTTGCAAAACACTTACATCCATAAACTCATTTGACTCTATGTCCTTCAGTTTAAGTACAATAGATAGAAGATGTGAGTCTACCTGGATATACTGAAATAGTTAAAAGCAGGGACTCTGGAGCCAACTGTCTGGTTTGGACTCTTAGTGCTGCCACTTACAATTACAAAATGTGATTCTGAGTACATTACTCAACATCTTTATGCCTTAGTTTTATCATCTGTAAAATGGGGATAATAATCGTTTCTACCTCTTGGGCCCACTAATGATTAAATCAATTAATATATGTCAAGCACTTAATACAGTATCTAGCACAGAGGAACCATTATATATTATACATGCTGGTTGTACTTATCAGCAGCTGTATGGATAGGGAAACAAGCTGGTAAGTCACAGAGCCAGGAACAGAAACCAGAGCTTCTTCTCCCATCTGATGCTCCATCCACAAAGGGCTGCGGTTTTTTTTCTGTTTGTTTTTTTGAAGTATCCTAAGGTTTTCTACACTGACATAAAATAGTTTAATGCAGAAGTGTACAAAACAAAAAAATTCAACAGTTCAGAATACTTATAAAGTATTTTAATTTATATATACATTTTAAGTTAAATTGACTATTAAAAATACAAATATTCCATTTTGGCAGCAGAACTATATACTGAGGAATAGTCATCTGTGTTGCTATATTTGCAAAACAAAACTCAAATCTAGAGGGAAATATACTAAGATGATAACTGTGTTAGAATTTCCGTTCTTTTTTTTTCCCTTTCTGGTTTTCAAGACATTCAGTATTGTGATATAACATTTATAATTAAAAAAAATTATTTCCAGGGACTTCCCTGATGGCGCAGTGATTAAGAATCTGTCTGCCAACACAGGGGACACGGGTTCAAGCCCTGGTCCGGGAAGATCCCACATGCCACGGAGCAACTAAGCCCGTGCACCACAACTATTGAGCCTGCACTCTAGAGCCTGCGAGCCATGAGTACTTAAGCCCATGCGCCTAGAGCCTGTGCTCCACAACAAGAGAAGCCACCACAATGAGAAGGCCACGCACCCAACAAAGAGTAGCCCCCGCTTGCCGCAACTAGAGAAAGCCCACGCGCAGCAATGAAGACCCAATGCAGCCAAAAAATAATTAATTATTTTAAAAAATGATTTCCAAAAAAAGTTTACCAAGGTATGAAAATAGTATTCATAGAATAAACACTTCAAAATTAATTCTAGAAAATAATAAATGTCCAGCTGAAGAACTGCCCTCTTTTTTCAGACATGTTTTAGGGGATCTTTCCTCAGACTTTGTTCAAATTTTTTCCCTTTAGTGATTCAGGTGGCTGTGACAACATCTTCCATTGTGTCTAAAAATAAGGCATGGGTGTGTAAATTTATGAGCCGAAATGCAAAACTGGCATTGGATGTCTAAATCAGAGTATTAAATCATTTAGCATACTCTAGCATAAAAACATATTTTGAGCACTCATATCCACATGCTTTGTATATTCATACAATTTTAATTCAACTATCTTTAATCTTTTCAGATGAAGTGAAGTTATGAACTTTTAAAAACATGCCAAATCACTTCTTAAGATATTAACCTGGACAAAGCACTCCACTCCAAACCTCAAGCTCCTTCTCTAATAAGGAGAGTAGACTAGAATGTCAGTCAGTGGTTCACAACCTTCTTTCCACCCCAGCGCATCTGTGGGATTCAACATCTCTCCATTTACAGCAGTGGGGACAGTCTGAAAATGTCCCACAGGTGATTCTGATACACTACCTTGTAACAGGAGTCCCCAGCCACCAGGGGCTGGATACTGGTCCATGGCCTGTTAGGAACCGGGCTGCACAGCAGGAGGTGAGCAGTGGGCCAGCGAGCGAAGCTTCATCTGCGGCTCCCCATCGCTCGCATTACAGCCTGAACCATCCCCCCCATCGCTCGCATTACCACCCCCCATGGAAAAACTGTCTTCCACGAAACCGGTCCCTGGTGCCAAAAAGGTTGGGGACCACCGCCTGTAAGCTATTCCCCTGCCCTCCACCCCACTCCACTCCTGCAGAGTTCTTTAAGGTTCTGCACAGTTCTAAAGCTTGCCACTGTGGGTGCACGAAAATCACAACCCAATGACCTGGAAGGTACCTGACAGTGTTACTTTATTACATTTTAAAAGAAAGGCCGAAAGTTAATTATGCGTACTCTTTTGTTGAAGCATGCAAGATTCAAAAAGAATCTGTAAACTGATGATATCAAAGACAGCTTTGTAACTTAACTGTTCATATGGCAAACAGCACAGCTCCCCTGGAATTTGCTTCTAGTCAAGGAGGTAGGTAAAGAAAGAGGAAAAGTGGGGAATCAAATTAAATGCCTCTTGAAGTTGAAAGAATGGCTGGAAAAGAGATTTGTACAAGTTAACTTTTCTGATAACAGAGAAGAAAAGCCAAAGACTGATATGCAGAGATGAGATATTATGTGATCCCAAATTTTTCTTTTTTTTTTTTTACAGACAACTCTGTTATAAACTAATAATAACCAATAGCTACTAAAAATATGATTTTCATATATGCCATATTATAAATATAAGCCAAATATATTGACTTAGCATGGTGATTGATAATTGCCCAGTATATTTACAAATAGTGTCAATTTTCTTTGAATGCTTACTTACTGTGGACAAATTCTACACTATTTAAAAGCTACTGGATGTGCGAAGTCTTGTGAAAAATTCTCACAACTAGGGAAGAAGGAAATGGAATCTTAAGACTTCCTTGCAAAAATGTGTTTACCTCAAATGTGAGCTAACATTACATCATCATTAATAAGTACACAAGACATGGCAAAGATGCTGTGTGGCTTCAAAATGAGAATTATCTACATGAAAAAAATGTGTAATTGCATTATCTTCAAATCAGAAAACACATTAATCAATAAATGCTGATGATTAGCTATGTGTATTGTAGTGAGAGGAACCTTAAAAGGCACAAAAAAATAACAGTATTTCACAGATTTAGTATTTGACCTCTCCCCCACCCCCGGCAAACTGGCTGGGTCTGAAAGTTGCTGTCCTCTGTACCAGAAGATGACACCAAGGGTAACTGAGAATACAATGTATACATCTCTATCACTGCTCTGTGGATTCATGCCTGAAAAAGTTGACACAAATTTTTGGTAGCATTTCTTTTGAAATTCTTTGCGAAACATGCTGTCCACTGTTGGCTTAACTTGCTGAACGCACTACCCATTAAAAAAAACAAATTCTCAGTGTTCTCCACATGAACCACAACAGTAAGAACCTAAAACTTGTGTCAGTGAACAGACGTGATAACCCAAAAAGAAATAAAAGTGAAGAGAAAGAAAATGCCCCAACCTCAGTTTTGTAAGATGTTCACATTAGAGACTGTAGCAATAAACATTATGCAAGAGAAGATAATTCCTAACACTGAGTTGGGATGGATAAATATTTGTTTAATGAACATACACATTTCTTCCTCATTCTATAGCCATGTGTCAAAGCATCAAACAATTTAATTTGTGGCAGTTTCTGTTGTGTCACAAACTTTACATATAAGTTTATCACGAGGGGAAAAAAAACCTGCTTGGCTTCACTCACGATGAATCACAGCCAAGAGGTCATCTTGTTGTGTATCAGCAACTATGTTTTCACTACAGCTATGTGACCTAAAGTGGCAGCAGGAGAGGCACCAAAATAGAAGAGGCAGGAGGTTTCTCCTGGTTTCTCGGCCCCAAAAGAGCTTTTCCACCCCATTCGGGCATCTGAGCAACAGCCAACCGCAGAGGAGAGAAAGAACAAACCCAACAGCTCCGCGGAGGAAGGCTGAAGGCCCAGGCCCTCCCGGGAGCCCGGGGAGGCAAGCACATAAAGAGGACGGGCTTAAGAAACAGCGTGGAGAAAGCAGCATGACAAGGGCCAAAACTAGACGGGTGTAGAGCAAAATCCAGCAGTGACCGAGCAGCACAGACTGCGGGAAGGTCTGGAGACCAAGGAGGCTCTCCAGCCCGGGCTCGGGGCTCAGCTCCGGCGCGAGCGCACAGCGGGCCCCCTGCCTCCAACAAACCTCCAGCACACGGGACCTACCGCTGCTCCCACCTCACCTGTCGGGTGCCCGCTGGCCCCGCCAGCGTCTCTGGCCCCCGGTCCCCGCCCCGGCCCATCCTCCCTTCACGTTCCCTCGCGGCGCGTCTCTAGGGGCCACCGCCGGGGTCAGCGTGGACAGGGGACCGAAGCCCGCCCCGCCGCCCCAGGCCTGGCCCCGGCACTCACTTTCTGAATCCGCTTCAGCGCCATGGGTCAGGGAGGGCGGCTGGGATACCGGCCGGCTGGGGGCGGCTGCGGGGCTCGGGGGCGTGGGGTCGTCGCGGGCCCGGCTCGCCGGCTCCTCAGCTGGCTCAGCCGGGTGAATCCCCAGCTCGCCGCTCTCTGGCTCGCTCCGGGGGCCGGTGCCTATTCCCAGGGCGCCCGAGCGCGAGTGTGCGCGAGTATGCGGGCGGGGACGCCGGCGAGACTCTTTTGTTTCCGCTTTTGCTTCTGGGAAGGAGCCTGCGCCCGCCCCGCCCCGCCGGGCACACTGGGAAGTGTAGTTTCTGCGCCCTGCTCGGCCGCCGCCCCGGGCCGGACTGGTTACTCACCGCTGACCTCGACCCACAGCGTGGGCTCAGAGCTGCCGGCTCTGGAGTTGGTCCCTGCAATTGGATTTTGATCAAGGTACTGAACCTGGAGTTCCCAGTCTGTAAAATGAGGATGACAAATTAGCTCGAAAAACATGTACCGGATTCGAATATGTGCTACAGCTCGTCTTGTTATTTTTACCTTTACAGATTTCACTGTTCTCAAATATATAAATTGCCTAAATTTCTCACACATGCACAGACTCATTCCAGTTATGACGCCTTACTTACCTCCTTAGTTTCTGTTTCAAAAGGCCCCTCTTCTGTCCGACGCTAATCTCGCATGCCTGCTCCTCCTTGGAACTGTGAATTCTGAGCTTCGTCCTCACTCTTGTCTCCTTTTCCGTTGGCAGTACAATACCTGCTCAATCCACATAGTCTACTCGCACTCCTCACTCCCCCAATTCTTATGAACTTGTGTCCCCTTTAAAACTTGCCTTCTGCTTTCAGCAGCAGAATTCGGTTTTCACCAAAGTTGAGCTTGAGCTTCTAATTCCCGAATCCAATTCATTCCTTTTCCTCTGTGATGTTTTTGACCCATTTGATTGCTGGCTACCCTTTCGCTTTTCAAAACGCTCACCGCCTCCCGCTTCCGGAGCACCAGGGTGGTTGGCTCTTCTACTTCTCTGACTTACTCTTTTCTGTTACCAGCTCCTCTTCTCAAGAGTTAGAGTGCCCTGGAGTTCCAACCCCTGATCTCTCACCATCACTATCTTCCTAAAAAGTAGACTTCGTGTCCTCCCATGTCCTGGGAGGCCACCCAGCATGGCTGGAGGACCTTGGGCTTCGTAGATTGACCCCCTATCCTGGAGTGGAATCCCAACTCTGACCCCTACCACTGTGTGACCGTGTAGCTACATAAACTCTCTAAGCCTCAGTTTCCTCATGTCCAAAGCGATAATAATCTCTAGATATGTTATTGTAAGAATTCACTGATATTAATGTAATGTGCCAAACACAGTACCTAATATGCTGAAAGTGCTGTATAACAATTATTTCCTTATTTGTTTTTATCTATATGATGATGCCTTTAAAATCTGTCTTTCCAACCAAACCGTCACCCCAGTTTCAGACTTTTATGTCCAAAAGTCTACTGGACATGTGCACCTTCCTCCCCTGTGGCCAGGAATCAGAATGTGTTACCAGGTGAGGGCTGGAGGAAAGCTTTTCAGGAAGTCCAGAACAATAGCTACCATAGCATTCTAAAGGCTTACAAAGAGCAAGCAGCAAAAATCCATTCATGTAACTTAAAAGAAAATGTCTAGGGAAATAGGATCGTGAAAGAATGGTAGAAATAATTAATGGAATCTGAAACTTAATTTAGAAGCCTGTCATTCCCCCTCCCCGCCCTCCCACCCAAAATAAACATAAAAACTAAACCTGGTCTGGAGCCTGGCTACTCTCTTACTTTCCTTTCCCTGAGGTCTCGCTTCTCTCTGCACGCTGGCCTGCCCTCCTTTTTCCAGCTCCCGCCTTAACTTCTCTTGTACAAGGCATGAGCTCCCACCACCCTTAGCCCACTTTTTGACAGTCTTCAAGCAACTGCTCCTGCTGCTAAATGGCCAAGCCTTTTGGTACTCCCTATTTATCTCCCTAAAAGGAAGAATTCCATTGACACAACTCATCTTTTTACTCCAGGCTATACATTTTCAGCTAGTGAGCAAAGTACATGTAGATTGACTTGGGTTAGTTGGCCACCCATGGTCAAATCAGCTGTGGGAAGTTTGAAGTACTGTGGGGCAAAGAGGTTTCTGAAACACACCAGCAAGTTCATATCATCCTGTAGAGAGGTGTATTGGGGCTAGCTTGATGCACCATCTTTGTGCTCCAGAAAGTTGGGCCCTACCCCAAACATTGCTCTTCCTTTTTATAGGGCAAGCATGAGAGTGTCCTTGTAAATAGGGGAGAAATAGTCTGAGCTTGGGCATCAGCTGCTTTGGGGAGTTGCATTCCCAAGCTGGTAGCATTTGGATAGTATCATGTAGGAAGTGAGGCCATGCTCAGCTGCTCCCACTATGGGGAAGCACTAGTTGCAGGTAGCTCATTACCAGGAAGCCCAGAAAAAAACCTCCAGGGTCATTAAGTGGACAGTCCTGATAGGACAGTCCATCATCACTCCATAGATAACAAAAACACACACTTACGCAGAGGCTACAATCAGGGCAATTTCATTCAAAAGGCCCGGACACTGGCATTAATTTCTCCCTCTTGCAGGTTATCCTACATACTGCTAAAAGATGCAGTAGTCAAATCACTCCATTGCTTAAAAACCTCTATTGGTTTGTATCATGGAAGTCCAATGCCTCAGCTTACTGCAAAATACCCATCCCAATTTGTCCCTAAATGCCTCCTTTCAGACTTTAGCTCACACACTATAGTTAATTAATGTCACGTGTCTTTGCACAATGCATTCTCTCTGCATAGAACGACCTCCCACCCTGCACCTGACAAACCCAACTCAAATGATACAGACTTTGTGAGAGGGATTGCGCTTCTTTCAGAAACTCATATTTGAGGATATGAAGCAGCCATTCTCAGCACTTGGAATACAGAATGGTCGCGGGATGATGTTAATCAGGAAAAAGAATGGTCCAGGGGAAGAAGTTCAATTAAGTAATTAAGACATTTGGAGAAGTCTCTGGAGAGGTTCGCTGACCAAGTAAAAGAGGTGACTGAAGAGCTTCTTGGGACTGGGTGAAGTGTGCTGAGTCTTTGACAGACTCAAAGCAACCATCTGGGCAGTTTTTGAAGACCCTGGAGAAACTGACACACTGATCTGGCCAGAAATTTTCAGAGTAGAGTGAAAAGGAAGGGTTCGATGAAAAGATTCAGGCATTCCTGGTGAGTGTGGCATGATGGAGCAGGGTATGTGTCAGGACTCCGGAGTCTGTAGTCGTTGAACTTGGCCCTGGCTGAGTGAGGTGAGCAGAGAGGCCACCCTGCTAGGAATACCACCACCAGCTCTGCTCTCTCTGGAACAGAAGTTACCTGTTTCTCAGGTACTGCTGGGAACAGTCACTGATAGCCAGTTTTGCTTCTCTTCCACCTGTTCTCTATATAAACATGTTTGTCTTTGCAACTATAAGAGCTCCTTTTGGTTTTCTCTTTGTGCCTCTTTGTGGCTGTGCTGTCAAAAGCCTTCGTAGAGGGCCTCCCCACTCAAATGCTCCCAGTTCTTTTGAGCTCTGGGTGCTTTTTGGGGCTGATGAGAGCTCTCATTTGTCCTGGGACAGTTCTGGGCATATAGGCCACCACGGTCTTCAGATACAGGAGGGCCTTTTCCCCTTTGATTCTACTGTCCCATAACTGTAAAACCAGAATCACCAGGAGTCAAAACCCAGTCAGGAGAGTTGGGACGGCTCAGAACAGGTGTTTGGCACACATGTAGTTCAAGCATTCTTCCCTTTAAAGTATTTCCAGAATAGCTGTCTGGCTTGTTGGCTCACAGATTCTAACCTTACCCCCTCCCCCACTAACTCTGTCCAGCTACCCGCCAGAAGATTCAAGGGGACCATTCCCAGGCTGGGGCCTCTGTGTGAAGCATGAATTTCCTTGTCCCCAAGTAAATCTCCATAGGGTTAGAACCCAGTGTTGAGGTAGCTTCTGCTTGAAACTAGGCCAGAACCATGGTTTAAGAAGGGCACAGAGCAGACAGCCTCAAAGGTTGTGCAACCAACCATAAACTTTTCAGGAGGTACTTCTTTTAAGGGCGTTTTCTGTTATGTGTACCCTTCTAGGACCTACATTTCCTTCAAAAGTGTTTCTGTCTATTTTGTAGCCTATTTTTTAAACGGTTAATTAAAACCAATTTTGAGCACTGAACAGCAAGCAGAATGTTTGAACATACTTTGGTTTCTGTTTGTCTGATGAGGTATGAGAAGGAAACGCCTTCTGTGGTTCCAGTCATAATCTATTTTAATAAAGTTTTGAGCAGCCCTGGTGTATTAGGTAGGACTCTCCAGAGAAACAGAACCAATAGGGTATACAGTACATAGATATGTAGGAGGAGATTATTATGAGGATTGGCTTACATGGTTATGGAGGCTGAAATATGCCATGATATGGCGCCTGCAAGCTGGAGAACCAGAAAAGCCAGTGGTGACATTCAGTCCAAGTCCGAAGGTCTGAAAACTAGGGAAGCCTATGATGTAACTTCCAGTCTGAGGCCAAAGGCCTGAAAAAGAGGAGGGAAAGAGGGGGATGCTGGTGTAAGTCCTGGAGTCTCAAGGCCCACAAACCCGGGGCTCCTGTGTCCTCCTATGTGCAAGGGCAGGAGAAAATGGATATCCAAGCTCAAGAAGAGAGGGAGAGAATTTACCCTTCCCCAGCCTTTTCACTCTATTTGGGCCCTCAACGGATTGGATGACACCCACCACATTGGGGAGGGTGGATCTTCTTTACTCAGTCTAGTGGTCACTGCCACACACACACCCAGCTATCTGGGCCTCCCTTAGCCCAGTCAAGTGGACACCTAAAATTAACCACATCTGGGTAGCTAGAACTCTTCTTAAACAGAGCAACTGAGTCATCTCATTCTTTAGCACAGTGCCCAGCAGACGTCCAGTCTGAGGCAGAGTGGTGATTCACTGAAGTCCAGGAAGTTTGGACTGGGATTGTGGAAGGTAGGACAAGAAGGGGGTGAGGGCAGATGAGTGGTTGAGGCTCTAGGCCTGGCGCCTCTCACCCCCAAAAGTAATTGGAGCAGTTCAGTATGTATCTGTTTTTCTAAACTGTCTTGAGTGGACTTGGGTAAGTTTCCTCACATAAAAGTTGGTTTAATAACACCTTATATAATGAAATGAGGTAATGCACGTGATGCGCTTAGCACAGTGAGGGGATCATGGTGCTTTTCAGAAAAATGTTATCTGCTATTGTTTGGATTCTACTTTAGAGTTTGTTAGAAGAATGGTTTCTAGTACTTGAAAATCACTTACTTGGCCCTCATTTAGAAAATGTTTTGATAAGTTATATAAATATACATGAATTCGTTTGTATAAATTTTTAAAAAAGAAGTAACAATGACAATACAGCAGTCTCCCCTCATGTTTTCTTCTCTAAAATGAAAAAAAAAATCTCTGTAAGAAAATGTCACTAATCAACTCGGTTCAAACTTTTTTTTTTTTTTATAAATTTATTTATTATTTATTTTTGGCTGTGTTGGGTCTTTGTTTCTGCACACAGGCCCCTCCCTAGTTCCGGCGAGCGGGGGCCACTCTTTGTTGCGTTGTGCAGACTCCTCATTGCTGTGGCTTCTCTTGTTGCGGAGCATGGGCTCCAGGCACTGGGGCCTCAGCAGTTGTGGCACGTGGGCTTCAGCAGCCGTGGCTCATGGGCCCTAGAGCACAGGCTCAGCAGCCGTGGTGCACGAGCTTAGTTGCTCCGCGGCATGTGGGATCCCCCTGGACCAGGGCTCGAACCCATGTCCCCTGCACTGGCAGGCGGACTCCCAACCACTGTGCCATCAGGGAAGTCCCCACGGTTCAAACTTTTAATGTAAAAAAGATTACATCAGGGACTTCCCTGGTGGTCCAGCGGCTAACTCCCAATGCAGGGGGCCCCGGTTCGATCCCTGGTCAGGGAACTAGATCCCACATGCTGCAACTAAAAAGATCCCGGGTGCCGCAACTAAGAGCTGGTGCAGCCAAGTAAGTAAGTAAATAAATAAATATTTAAAAAAAAAAGATTAAGGCAGTGATAGTCCTAGAGCAGAAAGCTATATGTAGAGAGAATTTTATTCCCTGATTAGATGTGTTCTATTCTTTTGCAGAGTTCTTCCTTCTCAGATCTCTCTTTTTTTTTCTTTTTTCTCAATTCCATTTAACAGTTTTCTCCTATGCCAGGAAATCTCTTGCTTCTCCACAAGTATGTTCAGAAACTTAGTTCCTTCATTCTTTGATATGACTTGTCATATTAGGCTATGATATAAATATTCTGGATGGAGCCTTTCAACTCCACCCCCATGCTTCATTGCTCTGAGAATTTTTGCTCTATTTTACAACAGTTGCACATTTTCCATTTGATATTACCATATAATAGTAAAGACTATTCTTTAGAGGCAATAAATGACTACCCAGCTCTGTAAATTCTCTAAGTAATCCAGGACAGTATATGACAATTTACTGAGAAAGAGGGATGTTAGTAATTTTGCTCCCCAGTTTAAACAATATTAAGCATGTTAATGCTTTAAAAGTTGTTGAACAAGTCTACATGATACAGCCTTTCAACAAACAAACTCATTCCCAAGTGCCATGAATCATGGCTGGATGTGCTTTTCTGCAAAGCCTGGCAGGATCTAATTATGGGCAGTAAATGCAGAGCCGACTGCATAATCAGTTTAAAGCTACAAGGACTCCAAAAATCAATCTGTCCAAGAAGACCATATATATACATATATATATGTATATATATATGTGTATGTATATATATGTATATATAAATATATACTTCTGCCCTGTGAAAGGCAGGAAGGAGATTGCTTCTGACTGCCAAGGGGAGTTTGGTGGTTGGGCTCACCCTGGGCAAAACGGGATAAAGTGTGTGTTCCTAATTCCTTTCTGTACTTCTTTCTCCTTTTCAGAAACTTTCCTCCACAATATACTTCTCCTATCTTCCTTCCTCTTTCCTTCTCTTTTTCCTTCCCTCCCCTGCACCTAGGACTGCAAGAGAGACTTTGCTTAACCCTAAGGTTGATAAATGTAGCACTCCTTAGCCTTTAAAAATCCATGCCTTCTGGACATATACAGACTGCCAAATGTAAAATAGATAGCTAGTGGGAAGCAGCCACATAGCACAGGGAGATCAGCTCGGTGCTTTGTGACCACCTAGAGGGGTGGGATAGGGAAGGTGGGAGGGAGACGCAAGAGGGAGGAGATATGGGGATATATGTATATGTATAGCTGATTCACTTTGTTATACAGCAGAAACTAACACACCATTGTAAAGGAATTATACTCCAATAAAGGTGTTAAAAAAAAATCCATGCCTTCAACCTTAAAAAAGAAGGAAATCCTGACACATGGAAGAATCTTGAGGACATTATGCTAAGTGAAATAAGCCAGTCACAAAAAGAGAAATACTACGTGATTCCACTTATATGATGTATCAATTTCATAGAAACAGAAAGTAGAATAGTGGTTTCCAGGCGATAGGGAGCCTAAGCAGGGGGAATGGGGAGTTGTTGTTTAATGTAGCGGTCCCCAAACTTTTTGGCACCAGGGACTGGTTTTGTGGAAGACAAGTTTTCCACAGACGGTGGGAGGGGACGGGGGATGGTTCAGGCTGTAACGCGAGCGATGGGGAGCGATGGGGAGCGGCAGATGAAGCTTTGCTCCCTTGCCCGCCGCTCACCTCCTGCTGTTCGCCCAGTTCCTAACAGGCCGAGGACCAGGTTGGGGACACCTGGTTTAATGAGTATAGAGCACAGTGATGTGAATATACTTAACACTACTGAACTGTACTCTTAGAAATAGTTAAGATGGTAAGTTTTATGTGTTTTTTTTAACCACAATTTTTTAAAAAGTCTTATTAAAAAGACAGGTGTTGGAGATGGTGGGGACAAACTGGAACTCTTATACAGTGCTGGTGGGAACGTAAAATGGTACAGCCACTTTGGAAAAGTATATTGGCAGTTTCTTAACAAAGGCATAAACTTTACCATATGACCCAGCAATTTCATACTTAAGAATCTACCCAGGAGAAATAAAACATATGTCCAAAAAGGTGTGTACATAAAAGCATTATTCATAATGGCCAAAAAAATGGACACAGTTCAAATGTCTATCAACTAGTGAATAGATAATCTAAGTGTGGTAGATTCATACAATGGAATATTATTAGGCAATAAAAAGGAACAAACTACTGACACATGCTACAAAATGGCTAAACGTCAGAAACATTATGTGAAGTGAAAAAAGCCATATGCAAAAGATCTACATATTGCATGATTCCATTCATATGAAATTTCCAACAAAGGTACATTTATAAAGACCAAATAAAGCAGATCAGTGGTTGCCTAGGCTGTGGAGTGCAAGTGGAGATGAACTGTCAATAAGCACAAAGGAACTTTTGGGGGTGAAAGTAATGTTCTAAAACTGGGTGGCGGTGATGGTTGTACTCAGTAAATTCACTAAAAATCACTGAGATGTACATTTTATTTTATTTTTTAATTTTTAAAAGTATTTATTTGGCTGCACCGGGCCTTAGTTGTGGCAGGCAGGCTCCTTAGTTGCAGCTCGAGGGCTCCTTGGTTGTGGCATGTGAACTCTTAGTTGCGGCATGCGTGTGGGAACTAGTTCCCTGACCAGGGATTGAACCAGGCCCCCTGCATTGGGAGCAAGGAGTCTTATCCACTGCGCCACCAGGGAAGTCCCTGAAATGTACATTTTAAATTGGTGAATTATATAGTATATAAAGTATACCTCAATAAGATAAATATTAAAGATAAAAATTATAAACAAGAGCATGCCCTGCATCTGGGGAGCCATCTTGGATGTAGATCCTGCAGCCCCATTCAAGCTGCAGGGCAAGTGTTTCCTGGAGCAGAGATGACCTGTCTCAGTGAGCTCTGCCCAACATGAAGGTCTGTGAGCAAGATAAAGCCCCACACATACACAAACCCATGTCCCAACAATAAAAATAATATTTCATCTTCCCACAGATTCTAACCTGCCTACTTTCTTGAAGGAAAGAAGTCTATCATGGGGACTTCCCTGGTGGTCCAGTGGCTAAGACTCTGCGCTCCCAATGCAGGGGATCTGGGTTCGATCCCTGGTCAGGGAAATGGATCCCACGTGCCACAACTAAGACCCGGCACAGGCAAATAAATAATAAAAAATAAAAAGTCTGTCATGGAAGAATTCCCACCAGTGAACTGCACTTTACACACAATCACCTTTCATCCTCCTAACAACCCTAGGAGATAGACTAGTATACACAGAATATAAAACAGCACAGATTGTCAGATATCCCAATCATAAACATTAAAATACAAAAAAGTCTGCCTCTCAGTTAAGGAAATACTTATTAGCCCCATTTTACATATATAGAAACTGAGATTTAAAGAGAAAAAATTATTTCATGAGGTCGCATAGCCTGTAAGTAACAGAGCAAATAGCCATGCTGTTAGCCGTGGCACTTCACTGCCTTCCACTGCCCTATAATATGCTTTTTCTAAATGTATATGTTCCCCCAACAAATAACCACCCTGTCTTGAGAACAGTTGATCTCTCAGAGGATGGGATTTGGCATTCACTCTGCCAACCCTTCTATTACAGACAGAGCAGGTGTGTGACTCACCTCTGGGAGCCAGTCCCTTTTGCACACTTTTCTCTCCGGCTTTTACGTGTGAGAGAACTCCATCCACTGTTGTCCTGAAGAAAAGGGACACACTCTATCATTAGATGATCAGGAAATGGAAGAAATGAGGAGAGATTGAAAATGAGGGAGCAATCCACCTTGTAAGACTTAAAAGTAAAAGGAGTTCAGCTGCCTGGGAAATAGTGAAGACAAAACACATTTGACCAGGAGAAAAAGTGTGAGACTTTGGGCAGAGGCCCTTTGTTTGCTAGGAGATAACTGTGCTGTTTTGATGCTTGCCTGTTGGGAAATGGGAGAGGGCTATTGTGTAGAAACGGGAAAGAGAGCCACAGTGTCTGGGTTTTGACAAAAACATCCCATAAAGGTGCACTTACTTAAGTGTCTGCTATTTGGTTAATTTCTTAAGTCTCCCCAGCCCACCACTCTAGTGGGGGATAGGAAAAAACTGAGTCACATCTTAACATTAACATCCCACCCACCTCAAAACAAAACAAACGTTTGGTGTCTGGATTGAAGTTTCTTTTGCCTTTGCAAGAAAAGGAGGTGGAATTAGTGTGAATGTAGGTGTTGTAGCTACACAGATGCTGCAGCCTCCATACCTTAAAAAAGAAAATCACCTTATTCTGCTGGTGTTAAAAAGTCTCAGAAAACTGACAGGTTTAAGAACATTAAGCCTCTTGGAATAATTTTCAGATATTTCTTAACACAGAATGCTGGGGAGGGGGAAAAGGAGGGAGAGAGAGTGTGTGGGAGAGAGAGACAGAGGAACTACATGACAGAAAATTCATTATCAGAGGCAGAGAAACTGCAAAGTCATCCCTGAATGTCATTTAATGCTAGATTCCACAATCCCCTGGATTACTGTGTGGTTTAGCATTTGGGCAGCCATAGTACAGCTGCCCCGTGTTTAGAGCCTAAAGGAGTAAAATTTAATGACAATTACATTACATAGAATTATAAACACATAAATTAATTGATCCAGTGGCATGCCAAGGGAGCTGTTCACCCTGGGCACAGACTATATGGGGCTCATTGTAGAGAATTTAAGAATAATACAAAACTGCCAGCAATTCTAAACAATGTCATTGATAAAATTCTCCTACCCTCAAAAATCATTCATTGATGTAAGTTCTAAACTATCGCTGCAGTTCCTCTTGAGTTTTTAAAAACATCTTTATGGTGATATAATCCACCTACCATAAAATTCACCTATTTATATAATTCAATAATTTTTAGTATATTCACAGAATTGTGCAGCCATCACCACAATCTGAGTTTAGAACATTTTCATCACTTGTTGGGTTTTAGTAATGCATATGTAAGATTCTGATTAGCACATTTTTATTACTAATTCTTTAATAGCTTTGCATACTACATGGAAGTTAATTTGGAGAATTTCCAATTATACTGTTGGCTTCTGACCCAGTGGAATTTAGCTACATGGATTCATTTTGAAAATAAGTTCATAATGATCAAGAATTGTTTTAGGTCATTGGGCAGTTTTTGCTTCCAACGCTTGTAACTTACATATTCTTACATTTAAACTGTAGGTTCAAAATGAACAATGATGGATGTAAGTATGTTTCTTGTTATCTTTTTTCTGGTATGAAATTCTTAGATGAAGTTAATCAGATATGAAAATATTTGTAAACAGCAAGAATCAGACTTGAATATCTGATGAAAAAACACTAAGCTTTGAAATTGCTCCCTGAAGATCTGTGCATAGAAATTGAGAAGGCTATACAACAACAAAATGTAAAGATATGGGACATTTACATTAAAAAAAGAATAAAAGTTCAAAGAATGCCAAGAGAAACAATGAAAGATTCTGTTCTTACGTTGCTAGAAAAAAATCAAAAGTCAATGTTTCAATGACAAGCACTGGACACCCATTTTAAAGTAATGGATCAAAAAAATGCCAATATTTACTATTATTCTGTCATTTCCTCAGATTTTTTTTTTATAAGATGCAAAACTTTGGAAGTTTTTACTAAAATACAGAAAAAGTAATCTCTGGTAAAGGTAACATTTTAATAGAAAATTTTTGATTGTGGAGACATTTGAAAGCCTCTAGAATCATTCCTGAAGACAAGGACTTGAAGCATATTGCAATTTCTGGAATTTCTTGTTAAATCTGATTTTTATGACTCTTCCAAATTTATCCTCATGTTTAAGACTTTCCCTAACTCTTTGTGTGTCTGTTTCTTTGTGTGAAAGAAACTTTTCCAAGTTAAAATTATTAAAACATGTTGTTTGCTCTGAAGATGGATCCACAAATCTATTGAATGTGAAGATACGAAGGAGGTCCAATTTGATGAAGTCATTGACAAATTTTTCTAAGCCAGCGCCCCAAAACAGAAGATGTAATGTTATTCATTTCTGTCACAGACAAATATGTAGGTATGTTTCCTTTCTTTCAAGAAATACATTAAAGTAATTGAAAAGCTAGATGCTTTTTTTCTTTATTTTATTGAAATATTTAAATTTTAATTTTTACCAGCATGCTTATACATATGAAGTTAAATAAACGAAAATTTTCTCCCCTCTGCATTCTTTTCTGGCCATTATTATTATTTATTCCCTTTTACAATATTACTGAAGCTAGTTTTGTCGTGTAACATAGAAGGTGTTTAAAAGCAACAATAATAAAATGATTTGCTCTGGATGTCAGATAAGCAACATATTTGATCACTACATTGATCATCTTTGAAAATTACTTTTTTAAAAAATATTTATTTATTTATTTTTGGGTGCGTTGGGTCTTCGTTGCTGCGCACAGGCTTTCTCTAGTTGCGGTGAGCGGGGTCTACTCTTTGTTGCGGTGCGCAGGCCTCTTATTGCAGTAGCTTCTCTTGTTGAGGAGCACGGGCTCTACGTGCATGGGCTTCAGTAGTTGCAGCATGCAGGCTCAGTAGTTGTGGCACACAGGTTTAGTTGCTCCACCGCATGTGGGATCTACCCGGACCAGAGCTCGAACCTGTGTCCCCTGCATTGGCAGGCGGATTCTTTTTTTTTTTTTTGCGGTACGCGGGCCTCTCACTGTTGTGGCTTCTCCTGTTGCGGAGCACAGGCTCCGGACGCGCAGGCTCAGCGGCCATGGCTCACGGGCCCAGCTGCTCCGCGGCATGTGGGATCTTCCCGGACCGGGGCACAAACCCGTGTCCCCTGCATCGGCAGGTGGACTCTCAACCACTGCGCCACCAGGGAAGGCCCTGGTTTCTTTTTTTTTTAAGCCTATGCTATCATAAATAAAGATATACTAATGACTTCCTGCAAACTACTCGGTTAGAACCTGGCGGGGCATGACTCACATCTGGTACTCAGATGTGTCAGATACTAGGACAGGCAGTTTCGCATGTGTTGCTTGAATCAATCAGCCCAACTCCCAGTGGTAGGTTTTATTATTTTCATTTTACAGGTGAGGTTTAGAGAGGTTTAGCAAAGTAAACAAAGTTACATAGTAACATGTGGTTTCTAACTAGTGGATTTGAATCCAGGTCTACCTCAAGTGAGAGGCATTGTGCTGCAGATGTTTACAGCCTAACTGGGAATTCAGAACCCATAAATGAAGATAAAAAGATAATATAAATAATCTATGCCAAGTGCCCATAAAGACCTGACCAAGACCTTTATTGGGTCAAAAAATGGAGCCATCATTAGGGGGTCTCGCAGTTGAGAAGGCTTTATGGTGAAAAGATTGAGCAGGGCCGGGAAGGGAGTATTTATATACAGAACTATAAAAGAAAGAGGAATCTGCATGAGGAAATGTGAAAAGCTGAAAAGCTGGGTCTCTTCCTTGCCTGTCAGGATCCTAAGTGACGACTTTAATTGATTTAGAGGGACCTGCTTACAGAAGAAAGTTCACATCCTTTTAGTTTACCTGTATAACTGAGGCAAAATCCTACCAACCATTTCCAGTCATCTTCAAGTTTGGGCTTGGATTTCAGAAGCTCATGCCACTATATTCAATGTAACAAATATTTCAAGCATAGTAGCCATGGATAAAGCTTTGCACTGATTTTTCTTGTAACTTTATGATTTTTAGTTATATGTATATGCATATCCACACAGATATACAACCACACAAATATACATTTTCACACAAAAGATAGTTATGGTTAAAGCATATACATACTCTTCTGCACTCTTTTTTTTTTTAACTTAACATATATTGTAGAGTTTCATATCAGTACATAAAGATCTGCCTTATTTCTTTTTTTTTTTTTTTTTTGCGGTACGCGGGCCTCTCACTGTTGTGGCCTCTGCCGTTGCGGAGCAACAGGCTCCGGACGCGCAGGCTCAGCGGCCATGGCTCACGGGCACAGCCGCTCCGCGGCATGTGGGATCTTCCCGGACCGGGGCACGAACCCGCGTCCCCTGTATTGGCAGGCGGACTCTCAACCACTGCGCCACCAGGGAAGCCCTGCCTTATTTCTTTTAATGGCAGCACTTTCTTTCATTGTCTGAATCCTATCGTCTTTAACCCTTAGGTTGTTTCTTTTGGTTTGCCATTACAAGCAGTGCATCATATAACAACTTTAAAACTATATCCTTTGCTTAAGTGTAAGTAAATCTAGGATAAATTCCTAGAAGTAGAGTTTCTGGATCAAATTGTATATGAATTTTTAATTTTTAAAAATAGTGACAAAGTCTCCTTCATAGAGGTTGGCATTAATAGTTTTTAACTTATCTGCAACCAAATTATTTTCTTGTAGAAACAAAAGATTGATCCATTAATGCTTTGTGCTGTCTGCTGGGTCCACCAAAGCAGCCTATCATGAAAGTGCATTCAATTCATTTCAGCCCATATTTCTGGAGCCTGTGCTGTGTGCAATGCATAACTTAAAACAATGAGCAAGAGAAAGGACTAAGGGGGAGAAATGGGGACATATTGCAAATACTAGAGAAGAAAAACAATGCTCCTGCACCAAAACACCCACTTCCACACGGTGAAAAGTACAGAGAAATCTTGAAAGAAGAGGCCTTTTGTGTTTTTTCCAAGGCCCCTCTCAAAGCCGTGAGAAATCTGGGACAGGCAAGGTTGCGGTCTTGGCTGTCCCAGTCTTCAGACAGGCAGGTGACTCCAGCAACAGAGGTCAAGCTTGGGTAAGTACACAGAAAATGAACACAATCAAGGTGATCAGCTAAGAAAAAGTTTGGTGGCTGGCAATAGAGAGGAGAGAGAGGCTTTTGGAGGAGAACCAGTGAGGAAGAAGGGCTTCTTGGGGGGCAGAGAGGAAAGCTCGTGGGGAGAAGGGCAGTTTAGGGGCCAGGAAAGGGGAAGCAGGTTATACAGGAAAACGTAGGGGGACAGGATTTGTTGAAAAAGGTTCATTATAATCTCTTTCCCGTCATTATCTCTCAAGTTTTGTCTGTTGAAAACCACTTCAGTGGGTCCCTACCAACCTAGACTCAAGACCTCTCTGTCTTGAGAGCATCTGGTGTCTTGGTTTCCTCTTCTTGCCTCTTTCCTTCTCTGCACCAAATGGTTAGTGCAAACCTAGCCAGATAGTTACCTCATTTGTAAATGGGAATTCTTATTCCTGAACCCATGACCCTCCCCAACAGACAGGATACACAATGTAGTGGGAATCGATCATTTTTTAAAAAACTTTTTGTTGGAGTATAGTTTATTTATGAATCTATCATCTGAATGCAGGCTAGAGTTTGCTTTGCTGATAAAACTCTGAGCTCTTTCTACTTCCAGCTCCTTCATCATGTCCTCCAAGAAAAGATCGCTTTATATATCAAACCCAAGAAGAAAATACAGATGACATGCTAGTTGGAAGCAAAAGCCCAGTAACTTTATAAAGTTATGGACTGGAAGTTTGGAAAAGATGTTAAAGGGTCACTTGGTCCCATACTTCAACAACTACAGGAATTCCCAGACCAATGATCTGTAATGACATGAAACTCTAGTAAGTTTGGAAAAAGATCAGCTCCTGGTGTCGTTTTATCAGTAACACTTCTCCCTTTTTTTTTTTTAAACTATGTGATGTCTTTTTTTTTTTAAATATAAATTTATTTTTTGCTGTGTTGGGTCTTTGTTGCTGCATGTCAGCTTCCTCTAGTTGCCGTGAGCGGGGGCCACTCTTCGTTGTGGTGCACGGGCTTCTCATTGTGGTGGCTTCTCTTGTTGCGGAGCACAGGTTCTAGGGGCGCGGGCTTCAGGAGTTGTGGCTCATGGGCTACAGAGCGCAGGCTCAGTAGTTGTAGCGCATGGGCTTAGTTGTTCCGCGGCATATGGGATCTTCCCGGAGCAGGGGTTGAACCCGTGTCTCCTGCATTGGCAGGCAAATCCTTAACCACGACGCCACCAGGGAAGTCGAACACTTCTTTTTATAGTGAGCTTAAACTTGTTTTCCTTGTACTATTCACCCACTGATCCAACTGTAACATCCATAGTTATACGAAATAAATTTAACTTCTCACTCCTCTGAATGTTTATGGTACTTATTGTCGATGTTGTTTCTCTAGGACTTATTATAATTTAAGATATTTAATATAGTAATTAATCAGTGAACACCAACTGCTGCTCTACAATGTAACAGGCACTTGCCTACATTCTGGTATTATTTCAATGAATAGGACGAATCTGGAAGAGACATATATAAGAGACATATAAACAGATAATAATAAATAATTGTTAAGTGCTATCTCTATTAAAGGTTTGAACAAAACACTATGGAACCACAAAGGAGGGAATAATAGAACATATGGATGGGGTACCATGAAAAAACAACCAAGTTCATCATTAAATAAATATTTGATCTAGGTTTTGAAGGATGGTTATGCATTTGGCAGGTGAAGAAATGGGGAAATAATTTTAGGAGGTGTTGGTTTCAGGGATTTCTTTTGGGCATTTTTTTTTTTTTTTTTGGCTGCACCGCCTGGCTTGCAAGATCTTAGTTCCCCGACCAGGAATTGCATGCCCTCGGAAGTGAAAGCGCAAAGTCCTAACCACTGGACCGCCAGGGAATTCCCTCTTTTGGGCTTATAGAGAGCAAATTAGAGTCTGGAGACCGAAAATTCCTTTCTCCCTGCGGTGCACAGACCTTAAGATGGTCTGCAATGATCCCTAACTCCTGGTATTGATGCATTTGTGTAATCCCTTCCCCTTTATTGCGGGTGGGGCCTGTGACTTGCTTCTAACCAATAGAACACTGCAAAGATGACAGCATGTCACTTCTGCAGTTATATGAGGTATAATGCCCATCTCGATAGCATGATGAAGCAAAGGCCGTGTTGGGGAGGCCTACGTAGCAAGGAACTGAGAGTGGCCTTTGGCCAGCAACCAGCCAGGAACTGAAGACAGCAACTGCGACAGCAAGAAACTGAAGATCTCGGTCCAATAGGCCACGAGGAACTGATTTCTGCTAATGACCATCTGCGTTTGAAGCAGATCCTTGCCCAGTCAAACCTTGAGATGAGACCAAAGCCAGGCCAATACCTTGATTTCGGCCTCATGGGACCCTGAAATAAAGAGTCCTGACCCACAGAAGCTGTGCGATAATAAATGTGTGTTGTTTTAAGCTGCTAAATTTCTGATAATACTGTTATGCAGCTATAGATGAGAGATAACTTTATGCATTTTCTGTTGCTGTTCCTTTTTTTCCTCTTCATTATCTTCTTTGTTTTAAAATACCTCCTCTTGGGCTTCCCTGGTGGCGCAGTGGCTGGGAGTCCGCCTGCTGAGGCGGGGGACGTGGGTTCGTGCCCCGGTCTGGGAGGATCCCACATGCCGCTGGGCGGCTGGGCCCGTGAGCCATGGCCGCTGGGCCTGCGCGTCTGGAGTCTGTGCTCCACAGTGGAAGAGGCCACAACTGTGAGAGGCCCGCGTACCGCAAAATAAAATAAAATAAAATAAAGTACCTCCTTTCTTCACTCTCTTCTCTCTGTTTTAGAGAACTAAGCTGACTTTTCTGCCAGTCTTAGTCCAGAATGCTCTCTCTCTTCTTTAAATACAGCAAGTAATAACTTTAGCATGCATCTTTGTCTAGGATTGAGTGAAAAATGGAATTGTGTGGGAACACTTGGATTTGTGGAGTCAGAGAGACTTGGGTTTGAATCCTGACCTCTCTACTTAACAGCTACGTGAATTGAGGCATATTATTTAACCTCTCTGAGCTTCACTTACAGTAAAATGGGTATAAAAATAATGAACCAGGGTGGAAGATTTTAATTTTAGGAATTTCCTTGTAGCCAAGCTGCTTCTTCTAAGGGCACCTCTAAATACTGTGTACTCAGCTCAGCAGTGGCAGCATCAGTAGCTAATGGTTCTCTCTAGCAATGCCAGCTAGCGTTAACTAGCGTCAAATATGAAAGGAGTCCTGATTGTAAAGGAGTCCTTCACTCTCATATCATCTGGGAAAAATACCATTAGATATTAAATTTAAAGTCCTGGTTAGGTCTTATAAGAAAATCTACTTATTTATTTGGGGATGGGGAAGACTTTACATATTTCATTTAATCTATTAAAATAAAGGGAGATTTCAATTTTGCTTTTATTTCACTTTTATAATTCTTTAAATAGAGACTTGACCCCATTTTAAGCAGGCTCTGATAGAACACACACCATTCATTTAAAGAGAATTCCTAGTGTCTATTTTGGGCAAAATGCATTTTATAAAATTCCCCTGTCCTAGAAATAGAAAATATTTTATAGAGGAAAGTAGCTAAATAAATTAGGGAAAAAGAAACCATTCCTTATATTATTTAAAAAGAGAAGAGAAAACAGAAGTAGGCTACTCCCAACAGATACCGGAGATGTAAGGACACTTTATTTTTTTGAATTTTTGAATTTTATTTTATTTTTTATACAGCTGGCTCTTATTAGTTATCCATTTTATACATATTAGTGTATATATGTCAATCCCAATCTCCCAATTCATCATACCACCCCCCCCACCACTTTCCCCCCTTGGTGTCCATACATTTTCTCTCTACATCTGTGTCTCTATTTCTGCCCTGCAAACCAGTTCATCTGTACCATTTTTCTAGGTTCCACATATATGCGTTAATATACGATATTTGTTTTTCTCTTTCTGACTTACTTCACTCTGTATGACAGTCTCTAGATCTAATGGAATATTACTCAGCTGTAAAAAAGGAATGAAATTGGGTCATCTGAAAGGACACTTTATAGGCCAGGTGTCCAGCATGTTCAAGTCTTTACCTCAGGGCTTGGCAGTCCTGCCTAGTTGAGAGAACTTCTGCCTAGTTGAGAGAAACTGAAGAATAAAAGGCCTCATGAAGAGAATAAGGCAGAAATGAGAGGACAGGAAGGAAAGGGACTGGGAGGAACAACTTTTTCAAGAAACTTCACCCTCCTTTTTTTATTCAACTCTTCTCAAGAGCTGCACAAGCTGATCCAAGGCCTCTAAGAAACAGGATGAAGCCTACATGCTGAGCATTTCTCAAATAAAAGATCCCAGGGTGGGGGCTTCCCTAGTGGTGCAGTGGTTGAGAATCTGCCTGCTAATGCAGGGGACACGGGTTCGAGCCCTGGTCTGGGAGGATCCCACATGCCACGGAGCAACTAGGCCCGTGAGCCATAAGTACGGAGCCTGAGCATCTGGAGCCTGTGCTCCGCAACAAGAGAGGCCGCGATAGTGAGAGGCCCGCGCACCGCGATGAAGAGTGGCCCCCGCTCGCCGCAACTAGAGAAAGCCCTCGCACAGAAACGAAGACCCAACACAGCAAAAATAAAAAATAAATAAATGAGGCAGAAGGAAATAACTGCCCTTTAAAACAGATTTTGAAAGGATTCTTCTACTTATAAAAAAAAAAAAAAAAGATCCCAGGGCTGGTGTCAACAGTTCCTAGGGTGTTTGTTAGTCTAATGAAGTTTATCTTGAGAAGACAGGCTCGGTGGAGGTAAGTGTAGGGAAAAAGTAAGTAATAGCTACTTCTACATAGTAAGTACAAAAGGGAGGGGAAAAAAGAAGTTTATCCAATAGGAGAGGGTGTAACAAAGTTTAGGAAAGGATGCAAATGCGAAAGTAGAAATAGTAGAGACTTTTTTCTGGTCATTAATTCCTTTGGACTGTAATGTTGGAACAGGATTGTGGAGGCCATTTCATTGCTGGGTCTTAGGGAACTGGGTGGAAGAGGAGTTTGGGAGAACATATAGGAAAGCTGGGGCAGCACTTGGGGGTCTCCTCTGGGCACTGGCCATTTGCCAACTGGTTCAGAGGAATTTCAATATTTTAACATCTGGAATGCCCATCCTGTTGCTTCCTGGCCTGAACATCAGCCCTGCCAGTGTCCCCGCCCAGGAGCCCCCTCAGGTTCTTACTATAGTTTCCTGGGATCAGTGGGGCCAGTAGCTCAGCCATTGGGCCAAATGCCCCTCTTCAGTTTTCTTCTCTTGTTTTGAGCTGCCTGAAAAGAAGTACTGAAACGCTGTATTACTTTTCCTTCCAAAGAACAACAACAACGACACACACGGGTTTTAAAGGAAATCCACTGTATGATAAATCCTGATCCACAGTTTCATAGTTTGCTCATCCCATAAAAAAGTTTCACAAGGAAAAAATAAAACATAAAGTGATGGAAAAAATAAAACATAAAGTGGTAAAAAAAAAAATTTCACAAGGACCATCCCAAAGTTAGAAACTCCAGAAGCAAAGACATACCATGCATAAGAGAGGAAAACAACCAGTGCTCCTTTAGGAGCACAGACTCAACATAGACAAGAGCATGGACGTCACCCAACTCCATGGAATAGAATCCCTCCACCACCTCCCAAAGTATCCTCCACAGTCCTCCATTTGAAACCCTCTATCACTATGTATAATTTGTGTATCCCTGACTCCAGTATTGTCACTGGGCTTGGTGCCATCCTGCTGTTACCTTCAGTGCCCGCAGGAGAGTTGCTTCCACTGGGTACTTGTCATATGCAGTGAGCCCTGCTACTTCTGCTTTCACTAGACCTCCCAAAAGGAACCACCGATATCTTGGATCCCTACAGCACTTAAGTGGCACTGTGTTCTCTGCAGCCCTCAGTGTCCTAATGCTGCACTGTGTGTTGTGCAAGAGAGTATGAAATATCCCTATCTGTCTTGTCCAAAGTGATCAGACATGGTCTCAGTTCCCAGCTCTAGGAACATTCTGCATGACCAATCTCTCCATAGTGTCCAAAAACCACTCTCCCTTGGCTGACTCTGGGCTCTGGAAGACGGTTGGAGTACCTAAAAGAAGGCTAGCCTTGGGAAGTTCCTGGCTGTCCAGTGGTTAGGACTCACTGCCAGGGCCCAGGGTTCAGTCCCTGGTGGGGAACCAAGATCCTGCAAGCCAAATAAAAAAAAAGCTAGCCTTTTGCGTAGTTAAAACTAGCCTCCTGCCAACATAGCTCCAATGTGCTGAAAGGATGTCTGTCTCCTTCTTGGCCTTGAGTTGCATTACCAAGGCTCCTGTCTGTTTTCACGACCTTAGTACATACCAGGAGTCATAAAAGAAATATGAGAAAAAAATTTGCCCATCCATGGGAATTCCCTGGTGGCACAGTGGTTAAGAATCTGCCTGCCAATGCAGGGGACACAGTTTGATCCCTGGTCTGGGAAGATCCCACATGCCGCGGAGCAACTAAGCCCGTATGCCACAACTACTGAGCCCTCCATGCCACAACTACTGAAGCCCATGCACTGCAACTACTGAAGCCTGCACGCCTAGAGCCCGTGCTCCACAACAAAAAGAAGCCACTGCAATGAGAAGCCCATGCACCGCCATGAAGAGTAGCTCTTGCTCACCACAGTTAGAGAAAGCCTGCGTGCAGCAATGAAGACCCAGTGCAGCCAAAATTAAAATTAAAATTAAAATTAAAAAATTAAAAATAAAGTATTTAAAAGAAAGAGTATATTAAAAAAAAAATTAGCCCACCCATGCCCTGCACCACTATGTCTCCTAGAATTTTAAAGAAACTGTACTTTCTGTTTATATTTACAGAATTTCACTCCTTCTCTTTCCCTCTCTTCACCACCAGTTTTCCCCAGCAACCCTTGGTCATGAGCCCATGCGGAGAGTGGAGACTTGGCTCAATGAAGAATGTGAGTAGAAGCATCATGTGTTACTTAAAATCTTTCCTTCCTAGCGATGACTAAGGCTTTAGTTAAGCTTGTCTGCTTCTCTCTTTAAATTATGACTTTTTTTTCTTTTTGGCTGCACCACATGGCATGTGGGGTCTTAGTTCCCCGACTAGGGATCGAACCCACTCCCCCTGCATTGGAAATGCGAATTCTTAACCACTGGACCACCAGGGAAGTCCCAAATTATGACATATTTTAAGCATACAGAAAATACCAAAATTATATAAAAGATCCACAGTCCTATTCCCACCACCCAGATATAATGAATGTTTATATTTTGTGGTGTTTAAATTACAGGTAAAGTTAAAGACATTTCATTCCCCTACTTCTTTCTGAAGAGGTAGCTCCTCTGCTGAAGTTTTGTGTGACCCCAGTGCATGCGTTTATAACTTTATTAGACATTTATGAACACATAGCTATGTATAATATTTGTTATATAATATTAGGTATACAATTCATGTGTCTATAGATATTAAAATATTAGCTATATTGGTTTGGGTCTTCAAGTTGTACATTAATGGTATAACACTATGTTACTTCTTTTCTTTGCTCAACAAAGATATTTTTAAGTTTTATTCATTTTCTTACATATAGAGCTTAAGTAATTTTAATTGCTGTATTTTAGAAATAAATATATCACAATTTATCCATTAGTTCATGTCAGTGGACATTTAGATTGTTTCAGTTTTTTACTATTACTAATCATGTGTCACTGAGAGTTTTTGCTCTATGGATCTTACAACTGAGTAAAAGTTTTCCTGGGTTAAATTCCAAAAGTGAAATTGCTGGATAATGGTATATGCATCTTCAACTTGACTCAATATTTCCAAATTGACTGATTTCCAAGCTGGTGGTGCCAACATACACTCCCTCATTCTCTCCTAACATTTAGTATTATCAGTCTTCTCTGATAATCTGATAAATGTCAACTTATTTTAAAATCTGCACTACCCTAATTACTCAAGAGATTGAACATCTTTTACCTAATAATTGATCATATGGGTGTCCTTGTCTGTGAATTGGCTTTTCACATCTTTTGCCAATTTTTCAATCTTTTCTTTCTTTATGAATTTGTAGAAATTCTTTATATATTCTGGATACTACATGGGTTGTCTTTTGTGAAACAGAAATTTTAAAATATCTGTGTAATCAAATATCTGTGTGATCTATGTAATCAGATCTTCCCCTCCAGAGTTTGTGCTCTTGGGGTCATGTTTCAGAAATCTCTATCTCAACATCACTAAAATAGGCTGCTGTATTTTTTTCTAAACAATTTAAAGTTTGCATTTTATATTTGGTTTTTAATTTACCTGGACTTTTTGTACAGAATGATACTGAAATCCAGTCTTATCTTTCTCCATGTGGTTAGGCAACTTCTGTCACCTGCCCATCTATACGCGGCTCTGGTGTGGGCTATCTATTCTCTTTCTGGTATTCTTGTCTCACACTAAACCATGCTGTTTTGATTACTCTAGCTTCATGAGTTTTGCTTTCCTGCCCCTTTCTTATTTGCCTTGAAAACTATGTTGCCTATTCTTTACTTTTTCATATGAATTTTTGGATCAGCCTATCAAAGTCCATGAAAAACCCCGTAGGGATTTCAACTGTAATTGCATTAAATGTAAAGATTAGTTTGAGGGAGAAATTGATATTGTTGAGATGGCAATTCTTACCATTCTTGATCAAGCTGTAGTCCCAGTTTACTTAGGTCTTATGTGTTCTTCACTGAAATTGGTTTACTTTTTTCCCATAAAGATCTTTGCATCTTTCGTGAAATTTATTTCTTGGCATTTTTGTAATTATTTGTTGCTAGTTTATAAGAATATAATCGGTTTTGGTATCCAGATTTTGTATTTAGCAACATTACACGATCTTAAATGTGCTAACTGTAACAAGATTTTCATGTCCACAATGTTTAGGGCACCATGAGTACCCCAAAGTCAAGACTAATTATAAAGTCACAGTTGAGACTGAAAGTTACAAAGTGACATCTAGAATTGTGTTTGTCCTTTTCAGTCCTTTTGTCTCTTTTTTAAGTATCTTAGTCTCTTCCCTCTCTCCCCTCCTCTCCTCTCACACTGACTTGGACTTCCAGTGACTTGTCTGAATGTAGTTTTAAGTCTAGTTCAGACTCAGTCAAGTCGTACAACAAGGTTGTACGACTTGACTGAGTCTGAACTAGACTTAAACAAGGTTCAGAAGAGAAAACGGTTGTCCTTTCCCACCAGTTTTGGTAAAATCAAAATTAATGGTTTAATCATTATAACCAGATAAATATTATTCACAGCAGAGCCACACATAACTTTTTCTCTTCTTGTATCACATGTACTTGTCTTAGAGTTTATAATGCATCTGTTAAGTCCCAAATGATTTCTCTGTTGTTGGTTTGGCCTTGTGATCATTGGCTATCGGTTCATATTTAAGAGGCGGTACTGAAAGGCTGGCTTCAGCCTCTGAGTGCATAAGCAGGGTTTGTTGACCCATGGGTATTACTTTAAGATTATTTATTTAGTTACAATTGTCAGTATTTTCTCTCAATTATTCTACTGAGCTGGGGTGGTGCTATGAAACAGATGTTTGTGTCCACCCCTACCCCCCAATTCACATGCTGGAGCCCTAAAGTGATGGCATTTGGAGATGGGGCCTTTGGGAGGTAATTCATTCATGAGGATGGAGACATAACGGGATGAGTGTCCTTATAAGAAGAGGAAGAGAGTCCTGTCTTTTGGCTCTCTACCATATGTAGATACAACAAGATGTTTATCTGTAAACCAGGAAATGGGTTCTCACCAGATCTGCCGAGCACCTTGATCTTGATCTTAGCCTCCAGTACTGTGGAAAATAAATGATTGTTATTTAAGCCACCCAGTCTATGGTTATTCTTGTTATAGCACCCCAAGCTGAATAATGTGGGGAGGGGATATGTAAAGGAGTTATAAACAACGCATCAGGAAAAGGGGTTGCAGGTCTCCCCATTAATATACAGATTTCAACTTAACTCTTCTGTTTTTAACCCAGCCCCTTGCCAAGTCTAGGATCCTGGAGTCCAGTGCCACTCATGACAACCTCTCAGAGTAAATCTCAAGTCATCTTTCAGAGAGTTGGGGGAGGAGAAAAGGAACAGTCACCTGCCCATAAGAGCCTTGCAGGGAATTTGGTGAGGGGTGTCTATAGCTTCCTAGTCAGATGTTTAATATACCCTCTTGTTTTTAGTGTCATACCCCTTCCCCCTGTTCACAGTCACCCCAATTCCTGAATCTCTGTAGAATTCTATTTTCTTCTCAATATTTTTACTGTGAGATTAAAAAGCATTTTTTTTTGTTAATACAAAAAGTTGACAAATAACATCATACACGTCTGTTCAAACATTACCCCTACCCCCAGTTTCTTCTTTGTCTTTTGATCTTATTTATTGGGTGTTTGTCATGCAAAGTTTTTTTGTTTTTTAAAATGAAGTAAAAAATGATGGCTCTGTGTTTTGTGTTACAAAAGTCTTTCCCACTTCATGAATGAAAAAAATATTGTCCTGTCTTTTATTCCAGAACTTTGTAGTCTCTCACCATCTTTACATTTTGGAGGAGGATTAGCCATTAATGTAAGATTTCAGATAGTGGCAAGTATCCAAAATGATTCTTTCTTCCCAGCTGGCTATTTAGTTGTTTCAGCGTAATCCTTTGAATTACTTATCCTGTTGATGACGATTAGAAATAGAACTTTTACTTTAAATTCTTATTTGACTTAATGTCATTTCTAAGCTTCTGTTCTTTTCATAGATTTTGTGTGTGTGTGTGTGTGTGTGTGTGTGTGTGTAAATGCATGCTCCATTATCACACCATTTCAGTTATTACTGTAGTTTAATAATAGGTTTAACTATCTGAGGTTGCTAATTTGGGGTTTAATAATAGGTTTTGCAATCCTCCTACAGCAATCTTGAGAATGTCTCAGTAAATGCTCAGGTCAAAAGCCCTGCAGTAATCCTTTCTCTTTTTCTTCCACACTATATTCAGTCCATCAGCAAATCTGATTTATTCTACCTTCAAAATATATCCTGAATCTGACCAATTCACTACCATTCTGTCCTACATGAAGCCGCCATCATTTCTCTCATCTGGGTTCTTGCAGTAGCCTCCCAAATGGTTTCCATGTTTCTGTGCTTGGTGTCCCTGCAGTTAGTCTCCATACAGAAGTCTGTGTTATATGTAAATCAGATGTCAGCCTCCTGCTCAAAAACCTGCCGTACCATCTGATCTTACTCAGAGTAAAGACAAATACTCACAAAGCTCTGACCTCATCACCTCCCACTCCCTCTCAGCTCCAGTCCCAGGGGCCTCCTTGCTATTCTCCAAACACATAAACAAAAAACACTTAGCATAATTTACTCCAGGTCTTTACAATTGCTGTTCCACCACCCATAACTTACTTCCCTCAGATGTCCATTTATGTTGGCAGCAGAGAGGGAAGAAAGGGAGAAAGAAGTGCAAATATGCTCGTGTCATAATTCTTGAATAGGTAGTAGTTAGACACTATCTAAAGAAATAGAGGAGAAAGTCTATTTCATAATAAATGTAACAACTAAAATAAAAATATGAACTTCCCAAAATTGTCAGATGAAAAACACATACCAACACAAAACAAGCGTAGAGCATGTAGTGACGATTTATTTTTTTTAAAAAAACTAAAAATAAGAAAGAAATCATTTAAAAATGATAGAACTAAGACTCATCTAACTATTCTATCCATAGATGGAAATATGTTAAGACCTATCGATTATCTATTATTGACATGTATACACTGATGTGTATAAAACTGATGACTAATAAGAACCTGCAGTATAAAAACAAACAAACAAACAAACAAAAAAAACCCAACTAATACCAAACTTTCTTTGGGTTATTTGTATGGAAATATGTTAATATAAATGTTTCAGACATTACGTGAAATTTCTAAAAATCTTATATGTTCTGGTATAATGTTATAAGTCACAATTCTAGTTATTACTTTAAAATGTATATCTCAGAAATAACAAAATTTCCTTGTCAATTGCATTATTATGAACTTTCATCAAATCTTTAATAACCATGGTTATTTTTAAGTCTTTTGTCATTTACAGACAGTTCTGGGTGTACTCTGATGCTTTTGCAAAAATGTTCCTATAAAAGGGTTTCATCTTCAAGGAATTCATGGAAAAGACTCTGACAAGTACAGGTTTCTGGTAACTGACTATACTGCTGAACTGAATGAATAAGCATTTTCAGAACTCTAATGGAAAACTGATGAATTCATAAAAGTGCTAACAAAAGATCAAGATGAAAAAAAGAATTAATTACATGGGACTGAGTAAACTGATGAGGATGATTATAATTTTTGTGACTTTCTGTTTGAATAAAAGAAAAAATCACACAAGGACTCGGAGACAAAAAATATACAAACCAATATTCACTGCAAAGTAAAGGAGGTGTTACAGTAGAGGCTTACTGGACTGAATGTCAATATTATGACATAGTGTGAGGGTGTTTCATGTTTGGTAATTGCAGTCACTGTTGCTTTTGTTGTGGTCATCCATTTACAATGTTTGGTGTCAGTTTATTTATCTCTTGTAAAAATAAAATACAGAAAAAAAAGATTCCGGTTGAATTATAAAAGAAAGAACATTCTGTACTTCTCTGTGTATATTCTGCACATAGAGAAAGTACTAAATTAAAATTACTCAGAAACTTTGTAAAGAAAATGATGAACAGAGATATTCTAGGAAAATACAAATAAAAGAAAGTAGGGGTTCTCATATTAATATCAGATGAGATTAAATTCTAGAAAACAATTACAAAGATGACACTTTATAGGGTGTGCAATATACAATTACGTTCTTACAGATAGTTATGCCCAACTTATATGTACAATTTGACCAAAATTGTTGGAAATTGCAGGTGAGGGTGGGGGGCGGTACCAGTGGCAGAGAATCCAGAGGCCCCTGTATTGCTCTCTATGGCCTTGAATCATCGTTTAAGTACCACCTTCACTTTTTAGGACATATCCAAATACTGCCTGTAGTTATTTACCTTATGTTTTTCTTTAAAGTGACACATTCCTTAACTGAAATAAGATTATAATGGTAAACTTTTTTTATATTTTAAAAACATTTTTACAATATAAAAAATGGTAAATGTGAATGTCTTATAAAACAGGAAGCTATTCCTCAGCTCTGAGAATGTATTTCTATTTTACCAAATTATTTAAATGAAGCCAAAAAATCTACCTTATTATATAAAATCGGATTTTTCAATGTTAGCTTAAAGGGACAAACGAAACATGCCTGTGACTCTTTTGGCTGTGGGTCTACCAGTTCTTTGTGTTAATAGGTGCTGGGGACACACAAAAGGAATCCTCCTCCCGGACTCCTCCCTCCAATATCAGCCAATGGCTCCTACAACTCAGTGCCCTCTCCCTCTTCTCCCTTTATCCTCAGCCACTGATAACACCACTTATGACTTATCTGGACTGTAAACTCCTTAAGAGCAAAGATTATGTCCTAGCATCCCTCGCTCCTTCCCCTCACCTACCAGTTTCTGGTACTTACCAGGGGTCCATGCATTTATTTGTTTGTTCACTCATTCAACAAATGTTAGGTAGCAGGGAAACAGAAAAGACTTCATAGCATAAGTGAAAAGGCTTATAAGTGTAGTAAGGACTCGGACAGAAAATATGCAGAGTTCTGTGGGCTGCAAAGAAGGGGCAACTAATCCTAACTGAGGGAGTAGGGACGGCTCCCAGAGGATGCAATATCTGTCTGAATTGATTCTTTGATTCTTGGAGAAGTTGTATTTATTTAAAAAAAAAAAAAAGTGTGGGGAGGCATTCCAAGAAGAGAAACCAGCTTGGTATGGGATCTAAGTTAGATTGGAATAGCTGATTTCTAGAGCATGAGTTGGGAATGTTGAATGATGGTGCCGGAGGGAGGTCAGGCTTGGTCACGAAGAACTACATTGAATCCTTAACTTCCTACACTGGCACACTACACCTCTTCACTTTTTTTTCAGTGGGTTTCCCCCAACGGCAGTCTATAATTTCTTACTTCTTCTTCTTCCCTTTTCTTTTTTAAAAACAAACTCTTAAGCATTTTAGTATGACTCAGTTTATCTTTTTTTAAAAAAATTTTTATTGAAGTATAGTTGATTTACAATGTTGTGTTTAATTTACTTCTTATTTCCTGACTGGCAACATCTCATTTATCCTTCATGTACCAGTTCAAATGCCAGTTTTTCTGGAAAGATGATCTCAACCTCTCTGTAACCCTTAAGAATGGAATTTGAATTGACTGAACTACTGTACTCTGCATATACTTTTATTTTAGTTGTAATTATTTTGTTTTATAGGTATTGTTATTAGTTTTCCAACTAGGCTGGAATCGTTTTAAAGTCAAGGGCCATTTTTAAGTACATGTTTGTATTCAAAGCATCTGTTAAGATATTTCATATTTGTTCCCTGAATGACTAAATATCTGCATATTAGTGTTTTGGGAGTGCAAAAGGAAAAGGAGGTTGTCCTTGACTTCTCAGAGGAAATAGTATTTGTTGGACGTTGAGTATAAGTAAAGTTATACACAAAAAAGAGTGAGGGAGGGCATATCATGCAAGTGGAATAGCAGTAGCGAAGATGTGGTTTCTTATTAAATCATTTGGGTTAAAATGATTGCCCAAGTGATTAGTGGGGATAAAGAAAATTTGATGGCATTTGCATAGGAGGAAGGTTGTAATAAAATTCCATTTCACACTGAACTTTTCTTCTATTGCTTTACCTGCGACCAGACATTTTTGAGGTGGCGAGGCTATTTGTTTATTTGTGCTAGTGCTGTTGAACAGATGACTATGACAGGTCTTTTATCCCTTAGTGTATTTTTTTTTTTTCGGTACACGGGCCTCTCACTGCTGTGGCCTCTCCTGTTGCGGGGCACAGGCTCCGGACACGCAGGCTCAGCGGCCATGGCTCACGGGCCCAGCCGCTCTGCTGCATGTGGGATTTTCCCGGACCGGGGCACGAACCCGTGTCCCCTGCATCGGCAGGCGGACGCTCAACAACTGCGCCACCAGGGAAGCCCTTGGTGTGTGTATTTTAAGACTCAGTTCACGTTTGGCTTTCTCACACAGTCTTTTCCAACTACTGAAACCCAAAGGGTTCCTTCATCCTTTCTGAATTCCTCTGGACTTTTTGCCGCTACATCTTCCACAAAGGCATGATTATTTCTTTTGCAATTGCACACCTTATATTTTGATTTTTATCTGTAAAGTGACTTTTTGACTTGCACCTGATACATATAAAACATAAAATATTTACCACATATAGAAATACAGACAGAGAGAGCTGACTCTTCATTTTACCCTCCCAGAGAATGATGAGTATATTGAATCCTTCCTACCAAGAAGGAAAAAAAATCTCATTACTCTTTGGAGCATTAGAAGATTAAGGCTAGAGAAATGTGCTTCACTTGAGAATTGTATTATTTTAAATGTTTCCTATCATTTGAGATGTGTTTGAAGGCAATAGATTAGAAAATTTTTTTGATATTACACATGGACTTTCATGAAGCCCTTCCTCTGCAAGTGTGCATTTTTCTGTGCCTACTGATAAAGAACAGTCTCAGATCCACTTGCTTTGATCTGCTTATTATTTGGAGTTTGATTCTGCCCTTAGGGTTTACATTCTCCTCTTTTTTCTTAGGACACTAATAAGAACTTAGCTGGATGAAACGGCTTCTTTGATATCCAGTGGTACACTCCCATTAGTCAACCGTACTGCAGTTTTTCTAATCTTGATTAAATGTTAATGAGAAACTTTTGCAAAAGAGACTTTGCTCCACTATACCTAGTACCTTGCCATAGAAATGTGTGGCCAGGACGCCCCCAGGTGGTCATAGTAACAAGTACATGGGAATCTTCAGAACTTTGCATTTCTCCCTAGGCTTTTTCATCCTTTGGAGCGGATATTAATAGAAGAGGCTAAAGGACAAAAGGGGAAGGAGAAAAATGTAGGAATGTTTGGGTTACTTCTCTCAGCTTAAATTTCCAGTCTCATTATCTTTGTGTGGTGTGTTTATTGCTTCTGTTTTTTTTTTTTCTAGTTTCTTGTTCTGGATGTTGATCAAAGTGTGTAACAATCCAAGCAGCCTTACACTCAAAACTAACTATGCAACTTCCCTGGTGGCACAGTGGTTAAGAATGCCACAACTACCGAGCCTGTGCTCTAGAGCCCGCAAGCCACAACTACTGAAGCCCGTGCTCCACAACTACTGAAGCCCGAGTGCCCTAGAGCCTGTGCACCGCAACTACTGAAGCCTGCGTGCTCTAGGGCCTGTGCTCCACAACAAGAGAAGCCACCGCAATGAGAAGTCTGTGCACTGCAACGAAGACTAGCCCCCGCTTTGAGGCTAGTAGCCTCAACTAGAGAAAGCCCGTGTGCAGTAACGAAGACCCAACACAGCCAAAATAAATAATATAAAAATAAAAAACAAGACAAAACAAAAAAACGAACTATGGTTGGTTGACTATAGTTCTAACCAAACAATAGTTTTTGATCAAGAAAAGGTTTCTTTGAATTGAAATGGTCATGGTAGATGCAATAGTAATGATTCCTACAGCATTCTGATACAGTTAAACAGCTGGACAATAATGGATAATAATGAGTAATTGAGGATACCTACCAGCTGTTGGGCATGGTGTAAACCGCTTCACATGCATTTCATCTTCACAAAGGCCCTGTGAGATAGTCAGTCCTATTATCCCTGTTTCATAGAGGCTCAAATAGGTTAAGTGGTCTGATCAAGTTCACACAGTAGAAAAGGCAGAGGGCTTATGAAAGGAGCGAGGCCCTGTGGGGCAAGACTCCAGCCTCCATGACTTTCCCTGAGTTCCAAAGGGTGGATTCGAAGAGTTGCTAATCAAAGGAGGAGCAGACAAGAGACCAGATAAGGCAAGCTTAAAGGGACCAGAGAAACTCATCAAGATTAGGAGAATGGCCACCCAAGAAGAGATTTAAGGAGTGAAGACCCTGCTCACACCCTAATCTTGTCAGAGACCCCACCCTTGAATGACTGTTAAAAACCCACATCAAACACTCTGGGGTTTTCAGCACAGGAGTACAGAGAAGCTGAGCTTTTGGTAACACTTAGCTCTTTGCTTTGTTAGGGACTTTCCAGCATGCTCATTGATGGGCAGTGAATACTGAGAGTGATTTTGGCATAAATGCCCACTTCACCTTCCTCTTCAAAATTACTTTGTAGTGTAGCTTAATTTAATACATCACTACTTCTACTGAGATCATGAAACATTTCTGTACAGATCAGGTGTTTCTTCATTAGGCAGTGACAATACATAACACCATTGATTTGACTTCCTGGCTTTGCTGGTGAAGTGATTAAGGTTGAATACAAGATCTTTTAAATTTTGGCTCAAGCAATACGGCCGGCCTCTTTTACTAGGGTTTAATCCTGACTTTGTCCTTTCACCTGATGAGTCAGGGATGACAACTGGATTTCATATTGCACATTAAAAGCCAGAAAAAAAAATACTATTAATGAGATCGTGCCACAGGAAGGTACACTGCAGATATAACAAGCAGTAGAACCAGTCAGGGCCATCTCAGAGAAGATCACAAGGTGGATCACTCCCAGCCTTGAACCTTGCTGGCCCTTCTGCCCCTTCAAACATTTACTCATCCTTCAGCTCTTGTCCTGACCTCTGGTTCTGGATTTTTGCCACCTGTGCTCTTACACTTATCTCTCTCATATCTCTAGTCATGTTAATAATGGCCTGATTACTTGTCTGTAACACCAACCTTCCCCCATACTAAGAGTTGGGGGGTCGATAAACTCCATAAGGGCAGGAATTGTTTCAGTTTCTTACTAACAGCCTGGCAAACCGTAGGTGCTTAGTAATTATTTGTAGAAATCGCTGTAGAAAGATGTTGCAATTTTAAAACTGCTTTTTTTCCCCCTCATGCAGAAAAATAGGAGAGCTTTTTAGAAAATTGTCTTGGGGATGTTAACAAAGTAAGTTTGCCAATGTTGAGCCATCTCTCTGTGTTATTTATGTAGAAGATAATTCTGAATACCTTCCTATACTACTTTCAGCAGCGGACATAATTTTAGGGTAAGGAAGTCATGTGTGAGATGATACCGCAATAGATTTTTTTTTTTTTTTTTGGCTGCGTTGGGTCTTCATTGCTGTTTGCGCAGGCTTTCTCTGGTTGAGGTGAGTGGGGGGGCTATTCTTCATTGCAGTGCGCGGGCTTCGTTCTCACTGTGGTGGCTTCTCTTGTGGAGCACGGGCTCTAGGTGTGCAGGCTTCAGTAGTTGCAGCACGCGGGCTCAGTAGTTGTGGTTTGCAGGCTCTAGAGTGCAGGCTCAGTAGTTGTGGCGCACGGACTTAGTTGCTCCATGGCATGTGGGATCTTCCCCAACCAGGGCTCGAACCCGTATCCCCTGCATTGGCAGGCAGATTCTTAACCACTGGGCCACCAGGGAAGTCCCACAATAAATGCTTAAATCCATTACCTCTAACCCTCTCAGGTAGGTATAAGCCCCTTTTACATGTTTAAAAAAAATAATAAAAGGGGCTGTATTAGTCAGGGATTTCCAGAGTGATAGATCTATATCTATATATGTATATAGATGTACAGGGTGAGTCAGCAAGTTGGAGATGATCTAGGAGATCCGATGGTATAGTTCCAGTCCAAAGGCCGGCAGGCTTGAGACCCAGGAAAAGCAGATGCTTCACTTTAAAGGCAGCTAGGCAGAGAGAATTCTCTCTTCCTCTTGAAAGGGTCAGCCTTTTTATTCAATTCAGGCCTTCACCTGATTGGATGAGGCCTACTCACATTAGGAAAAACAATCTGTCTTACTTAGTTTATCAATATAAATGTTACTTTCATCCAAAAACACCCAGAATCATGTTTGACCAAAATCTGGGCACTCTGTGGACCTGGCAAGTTGACTCATAAAATTAACCACCACAGATATCCACAGAAAATTACTTCTTCAAGTGGCAAAGCAGGGATTTAAACCTAAGTCTGATTTACAAGCCCCTGATTGTTGCCCCAGTCCACACATTGCCACCAGAGAGGTAATAAATGCAGTTAGAAGCACTTTTGGTTGATAAACCTTTGGTCTTTTTCATAACAGCTTTCTCTTTTCCCAGTGCAATGTCCACGGATTTTAAATATCCCAAGTGCCACATTTCCCCCCAGTTATGAAGCATCACGTGCATACCGGCTTCAAACAAACTGATCTGGATAGCAGTATTTGCTCGTTGGTTTTTATACTAGAAGTTTAGGCACAGAAGTTGATTAAATAATAGCCAATCTGGTCAGGATAAGTAATTCAGTAAATTTTCCTAATAGGCATGATCAGAAGTCTGTAATACTGGATATAGAGGAGCAAATTAAAAAAAAGATAATCAGGATTTGGAAGCAGAACAAGACAGAAATATTGACTTTTTGACAATTACTTTTTTATCCTTTTAAAATTACATAAAAAACTTATTAATTAAAACAAGTATTTATTGAGCACCTGCTATGTACTTGTAACTGTTTGGGGTACTGGGCATATTGTAATGATCAAAATTTGAAACATTTTCTTTCTCAGAGCTAAAAAAAAAAAGCAAGTCATGTAGCATTATCAATGTCTTGGCAAATCAGATGCTCAAAACACGAGAGAGTCACAGAACTAAAAACGAAACTTGCCAGTGACCAGACTTCTGGGGTATAAATAAAGGTTCCTTAGGGTCAGGGACTTTAGTGCATACACTGGATGGCACTGTTAAATTAAGAAATGTAATTTATGATTTAATATTCTCATTACCAGAGAGTCTACGCTAGGTGGCGTTCAGGGTCAGGATAGAAGCAGTAACCAGCAATGGAAAGTCAATATTGTTTCAGTGTCTGTGCTAGAAGCAGCTTCCTGGTGGGTCCTGAGAAACAGTATTAACTGAGAAAGGGATGAGGTTGCTTTAAGTGATGATCATAATGCTCTTCCCTAGAAGGGCCGCAGAGGTGAAGAGATAAAGAAAAGGTTCATGTGATGGCTACAGAGCAGACTGCAAGTTGGAAAGATAAAGGCTGACCAATTCTAAAAGTGTAAAATCGTGATATTAAGGGGAACACAGCCTTACTGTCTAGATCAAGGAGTCGTAGTCCATATCAAGAAAGTTTAGGATAAAGGATTGCTGTGCAGTGATGGAGTACATAAATGGAACCCTACCTTTCATAGTTGGGAGATTTTGAAATAAATTTAACAGATTTAGCTAAGTTTAATTGTTGATACAGCCATAAGAAACATCATCTCTCATGTCTATCTTGTATATGGTGTGAGATGAGCCACTGCCTAACCCAATAATGAAAATGTTGATAGGCAGTATTACCAGCAGAAAAACAACTTATCCTATAGTAAAGAGCATGTGGGCAATGTTCAAAATTATTTTAAATGTAAAATAAAGCTGGAAATCTATAAAACTCTGATACTTACAAATGAAAACAACTTTTGAAATAGCACTTGAAGCAGGTCTTGACAGAAATTGACTTCTGCTCATCTGTAAGTGACAGGTTGGAAGAACTAGAAAGAAATAGACTATCCTCAGAGACACAGGTACTACTGCAAGTGAAGAACATCCAGTTTACACAATGCCTAGCTGACAACATTCTCAGCTTGGCACTCTTCAGTGCCATGTTTGAGGTCGCACTTTTTTTTTTCTTACGGTACGGGGGCCTCTCACTGTTGTGGCCTCTCCCGTTGCGGAGCACAGGCTCTGGACGCGCAGGCTCAGCGGCTATGACTCACGGGCCTAGCCGCTCCGCGGCATGTGGGATCTTCCCGGACCGGGGCACGAACCCTTGTCCCCTGCATTGGCAGGCGGACTCTCAACCACTGCGCCACCAGGGAAGCCCCACACTGCCTTTTTTGTTGTTCAGAGACCTTAGGGCTAACACCATATCAATACCCTTAATTTATAATCTGAATGATATTCACCCATTTACTGATTAAAATTTTATTTCTAGTCTTTCCCCTTGGGCATGATTCCTGGTAACTTCAGCTCATATATGCAATTTTTTTGTTTATGAAATACTTCTTAGGTCCATAAAAAATACTTTTCTCAGAAAACGCAGATGTGCAGTTAACAATCATCTTGTGCAAATCTCAGTGTCGTGTATTTTATTTAATCCTTTAAAATCATGAGTTATGAAGGGATTGGGATGGATTGGCACTATTCTTAGTTTGGATCATGACGGTAAATTGAATGAAAGTAAAACCACTCTTTTACATTAATAACTTTGCATGAAGCCTCAATGCATTGTGTTAACAGTCATATATGAAAAATTTCAAATATACAAACTAAATATCAAAATCAATAAAACTGTACTGTTTTAACACCTTTATAAAATAATTACTAAGTCCCAGAACTTTAGATTAAAACCTTGGCTTTAGATAAAAACGTGGTTCCAGATTTTTAGATTTCATGGAGCAGTTAAAAAAAAAAAAGTGGGGGCCAATATAGGGCTGCCAACTTTTTATTTTGCCAAGAATATTGAAAGCAACTAATACTACTATCAACGCCATTTCATAAAAGGATACCTCAATACCACAAAAGTTGGTATAATCATGTAATAAAAATTAAATTCAAGTTGATGACCTTCTGTCAACTTTTTTTTTTTTTCCTTTAGGGATGCTGAAATTTTAGTCTTGGCTTAGAATTGGGGAACAATGCCTAAAATGCCATTTTGTCCAACCATTTCAATTAAAAGGCTAAGAGGTGAGTGTGTTTCCCTGACATCAGTTAGTGTTAAAATCAGGGAGGAAAAGTAGAGCTTCTGACAACTAGTAGAATAAAACACTGTCACAGATACCCAAGTATGGAACATGTGGCTAATTAGGAACCTTAACCAATGTTTATCTTAAAACAAAAAATCATTCATAACTAATACAAAATCAAATAAACCCACCTACTCTGTAGAAAGACTCGGTATACATGATTGCACCTGTTACAATTTGTCAAGGAAAACAACCCCAAGTCATAAACTATCATAATATAACCCATGTCATAAATGATATAATCCAAACTGTGAGCTTTGAATTCTCCAAAATGTTGTGTTCTCAATTACATCATCTATAATAAATGTTTAATAAATGTCTGCATGAACAGGAGTATATCACTCTAAACTTGTCACTGCAAAACAAGTTTCTTCATGACATTAGAAACTTCTCAACCTGGCACAAAATCTTACTGAAGAAATCACTGAAACATAAATGATACAGAGAAAAAAAAGATGGTGATGGTGTTGGGGAGCCCCACTTGCCTGATCTCTCTATCAAATGAAAAAGCAATTAGAAGATTTAGGGTATTTAAGGGAGAACAGTAATTGTACACAATGATTTTTGTGTAAAAACAGCTCACATTAACTTAACCACACCTACTTTACTTTTTAGGTTAACTAATAACATGAAAAGGTTTTCATATCCTAAAGGAATTCTAGTTTAAAAGCATGTAATAGAATTTTAACATGACCAAGGGACTACATTTATCTAATTATTCTGGACTATCAAAATGCTACACTAGATCTGCATTTCACAATAAGGTGACCATTTCCAATTTTACCATAATCATAGTCACTCACTTACACCATTGAAAGTACTTTTGAGAATTGGCACTAGTTTGTTTTTATTTTTTCTCCCACTAGCTATAAAAATGCATGACTCATAATAATTTCAAATTCAAAATTAAGAATACAGCTTAGTGTGTTCAAAGGATGTCCCCCCTCCCTTTTTTTTTTGGCTGCACCACGTGGCTCATGGGATCCTAGTTCCCCCACCAGGGAGGGAAGCCGGGACCCTGGCATTGAGTGTGGAGTCCCAACCACTGGATAACCGGGCAATTCCCTCAAAGGATGTCCTTATATCTGTAACTTTGGGAGTTCATAGATGTATTTTTCTTTAAAACAATTAACCTTTAAAAGCATGATGCTCTCTATTGCTGACGCAATCATACTTATTTGAAAAAGGAGGAAGAGGCATGAAAAAATTCATCCTGAGAATCTTATAGGTAGAATCAGCGTTTGTAGTACTTGAGATTTTGTGCTTAGGATGTGCCTTAAAGACAAGTTCAACTAAGTCATGTGGGCTACTTAAAAACTGGTACACACAATTTTGGGATCAACTTTATCTACTATAATACACAAAACCACACATTAAAAAAAATCAATGATCATACTTAATATAGGAACGCTGATGTTTTAGTTGCACTGATTCCTGTTACTTCCAAAGTAATTCTGGATCCTACCAAGTAGAAACATGATGGACTACTACTGAGAATTCAAGTGTCTGCAAAGAAATGATGAGAATGTTTACCTGTTACCTTTGTCAATATCAAATTATGTCTGCTACATTACGTATATATTTTTCCTTCTAACCCATGAAATCCAAAAACCTAATTTCTCTTAAAAAATATATTAACTACTCCTTGGCTTCCCTGGTGGTGCAGTGGTTGAGGGTCCGCCTGCCGATGCGGGGGACACGGGTTCATGCCCCGGTCCGGGGGGATCCCACATGCCGCGGAGCGGCTGGGACCGTGGGCCATGGCCACTGGGCCTGCGTGTCCAGAGCCTGTGCTCTGCGGCAGGAGAGGCCACAGCAGTGAGGGGCCCGCGTACCGCAAAAAAAAAAAAAAAAAAAAAAAATATATATATATATTAACTAATCCTGTCTTAACTCTTTTATTGCTCTTAATTATTTTCAGTTTTCATATTTTTTTCTGAATCAGCAATGAAATGCAATGTTTCTGGTCTGAAGAAAGTTTCTTTGAAGAATATGACATAAACACTTGTCTTCAAATTTTTGCTTTTAAGATTATACAGTTTAAAAGAGGATGTAATTCTTATTTTTCTCCCCCAAACAGTTTCTTTACTAGAATTAATCATGTGCCTGATTATCAAGAATGAGGAAGTAAAAATCTTCCCATGCCTCTGATCTACCCTCATGACTATTTCTGTCAAGGATGTGTGGCTCTGCATACAGGAGACTTGATATTATGTGTTCCAATTCCTTCAGTGTCCCCAATTCAAGTGTTTGCCACTCCTGGGCTAGAATTCTGGAACATGATTACATTTTAAGACATCCTTCATGACAACTTTAAATCTCATATCATTTTGATCTAAATTTCCACTACTGGTTTCTTTAATGGATCAATTAAATATCCATGAAGATGAATACAAAGAAGTTACTGTCCCTTTATTATTGACCTGGCCCACTTATAATTAAGCAGAATTAACATTCAAAGTTCATTTTGATTGAAAACACAGAAGCTGTATTTTCTCAGTGTCATTACCACGTTCAAGAAGAAAACCAAGGTCATAAAAGATTTTTCCTAGATTGTTATTAAGAGATTAACGTAGTTTAATCACACCCAATTTACTTTCTAGGTTAACTAAGTAATATTAAATGGTGATAATTTTTCTTTGAAATTTACAAGTACAATCTGCACAGACATGATTTTGAGAATAATTTAATACGTTAACTTCGCCATACAACTATATTGTAATGTCATATTTAAATGTAAAGAAACGGATCCTTACAAGACCAAAGTAACCCACAGTCCATGAGACTGGATTTTCCTTTTTCCTTTTTTTTTGTTTCAACAAATGTGCACCACGATGGTTCAACAAGTAAGGCAAATGCCGTGAATATGAAAGCTGTAGTTTGCAATATACCACATCTAGAACCCGGGGGAGGTGAATTAGACACAAGTGGTACTCATTCTAATTAAATGATCAGGAAACATCATGACAAGTTGGTCTGCAGCATCAAAAGTGTCCATTTAAGTGTCTTTTTTCTTAATGATCAGAGGTCCCACGTTGTCTCCAGTTTCTTCATTGTGTTTTGTGTGAGAGCCATCACAGAGTGGGAACTAGGAAGAGAAAGAATGTGAAATGTCTAATTGCAAAATCAGTATTACGTTTGGCAGAGTGGGGGTGATGCTTAATTCACATACGACATGATAACTCAATAGATTCTTCTTGGCTACCTTTTACAGGTTTTCTTAATGAGCATATGTAAAGTGTACACACTAAGGAGGAGGAAGAAATTGACTTGTGGATAATACACAGATCATTAATTGAATTTCCATTTGTGACATTTGATTGTGGATGTGGAAAACCTTTTCCATGTTTATGTACTAGTTATATTTCCTTTCTAGTGAACTACATCCATGGCCTATCTATTGGTAAGAGCCTAAGTTCATTTGTTTAAAATCAATCTGTTCATTATCCTTTTGCTGATCATCTTTGCAGCAATTTTTTACCCAACCCTTTTTATTTTGCTTATTTGTTCATATCCTTAATTTCTCTTCTTTCATACAAATAAGTATTTCCCTTTTTATCATCCTTCATGGAGACTTCTTTCTCCTGGAGATGCGATAAATTTCCATTCCTTTCCAAGATTCCACATTTTAGAAAACACAGACATTTTGGTGTCCAGTTGAAGGAAGAGGGACAAAAACTAAATATTTAACACAGTGTTTCCCAGAGTGAGCTCTGCAAATTAAGAAGTCCTGCAAAATATTGATTTAACTTCATTCTGTGTTTAAAAAACATATACAGTTAAGTCACAACATATTATTATTTTAAAGAGGTTCTGCTATAAAAAACACTATTTTAACCCCAAATTTCCCAAGCTGATTGGACTACGGACACTTTCACTTTGATACCCATTATCACGGTGTTCTACAGAGCGCAATTTGCAAAATTCTGTTCTAAGATCCTGTTGCTTCAATATTATTAGAGGTGATTGCTTCCCAAATTGTTATACCTTTATTCATAAATTTATCAAAATTAATTCTACATATAAAAATGCTTATTTATAGGTTCTACATTATCATATTCATCATTCATATTATCATATTCATAATGGGATAATGACTGTGTTTAAAATTGGCTTCAATATTTGGTAGGGCTGGTTTTCCTTCACATTACTCTTCTTTGTTAAAACTTTCCTATTTATTCTTTACCTAACTTTATTAAACTTTACCTATTTATTCCTCCAGATAAACTTGAGAATTTTTTGGCCACGTCCTATTTTATTCCTGTTGTGTTTTTCATCCTCAGGTCTCATGCATTTTCTAATAAGATCATTTCTGCCTTATATGTTTTATGGTTATTATAATTAGGTATATGTTTTCATACCTGACTACTCTTGATATATATTATATATATAAATATATGTGTGTGTCTGTGTGTGTGTATATATCACTGTTTTTTGCAAGTATGTCCTTCCTACTGTTAAATGATAAAAATAAGAATGCAACAATGTTTTAGGTGTCTCCTCAGGATTTTACAATTATCAGTATATTATTTTGTTTTTCCTTCTATATTATCTTTCATTTTTTATTTCATGTCAAATGATGATAGCGAGCATCTTTGTTTTATTTTTGATATCTGGAATGTACCTGCACTTTAGAATCTAGCTTCACTGTTTAGTATAAGGTACACTGTTGCACTAACTGAGCCTATTTAGAAGAGCAAAGTAACAGGAGTCCTGGCCTGAAGAGTAAAATCACCCATTACTCCATTAAGGAAGTATAATTTTCAATACCTGAAACTAGACAATGATGGTATATAATATTAAACTTTGATGAGACTTGTCTATTCTAAGATTAAAATAATATTGGGTTGATGTTAAAGAAATTCAATTTTAATTTTACGATCTGCATATAATTCTGGGAGGTGGTAAATTAGTTAAAAACTACAGAAAAATTCAAGGTATCATCACATCTTATATTTCCAAGTATAAACTCTATCTTGGGGTGCCAATATAAATTCAATGTATATAAAAGTTACATTATTTCTGTCAATAAAATATGGTACAGTATATTCATATTAAAAACAAGTCCGTGCAACAAAAACATAACCCCAAGCTTTCAGTGTTTTCTTGGCATGGATGAGGAAACAGCCCATAAAATATCAAACTGAAACGTATCCCACAGCAAAGAACAGCATTTCAAAGTGACATGTTTAGTAAACAAACACAGATGATTTTACAGTGAGAATAAAAGTTTACATTGTAAAAAAACTCCATTTTTATAAATAGCGCACACAAAACACGTCACTGTATGGTTTTATGCCCACAGGTTATAAAATACATTTCTGAAAATTGAAATATTCATAAAGTAAAAAGTCTCAAATAATTTACTAAAATAGCATATTTAACTTTTATTTTTTCAAGATTTTTTTTATGTGCACCATTTTTAAAGTCTTCATTGAATTTTTTACTATATTGCTTCTGTTTTGCGTTTTTTTTTTGGTTTTTTGGCCGCAAGGCATGTGGGATCTTAGCTTGCTGGCCAGGGATCGAACCCGCACCCCCTGCATTGGAAGGCTTAACCACTGGACCACCAGGGAAGTCCCTTTTATTTTTATTTTAGTCTCACACTGAAAATACTAGAAAACTAATATATTTTCTCAAATTATTTTTCTCCATATATAAAGAACAGGAGAGAAATCTATAGAGAAATATACAAAAGATAAGAAAGCCATATATCTAAAATGAGGATATAATTTTGTAATAATCTGGTTCTGCCTAAAAATGGAAATTCACATGTTTCATCATGGTCTTAAAAGTAAACAAGTAAAAAATAAATACTTCTTTAGGGCTTCCCTGGGGGCGCAGTGGTTAAGAATCCGCCTGCCATTGCAGGGGACACGGGTTTAAGCTCTGGTCTGGGAAGATCCCACATGCCGCGGTGCAACTAGGCCTGTGCACCACAACTACTGAGCCTGTGCTCTAGAGCCTGCGAGCCACAGCTACTGAGCCCACGTACCACAACTACTGAAGCCTGTGCGCCTAGAACCCGTGCTCCGCAACTAGAGAAGCCACCACAAAGAGAAGCCAGTGCACCACAATGAAGAGTGGCTCCTGCTCGCCGCAACCAGAGAGAGCCCACGCGCAGCAACTAAGATCCAATGCAGCCAAAAACAAATAAATAAAATATATAAATTTTAAAAAAGGATTAAAAGAAAAAAACAATCAAAAAAATATTTCTTTAAAAAGTAGTGAGTGGGGGGAGGGATACATTGGGATATTGGGATTGACATATATACACTACTGTATATAAAATAGATAACTGGTAAGGACCTACTAGTACAGCACAGGGAACTCTACTCAGTACTCTGTAATGACCTATATGGGAAAAGAATCTAAAAAAGAGTGGGTATATGTATATGTATAACTGATTCACTTGCTATACACCTGAAACTAACACAACATTGTAAATCAACTATACTCCAATAAAAGTTAAAAAAAAAAAAAGTAGTGAATAAGGAGATCCTGGCTATTTGTTAATAAACTTTCATGCTTCTTTAAAGTACATAAAGCTTTGTATGCCTTTAAAATGTAAACTCCGTATTCAAAATCATTCTGCTCAGAGGCACAGATATCTTTTAATAGTACTTCCTATATCACTTAACAATAGTCAGAATAATCTCCCAAACTTCATGTGAAGATTAGGCATTTTCATATTTATCCATTAGATATGTCTCATTTTAAGTTAATGAAAAGACTAAACATTTTTTTCAACCAAGAGCCAAAATGAGTCATTTCAAGATAGGATTAGCAATTTCTTAAGAATATATTGTATGTGTTAGTAGAATGTATTTATTAAAATTAATTCATGATTCTGAAATACAGTATAAATGAATGAATGCTAATTACTTGGCATTAAAATTCAAATGGTAAATTACATAACAATATTTGTGTTTTTCCAGAAAGTGCCTTGTTTCATTTTTGACCTTTCTATACAGGAGAAAAAAAACATGTGGTGGATATATACTTTCAAACGTAATCTAGGAAGTATAGCAGTTTTTGTATTAAATAACAATATAATGAAAATGTGAATTTTATTAACTCATCAAAAATTTTAAATGTGTTAAAAATGTCAAGTAAAGGGCTGAAATTACAAAAAACACAAAGGGTATATTTAATTCAGCTCATGTATCAATACTTAAAAATAAAAGAATCAGAAAATCGATGAGAAAAATGTTTAGCTCACAGATGATTCTAACATTTGTTCTAAGATGTTAACCTTTGTTTATTAACAAATCCTGGAGAAAAGTTTGTGAATTAAATTGGTTGAATTTCCTGTAAGTCCAGAAAATATACTATCATATTTGTTAATCCAATTAGAAAACTACGAATCCCAAATACCTTTAAAACTAGAGAAGAGAGGGTGTGGAGAAGAGGTGGAAATAAATGTTTAGGGGTAAAAAACACTAGAGATCCTTGCTCTCTACTTGGAAAGCTAGCAACCTTGTCAGGGTCTTCATAAAAAACACAAAACTTGTTTCTTTTTAATGGTCCCACATCTCAAGTTACGATGTTTCTGTTTTTAGGGTGATTCAAGATGGAAATAAATAACTGTTCATCCTTGACTTACCTCTTCTACTTGCAAAAATTAAAAAAAAATTTTTTGAAGCTTCCTTTGCCAAACTTTGTATTTTTAATTAGAGTTTGGATTATATTTTCCAAGGAAGTTGCCTGGGGCCATTTGGCTCATTAATATAAACTGCTCTGAGAAACAAGCTTGCTTTGATTGAGAAAGAAAATAAAAGCAATGAGATCTTTGAGACTAAACAAGAGAATATGACATTTTACACCATTCTTATATACTTTAGTAAGACCTATGATAGTAGATATAGTAGGAAAATATGTAAGAAAAATTAAGATTTTACAAGACTGTCTTTTTTTTTTTAATTTAAATTTTATTTTTTTGGCTGCGTTGGGTCTTCACTGTTGCGCGTGGGCTTTCTCTAGTCACGGCGAGCCCATGCTGCTCTTCATTGTGGTGCGCGGACTTCTCATTGTAGTGGCTTCTCTTGTTGTGGAGCACGGGCTCTAGGCACACGGGCTTCAGTAGTTGTGGCACATGGGCTCAGTAGTTGTGGCTCATGGGCTCTGGAGTGCAGACTCAGTAGTTGTGGCGCACGGGCTCAGTGGCTCCGCGGCATGTGGGATCTTCCCGGCCCAGGGCTCGAACCCGTGTCCCCTGCATTGGCAGGCAGATTCTTAGCCACTACGCCACCAAGGAAGCCCTACAAGACTGTCTTTATGTGGATTGGGCAAGCAATGTAACCAACGATCAGAATATTGTTTCTATGAAGAAATGGAGTCAGTGCCACTCTTTTTTTTTTGGCCCCGCTGCGCCGCTTATGGGATCTTAGTTCCCCAACCAGGGATCGAACCCACGCCCCCTGCATTGGAAGCGTGAAGTCTTAACCACTGGACAGCCAGGGAAGTCCCATTTCTAACCATTAATAGGGTGGAGACTTTCCATAACTCATACACACACACCCACACTCCCACACACACCCACCAAAAACAAACCCACCACTAATAAAAAAACCCAACTCAAATCCGGAAGTTGTAAAGGAAAGAAAATTATTCTACACAGTTACATTTCATTTCAATTTCAGTTGAGCTCCTGGCATGAACTGGCTCACCTTTCCTCTCTTTCTTGATTATCTCTTAGTCTGCCTTCTCCTGCTGTCCTTGTTCAAATCTCTCCTGCCTCCCCAATGGCCACCATACAACTCAGCAAACGCCATAATCTACCCGAGGTGAGTGGGGGGTGGGAATCTAGTAAGACCATGTTGCACACTCTTCCCTCTGACATCAATGTTCCCTCACCTTGTTTCGAAAGTAAGACTATCTCTTTCTTTCTAAGGCTGAGTCCGAAATCTGTGCTTGTACTCTCCTTTCCTTCCACCCCTCTCAACATACCACTGTCTCAAATAGTATCTTTCCCTGTAGTTGCTTTAATCATTTCCTTTGTATTGGTTCCTTTCCTTCTCACTTCACTTAGGGATAACCCTTTTGTGAAATACTATGAAACAGTCCAGTTTCTGAAACAGCAGAGGGCACACCAATCGGGGGGAAGAGAGAAGGAACGAAGTGTGTTAAAAACATGTAATTTCTGCACTTGACTAAGAGATCTGATTCATTAGGTCTGAGAAAACTGCTCAAAATGTTAGAAACACATAACAGGTTACTCGTGACTGTACCTTAAGAATGAATTAGAGGGGGGAGGGACAAAATGAAGAGTATGGGATCATCAGATACAAACGACTACACATAAAATAGATAAACAACAGGATTTACTGTATAGCACAGAGTATTATATCCAATAGCTCTTAATAACCTATATTGGAATATAATCGGCAAAAAAACCCCTCCAAAACTGAATCACTATGCTGTACACCTGAAACTTACACAGTATTGTAAATCAACAATACTTCAATTAAAAAAAATAATGAATTAAAACTGAGTTAGTTTATATAATATATAACTCTTTTTTTTTAGATAGGAGTTTAAATTTTGTTGTATTAGAAACACAACTGGTGTATGAGGAAAAAACTACTGAACATAAACTCCATATAGCCATCTAATCAAAGGTATCAAGTCTTCTGTGGACAGGCATGTAAGTGTGTGACTTGGCACCTGTGTGACAACCTTAGGAACCTCAGGAATGTGGGGAGATTCCAATGATGCCTGGAGAATAAGAACATCCACTAATTTGAATGCCATTCAAAGTGAACTTTGAATCGCCTCATGTGGGAATAAAAAGTGCCCAAGATTCAGGGAAAATTCAGAACTGACAAATCAAAGATGCAAAGAGGATTAATAATGGTATGAAAGATAAGCTTAAAAAGAAAGAAGACATTGAGAAAATTGAAAATAAAATGACTGGTCTCGCATTCCTTTCCTTAAAGTCTACCTAAGGGAAACTCTAAATAGTATGATGAAAGAATAATCCTGGAACGTTCTGTTGACTTATAAAGTCTAATAAACTTTTAAACCACTAGCTTGGCCTGTGTCCACTTGTGATTCTTCCTGAAATACTTGAGATCTCAGTCCATAAAAGTCAACATTCACTTTATTGACCCTTTACCCTCTGGAAACACCCAACCAAAGCAAACGCCCTTTACTTGGCTTCAAAGCTAAGCTTCAGCGTTCACTCAAGCAGTCATCATATTTTTTTCTTTCCATTCACTGTCATATTTACCAAAATTTTGCCATATATTTAGACTTCTGGTATTTCTTTAGTAATAATTCATACTGTAATCCATTTGGACACAGCTTCTATTCTAATTATTCTGTGAAAATGACACCAAAAGGTCAGTTGCCTAATTGTTTAACCCCACAGTCTTAGTATAATAGTCTATTCACCTCCTGGTCTTTTGCACAAGCCGATGTTCACAATCAAACCTTCTTTGAAACGTTTCCCTTTTCTACCGTGAAGCCACGATATTCTTAGTTTTCTTCTAACTCTGGGGCCCATTTCATCTCCTTTTTTGGCTCTTCTCTTTACAAAATGCAGAAAATTCTCCAAGATTTCATACTTAGCCCCTGATTTTTATCTGTACCAAGGATCTGCTGCATTCCTACCCTTGACTCATCAGTTTTGCTGATCGCTATCTCCAACCCTGATGTCTCAGCTTTAGTCCCACATTTCAGACTGTCTGCTGTACATTTCCATTCAAATGTCACCTCAATGTCACTCTTTGAAATTGAACTCCTCATTGGTGTCCTGGAAAATGAGCCATTCACCCCGAATTCCTTATTTCCGTTGATGGCACCACCTCTTCTAACCCTACAATCCTATCTTAAGCAAGATACTTCCATGAGCTTTAGTCTTCCTCCCACAATCTTTCACACAAATCAGTCATTGCATTTGGCTGATCCTTGCCTCAAAATGGTTCATGTATCTGTTCATGCTTCTCCACTCCCACGGCCAGCACTCTGGTGTAAGTATAACTTTATGTCTGAAATCCCTGACAAGAAGCTCCCCCATGTTGGGAGGCACAAATTCCTCACGCTGGTACTCAAGACTCTCCTCAATTTGGACTTATTCCTGCGGGGAGGGAGGTGCAAGGACCAGACTAGATTCCTCATCGATCCTACTTTCACTCATGAGTCCTTTCCCACAGATTCTGAGAAAGAGTCCCCAATACTTGCTAGTGTATTCCAATGCCACCAATCTTTCCAGGGGCAATTTAACTCCCATGTATATATCACTATGCCTTCCCAGAAAATTCTAGCCCACAGTGCAACAAGCTCTTCCTTTTATTTAAAGCATTCATACTGCATCTACTACACACATCTATGATACCTGCTGTTTTACTATTTAACTGTTCTCAAGCATGTATATAAGTAATAGAAATTAAATGAACTACTTAAGATCACTGACTAAAGAACTATTACAACTCTGGACTTAGAAATGCCTTAATTTCTAAAGGTATTACTTTTTTTTTTTTTTTGTCGGTACGCGGGCCTCTCACTGTTGTGGCCTCTCCCGCTGCGGAGCACAGGCTCCGGACGCGCAGGCTCAGCGGCCATGGCTCACGGGCCCAGCCGCTCCACAGCATGTGGGATCCTCCCGGACCGGGGCATGAACCTCTGTCCCCTGCGTCGGCAGGCGGACTCTCAACCACTGCGCCACCAGGGAAGCCCCTAAAGGTATTACTTTTTATATTCTGGTGAGCAACAAGAGAATGAAACCTATTATAGGTGTTAATTTTTAAAAAACAAACCAGATCTAGTCTACAGAATATTATTGAGGATTATTTTCTAGCAACTCCACTAGTACTTATAAACAATCCCACACTCCAAATGAACAGTGCTCTTCTTAAGGAACAATTTCTGTAATGGGACTATTAATTTTTGGTTCATATTCCATATGTTCATCAAGCAGTTTTCAGACACAATGACATAAGCTAAGCACTCTATCACCACTGGATTATACAGTATCAATTGTATCCGGAGAAGGGGGTTAGAGTAATATGCTTTCCGTTACCTGATATGTGACTTCTTCCTTATCTGGGATATGTGATTTGTGATAATGGCTTTCCACTGTGGGAAGAGGTCCCTGACATAACATGCTTTCAGAAATAGATACATCATTTTTATTGTCTATTTTCTTAGGCCTTATAGTGTCATCTTTAGTAAAATCCATTTTATTTAAATGTTAATAGTGGCAGTATACACAGTATTTCACCATATTTCTCTAAATATACCAGAAATTCTGAAGTTATTCAATGTATGAAGCTTTTCAAGATGACCTTAGGAGAGCATTTTACCATCTTCAGATCACCAGCTGTCATCGCTATCTAAAAGCTGCAGGTATCACAGAGATAATTCCAGACGGAACTTGATAAAATGCAATTCTCACAAAAGAAAATAAAGATACAAAAAAATCCTGTATTGGATATTTAAATATAGGAGCTGCAGCTTAAAAAAAGCTTAGGATACAGGGTCAATACATATGTACCAGGTAAGAAATTTTCAGGGGTAATTTTCCAAAAGTTTCTCTTGATATTTCTAAAACTTGTGCTAGAATCTAGGAGCTTGAAATCTCAAGGGAAAAAAAATGACCTCTTCTGTTTCTCTTTGTATTTAGGCTGCATACTCCTTTTCCTGGGATACTGAATGCTAACACCCACTTGGGGAGGAAATTCTAAGCGTAAATAAAGGGATTTTTCTCTCTTCTTTGGCCAAGAATGTGGTTATATTTGCCTAACTCGACGAGGGTACGATGCAATTTCACTGCATGGTGGTTATACATTTTAGTAAATATATTCCTGAAGAGTACACAGAAAACAGAGAAAAACAGAATCCATAAAAAAAAGGAAGCAAAGGAGAAGGGATATCTTGATATTTGATGGTACCAGTGTGACAGAATAGTTTAAATGAAATGTTGCATTAAAGATGGCACTGGCATAAAGGACTTGCTTCTCTTACCTTCTTGGACCTCCAACAACGGCAGTACACAGCTTTATCTCCCAAATCCTCCATGTCAAAAGCATGTACTACCTTGGGGTTGTCTTTCTGGATGTGAGGGTTTACCATAGATTTGTTGCGATGATCTCTGACATAAAATCTTTTGTAAGCTAGATAACCAACTGCAGCTGTCCCAGCAGCAATGGTAACCACTGCAATCCATTCAACTAGAGCAGGGAAGGAAAACAGGAATGATTATCAAAACCAAAATCTATACTAATAATCTAACACGAACGTTCAGGAAATCCAGTTTTTGAGTTCTAAGCATCCCGACAGTCAAAGGTGTTTAACATTAAAAAAATGATCAGAACACACTGGTGAAGTAGTCCCTTGTTAAAACCTTCCCCAGCCCTTACTGAGGCAATTGTGTATTTTCTATTCAGTATTGTTAGCTAAGTTAAGATAGAAGAGGGAAACTTAAAAATTATTTTATAGTTGGAGAAGAAACAAAGTTTAGTAATCTTTTTAAAGTGTTCATAAATAGATTTAAAATAACCTGTGAGCCTGCAGATACCTATTGCTTTAAAAATAGATACATATAAAAATTCAGATTACTAATAAGACCATAAAAATTCAGATTACAAACAAGACCCTCCTCATCCCTCTAAAAATCAGGAGGTGATTATGTTAACAAAATGACTCATCAGAGTTCTTTTTTTTTTTCTTTTTGGCCACACCTGAAGCATGCAGGATCTCAGTTCCCTGATGAGGGATTGAACCTGTGGCCCCTGCAGTGGAAGAGTGGGGTCTTAACCACTGGACCGCCAGGGAAGTCCCAGAGTTCATTTAAATAGTAGGTCCTTTAGTCATTTAAAAATGCATAACCACAAACAGAACTGGTATCCAAAGAAAAAGAAAGGACAAATAAAACAAAACCAACCCTTAATATTAAACATTCAGAGGAATATATCCACCAGCATTCTGGGCTTCAAGTCATTCAAAAGCTTTGTTTTTGTTTTTGTTTTTTAATTTCAAAGTGTCTCATTAAAATAAAACTCAGAAGGTACTACTTTTATAGAAAACATAATATAATTAGTTAGATTCTCCTTTAATAAATTCTAAATTTCCATTATCCACCAGTGGATGATCTGAATTCCCTACAAACTTCATTTTAAGTTTAATGACATTTTTCTGCACAATTATTTGCTTGACTAATAGGCCATCTATTTATTCTGTTCACGTAGCTTTTCAAGGATCCCTTAGAAATCCAAGCACTTAACAACTACCCCAGTTCCAGAGAATTCTGGAGAGGAGAGAGTTCTGCATAGTCTGGTTAGCCTCGGCCTCAGAGGAGAGTTGTCTATTCCCAGCATGGAGTGGGCTGCAGGAAGAAGTTGAACAGGGGTCAGGATAAACACACTGGACTGCGTCCCAGCATTTCCTAAGTCAGATCTTCACAGTGTTTGAAATAAGTTCCCAGACTATCAAATAAAGCCCTAGAGAGACAAGTACAAAAAACACATTCCAAGACCAAATAAAAACATATAATGAATAATTAACTGTACAGCTTACTTGCACTACTGAGTCAAATTTCTTATTGTACTAATGTGATTAATCATTGAACCTAATAGTTCCTTACATAAAATTGGAGTTCATTCTTACAAAACTCTAATGGAAAGGAACAACCACTCTCACACTTAGTTCCTTTTATCTCGGTCTTCTCTTCTAGCTTATTTAATAATTTAGTTTTCATCAAGTGTTCCTAATTAGCATGTTCCTTGGATTCTATTTTCAACCACAGTTATTTTTCTCTAAGAAAAAATTTAGTTTGTTTTCCTGCCTACACAACAGTTCTATTCCTCCCTGCTATATAAAATAAACATTAACTTTATGCCCTTCCCAGATACTGTATGACTGAGAAAAGTTAATAAGTCATTTGATAGCTTCAAACCTTTGGCTTCATTGAAAGATACTTTAAACTACACACCTTGTGTAGATTTGCCCTGAATTTTTAACTTTTTATTTATTATTTTTTAAAATTTGTTTTATTATGAATGTCATCATGTTTTCTCATTGGTAAAGGATACTTTCTTTTCTTTCTTTTTTTTTTTTTGGCTGTGCTGCACAGCTTGTAGGATCTTATTTCCCCAACTAGGGATTGAACAGGAGCCCACGGCAGTGAAAGCTCCAGTCCTGGAGCTGGAGTCCTAACCACTGGACCACCAGGGAATTCCCTGCCTTGAATTTTAGTGCTGCTTCATGGTATCATTCTGTGGCAACTCCAAGCAGGGCTGAAACTTTACTGATTTCTAGCTTGATTCATGATCTTCCTTTCTGATGCATTTTTTACCATGGAAGTCCCTTGAGAAAATGTCAGGAGTTATAGCAATCTACTTCTTAGCTAATGGAAAGCCACTTTGAATAGTTATGTACCTATCACAAAATGGGCTGAAATACTGCTTTGCATATATATATTCAATTATGTTTGCTGAATGTTAAATCCTTAGTATAAACTTAAAAGAGGGAAATATCCCAAAAGACTGAAATAATACAATTCCCTAAATGCTGTTGATCTTAGTTACACCTTACTTTTTTTTTTTTTTTTTTTTTTTTTTGCAGTGCGCGGCCTCTCACTGTTGTGGCCTCTCCCGTTGCGGAGCACAGGCTCCGGACGCGCAGGCTCAGCGGCCATGGCTCACGGGCCCAGCTGCTCCGTGGCATGTGGGATCTTCCCGGACTGGGGCACGAACCCGTATCCCCTGCATCGTCAGGCGGACTCTCAACCACCGCACCACCAGGGAAGCCCTACACCTTACTTTTGAGGTGAAGTTTGAAGTAATCTCTATCAGATTTGTTTTAATGATGCCTACATATTACATAAAGGCCTGAGATCCAAAGAAGAACTACAATTGGTTAGGATTAATTGGTCTCATGATATAAAAAAAGAATCCTATAGGAATTTCTGCCTGAAACTTATGATAGGCCAGAAGAATCTTTCTCAGCCATCAAAACATCCTTCTATTCTCCTTTCTTATTACTACCAACTGAATCCATATGGTGACTTTTTAAAAACCTTTACTTCCCTTGGATTTTTTTGATGGTGGAAGAAATGACAGAATAACTGACACAGAGGGAACTAACTCTAGATATTACCCAAGAGTGGCTGCCCTGTGGAGAATCAAAGCATGCACTCTGTGACCCTACCCGCTAAGGAGGGTCACTGATGAACCTTTATAAATGTCATAGCACCATATGTGTGCTAGGAAATGGCTTTGCGTTTGCTCCAATGAGTTTTTTAGACTCACAGAGCCAGATAAGGTCTTAAGAAAACAATTTCCATCCCTCCCCCATTCCCAAATTCTAATTCTCTAACCTCATTAGAGACAAATGTAAAAGTTCCCAGAGTAAGAAAAATGTTGCTGTTTTATCATTTCATTACTGTAGCCTGAATCAGTCTTTTCTGGCAAAAAGCTATGGATGCCACTGGCAACTCTAGGGAAAAGAAAGAAAAGGAAACTATATGGAGATAGACAAGAATGATGATGGATTCAAAAGTCAACAATTACAATAGAGAAAGAATTGAAAACCCAAGACAGTAAACAAACAATAAAACCCAAGTAACATTTAGTTCTTGATAGTGTACATGCCTATTAAGAACAGACACCATCTCAGGTTGAACAAGGGACTATATCAAGACCCAATTTCTAAAGATATTTCAGTTGGCACCTTTCAGACATTCTTTCAAAACTGGTGTCCAGAAATATCCTAAGCCTTATTTTTGCCTCTTCTACTTTATCCTTACTTCCCTTTTCTGTACACCTCTCTCAAGGTATAGTGTTCCTATAGTTAGATCAAACCCCTACCTTGCTTAACAATGCTCTCTATCTATACAAATACCATGAATACATCAATATAAAGAAAATACAAAAAATACATTTCTAAATAATCCCTCCCTTTCTTACTCTTCCCCTGGCAATCTTTGTATAATCTTTGGTTTTCTCTCTTAGGATTATTCAGAGATAGAGAAAACATCAACTTGTTCCCAAATCCCACACCCATATTTATAACTCATTTCTTTACTGTGGGAAATCATTTTGCTTTAACCTAAGACATAAATCTCACCCTGCTTCTTTTCCTTTAGCCCCTTTGGTAGCCCCAAACTGTCCTCTCCTACCCAGTGTCAACTGCCATAGAATCAGAATGTTCCTTCCACCTCAGGAGGGGGGCAGGGGAGCTGTGTTTAAATCTTTGCCTCCCTTAGGTCCCCCTCAGATTGGTAGGCTGTGCCTGGTAATGTTTTTCTCTCAAGGCCTGGTGCACAGGCAGTGTTCAATGTTAGTTAAGTAAAAAGAAATAATAGATTCCTAATCTGAATTTGCAACTCCCTCTGTCCATCCTACTATCACATTGCTCTTACACCAAATGACTTCTCTTTGGCCTCATCTTAACCTACTGTATCAAACTGTGGAATTTCAATACTTCCTGAGATTAAAAATAAAACTTCATTATGGAACCCTTCAGACATACACGGAAAATACTATAATGACTTCCCATTTACCCTCACCCAGCTCCAACAAGTATCAACTCACTGCCAATCTTGTTTCATCTACAGCCCCTATTATTTTTTGTTCATAACCCATAGGAGCTAACTCCTTTATTCACAGTATGATCTGCACATTCCTTCTCAGATAAAACAAACCCTTGAATAGTTACTTTAAATGACTCAATAAATTTATTGAACCCAAACAGTATTTTTATATGTTGAAGTTAAATGGATTGGAAAATTATGAGTTAGTTTCAACAAAAGAGACAACGATATAACAGTCAGAGAATAAGAACTTATGAAATTTAGTTTTGGTTACAAGCATTGTAGTGCTCAGGGTTTGGGAAGTACAATAAAGCACAGGCAGATAGACTAATGCCTATTTTGTAACTGGAGGGTAAAGCAAAATATGAAGAAAAAAGTGACTTGAGGGGACAGCAGGAAGAAGGAAGGCCTTTAAAAATATTTGGTTTAGTTGGCTTTTTTTTTTTAAATGAGGGTGAATTATGAGTGACTTTGGGCTGAAGAGAAGAAAATCCCTGTGAGTGAGAGGACAGAAGAATTAAGAGCAATTGGTATCATTACTGAGGCAAGAGCTTAAGGAAGCAGGAGAAAATGGCATCTGGATGATATAGAGAGAACAGCCTCAGATAATCTCTTCCTTGCAAATAGAAGGGAAGGGATTAAGGATGAGAGCAGAGTCAATGAGTCTTGGAGTATTAAGGAGCAAGAAGTTTAGTAAACTTCCTAGAGGTCATCTATTGGGTATGAGGAGGGGTCATTAGAGAATGGGGACTCTGTAGCAGTGAAAGGCACTTAATGTTTCTTAATGTTTATTACAGTTTCTAAAACTGTAATAAATATCTGGTATCACATAAAAAATAAGTTTGGTATAAGTATGTCAATTATACCTCAATAGGGAAAAAAGAAGTTTGGTAATATCGACCAAATGGGCATCAAAAGCCATCTCGCTGACTGGGATCTTCGGATTACCATTCCAATCACTCATCCTCAATGCCTTTCCCAGATTCATGTCCTGACCTGATCTCCATTCATTTTATTTCTAACCCACCCATTATTTTTTTCCTGAACATAAACAAGAATTCTGCATGCACATACACACCCTTTTATTTTTTATTTAACATATACTTATATAGTGCTTACCATTGCCAAATACCATTATATAATATACACACAAATTATAAAAAAAATATATAATTCACTTACTTAACTGAGAAAAGTCATGGTCATCTTCCCCCAAATCAAAAGATCTAAATTGATTTTCAATCTATAGGAATGAACAGGTTTGGTTTAAACACTGAGAGTAGAACAATTTGAGATCTAAACATTACAAAACAGATATTCCGTCCCTACCTTGCCACACCACTATATCTGAGGAAGAAAGCACTGGTAGAAGTGATTTACAAAGGCTTTGGGGTCCCTGCCCATTGTCCTCACAACAGTCCTTATGCTTTTAGGTGAAATAAAAAGTAGTTACTTCCTCGGCTTCCCTCGTGGCTCAGTGGTTAAGAATCCGCCTGACAATGAAGGGGACACGGGTTCGAGCCCTGGTCTGGGAAGATCCCACATGCTGTGGAGCAACTAAGACCATGTGCCACAACTACCGAGCCTGTGATCTAGAGCCCGTGAGCCACAACTACTGAGCCCGCGTGCTACAACTACTGAAGCCCGCGCACCTAGAGCCCGTGCTCTGCAACAAGAGAAGTCACTGCAATGAGAAGCCCACGCACAGCAGTGAAGAATGGCCCCTGGTCACTGCGACTAGAAGAAAGCCCGCATGCAGCAACAAAGACCCAACACAGCCGGAAAAAAGTAGTTCTCATAACAAAGTTGAGTACCTAAAGTTTAAGCTAATAACCCAATTGACGAAGCAATTTCCTATCCCTTAGAAAATGGCAAAATAATGGGAAAGTCACCTTTGGATTCCCATATAATTAGGTCAAAAAAATAACAAACTTTTCTTGATTACAAGAAAGATTAGCTTATAGTCTTAAGAGTCTTAGGGTTCACCTATTTCACATTTCAATAGTATGCTACCTAAATAGAGTTTAGTGCCCAATTATACAAAATGACTCCACATTAAAAAAAAAACACTTTGGAATCTTTTGTCCCATATCACACAAGTGCAAACTGTCTTCCTATAAGATTATCAGTGGCTCAAGTCACATGAATATCTTATTTTACACAATTGTCTTATTCCTCAGAAAATTTTTTTTTACAATAAAAATCACTCCCTATTTTAAATGTACGAAGGTGCCTCTATTTAAAGGAGTCTAAAGATGAGTATCCTTTGAAATACGTTTTGCAAATAATCACCTCCCATATACCGCATTAGTAACTTAAAAATGTCATGGGTTATCACCCTCACTCTGACAGATAACTTTTCACAACAAGTGGAATTCTCCAATTTATAGAATCTATTACAAAATTAGGGCCAAGTTAGTAGGGACCTTTTACAGAACCTGGCACTCCAGATGCTCAATATTTACTAAATGAATCAAGTAGACTATTTTAAATTAATTTCTGGACAATCTACCTTTACCTAACTACTGTTACAGGTAACCAAACCTTGAGGGTGGTATTTTATACCTGGGCAAAGATCACAGGTATCCCGTAGCGGTACAAACTATTATATTAACAATTATACTACCACCAAGAATTGTTATAAAGTGAAGCTCTAGAAAGTCTCTTAATTTTAATCGGACCTTCTGTGAAGTAACATTTCCAAACGTTAGGTACTAGCACAAGGGAAGCAAGGCTGAGAAAGGTGAAGGCTCAATGAGCTCAGTTTTCAATCCTCTCTCCTGGACTACTGCCACCGAGGTCCAGATGCCAGAGGCATTAAAAACAAAAAACAACAACAAAAAACCCTGGGAAAACTGAAGACCTCGGATTGGGTGCCTTCCCTTTAAAAAATGTGCAAAACTAAGCTGTGATTAGTCATGCATCGCTTGAGGGCTGCAGGAAATCTACGTTCTCACTCCACGGTAATTTAAATGTGGAGAAGGGGGAAGAGGGTTTTTGTTTTTTGTTTTCACCTTTCCTTTTTTTTCCAGGCCCTGTGACACAACAGAAAGGAGTCTCAGGGAAGAACAAGAAAAGCTAGCAGCGCAGCGGTATAGTTAGGGGACTACCCAGACCTGGGTAGATGCCTGCATGGCCCCCACGCCACTTTTGCCCCGGCATCATACCCTGACCTGGCCCCCTTGCCCCGTGTGTCCGCAGGTCCGCGGAGCGCTTGCCCTTCTCCATCTCAAGGTTACGAGACTGGCGGGAACGCAGGGCAGCCGTAATAGCCCGAAGAGGTGCCGAGGGAGCTGCAACCGGTGCGCAGGCCGCCAACCTCACCCGCTCCCATGCCCCACTTCACCTCGTACGCTGGAAGTCATACTCATGGCGCCGTCGCTTGCAAGAATGTACACAAGACACTGAGCACAAACCGGCTCGAGCGGACAGCGGGAGTCAAGGTACAACAGACGTCTGTCCTAAGGGCGAACTGCAGGTGCGACTGCGCAGGCGCCGCGATAGGCCGTAAGCACGTGTGTATTAAGCAGCCGGGCTGATGCTGAGCATGCGCGAAGCTGCGTTCCGGGCCTTTAGGAAGTCCTGAGTCCGGATTTTGACAGCCGTAAGAAGTGGGAGGAGGAAAAGACCAAGAGAGGTAGCAACTGAGTTTGCGCAATCCTGAGGGCCTCGGTCCTGGAGCCCAGCGGACGGGCCTTTGGAATAAGGAATCCGGACCAGGTTTTACGTCTCTCCCAGGTGTGCGGATTTATGGGGGCAGGGTGTGTGTGCTGATATAACACTTGCCATAATCAGATACCTAAGGTTTTACCCAAAATTTTCTTGTTTAGTCTGGTACCTGCAAGGCCAGGTTCAGTTTTCACTTGAAATGCCGGACACAGGAACCAACTGTGGTGTCCCATCCCAGAATCTCCCCCTCGCTCCCAGCGTGCATCCCTTTTCTCTGCCTTCCACCCAATTCTCCTTGATCACCTTGGAACTTGCGCTAAGGGTCGAGTGGGAGAGAGATAAAAACGGCTCATTTCTTTAAAAAAAATGTGCTCACTTAAAAAAAAAAAAGATTATTCCCTATCTTCTACAGTCTGAAATCAGTGTCGGTTTCAAATTTTTTAAATTAGCTGTTTAGTGGCAGCAATTTGGGGAGGGAGGATAGGATTACTTGAGGGATGTTTTGGAGGTGCGTCTTCTAAGAAGCTGCCTGTTTTTACTCCTGTTGTATCTGTGCAGGGTGGGAGTTGGAGGAGGGAGGTGATTGCAGTTAAAGGGTGGTCTTCCAAGCCTCCCTGGGCACCGCTACTGCCTCCCAACTCTCCTAACGCGTGACTGACTGCCCCTCACAACTGGGAGCCCCTGATGTCTTTGAGCTTAACTCCGGGAAGCGCTGAAGCACGCACTGAATGAAGGCACACCAGCCCTGGCAGAACCGTAAGGCCAACCAGGTGGGAATGAGAAGAGTCGCGAGCTTGGTCGCCTCATCCAGGTCGCCTTCCGCTCGCCCCGGCAGCGCCGAGCGCGCGCCCTGCCGCGGGGGTCCCGTCTGGCGGCCTCTGGGCATGCTCAGTAGCGGCGGCGGCCGCGGGTCGCGCAGTAGGAAGCTCGCGGCTGAGGCGGCGGTGCCGGCGGCGCTGACGCGCGCGCGGCAGCTAAGGGGACTGGAGGACGGCGGGAGGGGGCGGGGGCACGGGAGGTGGGGCCGCCGTCGCCGTCAAGGCCCCAGGGAGCGCGGGGCGCCACAGCCGACGCCGCTCATCCGCTGGGGTCAGTCTCCTGGGCAGCGCCCGGGTCGGCGGCTGCGGCGGCTGAGCAACGGGAGCCGAGAGGCGCGCTCCGCCGAGAGTTGGGCAGGGCGAGCCCGCGCCTTCGCGGTGTCATGGGCCCCCTCCTTGGGCCACAGAGGGCACCAGCCGCAGGAACCCCCGGGCCTCCTCGCGGCCGAGCCTGAGCGACCCCCGGGTTCTCCGGCGTCCCCTCCCTCCGCCTTATTTTCTTCGCTGCTCTCGCTGCTGCTGCCGCTTCAGCTCTCCGTTATGGCAACGGAGCCGCCATCCCCTCTCCGGCTTGAGGCGCCCGGCCCGCCAGAAATGCGGACCCCACCGGCGGGCGAGACCTCCCGCGAGGGCACCCTGAAGCCGGCGGGCGGCAGGCTCCGCTTCCTCAACGGCTGCGTGCCCCTCTCGCATCAGGTGGCCGGGCACATGTACGGGAAGGACAAAGTGGGTAAGTGGGGGTGGCGCGGAGCTCGCCGCACCCCTTCCGCCTTCGCGAGCCCCGGGCCGGCCGAGGTAGCCTGGGGCTCGCTGGCCGTGCCGGACGCCCCTCCGGGTGTGTACGCCGCACCCCCGGTCTCTTCCGCTTTCCCCCAGAGCCTCGCGACCCGTGCAGCAGGGGCTCGAAAAGTGGGACGATTTCTGGGGTGTGGGGCGTCAGACGGGCAGCAGGAGGTGGCGGGGAGAGGAGTGTCTGCTCTCCCCAGGGAGGGTGGGTATTGATTGAAGACGGCTTTCGTTGTTAGTGAAAATAAGGAACTTCGTTTTTACTGGACGGGGAAGTAAATTCTCCCCTGAGCACAAGGTCTGTTTATTATAGGCGGGCAGCTAGTATTGCAAAAGAAAAGGAATGAAATGCATATGATGCTAATCTAGTGCTTCTCTTTTGGGTGCAGCTGCATAGCTGGAGGGGACGAAACAAGTGTTTTTTGTTTTTTGTTTTAGAATGTTTGTTTGCTTGGGTTTTGGTTTTGGTTTTGGAAGCTTGTCCTGGTTTATCCGGGATGTTTATCCGGGATCTCTCTCCGCGCCCCCTTGAGAGGTTTTTCTGATATCTCCTGGATTTCTCCGGGAGGCGTGGTTTCAGGAATGCTGAAACTCGGATTCACGGTAGGAAATACACCCTACTATTGTATTAGGGTGGTACACAGATAAGACAATCAGTTATTCTTGATCATCTTTATAAGATTGTGTCATGGCCTGTGTAGTACATTTTTTGAGTCACGGCGTTTAAAGCACAATCCAGGGCCTTTTTATTCTCTTGGTGATGTAAAAGTTCGGTTTAGAAACTGGGATTCACCTAGCTTACACTGGTTCTTAGGCCATGATTACTTGGAGAATCAGATGGAGGCGTATGTGAGTCATGCAGATCTTAGACCTGACAATTTGGTTTGTGCTGGTAAGATGATTCCAGTTTAGGCTGGTAAGATAATACTGACATTTTTAGGCGAGGTAACTGAAGCCAAGGCTGGTTTAAGTGACAAGCCTAAAGTCACAAAGCTACTGTGTGTAGAATCTGGAAACCAAGGGTCCTGCTTCAGAGCACTTTTTTTCCCACCGTGTATTGTGCTTGTAGAAAACCACTCAAACAAGGATTTCTGAAAATGGATGAGATTGAATGTATGTTATTTCCCAAAGAACATTTCCCACTACTTTGATCTTTACCTACTCCTTTTCTCTTTTTCAAAATTAGGGGTTAATGATGTGTCAGTTGCGTGCCTTTTTCCCCATTAAATTGTTAGTTAACTTGTTCCTTGAAGTTAGGTCTCTCTATATATTGATACATAATTTGTCTTTTTCTGAACTATTTGAAAGTAGGTTGTATATATCATGCCCCTTTACACGAGTAATATCTCAGCGAGTATCTCCTAAGAATGTACTTTAGTGTGTATTTCTGTAACCACAGCACATTTATCAAATATGGAAAGTTTAACCATGATACAATGCTTTAATCTGTAGTCCATATTCTGCTTTTGTCAACTCTTCCAACAATGTCTTTTATCGTATTTGTTTTTTTCGGCATAGGAACTAGTCCAGGACCATTTGTTGCATTTAGTTGTCATGTCTCTTGGAATTCTTTAATTTGTAAGTTTCTCAGCCTTTCTTTTTTTTTTATGATATTATCAATTTTGAAGACTACAGGCTATTTTATAAAATATTGTTTAATTTGGATTTCTGATGGGTTCTTATGATGAGATTCAGGTGATACATTTCTGGCTGGAACATTATAAAAGTCTGTCCTTCTTAGGGTGTCACGTCTAAAGTCCACAATGTCTATCTGCCCATTATTAGTGATATTAACTTGATCATCTGGTCCAAGTGTGGTGAGAGATGCTTTAAGATCATGCAGATATTGGGGTCCTCATATTTTACCCCTAGATTAGACATCTATTGATGATTCTTGCCTGAAGCAGCCTTTACTCTGATAGTTGAAAAATTGTGATTTTTCCAATTCTACCACTCCCTCTATTTTAACAGTCAGCATTCTGTTGTAAGAAATAGCCCTCAGATAGGAAGAAAAAAAAAAGCCTTCCACTCACAGATACAGAGAACAAACTAATGGTTACTAGAGGGGAGGGGCAGTGGGAGGAGCAAAATAGGTGAAGGGGATTAAGAGGTACAAACTATGAGGTATAAAATAAGTTACAAGGATGTAATGTACAACACAGGGAATATAGTCAATATTTTATTTATTGAAGTATAGTTGACTTTGTAAGAAAAGGAAAAAAAAAAGAGATAGCCCTCCATTACTACTATGCATACGTGTTCTTTTTTTTTTTTTTTTTTTGCGGTACGCAGGCTTCTCACTGTTGTGGCCTCTCTCTTTGCGGAGCACAGGCTCCGGACGCGCAGGCTCAGCGACCATGGCTCACGGGCCCAGCCGCTTCGCGGCATGTGGGATCTTCCCGGACTGGGGCACGAAACCGTGTCCCCTGCATCGGCAGGCGGACTCTCAACCACTGCTCCACCAGGGAAGCCCATGTGTTCTTTTTTATGATCACTTTGGAGTCGTGGATTCTTATTTTATAAAGTGTCATAACCCATTATAGAACTTGTTTATTTTGTTGTCCAAATTGTCCTAGATTTGGCCAATTGGGAGCACCTACTTCTTTTCTGTCACAAGTTATTTTTGCCTTATCTCGTGCCTTCCCTTCCCAGCTCTGGAACCAGCCATTTTCTCTAAGGAGCCCTCGTTCATTTTTAGTGGGAAATGGTATTTAGAAACCAAGATCTGGGTGCAGGTTTGCTCATTGCCACTAGGGCGTCATTGCTTCCAGGTCTTTTCAATACACGTAACTAAAAAGTATGTATAAATATTTTAGAAATCATAAGTACATACTGATACTTACAGTTTCATTCCAACTCCACAGAGTTTTTTTCCTTTTCCTGATTCTAAATTTGTTTCCTGTTTGCCTCAGTGAGAACCTGGCTCCCAGCAATATTAACTTTTTCTTAATCCTATAATCTTCAGGATTTCTATACCCATACTACTCTAGAAAACAAACCTAGAATAAAGAGTGCAAGATGAGATTCCCTTTTACTGAAGGTATGTGGTTGGAAACTCTTCAAAGGTTATTTGGATTAGAATTTTTTGTGTGTGTGTGGTTATTTTTAACCCCCTCTTCTCAATGGTAATATTATTCATTCGAAATACAGTTGGATTCATTTGTTTCTGTTTAAATTCAGTTCCCTTCCTTCAGTGATATATCAATATTTTTGAATGGTTATAAAATTACTATGCTTCCAAAAGTCAGAACTTTACAAAAAGGTATATCAGAAGTGTCACTCTATTCCTTATCACTCCATCCCATTTCTCAGCATCCCTTGTAGTTAACCAATTTCATTGTTTTCTGATTTATTGTTTCTGAGTTTCTTGTTGCAGAAATAAGCAGATCTCTGTAAGTTTTCTCATTTTCCCTTCTTTCTGACACAAAAAGTGATATGCTGTATATACTGTTTTGGACGTTGCTTTTTAAACTTAACAATATCTCCTAGAAATCAGTATTATCAGTTCATAGAGTGCTTCCTCATTGTTTTTTTACAGCTCATTTGTAATGTATTGTGCATATTCCCCAGTTATTTCAATTTCTTGAATTTCCTTTTGGACTTTTGTTTCACTGATTTGTTTATCCTAGCAATAATACCTCATTGTCTTAATTTAAGCTGCTGTATAATAAGTCTTGATGTATGGTAGAATAAACATCCCACTTTCTTTTTCAAGATTATCTTGATTTCTGGCCCTTTGCATTTCTGTATAGATTTTAAATCAACTAGTCATTTTCCCCAAGAAACCTGATAAGATTTTGTGTCTGCTTTGAATCTATAGATTGCTTTGATGAGATTTGATTTCTTTATAATCCTGAGTCTTCCAGTATTTGAATATGGTCTATCTCTCCATTTATTTAGGCCTTCTTTAATTCTCTTAGACATAGTTTTCAGTGTAAAGGTCTTACACTAGATTTTCCCTAGGTATTTGATGCTACTGTAAATCATCCTTTCTTTTTAAAGAATTTGTATGTGTGGGAACATTTCAAACTTAGAAAAGTTGCAAGTATAGTACAATGAACTGAATGAATGAATGAATATATTACCATTCATCTAGATTTACCTATTATTAATGTTTTGCCACATTTGCTTTATTACTCTCTGCATATGGTAATGATTTTGCAGAACCATTTTAAAAAAATTGCAGGCATCATGACCCCTTTCCTCTAAATAATTGTGTATCTTCTAAAAATAAGAATATTTTCTTACCTAACCATGGTAAAATTATCAATTCCAGAATATTTCCATTTGGCTTTTGCCATTATTCCTATAGTATTCTTTATAGCAATTTTCCCCTAATATTCTTTATAACAGTTTTTCCCCTTCTAAGGCTATATACATTACATTTAGTTGTTATGAGCCTTTAGTTGCCTGTCATATGGAGCAGTTTTTAAATTTTTCTTTATGTTTCATAACTATGAAATATTTGAAGAGTATAGGCATATGGCTTTTTAGAATATTCTTTAAGTTTGTCTAATTATTTCCTCATGCTTAGAATCAGATGAATGTATTTTTGGTAAGAATACTTATGAATTATGTTGTTTTCTTGAAGCATCATATCATAAAGCACAGGATGTCAGTTGCATTGCTGGTGATATATTGGGATGACCAAAAAGTTCCTTTGGTTTTTAAGGAAAAATAAAAGACACATTATTCATTTTCACCAAGAACTTTATTGAGCATTGTATTCACCATATTCTTCTAATAACCTTCCGCCATTTTTCAGGCTTCATAATTCCATCTTCCCAAGACTTTTTATCTTTTTGAGCAAAGAACTGTTCCAGGTGACTTTTACAGCCTTCCAGGGAATTGAAATTTTTCCTATTAAGAGAATTTTGTAAAGAACGAAATAAATGGAAATCCAAAGATGCAATGTCTGGTGAATACGGCGGATGAATCAGAACTTCCCAGCCAAGCTGTAACAGTTTTGGCCTGGTCATCAAAGAAACATGCGGTTTTGCATTATCCTGATGGAAGATTATGTGTTTTCTGTTGACTAATTCCAGATGCTTTTCATCGAGTGCTGCTTTCAGTTGGTCTAATTGGGAGCAGTACTTCTTGTGATTAATCGTTTGGTTTTCCGGAAGGAGCTCATAATAGAGGACTCCCTTCCAATCCCACCATATACACAACATCACCTTCTTTGGATAAAGACCAGCCTTTGGTGTGGTTGGTGGTGCTTCATTTTGCTTGCCCCACAGTCTCTTCAGTTACACATTATTGTACAGTATCCATGTTTCATCACCCATAACAATTTGTTTTAAAAGCAGAACGTTTTCGTTATGTTTAAGTAGAGAATCGCATGTGGAAAGAAGGTTTTTTTCTGCTTAATTTATGTGGAATCCAAACATCAAAGCGATTAACATAACCAAGCTGGCGCAAATGATTTTCAACCCTTGATTTGTATATTTTGAGTATGTCGGCTATCCACCACGTGGTATAACGTCGATTGTTCTCAATTAATGTCTCGATTTGATTAATCACCATCAATTTCAACTGGTCTACCCGACCGTGGAGCATCGTCCAGTGAGAAATCGCCATCATGAAACTTTGTAAACCACTTTTGGCACGTTTGATCAGTGACAGAACCTTCTCCATACACTGCACAAATCTTTATTTGCATTTCAGTTGCATTTTTACCTTTCTTGGAATAATAAAGCATAATATGCCAAAAATGTTGCTTTTTTCTTCCATCTTCAATATTAAAATGGCTACACAAAAATTCACCAATTTTGATGTGTTTTTTTAATCCATGCTGATATGACAGCTGTCACAATATAATCTAACAAAATTGTTTCGAATGAAGTTAAAGACAGCTAAGTGCTACTAGAGTCAGCTTACGGAAAAAACCAAACGAATCTTTTGGCCAACCCAATAACTGATCACCTGATTAAATGATATTGCCAGATTTTTCCACCGTGAAGTTTTATTTTTCCTATTGTAGGTAAATAATTTGAGAGGAATATTTTGAGACTGTTAAAATATCACGTTTCTTGTCAAAGTTTTCATCAAATGTTGTAAGCACCCATTGATGATATTTGACCAACTCACTAATTACTGTTAGTTGGAAAATGGTAATGTTCTAACTCTCTTATTCCTGCTACATGTTAGTTGTCATTCTTCTTTTTTGGCTGCACAGCATGGCAGGCAGGATCTTAGTTCCAGGACAGGGATCAAACCTGTGCCCCCTGCAGTGGAAGCGCAGAGTCTTAACCACTGGGCTGCTAGGGAAGCCACTATTTTGGTTTTTGGGTTTTTTGGCATTCTTCTATAAGGAATATAGATTTCCCTCCTCTGTCTCTATCTCTCTCTCTTTCTTTAATTAGTAGGTTGGAGTAATGGATTTTTCAAACTTCAGTGAATGGGTCTTAATCCATTATTGTTGCTACTTATTTTGATGCTCAGTTGTCCCAGATTTCGGCAGTGGGAGCTTCTTCAAGCTGGCTCCTGTGCCTTTTTTTTTTTTTTAAATATTTATTTATTTTGGCTGTCTTATCCACTGAATCACCAGGAAAGTCCCTCCTGTGCCTTTTTAACATTTCCATATTTTCTTTTAAAGCATTTTCTCACATTGTGGCATAAAAAGATGTCCCATGTTCATCTTGTACTTTCCCTGTCCCAGTCCTAGAATGAACCACTATTTTCTTCAAGAACCTGGTTCCTTTGGGGGTAAATGGTATTTAAAAACCAGGATCTGGGCAACAGGTGTATTCTTTGCTCCTTTAGTGTGGTTGCTGTTTGTCCTTTCAGCAGACTAGATTAAGAAATAAATAATTTCATATTCTTAAAAATTAGAGTTCAGGGCTTCCCTGGTGGCACAGTGGTTGAGAGTCCGCCTGCTGATGCAGGGGACACGGGTTCGTGACCCGGTCCGGGAAGATCCCACATGCCGCGCGGAGCGGCTGGGCCTGAGAACCATGGCCGCTGAGCCTGCGCGTCTGGAGCCTGTGCTCCACGACGGGAGAGGCCACAACAGTGAGAGGCCCGCGTACTGCAAAAAGAGTTCATATTCATACCTGTAATTAAAAGTTAATATCTCAGTGTTCTTTACCTCCCCCTGTTCTATATCTCCCTTTTTTCTCACAGAGAACTCTGTCTCCCCAGACATCAGTGTATTTACTCATTTTGGAATATTTATTTATTTATTATTATTTTTTAAAGGTTATTATTCTTTATCTTTATTTTTGGCTGTGGCGGGTGGGCTTCTTTCTAGTTGTGGCGTGTGGGTTTTCTCTCTCTGGTTGTGGCACACGGGCTCCAGAGCACGGGGGCTCTGTAGTTGTGGCTCGAGGGCTTAGTTGCCCCACGGCATGTGGGATCTTAGTTCCCCGAACAGGGATTGAACCCACAGCCCCTGCATTGGAAGGCAGATTCTTTACCACTGGACCACCGAAGTCCCCTGAAGTGTACTATTTTTTGTTTTGTTTTGTTTTGCTCCACATAGAGTATAAGCCCTTCCCTCTGTTTAGGGTGAGGGGCTGATAAATCATATTCCCCCTTGAATTTAATTGAGCGGGTGTGGACTGCAGTCTTAGATTCAGTTCACCTGGTATTGGTTCAGCCTTCCAAGATGCTTCCTTTCTTATCATGACTGTCTTTTGGCTGTGAGGTATTTGGCTGCAGTATAAGGTACTATTGGTTTACTTTTAGATCCTGGAATTCATTCACTGGGAGAATGCCTGGTATTACTATCTTCTACTCCATGTCTGCTTTCTCTGAAAACTTGGAGTGGGTGTTTTGCAGAGTGAGTAGTGTGGGAGAATTGCTGGACCAAGCAATCTATTTTTGTGTTAGGACTATTGTCTCTAATCCATCCTGCTACCCCCCACTGTTGTCTACAGTCTGGCTGATTTCTGCTTGCCTGCTAAAATATTTGTCTAATGGCAGGTTTACCTGTCTCCAGATGAGGTGTCTGCCCCAAGATAGGGAAGCTTCATGGTTCTCTTCTCACTTATGAATGCTCCATTCCGCCCCCCCACAACCACAGTTCAGTTCATCAAGGAGTTTTTACATCTACCATTCTTCATTAGCCTATTGAAAATGTCTGTTTCCATGGGAGTGAAGAACTTTCTTGTTCTACATCCCAGCCTTTGGGAATAGAATTTCTCTTTAGTAACTTTTAGCTCTATTAGACTGCTCCTTGAAGTCCCAAAAACCTCTACCAACCAATCTTATCCATATGAATTAATGTTTACCTTCCTTCTAGTCTATAACTAGGACTTAAAACAAATAAACTTGATTACTGTTTCTCTTAAGTTGGTACTTTCTGCCTCTGTTGATTAAACTCTGCATTTTTGTCATGATTAAAAATTACTGGCATTGCCAAAAGAAATAGAAACTTAAGTGGTGTATTTTACCAAAATTGTAAATAGATTTATTTGAGCTATGTTGTGTTCTAACTAGTGTGATTTTATGAAATCTCAATATATGAAAATTTAAGATTTTAACATATAAACTTGGGAATGAATCTTCATGGCATAGTGACAGGGGCAGTGCTAGTATATATATGTGATGACTTTAGAAAAAGTTTTTCCCTTTGAGTGGACATATTATAAAAAGTTACCTCTTCCTGCTCCAGGCTTGGCCCCTGATTTCAGCCCCCACTTTTCCCATTGCCTAGGTGCCCTCATGCTATCTGTATAGCTGTACACAGTGCATCTGAATCAGGAGAAAATTTTAGTTGCTTTCTTATAACAGATGAGAGAAACAAAAAAATTACAAAGTAGGAAATTCATATAGAACCATTGTTAACATTTTTTTTGTTTGCTTAATAAAAGTGGGATCAATTTATGCTACTGCTTTTAACTTGCTTCTTATTTAACTATAAATTAACATCTCCTGGAAAGTCTATCACTGAAGAATTTCTGTAAAAATTTACATGTGTTCATTTATTAGAAAGTCTGAGGGGGCTACAAGGGAAACAGTGGTTGGAGACAATAAAACCAAGCTGTTTAGAATTTGTGTTCTGGTGCTTTGCATATAACAAGCACTGAAATGTTAAAATTTCTGAAATAAGTGTAAGGAATCCCTTAAATTTATGAAAGTGGTTTATCTGTAACTTTAGGAACAAATCTACGATGCAAGATACGCTATTATTTAAACCATTTTAAAATATGTGACTTTTGTTCTGTAGGTATACTGCAACATCCAGATGGCACAGTTTTGAAACAGTTGCAGCCACCTCCGAGGGGTCCAAGAGAGCTGGAATTCTATAATATGGTAAGTGAGGTAAGATTTGTTTCGTTGTATTCAAAGTGTTTTTCATAGCCTTCTGGTGATGACTCAGTAAAAAATACATTTGACAACATGTCTTAGTATACTGTGTATGTGACTGAAACAAAAGCTTCAAGAAATACAATGCTTATCTTTACCGATGCATTCTTGTATTTTCTATTCTACTTCATTTTTTAAAGATTTGATCTACTAAATTGATTTCAATTGATGGGTTGTGACCTACATTTTGAAAAACGCTTAGCTGAGAGACTGTATTTCTCAGAAGTGCTGAGTTTAAATAGGTGTTTTTTTTACTACAGGATTTCTTAGAGCCTTGAATGTGCTAAAGTGTTCTGTGCAACTCCAAAGGAGGGTAAGGGTGAAAGGGAGCACTTAACATCTAATTAACCATATTACTAGGAGTACTTTTTTAAAAACTTATTTATTTATTTACCATCTTTATTGGAGTATAATTGCTTTACAGTGGTGTGCTAGGAGTATTTTTCAGAACATTCACAGTGTCTTGCAACTGCCACTTCTGTCTAGTTACAGAACATTTTTATCACATGAAAGAAAACCCTGTACCCATTAAGCCATGATGCCCTATTCCTCCCTCCCCATAATCCCTGCCAACCACCAATCTGCTTTCTATGGACTTAACTATTCAGGGTATTTCGTATAATTAGAGTTTCACAATATGTGACTTTTTGTGTCTAGCCTCTTTTGTTGAGCATGTTTTTAAGGTTTGTGGTATGCATTAGTACTCTGTTCCTTTTTATGGCTGAGTAATACTCCATTATACTTAGATACCACATTTTGTTTATCCATTCACCCATTGAAGAACATTTGGATTGTTTCCATCTTTTGGCTTTTGTAGATAGTGCCTTTATGAACATTTATGTATAAGTATTTGTTCGAGTACCTGTTTCCAGTTATTTTAGATATATACCCAGGAGTGGAATTGCTGGGTCATATAGTAATTCTACACTTAACTACTTGAGGAACTGTCGGAAGTGTTTCCCAAAGTGGCTGCACTATTTTACATTTTTACCACTAATGTATGAGGGTTCCAGTTACTCCATATCCTCACCAACACATGTTATTATTATTATTTTTTTAATGGGCATTCAAGTGAGTGTGAAGTGTTAATCTTACTGTGGTTTGTTTTGATTTTCATTTCCCTAATGGCTAATGATGTTGAACATCTTTTCATGTACTTATTGACCATGTGTGTATCTTCTCTGGAGTAACGTCTAGTTAGATCTTTTGCTCATTTTTTCATTGGGTTGTCTTTACCTTTTTTCCATGTTTTAGATACAAATCCTGTATCAGATATGTGATTTGTAAATATTTTCTCCTGTTCTTTGGGTTGTCTTTTCACTTTCTCGTTAGTGTCCTTCGAAGCATAGACTTTGTGTCATATTTAAGGTCATGACGGTTTATGCTTATATTTTCTTCTAAGAATTTTATAACTATAACTCTTAAATTTAGTGCAAGTAAAAACACGATGCAAACCAAAACAAAAAACAAGTACTGCTATAATGCTTTACCACCATTAGCTCATTTAACAACAACCTGTGAGTTAGGTACTATTTTTATCCTCATTTTTTACTAAGGCATAATTAGTTTAAATAATTTGACCAAGATCATTCAAACAGTTAATGATGGCCCCTGGATTTGAACATAGGCAGTCTTATCTCTAGAATATGCTTTTAACTGCTAACACTGCTTCTTTTTGAGGAAAGTATTTTATATTTACTCTGCAAAAGTCTTGCACATAATTTGTTGGATTTATTCTAGGTACCTTATTTTTTGTTTCTATTGTAAATAGTATTTTTTTGAATTAAGTTTTCCAATGATTGCTAATACACAAGAATGAAATAGATATTCGTATAGTGTTCTTATATATAGTAATCTTGCTGAAATCTTTTTGTTTTTTGCCTGCACCGTGAGGCATGTGGGATCTTAGTTCCCCGACCAGGGATCAAACCCGCATGCATCCCTTGCAGTCAGGGACTTTAGTTCAGTGCTTAATTGAAGCAATGGTGGGGGCATCTTCCTCTCATTTAGTAGAAGTGCTTCTAACATTTCCCCTTTAAAGTATGACTTTCGATCCAAGTTTTTGAGAGGTACTTCTCCCCAGGTTAAGGAAATTGCTTTCTTTGTGAGTCAAGATTCTGTCAAGGAACAAATGGTGCACTCTGTCAGTTTAATAAAAGAACTGTAGTCAGAGTTTAAGGCCACCTGCAAGAGATAATGCCATACCATCCCTGGGCCTAATCGGCAAGGAGAGGGAGTGGTTGCTGGAACTCTGGGAGGGTAACTTTATGAGAAGACTTGAACTGATAAGGAGGGAACTAGAGAAGTAAATAAGCTGACCTCAAGTCTTCTCCTACCCTCCAGTCTCTTGTACCAGGAAGAGACAATGGCAAGAGGGCAAGGAACCCCCCTTGATGCAGTCGATTCATATGAGCTTCTTGGGGAAGGAGAAGAAGATACGTAACATCCTTCCTATTTTTATTTCAAGAAACAATTCAAAATACGAATGGGTATTGAATATTTTTCAGCTGCCTTTCTGTATCTGTTGAAAAGGTCATATGAGTTTCCTCTTTTAATCTGTTAATGTGGTAAATGCCATAATAGATTTCTAACATTACACTACCTTTCATTTTTGAAATAAAACCTACTTGGACATGTCTTTTTAAATTTGTTTTTTAATAATATGCATTACTGGATTTTGTTTGCTAGTGTTTTATTTAAGATTTTTTCCAGCTATACTCATAAGTGAGATTGGACTATTATTTCTTCACATATTGTCCTTGTCTGGTTTTGATATCAAGTTTCTTTTAGCATCATAAAATGAGTTGAGAAGCATTTCTTTCTCTATTTTGTGGAAGAATTTGTATCAGATAAGGATTTTGTTCCTTAAAGGCTTGATAAAACTTAACCTATGAATTCATCTGAGTGGCCTGTTGTCTTTTTCTTCCTTTCCTCCTTTCCATCCATCTTTTTTTCTCTCATTCTTTGCTTGGAAGGGATTTGTGTGTGTATATATTTAAAGATCTTTATTGGAGTATAATTGCTTTACAATATTGTGTTAGTTTCTGCTGTATAACAAAGTGAATCAGCTATATGTATACATATATCCCCATATCCCCTCCCTCTTGCATCTCCCTCCCACCCTCCCTATCCCACCCCTCTAGGTGGTCACAAAGCACTGAGCTGATCTCCCTGTGCGATGCTGCTGCTTCCATCTACTTTACATTTGGTAGTGCATATATGTCAGTGCTACTCTCTCACTTAGTCCTAGCTTACCCTTCCCCAAGGGATGTTTTTTTTTTTTTTTTTTGTGGTACGCAGGCCTCTCACTGTTGTGGCCTCTCCCGTTGCGGAGCACAGGCTCCGGACGCGCAGGCTCAGCGGCCATGGCTCACGGGCCCAGCCGCTCTGCGGCATGTGGGATCTTCCCGGACCGGGGCACGAACCCGCGTCCCCTGCATCGGCAGGCGGACTCCCAACCGCTGCGCCACCAGGGAAGCCCAAGGGATGTATTTTTAAACTAATGATTCAGTTTCTTAAATGTCTTGATTTTTTCTTTGTTAATGTGATAGTAAAATACAGATTATAGTTTGTTTTATATAATTACCCACCCGGCAGAGTTCTTCATAGTATTTTTTAAAATGCTATGCTAGTTTAGTTATGACTCCCTTTTAATTCCTGATATTGTTTATTTGCTGTTTTTCTCTATCAGCTTGACCAAAACGTTCTTTATTTACTCTCCTTTTTTCAGTATAGTAGCTCTATCCTCATCTATGACAAGTCCTTAAGTTCAGATATCCTTTGGTTCAAGCCTTCAGAGTGGACCTCTATGAGCCCAACATCACTGCTCAGCTTAGCACTTTGGGTTTCCTCTTTATTTTAGATCCATATGAATTTCCTTTTTAACCTTGGGAGCTCAGTTATGCGTTTAAGAAAATATTTGTTATATTTTATCCTACATTTCTAGGTAGAAAGCTTTTCAGGTTATCTTGCTTGGCATATTGCAGTAAATACCAGTCTTACTACTTTAAAAAAATATTTAAAGTAAGAAGAGAAAGTTTACCTTTCTACTCTTCCAGTTTTTATCTTTTCACTTATAAATATATCATAGACTTCTTTAGGTAAGTACATAGAGATATACTTGGTTCCTCCATCTTGTTGTTAGGTCATCATGAACACTCTGTGCCCTCACTCTCATTGTGCCAGGAACAGAGGGATGATAAGGTACACCCTGCTCTTAATTACCTTGGCCCATAAGTGACTAATATCACTTATGCTCATATTTCAATAGGGGAACCTGGGAAATACAATGTATCATGTGGATATTTGGTGAGTTTCTGCCATACTTGAGTTTATTCTGTAGAATTATGTTGTATGTAACTACTTGACATAAATGTGGTGTGAAACATAGAATTCTGATACTGAGATTTCATGAGCATTTTACGTGAGTAAACTTAAGTGGTTTTGGATAATTAGGTAGACCTTATTTGACAAGAGTTAATGGGATAAGATGTCTTACAAGTTGTTTTTAAAACAAAAATATTTTCTCTCCTTTTCTAGGAAAAAAGTTAAGAATCTAGTTCCAGGATATCTGGATGTTTCTAGTCTTTTCTAGAATTATTACTGGTTATAAATCAAAGAATTAAATGAGCAATAGTAGTTAGACTTGGGTTTCCCTGGTGGCGCAGTGGTTGAGAGTCTGCCTGCCAATGCAGGGGAACACGGGTTCGTGCCCCGGTCTGGGAAGATCCCACATGCCATGGAGTGGTTGGGCCCGTGAGCCATGGCCGCTGTGCCTACGCATCCGGAGCCTTTGCTCCGCAGCGGGAGAGGCCACAACAGTGAGAGGCCCGCGTACCGCAAAAAAACACAAAAAACCCCACAAAATAATAGTTAGACTTGCATTGAGTTAAACGATATATTTTTTTGAGATAAAATCACAATTTCCTTACAGATATAAAACAAATACATGGTAAAGATTTTGCTAAACTCATCATTTAATGAGGGAACTAGGCAGATTTAAAACTGGTTCAAAAGAGAAGTCAAAGAAGCACAAATTTATATGGCTTAAAGGGAAGGTGGAATGAGTGTACATAAGAACACTGTAAACTCTCCTCTTTCAGAGGGTTTGGAGAGAAGTCATTTGACCCTCCTCTAGGCCAGAATTTATTTTCATGTCTGTGGGCAAGAATTCTTTTGCATTTGCTAAGAATTATCTATAACTTACTTTGTTGTAAAATAGTTCAAGGACAGTGAAAGGCTAGAATTACATAACCAAGAAGAATGTGCTCTGAACAGTACATGGTTTTTCATTGAAGACACATAGTAATCTTTTTTTTCCCCCAGATTTACTTCCAGTTAAAACTCATACCAGATAAATTATGATTCAACAGTAGTGTGTTATTTGAGAAATGTGTGGGGCAATTATAAATAAAGCATTATAAGAAACTAACATGCAAATATTATATTTCTGTTTGTTTCAGGTTTATGCTGCTGATTGTACTGATGGTGTTCTTTTAGAGCTACGAAAATATTTGCCAAAATATTATGGTATCTGGTCACCTCCCACTGCACCAAATGGTAATCTTTTCTTTAAAATCCATCTTTCAGTCTTAATTCATGAGAGTTGCTTTTTAAAAGGCTTAAATAAGATTCAGCCTAATATATAAAAACAATATATCCATTTTTCTTACCACTTTTTCTCTTCTTCATGAAAGAAAACTTATTAATATTTTTGCTGCTCATAACCAGTTTCTTAGCATATACAAATTAATGACCAATCTCTTATAATTGAATGAAAATATATATACTAGTATTTAATACTGTATTAATTTACAGATGTTCTTTTTTCCGAACTTTTAATTTTTTTTAGTAATTTATTTATTTATTTATTTTATTTATTTTTGGCTGCATTGGGTCTTTGTTGCTGCACGCGGGCTTTCTCTAGTTGCGGCGAGCGGGGGCTACTCTTCGTTGCAGTGCACGGGTTTCTCATTGCAGTGGCTTCTCTTGTTGCGGAGCACTGGCTCTAGGCGTACGGGCTTCACTAGTTGTGGCACGCAGGCTCAGTAGTTGTGGCTCGCGAGCTCTAGAGCGCAGGGTCAGTAGTTGTGGTGCACGGGCTTAGTTGCTCCGTGGCATGTGGGATCTTCCCCGACCAGGGCTTGAACCCGTGTCCCCTGCATTGGCAGGTGGATTCTTAATGGTTGCGCCACCAGGGAAGCCCCTTCTGAACATATTGAGCAATTTCTTTTCGCATTTTGAAGAAAAGAAAATCAAGAAAAATATTTTCTTTGTGTACCTTCCTCCCTATCTTCTGTATCACTCCTTCATCCCCCACCTGCATGCTTTAAATAGCAGTCTTTTAAAAAATACTGGTAAGTTTCATAGTTAGAGGACAAAATGATCTATGTAAGGGCATAGCATTTCTTTCTTAATATTAGTTAATACTTGAAGCAGTATTTGCCACATCAAGGCCTTTGACAGCAGACAGAATTCAGTTAAACTGGTAGCATGACTGCTAATGATTGAAGAAGATTCATGAATGAGGGAAGAGTTTCAAACTTGACTGAGTTTAAGAATAACCCATAGGCTTGTTAAAATGCAAATTAATAGGCTCAATTCCCAGACATTTTGATTATGCAGATCTGTGCTGGAGTTTAGTGATATGCTTGTTCAAGTTTTTTTGATATAGATAGCGCTTGAACCACATTTTGAGAACAGGAAGAGAAGGGGGCTCCTTCTCTCCTTCTCTGAACAGTTTCAGCTTGTTCTTTTCCTCGGTTCTTTGTCTCCCTTCTACTCATTCACTACTTTTGCGAAGTTTCATTAATAGGGAATCATGGTATCTCCCTGTGAGTATCCTCAGATGATAGTAAATCAGTGGTTCCCCAGGGTATTTAGGATTCTTCTGTGTGTCAGTTGTATGGGGGGGGGGGTGAGCTTTGCTTTGCTCTTCTTCCCTCTTCTCCTCTCCCCTCCTCTCCCTGCCCCTCTCCCCTTCTTTCCCTTTCCTTTCCTTTTCTTTTTTCTTTTCTCCCTCCCTGCCTCTTTCTTTCCCCTTCCCTTCCTTTCCCTTATCTAATCTAGCCTCGGGATAGTTAAATGCTCAGTTTAAAAAATTAGAAGGGGTAGAGGGAATTCCCTGGCGGTCCAGTGGTTAGGATTCTCCGCTTCCACTGCAGGAGGCATGGGTTCAATCTCTGGTTGGGGAGCTAAGATACCACATGCTGTGCAGTGCAGCCAAACCAAAAAATAAAAAAAATAAAAAATAAAAAATAAGGGATAGAATAACTGAGCAAACAGCATCATTATTTTGAAAAGTAGAGTATACTGAAAGAATTTGGGTAAGAGAAGAAATATTTTAATTAAAAGTAACATTTTATAGTTTAGGATTACTGGCACATGATTTAAAAATCAAAGACTTAACTAGCAATCAACAGCCTTTTTGGTCTTCAATACCAAATAATCTTGAGGGACATCTCTGCTAATGTATTGTAGAGCAGTAACTTTGAAGTCAGAAGACTTGGCTTCTACATTGATTATTTACAAATTTTGTGAACTTTGCTAACTCATTAACCTTTTGAGCTCCACATTTCTTCTATAAATGGAAAATAATATCACATAGAGTTGTGAAGATCACGTTATGTGAGAATGCTTTGTAAACTCTAATACTCTTATTTTAATATAAATGGAGATATTGGTGCTACTGAGATGAAAAGATGAGGTGAGGAAAATGAGAAAAGAGGAGAAAATGTCAATAGAAGTATACATATTTAGAGTGGTCCTGTAATACCACCAGTTGTCTCAGGGAATTTCCTATTCCTTTCCAATTAAAAAAAATTTTAATTAATTAATTAATTTATTTTTTGCGGTACGCGGGCCTCTCACTGCTGTGGCCTCTCCCGTTGTGGAGCACAGGCTCCAGACGCGCAGGCTCAGCGGCCATGGCTCACGGGCGCAGCCGCTCCGCGGCATGTGGGATTCTCCCGGACCGGGGCACGAACCTGTATCCTCTGCATTGGCAGGCGGACTCTCAACCACTGCGCCACCAGGGAAGCCCATTTTAATTTATTTTTAAAAATAAAAACAAACAATTTTTTTTGGCTGCGCCTCGTGTCTTGGGGGAGTTCCCGACCAGAGATTGAACTGGGCCATAGCAGTGAAAGCGCCGAGTTCTAACCACTGGATCACCAGGGAACTCCCTTTCCAATTTTTTTTTTTTTAAATTTAGTTACTTTTAGCTGCATTGGGTCTTCGTTGCTGTGAGCAGTCTTTCTCTAGTTGCGGTGAGCGGGAGCTACTCTTTGTTGTGGCGCGCGGGCTTCTCATTGTGGTGGCTTCTCTTGTTGCAGAGCACGGACTCTAGGCGTGCAGGCTTCAGTAATTGTGGCTTGAGGGCTCTAGAGCGCAGGCTCAGTAGTTGTGGCGTACAGGCTTAGTTGCTCCGTGGCCTGTGGGATCTTCCCAGCTCAGGGCTCGAACCCATGTAGGGTTCCCTACATAGGCAGGCGAATTCTTAACCACTGCACCACCAGGGAAGTTCCGTTTCCAGTTTTTTAGCTATGGAAGGAGTTAGATAAAACTGTTGCACCATACAGATTGTTCAGCTTTGATTCTGCTAGAGAGTTCATGGAATCATCTTTCTGTTTTTATCATTTTGATTGTAAATGAAATAAATATAAGATAGGAAACTCTGACATCTTTAGCCCACGGGATCATGAAAACAAATATTTTCTTAAATTTTAGTAGAAAACTAGTTTGTATTACTGAACTTTACATAGTATTAAATTAATGACATAATTTATTTCTTGACTTTTTTTTCCCTCTTTTTATTTGAGCATCTTTTCTTATGTGCTCAAGGTAGAGATTTATACAGCTTTGTATAATTCTTATAATCCAAAGTTGTAAGATGTAGAAAGTACTGCCAGTTTGCTCAGCAAATTATTGTCACTTAAGAGAAGCATAAGGATGTGCTGACCAATAGGGTTTTTTTCTTTTAAATTTTTAATGGCAGTTTTATTGAGATATAATTTATGTACCACAAAACTCACCCATTTAAAGTATACAATTCAGTAGTTTTTTGTTATAGAGTTATATAGTCATCACCATTAGCAAACCTTAGAACATGACCAGTGGGTTTTGTTTTTGTTTTTTAAGGTAAAACATTTGTTAGTAATTACATTTGAAGATTTGGAGCTATTTATACATATTAAATCTCATTTTACTTGTGTGTAAGTACATAGATGCCTAGTACATGTACTATCAAAAGCCTTTTATTGATAGTTATTTGGAGGAATGGAAAAGTGTATCTTCAAGTAGGTTTGAGCAAATTGAGAGTTCTGTAATGTAATCTCCAGTCTCATTGATTGGTAGGTTTCTGGATCTAGCTACTAGTCAAGTTTCAGGAAGCGTGGACTGAAATTAGCTGTTCCCTTTATCCCACATTTGGAGGCTCAAGGTCTCTTCTATTTATAATTCCTTTTACTTTCAGCTTCTGTTACTCTTAGAAATAGCTGAAGATTGATGTGAAAAACAGAAATTTGGCTTCATAGATGGGCAGGGATTCACCACCAGGCCTTTTCTCCTTTTTGGGGGGTTCAGAAATGAAGATGGTAGCCAGTACCTAGATATGGTGGGGAAGAATGTGATGAAACCCATATTCTAATGATTTATACAATCAATAATATTCATTAAGGGGATCTGAATAAGTCTTCCTTGAACTCTCTAAATGTGTTCACCCTTGTCTTTCCTTTAAAAGAACTGGTTATCTCATCTTGACTGTTTAGTTTTTTGTAGGTCTTTCAATTTTTCCACAGTATTTCAGAGATTTTTATTTTTTTCTCCTTTGATACTGGGGAATTTTCTGCCTTTTTTTTTTCTTAGAGTGTCGGACTATATTCCATCAGTAGAATTTTTTTTATGCTTAATGTATTAGAAAACAATGTAAGTATTTAATTTATATTAATATTTAAGATAATTATATTTAATCGTATATATTTAAATAGAAAATATATTTAAAAATAGAAAAGCTTTTTCATTCATAGTAACCTTGTGTAATCTTATACATACAATCATCAACAGCATGAAATATATAAATATTTTGAGCATGTTAACTATGCCATTGGTATAGCCACTGAGAAGTCTTACTTAATAGTCTGCTTATAACAGCATGAAGTGGTGTATTTTAGAATACCTGGTAGTTATTTTCATGATTTTTACCTCAAAAAATTAAGGAACTATGGAAATTCTATATATATTTTCCATAAATTAATATGTAAATAACAGATATATCCCTTATGGCCACAGCCCGTTAAACTAAACTATACTTCTAGTCAGTGTGACCTCTTGTAATGAGATCCATGTATTTATGAAAAATAGATGTCCTATTATTTATTATACAAATACCAAGAATAAGCTTAATAGAATATCTTTTAGCTCCGAGGTTCACAAATGCCAGTCCTTAGACCTCTGACAGACTGGCTTCATCAGAATCTGTTGTCCTAAATAGAACTTTTAAGAGTTTAAAAAAGTAAATGTAGTTATTTTGCTATCTTTATGATTTATACACATATGCATGTATATGTGTATATATGAAAAAATCAGCTCTCTTCATTTTTTAATATTCAAAAATCTGTCACTACTTACAAGTTACATCATATCAAATAGTCATAATTATTTTCCAAACATCATATTAATATAGTTTAATTTATTTATTTGACCTTGGTTACAATGAACCTAAACTATTCCAGGTAGAACATTATCTTATTCTTAGTCCATCAGATTTTGGCGACGGAGTTTTAGAACATATTTTCTGCATACCTAAAGATTGAAAAATATTGTTCCACTATATCCAGAGGGGCTTAGCTGAAAAAGTGTCCTTTGTTATCCAGTCTGTAGCATTGCCTTATAAATGAGCCTCCCCTGTTGTAAAATGCCTTTGGTCAGTTAAGCTATTAAGTCTTGAGATTGACCTACTTTGAGTTGAACTATCTTCTACTGAAATAATTTGCTAATAGCATTTTTTCAGAGGGAGTTAGTATTCAGATTAATTTCTAGTGATAATAACCTGTAAAAAAATATCAGCTTAGATCTCAGTGCTCAGATCATGCCTCATTTTCCTATTTACCTATTTTATTCAAAAGCAGTTGTGGCAAGCTGTTAGATATATAACATCATATTCTGTTTTTAAAACTCTGCATCTCTAAAGTAGGTTTTGATTTTTTTTTAATAACTTGGAAAGAGAAACGAGAATCTCAAAATATTTTCACTTAAAAAAAATCAAGGCCAGAGAACTAAAAGAATACACTAAACTAACTCTCAGTAGGCCTTAATTTTAATGATTATTAACTTAACGCTAATAATCAATAATTTAGCAGTTATTTGGTAATTCCAATCATATAAAACATATCAAGAACCTGAAAGTAAGATAGTGACAAACATTTGCCTAGTCAAAATAAATGTCAAATAAAATCGATGATACTTAAGCCTGTTTACTGAAGGAATGTCTCAACTTATTACAGGATCAGGAAGGCCAAACCCAGAGTTCCCCTGGGCAGTAAGAATGAGAAGGGCAAACATTGATTCTTTCAGCAAACATTTATTGTATTCCCACTATAAAGAAAGTTTGCATTTGTATTTTTCTCCTTCGCAAGAGAAGGAAAAAATAAGGATTTTATATGCACTTTGCAAAGTCTCTACTCTAGCTTCTGACGTTTCTTATTACAACAAACAGGTTATTTTTTGTTTTTAATCACTACCAAATTGGCAAGTAGAAAATAATAACCCTACACTGAACTATAGATGCTGTGATAGCTAGGTTTACACACTATCTTTATACTCCCATACATAGTCTCACCTCAGTAAGGCTTTTAGGGTTTCATGAGTTATGGAAATTAATGATGATAAATTTGTGAATGCTAATGATTTACTATATTAGGATCTAATTAGTCTTTTCTGATACTTGAAATATAAGCCTAGTTACTGAAATTTTTATATAACTTTAGGGAGAGGATGGATTGGTTTCCTTCTCTTTTGCTCAAGGTAGCTGAAATTGGGAAGAGAGAATCTGAAGGGGCCTGTCCTGCGCTACCTCCTTTCTCTTCTTCTCATCCCCTCCTGTGGTTATCTTTTAAAGCACAGAAATGGGTGGGTTCCAGTTTCTTGATCAGGATATTCCTACTTGTCTCATTACCTTCACTGTCGGCAGGTTCATGTGTGTGTCCAGACCTTTTACTTTCTCTTATCCTGTTGAAGATGTTCATTTGTTAGAAACTTTCTTAAAATGTGACATGCTCCTTCTTGTTTCTGCCCGTGCTGGTCTCTTAGGCTGCAGTTCCTTTTTTGTCACTTGACTTCACCTAGTTCTACAAGGTTATAATCCTCCCACTCGCCATTTTCCTTTCACCAAGAGATAAAATTTTTAAAAATAAATTTATTTACTTAGATTTTATTTACTTTAAAGAAGTAAAACCTTGTTACTTTGATAAAAAGAAAATATAATCTCTTCTGTCTTTGAGGAAAAGTTTTTACGAGAAGTGCTTCGTATTACATTTGTAACTGAAAATTACGATCTCATTCAGAACTTTATTTGGGAAGACTCATTCACCCAGGAAGTGGGGGAAGAATTTCTTTCCTTACTTCTGTCCCTCAGTGCACCTGGACTCTTATTCAAGCTAAAACTATAAGGTCAGCTACCGTGTGTGATAACTGGGATGTTTATTTTTTTACTCGAATCTCCATTTATAATAGTTTTTTGAGGGAAGATGTATACAGGATGCCAAAGTTATTTACAAATGAACTTTTGAGGATTTCTTGTGTTCTAAAAAGCAGGATATTTGTTTTTCCTTTGGGACTAGTAAGACTAGAACGTATATTTGGCAGTGACTATCATTTGGATTGATTTACCTTTCTTAACCTATACCTGTGTGTCCTCTGTGGAAAGAATTTATTCCTATTAATAATTTTAAATGAAGACTTAAAATTATTAAAATACTGATATCTGCTGAGGCATATATGATATAAACTATATTCAAAAGGAGAATGTATTCTGGGACAGCTTTAAAATAATCTCATTGCTTTTTTAATGTCCTTGGAAGCCTTATATCTAATTCATACCTTTTGTTTATGGTTGAATATTATTTCTTCCATCTCCTGCAAGAGTTTCTCTGTGACATTTATACCTGTTATAAATTTGTTGGTCAGTCTGTTTTTTTTTTTCTCTCTCTTCAGGTGGAGTAATAATAATTGTTGACTCTGGACTTGTTTTAACTTTTTTCTCAGTTTTAAGATATCCTCATTTTTGTTTTCCCTTGAGTAGTAATATATTTTCCTATTACTAATTAGAGTTTTTCTTTAATAACAGATTTATACCTAAAACTGGAAGATGTGACCCATAAATTTAATAAGCCCTGTATAATGGATGTAAAGATAGGGCGGAAAAGCTATGATCCTTTTGCTTCATCTGAGAAGATTCAGCAACAGGTCAGCAAGTACCCATTAATGGAAGAGATTGGGTTCTTGGTGCTTGGCATGAGGGTAAGAGTGATTTTTAGTGTAATACACACGTTTCTTGTTACATGTTCTTCCCTTGAAAATTACAGATGTCACATATATTTTGGTATTAGGTTATCCATAACTCCCCAGTGTGGGCAGAGATTTTTACCTCTTCTGTTCACTGGTATGTGGGCAGTGTCAGGAATTATTCTGATATACAGAATATGATTAATAAGTAAATGAATAGCTTAACCTCAAGGCTCTGACTCTGATAATTTTGTATTAAAGAAGTCTTAAGTTTAGGTGCAAAATAAGTAACATGATAAGTGAATGTGATATTATTTATGATTTTCCCACGAGAAAAGTGCTAAGTTTATATATTCAGTAATTTTTCTGTATATTTAAAACAGAAAAGTGAAATTAAACATTAGCTTATTGTTTCAGACTGTGATTTAAAGCTGTTACTTTCTTTGCTCATGTTTCTCTGGATTGGCAATTTGAGTTGGGCTCAGGTGGTCAGTTCTTCTGATCTCATCCAGGTTCCCTCTTGTGGCTGCACTCATCTGATGGCTCAGCTGGGGCTTGGTGGTCTTAATAACCTCACTCTTATGTCTACAAGTTGATACTAACTGTTGGCTGAGCCTTTTCCCATGAGGTTCCTCATCTTCCAGAAGGCTAAGTGGAGCTTCTTTGTGTGCTACATTCCAGGAAGGCAAGAGTGAGAGCTACAAGAGCTGTTAAAATCTAGGTTAGGGGCTTCCCTGGTGGCGCAGTGGTTGAGAGTCCGCCTGCCGATGCAGGGGACACGGGTTCGTGCCCCGGTCCGGGAAGATCCCACATGCCGCGGAGCGGCTGGGCCCGTGAGCCATGGCCGCTGAGCCTGCGCGTCCAGAGCCTGTGCTCTGCAACGGGAGAGGCCACAACAGTGAGAGGCCCGCGTAAAAAAAAAAAAAAAAAAAAAAAAAAAAAAATCTAGGTTAGGAAGTCACTTTCTGTCATTTCTATGGAGTTTTATAGGTCAAAGTATATCATAGGTCCAGTCTATATTGATAGGGAGAAGAAGACCCCACTTCTGATGGTGGGAATAGGGAAGTCAAAATACAAATGGCAGTGTGCACAAGGATGTTGAGGCCATCTTCACAAACAATATGCCACAGTTAAGTATGTGGAATAAAATCCTGTAAATAAATGGTATGCCTAGATGTCTGGAGGTAAAATTTGTATATATGATAAATTATTGCTTCTATAAAAACATAATGGGTCATTTTGAAATTCATCATGTAAGATGATATACAGTCTTCCTTTTGAGTTTTAAACAGGAGAGTTAATAGGAAGCATTATAAATGAATTGTTACTGTGATAGTTAAAACAGCACAGTTGAATTTGGTAGTCTGTAAATAAAACCAAAGAAATTATTGACACAGTTATTTCATTTTAGAAAACTCTAATTAAATGTGGGTATATAGTAAAGGGGAAAAGGGTAGTGGAATAATGGTAAAACAAACATGGAATAAACATCTCAAAGGAATCTGACTGGGTAGTTATTTAAACCTTTACTGTTTTCAAATCTCTCACCCTCCTGCTTTCCTTCTCTTTTAGCAGATAACTTTGCCTTCTGCTTCAGAAAAAATAAGCCATCACACAGGATTTCCTTTAATTTCCTGCTAACAGATGTACATACCTAACCTTCAAGTGCTTTCATTTCCTCCTTATTCCTTCCTGTTACGTTGAAGAATTTTCCATCTTCCTAAGGACAGCCCTTCCCTATGTCCTCTGGATCTCATTGTCTCCCACCTCTTCAGGAGCCTAATAATGTTGATTCTCTCTTGTCCTTTTCATATCTTCAGCTTCTGTCTTCCTTTATTCTTTTTTCCTTTTGTTTTAAATATGTTCAAATCACTCTCAAAAAAAAAAAATCAAAACCCGTCTTTATCCTGTTCTGCTCTCCAGCAATGGATTTAAATTGTTTCACCTTTGCACCCAAACTAGTTACATTTGTTTCTCTTGCCTTACTTCCCACTCAGTATTCTTCAACCCATTCCAGTCTGGCTTCGGCTTCATCATGCCACTAGATTGGCGTCTCATGAAGTTCCCTAATGACGTCTCCATGTCACTAAATCCAAATGGCATTTTTCATTACTTACCTTACTTCACTTTGAAAAGCAGCCTTCAACACTGACTAGGTTCTCCTTGAAACATTCCTTTTTGTGTCCATAACACTACACCCTCTCTTGTTTTTTTCCTAAGACCACTTTGCAGTCTTCTTTGCCAGCTCATTTCTTTCTGTTTGTTCTTTAAATATTGAGGGATTCCGCTTAGTTCCATCTTACTGCCTCCCTCTCTTTTTTATTTCTTCCTAGGTAGTGTCCTTTGTTCTCATTGGTTCAGTTTCACTTACACTGATAACTCCCAAACATATATTTTCAGTTTCTGGTTTTTCTTTGATCTCCTAATCTATATAGCTAACAGCCTATTAGACATTTTACTTGGATAACTTAAAGACATCTAGGACTAATATGTAAAAAACTGACATAGATCTGTCTTGCAAAATAACAGCCATAACAGTAGCAGCAAACCTGTTATTCTCTGTCTCAGTAAATGGCATCACCATACGTCCAGTTTTACGAGTGAGAAACCTCACAGTACCATCACCTCTCAGAGCCATCCATCGATCCTGTTGATCTTAATTCCCAAGCACCTGAGTCCCATTGTCAGAATTATTCCTCTCTAGACTAGTATCTTTACTGAACTCTCAATTTCAGTTTTGCTCTTTTCCGGTCTGTTCTCCAAACATTGCAAAATATATATCTAATTATGACATTCCCCAGCTTAAAAACTCTTCAGTGGATTTCCATTGACTTTAAGATATGATTTTGCTCTACTGTGTTGTGTCATTTCCCCAGACAAATGAGGTTCCTCTGTTTATATTTTTTAATAACATTTTTATTGAGATATAATTTATATACCATTCAATTCACTCATTTAAGGTATACAATTGATTGGTTTTAGTATATTCATAGAGTTGGGCAGCCATCATCCTATTCAATTGTAGAACGTTTTCATCACCCCAAAAGAAATGCCGTACCTATTAGAAGTCACTCCTCATTTCCTTCCAACTTCCAACCCCCTAGCCATAGACAATTCTAATCTACTTTCTGACTCTATAGCTTTGCCTCTTCTGGATGTTTCATATAAATGGAATCATGTAATACAATAGGTGGTCTTTTGTGACTGGCTTCTTTCAATAACGTTTTCAGAGTTTGTCTATGTTAGCATAAATCAGTATTTTATTCCTTTTTATGGTTGTATGGATATACCACATTTTGTTTATCCATTTGTTCGTTGGTCAACTTTGGGTTGTTTCCACTTTTGGGCTATTATTAATAATGCTATCATGAACATTCATATACAAGTCGTTATGTTTTTATTTGGGGGGGTAGTTCCTGAATTTGAAATTGGTGGGTGCTATGATTAAGTTTAACTTTTTCAGAAACTGCCAAAGTGTTTTTCCAAAGTTCCTGCACCATTTTACATTTCTACCAGTGATATATAGGAGTTCCAGTTTCTCCACATCCTCACCCAAAACCCAAACCTTGTTACTGTCTCTTTCTCTCTTTTTCTTTTTTTAACTATAAGCCATCCTAGTGGATGTGAAGTGGTATCTCATTGTGGTTTTTATTTGCATTTCCCTAATGGCTCATGGTATTGAGCCTCGTTTCATGTGCTGTTAACCATGTGTATATCTTCTTTGGAGAAATGTCTATTCCAATCCTTTGCCCATTTTTAATTTGGGGTTTTTCTGTGGATTGTTTTTCCACTTTCTTTATAATGGCTTTGGAGTACAAAAGTTTAAAATTTTGAAGTCTAATTTTTTTTTTTGTCTTTTGTTACTTGTGCTTTTGGTGTCATAGTTAAGAAACCATTGCCTAAACTAAAGTCATGAAGATTTACTCCTATTTTTCTTCTATAGTTTTAACTCTTACATTGAGATGTGTGTACATTTTAAGTTAGTTTTTTGGGTGTGGTTTGAGGAAGGAGTCAAACTTCTTTTGCATATGGATATTCAGTTGTCCTAGCACCATTTATTGAAAAGACCATTCTTTCCTCCACTGGATGCTCCTGACACCCTTGTTGAAAATAAACTGACCATAAATGTAAGAGTTTATTTCTGGACTCTCAGTTCTCTTTTGTTGATCCATATTGTCTATCTTTATTCCAGAACCACACTGTCTTTTTTTCCCCAGCTTTACTGAGGTATAATTGACATAAAGATATTTAAAGTAAACATTGTGGTGATTTGATATGTTCTATAAGTTTGGTTTGTTTTTTTGGATTCCATGTATAAGTGATGCTGTGCAGTATTTGTCTTTCTCTATCTGGCTTATTTCACTTAGCGTAATGCCCTTAAGGTCCATCTATGTTGTTGCAAATGGCAGGATTGCCTTCTTTTTCATGACTGAATAATATTACATTGTTTATTTACTGGCGTACCTTGGAGGTATTGTGGGTTCAGCTCCACACCACTGCAATAAAGCAGATGTCACAATAAAACAAGTCACAAGAATTTTTTGGTTTCCCAATGCATATAAAAGTTATGTTTACACTATACTGTAATCTGTTAAGTATGCAATAGCATTATGTCTAAACAAACAATGGGCATACCTTAATTTAAAAATACTTTATTGCTAAAAAAGTGCCAAAACAATTATAATGGTAACATCAAAATTCACTGATCACATAACATAACAATATAATAATAATGAAAAAGTTTGAAATATTGCGAGAATTACCAGATGTGACACAGAGACATGAACTGAGCAAATGCTGTTGGAAAAATGGTGCTGATAGACTTGTTCAATGGAGGCTTGCCATAAACCTTCAATTTGTGAAAAACACAGTATCTGTGAAGTGCAGTAAAACGAGGTATGTGTGTACACACCACGTCTTTATCCATTCATTCATTGATGTGCACTTAGGTTGTTTCCATATCTTGGCTATTGTGAATAATGCTGCAATGAACAGGGAGTGCATATAGCACCACGATATCCTATTTTCTTTTTCTTGGGTGTATACCCAGAAGTAGAATTGCTGGATCATAATGGTAGTTCTATTTTTAAGTTTTTGAGGAGCTTTCATACTGTTTTCCATAGTGGCTGCACCAGTTTACATTCCTACCAATAGTACTCAAGTGTTGCCTTTTCTCTATATTCTCACCAACACTTGTTATTTGTTGTCTTTTTGATGATAACCATTCTAACAGGTGTGAAGTGTATCTTGTGATTTTGATTTGCATTTCCTGATGATTAGTGATGTTGAGCACTTTCTGATGTTCCTGTTGGCTATTTGAATGTTGTCTTTGGCAAAATATCTATTCAGTTCCTCTGTCCATTTTTGAATCAAAAAATTGTCCCATCAAATCAAAAAAGAAGTCCCATCTGACTTCTTTATATATTTGGAATATTAACGCCTTATCAGATGTATGATTTGCAGATATTTTCTCAGAACCACACTGTCTTTTTTTTTTTTAATTGGCTGTGCCGTGCAGCTTGCGGGATCTTAGTTCCCTGACCAGGTGTTGAACCCAGGCCCACGGCAGTGAAAGCACTTAGTCCTAACCACTGGACCGCCGAGGAACTCCCAAGAACTGCACTGTCTTGATTAGTGTAGCTTTGGAGTGAGTTTTGAAACCAGGAATTGTTAGACTTCCAACTTTGTTCTTCTTTTCCAAGATTGTTTTGGCTGTTCTGGGTCCCTTCAACTTCCATGCGAATTTTAGAATCAACTCGTCATTTCTGCAAAGAAGTGTTGGCTGGGATTTTGGTGTAAGGAATAGTTTTGGATCTGTAGGTCAATTTGGGTTCCCCTATTTTTGTTTTCATGACTTCCTTTATATAGTAGTTAGCAGTTTATAATTACATATTGTTTACTTATCTGAGAAAGGATATGATTGAAGTGTGAAATAATAAATGAGAATGTGAATATAAATTTAATTATGTTATTCTAGAATGTTAAAATTGGGAGACATACCTTGAATTTAGTAGGAGTTATGTTAGGATTTTTTTCAAATAGTTATTTCTTTAGTAGGTGGTAAATTCATTAAACTTTTTAATCACAGTGGGTTTGTAGACTAATAATAAAGATAGACTTGAATAATTTTAGAATGAATGTTCCAAATTTTAAAAATTCTCCTTCAAGACAGTCCTGCCTTTAAATTAAAAAAAAAAAAAACCAAACCAAAAACAACCCTTAATATAACTGAATAGACTGAAATTTATCAAATATATCAGTTTTAACATACTTTTCTGTTATGTTTAACCAGTAGTAGGAAGAGGTTTGGTGGGTAGAAGAACATGCCAATTTAGGAATTCCTTATTTTTAAATGACTGTCAGCAATTATACTGTTATTTCCTTGATCCCAAGATGGTGTAGATGATAAGACTCACTTTGATTTAATAACAAGATTTATTAAGGATGTGTAACAAAAGAGATAGAAACTGAATAGGAACTATAAGAACAAGGGAGTCACAAAAAGAGGAGTATAGAGTGCCTTTGGAAAAGGTGGTATTTTGAACTGGCAACGGGGAAAATAATAGGTAGAAAACCAAGAAGCAGAGCATATTGTGAAATAGGAGTTTATGTAAGGTGACTAGAGCATACTGTATGTAGGAAGGTGGGGTGTATTTTAGCTTAGAGTATCAAACTTGAGAGAAGTTAATATATCAGCAGCTTGCTTTGGGACTTCCTGGCTTTTTGACATAGCATCCTTTTGGGTTAACTATTTGAATGGTTGTTTAATTTTCCAGTGTTGTATTGACTCGGAAAATACATGCTATATAACGGTAGGGGTTTATTATATTTATTAACCACAGGTAATTGAAATACAGTTTGTAGAAAATTACCTGAAATTTCTTTAAAACTTGTGATTCAAGATTTTAGATGATTTAATTTTGGATGTTCCAGTATATTTTTGGCAATAACTTAAATTTTTGACAAAGAAATATTTGCACTTAAGAGAGAAGTCACGTTTCTTAATCACTGATTCCTAATTACTGGGGGAAAAGATTCTTCTCTTTTGATCTTTAGTTATCACATTGTCTAAAAATGGGACTCTTTTTTTGTATACCTTTTTTTCCTCTATAATAGTGGATAACAGTAACCTTTCAAATTTCTTTTTTCCATTAGTAGGATTTGAGTTAATAGGAAATGTGTTTTGCTAAAGATATTTGAATTGGTTTGCTTCTGACATGAGTTCCTGTAAAATAAGCAACTCATATGATCCAGGAAGTGCTGGAGCTTTTTTTTGCTTGTTATTCTGTCCTACTCTTGTCTTCCAGCTTACCGTTCTGTTAAAAATATTTTCAAGGTGGTACTGTAACTTTTTCTTTTTTTTTTGTGGTACGCGGGCCTCTCACCATTGTGGCCTCTCCCGTTGCGGAGCACAGGCTCCGGATGCACAGGCTCAGCGGCCGTGGCTCACGGGACCAGCCGCTCCGCGGCATGTGGGATCTTCCCAGACCGGGGCACGAACCCACGTCCCCTGCATCGGCAGGCAGACTCTAAACCACTACACCACCAGGGAAGCCCTGTAACTTTTGATTTACAGATATCTTTGTGATTGACCAAGACTGGACTGGTAGAGACTGAAGAAATTCTCAGACCTCTTTATATTCTAGCTTTAACTAGTAAAGTAGAAGTAAATAGAGATGCCTGAAATTAATACAGCATTGTAAATCAACTATATACTTCAATAAAAAAATAAAAATAAATAGAGGAAGAGAGAATATCAATAAAGGAGTCCCACTGAAACTAATTAGCTTTAGTCTATTTGTGAAATTTAGATTTTTCATATGTGAAATCTAACTTAGCTCAGAAAATACATCCCTGAATAGTAGAATGGTGACAATTTTGAGAATCCTCTTTTTTGGTACATTTCCTAGGTTTTAGTTTACATGACCGGGTATTTGAAAATTCTTCTCACTTGTTTTTTGTGTCTATTTAATATATTTCCTCAGATTATTAATTTCTCAATTTCATCCTTTTTTATTGCAACATAAATGATATATAACATTGTCTTTATTTGAGTTGTACAACATATTGATTTGTTACATTTGTATATAGCCATATGATTGCCACATAGCATTAGTTAATACCTGTCACTTTGAAAATCCTCTTTTACACATATTTCTGTGCATAGAGAACATGAGTATATTTTTTTAAACACATTTTGGTTATGATTAACTGTTCTTATAAAAATAGTTTTTCTTGTAGTCAAATGTAATTTTGGTATTTATGAAATGCTGTTTTCTATTCATAGTAACACTTTGTTCAAGATAAATTATCTTTCTTTAATAGGCTGTAAGTGGGTGTAAGAACACGGTTCTAATTTAACTTGTTTTTAATCCAAAATGTGTTTATTGGGATGGTTTCCCATTCATCTTGATTCCAGGGGCTTTTCGTGCTGCTTCCATCTGAAAGAGCACCCTTCTGTAAGCCTTGCTTTTCCTCCTGTAGGCTGGCAGAGGGTGGTAGAGCAGCCAACACACAAAACTACTGTTTGTGCATGGATAAAGACGGTGGTGATTTTATAGCATCCTGGGCATTTCACATCCATGAAATAGGAATTGGGGCTCTGCATCAGGCGCTTCTTCTTGTGTTTCCTCTTCTCTTCTGGAGAGGGATGAAGGAGATCCTTTGCGAGAGGCATGTTCTCGTGGGGAGGTCGTCACTGTCGGAAAGCTAATTTAACTTTTTGAATAAAGTGAAGCATTTGAGATAGATGGTAATTAGCCATATCAGACTGAAAGTTATAAAATATCAGTTTCTAAAGCAGTGTATTCTTTTTCTTCTTTTTTAAAATATTTATTTATTTATTTGGCTTTGCCGGGTCTTAGTTGTGGCACACATGGGATCTTTAGTTGTGGCATGTGGGATCTAATTCCCTGACCAGGGATCAGATTTGGGTCCCCTGCATGGGAGTATGTGGACCAGCAGGGAAGTCCCTAAAGCAATGTATTCTTAATGCTTCTTAAAAATATTTAATTAAAATTTGATGAGCTACATTGTTATATGGCTCAAACTCCAAAAAGTATAGAAATATATACAGTGAGAAGTCACTTTGCACACAGGATACTATATTATAGTGATTTTTTTCTCCAGTGTATCCTTCCAGAAGTATTTTAAACATATACAAGTAAATGCTGCATATATGTATTCCTTTATTGCAAAACCTACCTACTTTGAACACTGTTCTGTATCTTGCCTTTTTTTTTTGTTTAACATATCATGAAGATTTTTCCATAGTGGCACAGTATTATAGTTTAACCATTTTACTTTGATGGATCCTTTGACTTGTTTCCAGTCTTTTGCTCTTACAAGTAATGTTACAAATGACTAACCAGAGATCTACCTCATTCCACCAGTGTGCTAGGGTATTTATGGGATAAGCTCTTAGAGGGGAACTGCTGAGCTTGTATGCGTTTATAATTGTGGTAGATATTGGCAGTCTGCCTGATATCTAGAGCAGTGGTTTTGAACCAGGGGCAGTTTTATTCCCCAGGGAGTCATTTGGCAGTGTCTGGAGGCATTTTTGGTTGCCACAATTTTGGGGTAGGCTGTGTTTCTGGTATGTTTGAGAGCTGTTTGATTTCAGTGAACTCTTTAGATATGTTGTTCATTTTCCCATAAGAGTAAACATGCCCTTTGTTCATCATATAAATTTCAAATACCTTTTCTCTGTTTGTCTTTCAATTTCTGAATGGCAAAAACACTATGAACATTTAAAAAAACATATTGTATGTGGTAGAAATTTTTGAGTTTTAGTTGGAAATGCCTTCCCTAGTTATCAGTTATTCAAGGATTCTTCTTTCTTGGGGTGGGGAGGCATTTTATTTTGCTCATTTTGATCTTTGATGTATTTGGAATTTATCCTGGTATAAGTTATAAATACAACCTGTTTTTTCCAGATCACTAGTTAATCATACTAACACCATTTAATAGTAATCCATCTTTTTCTACTGGTTTAAAATACCATTATCACATACAAGCTTCTCATGTTTTTGATTTTAAAGTACGTTTTAATGGAATTACTATCCCAAAGAGATATCTGCACTCCTATGTTCATTGCAGCAATATTCACGATAGCCAAGATATGGGAACAACCTAAGTGTTTGTCTACAGATAAATGGATAAAGAAGATGTGCCTCTTTAAACAATGGAATATCATTCAGCCATGAGAAAGAAGGAAATATGAATGAAACCAGAGGGCATTGTGCTAAAGGCAATAAGCCAGCCAAAGAAAGACAGATACTGTGTGGTAGCACTTATACGTGGAGTCAAAAAAAGAAACCCAAAAGACAAAGCTGATCTCATAGAAACAGAATAGAATGGGGGTTTCCAGGGATTTAGGGAAGGGGGAAATGGGGAGATGTAGGTCAGAGGGTACAAACTTTCAGTTATAAGATGAATAAGTTCTGAGGAACTAATGTATAGCATGGTAACTATAGTTAATAATACGATATTGTATACTTGAAATTGGCTGAGAGTAGGTTTTAAGCATTCTCACTGCATACATACACTAAAAATGAGTTAACTGTATGAGGTGATGCATGTGTTTATTTTCTTGATCTTAGTAATCATTCCACAATGTATATGTATACCAAATAATCACATTGTATACTTTAAGTATATACAATTATACTTGTAATTTATTCCTCAATAAAGTTGGAAAAAGTATAAATAAAATATGTTTTAATATATAGTAGGATGGCAAGGTTAGTCCCTCCTTACTGATCTTATTTGGATTTTCCTTAGCAATTCTTGATTTTCTATGTGAACTTTAAAATTAGCTTATATGATTAAAATAATTGTTGGTGTTTTATTATAATCTGATTTTACTTCTAGATTAATTATATCTTTTATGATGTTGAATCTTCCTTTCTGAGAACATGGGTATGTGTTTATGTGTATATCTTAGGGGTGTTTTAAAGACGTCTTTATATAGATCTTAGGCTTTTTTAGTTTATTCCTATGTTTTATTTCTTTTTTATTTGATTTGTAAGTAGGGTCTTCCATTATATTTTCTAGCCAGTTGTTTGTATATATGAAAGCTTATTTTCTGTTTACTAATTTGTACTGTCACCATTTCAAGTTTTTATTGTTTTTGTTAGTTTTTAAATTGATTTTCCAATATACAACCATTATCTACAAAGAGTAATATTTTTGTTGCTGCCTTTTCAAATTATTATGCCTCTTATTTCTTTCTCTTGTCTATTTGCATTTGCTAGACACTCCAGAACAATATTAGGTAATAATGATGATAAAACACATTGTGGTAAAGTACTTTTTGTGGAAGTTTCTTGTATTTTAGGACAGATGCTTCCTTATTTCTACTTTAAACTTGAGGCTAACTTTTGGTGGATTGAGATGGATAATTCTTTTCATATTGGAAGTACTCATCTGTCTTTTTAAAGAGTTTTCATTGATAGTGTATGTAAATTTGCTAAATGCCTTTTCAGCATGATAAGACAATATGATTTTTTTTTTTTCATCTTAACTCCATTAGAATGAATTATATGAGTAGATCTTCCCATCTTTAACCATCCTTGCATTGCTGGGATTCCGTCCACTGCTCCTCACTCCCAGCCCTGGGTCAAGGAGTATTAGTATTTAATATTCAGTGCTTTTTTCTGACAGGTTTATCATGTTCATTCTGATAGCTATGAGACACAAAACCAGCACTATGGAAGAAGCTTAACAAAAGAAACTCTAAAGGATGGTAAGGATTGAAAAACCATACTTTACTGCTTTTATTACTACACAGTTATCAAAATAATTCTAAAGTGATTTCAGTTTTAATTCTCCTTTGGTATAATGATTCAGTTCACAATAAAGTCTTAACACATATGCTTCTAAAATATTTATGGCCAAGATATTATAAAAGCAGTGATAGCACAGATTTCCAGAAATAATATTCTTTTAAAGTTTATTATTAGCTCTATCCAAGATGGGGCAGAACTTAAGAGTGATGTAAATAGTTTGAAGAATTTTTATTTTATGTATACAAAATAATCATCTATAGTGTGCCCATAACAATTAGTATTTGCCTTGGTATACTTAACCAATAGCAAGCTAATATTCAGATTGGCTTTTGTTTTTGGCCATGCTGTACAGATTGTGGGATCTTATTTCCCTGACCAGGAATCAAACCCATGTCCCCTGCAGTGGAAGCATGGAGCCCTAACCACTGGATTGCCAGGGAAATCCCCAGACTGGCTCTTTATTAAAATATTTCTCAGGCTAATATGACTATTTTTTAGCAGTTTCTGTCCCGAAGTAGGGGAACAGCAAAATTTAATTACATGTATCCATAAATTCCCCAATATGATAAAATATGCATAAATAATTTTATAAGGGGCCTAATCTGATAGGTTAAAACATGTAAACGTTTCAATTTTGAATAACATACTCAACTTGGAGTAGTACTAGTCCCCAAAGTGAGCTCAACTTTTGTGAAAAGACTGATTTAATAAATATTTTCGAGAACATAAATTAAGTACAGTTATGGTTTGGTATTTTGGTAACGGGCTGTTGACATCATTAAAAATGGTTATGATTTGACTCAAGGGTCTAGATTAGTTCTTGAATGTGATTCTAACAAATATGTAATCTTACTGTAAAATTCCTCATAGCAAATGAAGCAAATCTTGGAATCCTGTTCCTTAAGAGAATGTATAGAGAGAGCACTAAACTAGCAGTCTACCTGTAGTAAATTTTTTGTCTAAATAAGGTATTTCATGTTACATATGTGTCATTTATATGTTTTCTAGCAAGAACATCTTCACCAGAAATTAAATTGAGCTCCAAGACTTTGTGTTTGACTAGAATTCTTATCTGTTCACTTAATTGCAGGGGCTGATGGGAGAAAATTAAAGAATTGTATCTAAGATGAGATTACTTCCCAAGTGATAGTTATTTCATAATTTCAATATAATGCTAGTATTTTCCTTTTTATAGGAGTCTCCCGTTTTTTTCATAATGGATTCTGCTTAAGAAAAGATGCTATTGCTGCCAGTATTCAGAAGATTGAGAATATTCTGCAGTGGTTTAAAAGCCAGAAGCAGCTTAACTTTTATGCAAGTTCATTACTGTTTGTTTATGAAGGTTCATCTCAGCCAACTACTGCAAAATTGAATGACAGAACTTTAGCAGAAAAGTTTTTGTCCAAAGGACAGCTCTCAGACACAGATGTACTAGAGTACAATAATAACTTTCATGTGTTAAGTTCCACAGCGAATGGAAAAATAGAGGCTTCAGTGGGCAAAAGCTTGTCCAAAATGTATGCTCGCCACAGAAAAATGTATTCAAAAAAGCATCACAGTCAGACTTCGTTGAAAGTTGAAAATATAGAGCAAGACAATGGGTGGAAAAGCATGTCACAGGAACATTTAAACGGAAACGTACTTTCCCAACTGGAAAAAGTCTTCTACCATCTTCCCACTGGTTGTCAAGAGATTGCGGAAGTAGAAGTGCGAATGATAGACTTTGCTCATGTGTTCCCTAGCAACACTGTAGATGAGGGATATGTTTATGGGCTAAAGCATTTAATTACTGTACTGCAGAGTATTTTAGACAATTGAATCCTTTGCTGCAATCTTTTAAAGGGGTGGGGCAATCATAATGAAGAGCAGCAGTTAATAACTCTGCACTTGTAATGCTGTGTAAAAAATTTGTATTGTGAGTCTACATTTTATTTGTCTTTATACTTTTGGTAGAAGGGTTAACTTTTTTATAATCTTACTCAGGAAAACTAATTATTTGTTCTTTAGAAAACTATAAAGAATAAAGAAACTTAGGAATGTTAAGCAGGGAATGTGGTGGTACGTGGCTTAAACATCTATTTGGCTTAAGCAAAATGCAAACCATTATTCAGTCATTACGAGTTTAGTTAGCTTTCTGTAGCCAATTTATTGTGAAATCTCTGTCCACCCATCCTTGACAATGAGCCATATCTAAACTCATTACATTATTAGAACACTTTCAAAAATCTAGAAAGCACAGGTTGATATCCTTAGTATTGCTATGTATGAAGTTATTAAAACTGGAGAAAATTCTACAGAAATAAGTACTGTTTCGGTTTTATATTAAAAGTTCAGACCAGCATATCAAAAGGTGCTTCTTAGAAGTAAAATGGTTTAGAATCATTGTATTCCAAAAGCAGATTTTCACTTTAATTTCCATTTATATACATATTTCAAAATACTTCTTGAAAAAGATCATTGAAATGGACAATAACAACAACAAAAGTCTTGACATTAAGGGCACTAAGAATTAGTCTTGCCAAGGTTAGGGAAGAGAGAAGTTATTTGCAAGGAACAAAGTGTTTTTCTTTTAAAATCTTTATGGGAAAATTGGAATTTTACTACATTGTGACAAGTATTATAAACCATATAATACCTTTTACTGCAGCTTCAAAAAGGTGGATGATTGAAGCTCTTCTTCTTATTTCTCCTTTAAATAACTTTTGAGAGTTTTTTTCTTTTACAATTCATATATTTATATGTCCCCATTTAGTTAAGCAGTGGTATGAATATATGTTGCTAAAAAGTGTTTCTCAGAATTCTAATAAGCAGTGAAGGACAACATCCAGTATTGTGAGTGTTATCAAAAATACTGTGTGTATATTAGTACATCATACAGAGTTTGGTACATGTCTAAATTCATGCTTCTGTTTCATTCTTACTTAAAACAGTTGTATATCGTATTCAAGAGAGAAATTATAATTTAACTTCATGGAAGGGGGGGCAGTACTATTTTTCTTGGAAAAATTAGATTTGTAAGTATTATCTCTGTTTCACATCCACCCCTTTTAAAAAGTAACTAGTTATTTGTTATTGGAAACATTCAGAACTTTGAAATTAAATTTGCAAATATGTTAAATGTTTATGTTTTCATTACTTGCACTTTGATTCACTAAAAAAACATCTAAGTAGTTAACAGTTTTGCCATATTCCTGGAAATTGTTTTAGACTTGTGAACTGTTAGACTGTTTTCCCCCCAAAATTGCAAATTAAACTTTTAAATTCAAGGGCCTTTTTTTAGTGTGAAGGAAAGTATCACAATTTTATGTTTATCTCACCTTCCCAACCCTCTCTGAGTGTACTTTTGCAAGTATCTGAGCACAAAAAAAAGTAACAAATGCCCTATGGATTCTGTGCTTAGTAAATTTATTAGGCCTGAATACCTTTAAAATTCATATGCATTTGTTATAGCAAAATTTGATTATTTAAAATTTTTTATTTAGAGTCAGTGTAGGTATTTTCCATAAGGACTTCATATTTTTCTCTGCTGCCTAAATGGGGATGAAGTTCAAGTTCATAGTTAATAGAAATTTTTTAGTTTTACTTTTTTTGTCCCACAGTGTAGACTTTTGTTGTTGTTGTTATTTGGATAGTGGTTCAATAAATCTTAAGCTCATATAATTTAAACACTATTTTGAATCTTAACAAAACAAGAGACTTTTTTTTTTTTGTATGGGGTGGTATCAACCTATATGTACAATGAATTTAATAAATTTAATTATTATCAGATTTTTTGTGCATTTTAGTTCAATAAAGTGTGAATCAGTTCCATATTTTCTTTATCCATATTTGGAAATTTAGTTTTGTATAATCAGTGTCTTACCTTTTTGATACAATAGATAATGTTTTGTTTTAATAAAACAAGAAACACTTTTATCTTTTGTTCTTCAGGGAAGGGATTCACATTTAATTCTGTTTGTTTACATTTTTTTCCACTGTTATACAATGCCCATTTTATGTTACTTTATAAGTAAGCTTACATGTAACAACAAGCATCTATTTGTGTTATCTACATGTGACTATTTTACTGTCTAGTCCAGTCATTTAACATTATGCTAAAATTTACCACTGTGGGGATGAATGATCACTATTCACCAAGCATATTTAAACATATAAATGTTCAAGAAATAATAATAAGGATATAGTTTGGGTTAATAGGATTCTGTAGTTTTTTCCCCCTAGGAAATATAAATGATTTTAGTGTATTTCTTATGGAATGCACTCATGAAAAGGACTTTAAGAAATTGTGGATAGTGAATAATACATTTCTCTAATAAAAATTTAAATTGTACAATAGTTTTATAATAAAGTATTTACATTAATTGATATTTTAATATGGATGAAGTTACATAGATTCAAATAAATTAAAATTGATAATAAATGCTAAATATTTTATCTGAATAGTTTTTCAAGAAACAGTTGTGAAAATGTGTGTATTAAATGACTGTAACATGGAGCATGTGGTATTTTCAACTCAGTATTCGTTATTTGTTTTATGTGTCTGGAAATTGTACTTACTATGCCTCTTTACACTACAATTTGCTGTTGTGGGACTTTAGATTGTGTTCAACTGAATAAGATCTTTTTTATGATTTTAATTGAGTATAATTTACTATTTTATGATTTCCAAGATGATGTTCTTCATATCTCTATACCGTATACACATCAAATTAATAATGTAACTTGAGAAGATAGAATTAATTTTCAGAGATATCACAGTTGCCATTTTCTTGTTTCATGCAACTGGAAACATATTTGTTTCTAGGACTTGGAATATTAAAGATGATGTAGGTTCAAAGAAAATGGTAGAACAATGAAAGAATTTTATTTGTGAAATTACAGAAATTTTTGTCCACTATTTTAAAGCATTGTCATCAGTTTAGTACCATTTGCTCTTAGTAGTTTGGCATTTGATACTTTAAAACTTGATTTGCTTTAAAAATTGTTTACAATGCTTTGTAATAATCTTCCTTATCCAGTGCCTTTAACCTTGATTTGATATATTTGTAGCCTTGGTTATCCTTCCATTACATCCTGTAATGTCTTCATAGCCTAGACTTCAATTAAAAAAAGTCAATTTGGTCATGTAAAGAGGTTGCAATTGTCTATTAGTGCTTTAGGAAAACAAGTCATGTTGTGTATGGAGGCCAGGCATCTTAGTTCATTCAGAAATATAAATGTGACATTTTTAACCCCTGAATATATAATTGTGATGCAATCAGACAAAGCCCTTACATTTCCAGCATTCTCTCTAGATGGGGGTGGGTTGGGGGCTAAATTAAAATAGAGATGTGGAGAAATGCTTATTTAAAGATAATAAAGTTAACTAGCATTCAACTTTGTGTAAAGATAAGGTAATAATTGAGTTGAGGTGAAGCAACTAACAATATGTTAAAGAGGTTAAAAATAATACTTTGCAGCATTGTAACCTCTGTTTGACATTTGAGTTCAGGTAATAATTATAGATAGCATTAGAAGGCCTTAATTTTTCACTTTTGCTGGTAAAGGTACATTTACTTAGACTGTTCATGTAGAATAGTGTTTTAACATAACATTACTGTGAAAAACATTCCATTACATATTCACAAGCAAATTACTGCACATTTAAAAAATTGTACTTTACAATTTACTGCAAATATTTTAGGGCTCAATCTTCAAATCATTTGTATTTTAAATTTGGCAATGAATATGAAATTACTTTTTTGACTTATAGAATGATTGTATTGTTACTTAAAATGCTCGTTAATATTTTAAGAAGGTTGGAGTCTCCATGTTTCTGGAGTTAATATTTAAATTCTTATTACTTATTTTGATAGTGTTTAGTAAGAGGAAATAGTACTCATGCGATTAAACAAATTAGAATATACTGTAAAGAATATTTTTAATTGTTAAATTTGTCATCACTGAGGTTAAATTTTGGCCTGGTATTCACTTACAATATATATTAACACGTTTAATTATGAAGTGAAATAGTCTTAAGTATGATGTATGATGCACCTGCATATAAATGGGTATGGTGTGCACAAAGACACTTTACTGTGGGAATTGAACTGGAAGATATATGAAAGCATGTGAAATTGCACCTAAAATTGTGTGTTATTAGTGACTATGCTAAATTTATTGTACTTGATGAATGAATGTATTTAGTCAAAGTTACTTTGGTTTAAATGTCTAAACAATGTCTTTTTTAAAAATGTGTTTGTAATTTGTACTATTGATGGGGGGGTTCTTGGACTGCAGGGGTTGTTGTCAATGTGTGATTTGTGTTTTTATTTTATAGAATCATCTAATGTGATATACCGATTTTTATATAAGTGATATTTAGATAATTCTAATTACTGTATATTTGACAGCCTATTAAAATGTTTTGCATTGGAGCTTTTTTCATTAATTGTAGTATGCTAACAAAGTCACAGTAGTTTGAAAATAACTTGTTCATTCAACAAATATTTGAGTACATGTTATATACCAAAAACTATAGGGATCATTAGAGATTCAAAGATGATTAAGGCGGGATGTTAATGGAAAGAAGCATATGCATTGGAAATGAAAAAAGTATGTAAACTATTTTGTTTGAATATTTATTTTTTCTATCATAGTCTAAAATCTTTGGAATCAATCTAGTAGGAGAAGTAGACTATAGGAGAAACAAGTTGACTTGGCTGTGAAAATATATACTGTAATTTAAAAACACCAGGAATAGGTAAGATATTTTTGTTTGTATTTTACATGAATCAGTTACTTAATTAGTGACCAAGTTTTTTTTTTTTTTCCCCCATTCATTAATTAAAAAGAAAGAGCACAGTCCAATACCTACCTATGCCTTATCAGGCAGTGTATTTGGCCTTTGGAGATTTTAAAAAGATGAATAAGGGATCTAGTACTTGTCCTCGAGATATGTGCTGTCTGGTAGAAGAAAACCATGTAAATGTGGGGAAAATGTTATTGGGGCTATGTTGTATACTTACAAATATCCAGCAGGGATGGAGAGGGGAATCAGTTTTGAGTAGCATGTAAGGGGGTGAACAATTCACAGACTCACAGCAGTTGTGAGTCAGAGCTCTCAGAGGTGGTATGGCGTTACTCTTTTATGCTGCTGCTGTGAACTGTGGGGAGGAGCAGTTCTGTGTGAAGTACACTCCCTCAGTATCCACAGGGGATTAGTTCCAGGGGCCCCCACCTATACCAAAATCCATGGGTGCTCAAGTCCCTCATATAAAATAGCTAGTACAGTCAGCAGTCCATATCCATGGGTTTCAAATCTGCAGATACAGAGGGCCTACTGTATATTTATCTAAAAACTGTATATAAGTGGACTCACCCAGTTGAAACCCTTGTTGTTCAAGGGTCAACTGTAGTTTCTTCCTTTTTAAGACAGGCTGCCTAAGGAATAAAAAAAAAAAAAAAAAAAAAAAAAGACTGGCTGCCTAACTGCTGAAAATAACAGGGAATCCCGTTGCCATAGTCTCCAAGTTAGGGCTAAGTATAGGAACTAAATAAAACCTGAAATGAAATAATAAGTGAAAATAATAGTATAATTAAGAGTGAAAGTAATCACTTGGGGGTCTTGTTAAAAATGCAGATTCTGATTCTGCAGGCTTGTGAGGGGTCTATGATGCTCGTGGTTCATGGACCACACTTTGTAGCAAGGTTTCTAAAAATTTTTTTTGGGGTGGAGTGTGTAGTGGAACTTGGATTACTTTGATCCAAGGAACAGAGCTGTTTGAAAGCCAGGAGAGTGCTGAGAAAGAAGTGGGTTTACAATGTGCGAAAATACAGCCAGCAATGGTTCAAGGTAATACGGCCATTCTCAATTGGAAGAAAAGTTCATTAGCTATGCGAGACAGACCATTAAACCTTCCTTTGGTAACAGGTGTTAAGAATTCTGTAATAATAGACTTGTCATTTTCTATTACTTGTATGTGAATGTTGACTACTTTGCCAACTGAAGGAAACATTTCTGCATATGCTTGTTAATTATGTTGTACTCGCCATCTAACAACATTCTAGAGATGCTTTAGGCATAAATGACATGATACGATTGGTTTAGATACTCTGAAATATTTTTAAGTCAGATCTGTGTGTTTCTAAGAGAAGTTAGTTTAAATTGTTATTAAGTTAATATAATTTGACAAACTACTTTGGGATGGGCACAAAAAAGGTGATGAATGTGGAAGCACCATGTGGACACATGTTAGTCTATGGAAGAATAAAGAGTATCACATACATTTTGAAGAATATAAACTTAAGTTAAATGTACAGACTTAACTTACAGCTTATAATTCAAATATCCTTGTTTTTTTAAACTTGTAAAGAAACCATAATATCATAACTTGTAGTTTTCATCAGTCTTAACTTCCATTTTTCACTCCCTAGTATGGTTGACCCTAATCCATCTAGGTTATGCTTGAGGCAGAGAGGACAGTCTAAGTTATGGTAGCCTGACCACTCTGTCAGCAATTATTTCTGCATAACACCTCAAAATGTAAGTGGCTTAAACAATCAACCATTCTTTATTATTTGTATGGATTTGCGAGTCAGTTGAGTTTTTCTGGGGATCTTGGCTGGACTTAGGTTTCTATCGATAAAATGAGCTGGCAGGTCACCTGAGTGGAGGCTAGTGAGGATGGGTTGTGAGCTAGTCTAGTCAGGCTAGCTTAGGTATTTTCTCTTAATGGTAGTAGGGGTCCAAGAGAAGATGCTGGAACATGCTAACAGGTTTCAAGCTTGTTTGAGTCAAGGTTGCTACTACTGCCAAATCCTGAGTCAGTGTGGGAGGATACTACAGAAGGACGTGATGCTGGGAGGCCACAATGCAATCAATAGCATACTCCAATCTCAGGCCTGCTCACACAGGGCACCAGGAAACTGAGTCTTAACATATCATGGTCCATGGTTTCATCAGGAAGCAATATTGAATCAAGTTAGACAATGGATATTTAATTCTGGTGATGAAATCAGGCAGAAGGGCAAGGAGCATATGCAAATTTTAAAATCTCTTTTCTTGTTCCTTTTTTTTTGATTTCATTGAAGCTTCCACCCATGACCTCCCCTAGGTAGAACCCACTGGGCAGTTTCACAGTGTTGCCATCCTCAATTTATACATATATATTTTTTAAATTTTATTTTTATACATCAGGTTCTTATTAGTTATCTATTTTATACATATTAGTGTATATATGTCAATCCCAATCTCCCAATTCACCACCCCCCCCCCACCGCTTTCTCCCCTTGGTATCCACACGTTTGTTCTCTACATCTGTGTCTTCACTTCTGCCATGCAAACTAGTTCATCTGTACCATTTTTCTAGATTTCACATATATGCGTTAATATACGATATTTGTTTTTCTCTTTCTGACTTCACTCTCTAGGTATGACAGTCTCTAGGTCCATCCACGTCTCTACAAATGACCCAATTTCGTTCCTTTTTATGGCTGAGTAATTTCCATTGTATATGTGTACCACATCTTCTTTATCCATTCGTCTGTCGATGGGCATTTAGGTTGCTTCCATGACCTGGCTATTGTAAATAGTGCTGCAGTGAACATGGGGGTGGATGTGTCTTTTTGAATTATGGTTTTCTCAGGGTATATGCCCAGTAGTGGGATTGCTGGGTCATAGGGTAATTCTATTTTTAGTTTTTTAAGGAACTTCCATACTATTCTCCATAGTGGCTGTATCAATTTACATTTCCACCAACAGTGCAAGAGGGTCCCCTTTTCTCCACACCCTCTCCAGCATTTGTTGTTTGTAGATTTTCTGATGACATCCTCAATTTATATTACCATGTTGTTATAATTTGGGGAGTGGTTTGGTATCCTCAGCAATCTTGTCTTATTCATGAGTTTCCTTGTTAATAGCTTGAATGTCAGTTGATTTTCTTCCAATTGTGTGCAAACTCTTCTGTTTCTATGCAAAAATAATGCAAAAAAGTACTTTCTATTACATATTATAGACACCAGTTCACCAGTTGATATTAAAACTATTTTTTAAAATTGAGCTAGTAGTTTTGGTTCAGTTTTTAGGTACAGAGGCTGTTTAATTCTAAAATAGTATTTGAACTTGAATGTGCTGTTTTATTGTCTGTTTAGCTGGACTTTACTTTCCCTAAGTCAGAATTTCACATCAATTCATTAATTGTCATTTTCTCCCTACTGTTTTTTTTTCCTGTTATTATGTAATATAACAGCAAGGGTGAAAATTCTTAGAATGAATGTCTGTTTACTTCCCTATTTCCCTTTCCTGTGCATTTCCTATTCATTTTCCCTGGAGGAGATACCATTATGGTTCTTACCCTTTAAGTTTGTTCTGAATATATTTCTTGGAGAAAATAAAATTAATGCCTTTTTAAAAGAATGACACATTAGTGTCATTCTTAACATATCTAAAGCAGTCAGTGGGTTTATCCCTAATTTCTAGTTTCTAGGTCTATGATAATTCTGTATAACCTTAAGTGGGATGATTAATCAGACTTGTGCTCAGTAACTACGCAAATATATGCTATGTAGCTTTTCCTAGCTGTTTAATTTTTATTTTTTATAGCTTTTGTAGAGACCTTGCTTTTACAAAGGGTTCAAGTATCTCACTCTTTGAAATATGATTTTTATATTACACCATAAATAGCAGATAACATATCAGAAGCTTCCACACAACAAATCTACAAATAACTTCAAGTATCACAATGTTCTTAAACTATTTATAGTAATTCTTCCAAAAGGCTTTGTAGAGTTTCTTTCATTTACAGAAGAAGATATTGAAGGTACATGGCAACTGTTTTTGTTCCCCCACATCTAAATAAGTTTAGGCCAGGAGGTACTACGTGTTCTGTAGTCATTTCCAGAATCATTGTTATTTCTGCCTCTTTCCTTGAACAAAACAGAAAAAATATCTATAATCAAATCAAATGCTGAAAATATCATCCAAATTCAAAATGTGGGTTTATGGGCTCTTACTCTTTTTTTTAAATTGAAATATGATTGACATACAACATTATATTAGTTTTAGGTGTATAGCATAATGATTTGTATACGCATATATTTTGAAGTGATCATCACAATAAGTTTAGTTAGTATCCCTCACCACACATAATTACACAATTATTTTCTGTGTATGATGAGAACTTTTTATGATCTACTCTCAGGCAATACTTATTTCAAATATCCAATGCATATAGTATTATCAACTATAGTTGCCATGCTGTACATTACATCCCCATGAATGACTTATTTTATGACTGGAAGTTTGTACTTTTTGACCCCCTTCAGCCATTTTGCGCCCCTGACCCACCACCTCTGACAATCACCAACCTGTTCTCTGTGTCTATGAGGTCTCTTTTTTTTTTTTTTTTAATTCCACATATAAGTAAGATTAGGTGGTATTTGTTTTCTCTGTCTGACTTATTTCACTCAGCATAATGCCTTCAAGGTCCATTATGGGCAACATGCAGATACTCTGCATGTTGAAGATGTTGAAAGCCAGAACTAAATATTGGATCATTTCTATTTGAGACTACTACATAACACAGGAAAAGAGTTTAAATATATACTTAATTACATTGGTTCAGATTATAGAAATGAATTAAAAATTTTTAACTTGCAGCTAAGCAGAGAGCTTTCTTATGAATATACAAAGTATATGAATGCTCTCAAGATATGCCATGTATAGAAATGTTTATTTTCGCTTTTTTTTCCTTTTTACCATTTTATTGAGGTACAATTCAAGCCGTTTTAGTAAATTTGTGATTTAAATTTGTGAGCCATCGCCATAATCCAGTTTTAGAACTTTTTAATCGCCCCTCAGATTTCCCTCAAGCTCATTGGACTCTTCACTGTTCTTAATGAGACAGAGGAAACACACACACACACACACACACACACACACACACACACACACACACACACCCACACCCACACACCCCATCTTAAAGGGAAAAGAAAAATCACCAAGTACCACCTAGTGGTGTGTAAGTAGATAGCAAGTTGTTATTCGAGTTCTTGAAATCCTCAGATTCACGTTTCCTTGTTTTCTTCTATGGGATCACTAAATCAGCTAAAAATATTTATGGTTTATAATTTAAAGTCATCTTAAAAATTTCTACGATTATCTAAAACCCTTACTAGATAAATTTTTTAAAGTTTAATTTAAAAAATTAATGACATTCTTTCTTCAAATGAGAGTTTAATTGGAGCCTCAATATGTTTAGCTGATAAATGCTTAACAAGTTTGATTGAAGCAGGGATGGGGGGCCACTTGTTCCCCCACTTGCTGAAATTAACTTTATAAAGAAAAGACTGGAGAAATACACAAAAAATAGAAAGAATGGTTACCTTTGGGTATTGGAAAATGAGTGAATTTTTCCTTTTGGTTTTATTTTTCTCTTGAGTATGTATTTATAATTGAAAAACTTTATTTTTAAAGGTGAACATCGAATTTCAAAATATTGCAAAAATGTTCAGCAAAATCCGTGAAAGATAGTAATTTTCCATGACTATCCCCCATCTGGATTCTTCCCTCTTGGTGGCAGTAAGTACATCACTCATAGCATAAGATTGAAGGCAGTGGCTAACTGAAGGGGCTCCTGCCCCAGCCTCACAGTCTGACTCTGTCGCTGGGGATTCCACCTGTTACCTGACTTCATTGGTGCTCAATGTCCCAAGGTTAATTAAATGCTGATCTACAGTGTAACATTCATATGGTGAAATGCACGTAATTCTGATAGCATTCCTAGAAAACAGTGCTTTATAAAGTACAGAAAAATTATTCAGAGAAACAATAATTTCAATTATCTAATTAGACATCAAATTTAATAATAATAATGAATACCTAATATAGATTCCATTTCTGACTCTGATTCTTACTATCTGTGTGGCCTTGGGCAAGCCACTTGACCTCCTTTTGTTGAATTTATTTCTCATCTATAAGCTGGAGATAATAACCTACCCTTATAGGGTTCTTAAGGTATTAGTTAGGTGAAATAATACATGTATACCATATATTGAGAACACAATAAATGTTAGATATTGTTACTATTATTTTACTATTAGTATTATTTTCTTAGAGTGGTGTGTGAGAGATCTGGCTTAACCTGTGACTGTAGAGGAAATCTGATCACAGCAGTTCCATAGGTGTAGATAGAAAACTAAAAGTATGGAAAGGTAGGATTCAGGTGCTGTCCTTGGTTCTGAAACCACCATCACTCAGCACGGCACGATTGTTGTGAAACCTTAGGATACCGGTGATTCCTAAGTGAACGGAAAGTACACATACACACACATGGAGAGAGAGAGGGAGAGGATGAGGGAGAGCAAAGCATAGCTCCTGAGAATTTACCAGGATGTTTGGTGGGAAAAAGTGCTTGATGTTTTCAAATTACATTGCTTGCTATCATCAAGAAAGAAACAAACAAACAAATCCCTTACTTTTGGCAGAGAGCTTTGGGTGTGTATCTGGGGGAAGTTTATATATTTCTTCCCTCATTGCTGTATTTCCTTATCACAGTAGCTAATCACCTTGAGATTAGTATCTAATCACTAAGCTGCAAGTTCAACGAGGGCAGGGACTGGGTCTTGTGTACCCTTGTGAGGACAAAGAATAATGCCTGTTTCTTAGTCAGCTCGAGCTGCCATAACAAAATACGGTAAACCAACTGGCTTAAACAAAAAGAATTTATTTCTCACAGCTCTGGAGGCTAGAACTGTGAGATCGTGGTGTCAGCATGGTTGGCCTTCCTGCTGTGTCCTGATATGGTAGGAAAAGAAAGAGAGAGGGACAGAGAGAGATTTCTTATAATGGCACAAATCCCATCCCACCTACCCTTATGACCTCATCTAACCCTAATTACCTCCCAAAGGCCCCATCTCCAAACACCATCATATTGAAGATTAGAACTTTAAAATATGAATTTTGGGGACAAAAACATTCAGTCCATAACAGCCCGGAAAGTGGGAAGCACACAGCGCCTGTCGTACTGAAGGCCCTCAAGAAATTGTAGTTATATATAAAAGGGAAGCTGCAACCTGGGCCTCAGTGTTTTGGTTTCACTGTATAATTCTTTTCCATGTTACAGATCACATAAGATGAACTGGGTAGTAGCACATACAACTTTGTCATTGTCTTTGTTTCCTTAGCCACATGCACCTGCTTAGCATAGAAGGTGTTCAGATTGACTGTGCTGGAAGCGGGTGGGGGCAGTGCTGGAGATGTGAAACACATCAGGATGGAGCCTTAGTGCCGGAAAAGGCCCTAGCTACACTCAGTGGAACATTGTTGGTTGGAGCCTATATGGACTGCATTCTAAAGGTAGTTTAATGTAGCCTGCAGTCATAGCTAAGACTTACATAGCAGTTATTATGTGCCAGCTCTTCTAAGCACTTACATATGTTGACTCATTTTAATTATTACAAAACCCTAAGGTATTAAAAGTATTATTATTGCAATTTGACAGATGAGGAAACTGAGGCAAAAATATGTAAAGGACCTTGACTAAGGTCACACAGTGAGTGCCACAGGGGAGGTTTGAATTCAGGCAGTCTAGCACTAGTGCCTGTGCTCATAACCACCATGATATAGTATCTTCCCTGAAATTTAAGCAACATACTAAAATTACACCTTTTCCTCTTGGGTTTAGTCCATCGGCATATACTCATCTTCTTACTGTTAATATTCAAAGACTGTGAGGAGTGGTGGAAGGAAAGACTGGGGACGGGCATTGAGAAGTGACTTCCTTTGGCAAAGGGATTCACTCATGTAAAGGAATTACAGTGTCTTTAAGAAGGTGGGGGCCAGCCTCATCAGGCAGGGGCAGAGAGGCTGGTTCAGTTGTCTGAGAAGGTTCATTTGGGGGTGGGATGTTGGAGGCTTAGAGTAGTCTAAATCTTCTAAAACCTGCCATATATGCTTAGTCAGATTCTTGGTATCCCACTCCTTTATGACCAATGCTGTAACTGCCACGTAAGAAATCATGAAACTGTCAACTCAGCAACCTGAAGGAGTTTGGTTCCCAGCTATCTTCTCAGCCTTGGATCTAAGTAATAACAGTCTCTAGTTGATCCTGGTCCAAAGAATTTAAGAATTTGAACTTCTCTTTGTTTAAACTTTCTGGTTTTGTTAAAAGCATCCACCCCACAATTTTGGATTCCTCATGGTCTTCATACTATTCTATGGCCAGAGAGCAGTTCAGTTCAGTTCCTCTAAACCTCCCTCAAAAGTCAGTTCATTCCAGGTGATACCAAGAATTAGTTTAATTAGGTGATTCACCACAGCATGCTATGAGTTGCTAAAGTTTCATTTCTAAGCATTAACCTGGTTTTCACTGCCTTCAGGCCAAATAACCAATGCCAGATTTTCCCATTTCCCTGAGGGTCTATTGCCTGCAACTAGCTCCTGATGATGTAATATATTAGGAAACTAACCCATCTGGATTAGTTTCCTAAGGCTGCTGTAACAAATTAGGAACTGGGTGGCTTAAAAAAACAGATATTTACTCTCACAGTTCTGGAGGCTAGAAGTCGGAAATCAAGGTGTTTGGCAGGGCCATGCTCCTACTAAAGGCTCATGGAATCCTTCCTTTCCCTTTTCCAGGTTCTGGTAGTTGCTGGGCCACGGCATTCTTTGGCTTGTAGCTGTGTGACTCTAATCTCTGCCCCTTTCTTCACATGGCTTTTCCTGCCTATGTATGTCTGTGTCTCTGTGTCTCCAAATTTCCCTCTCCTTATAAGGACAGGAGTCATTGGATTTAGGGCCCACCATAATCCATATGACCTCATTTTAACTTGATTACTTCTGCAAAGAACCCATTTCCAAGTAAGGTCACATATACAGGTACTAGGAGTTAGGACTTGAAACTCTGTCTCTGTCTCTCTCTGTCTCTCTGGGTCTCTCAGCTGTTTAATGGTTTAACGTTTACTTTTAAATCAAATTATACATTCACAGTGTATGGAAAAACCTACAGTTTTTTCCACCTGTGTAGGGAAAAACTCAGTTCTTCCCTACTGTGTCTCTCTTTTTTCCTGTTTCTTTCCTCTGTGTCTGCTTTACCTTCACAGAGAGCACTTCACGTCTAGTCACCAAAGGTGTGGAAGAAACACACATTGCTTGTTGGTGTGGGGAAATGTGTTTTCCTCATGCCAACAAGCAATTATTGGATACCAACAGAATGCCCAAGAATTCAGCTCAATTCTGACACTATCTACCTAGAGATAGTATTAGATTTCATAGGTTAAGGGCTCAGTCCCACAAGGATGAGTGTTCCTCCCCACCTGCCTTCAGATGCTTCTGACCAACCAGCTATAGACTGGAGGCCCCAATGACTCCCTCCTTGAGTTCAGTTAATTTGCTAGAGCAGCTCACAGAACTCAGGGAAATGCTTATTACATACATTTACCAGTTTACGAAATGATATGATAAAGGATATAGATGAACATCCAGATGGAAGAGATGCATAGGGCAAGGTATGTGGGAAGTGGCATGGAGCTTCCATGCTCTCTCAGAGCACCTACACATGCTCCCAGCCTGGAAGTTCCCTGAACCCCTGCTATTGGGACGTTATGGCAGTTTCCTCACATTGGCATGATCAATTATTAATTCCACTCCCAGCTGCTCTCCTCTCTGGAGCTTGTGGGGCGGGGCCGAAAATCCCAAGCTTCTAATCATGGTTTAGTCTTTCTGGTGACCAGCCCCGACTGAGGACCCCACCCAGAGTCACATCCTTAGGACAAGAGATGCTCCTAGTGTTCTTATCACTTAGGAAATTAAAGAGTTTTACTAGCTCTGTGCCAGGAACTGGGGGCTAGACCAATATATATATTTTTTCTATAATCTCACACACATAAAGTGCTAAATCATTCTGGAAATCTCACTTTTTAAAAAAGCCCTTGAATACCCTCCATCCCATTTCTTTTTCTCACAGAAAACCCTTTGGTCACAGAAAGCTGCTTTAAAAATTTTTTTAGTTTTAATTTCCTGAACACTGCTTGTGTTTCAGCTCCCTCGGAAGTCTTGCCCTCTTTGTGAAGCCTGATGAGCATTCCTTTTTGTGGGACATAATTCAGCTCACAACACCGTCTTTGCCCAACATTGGTGTTTATAGCTCCTCTTAATCATTTTCCATTTTTGCATATCTTGCACCTGCACGTTCCTGCCAAACCTCTCCCAAGACTTGACTTCTGAAGTAGGCGTGAGGACCAGTGATGGGAAATGCCTCTGCGCAAACACATTTCAGAACTCAGGACACAGGAAAATGTATGTGTCACATAAAAGAAGCTGATTTCAACTGGCTACAATTAGATCCATGCCTAGGGTATCACGAATTCCTTACCTGGTGGTACTGGGCACTGACTGGTAGGCAGCTAGTGGTACCCCCAGTAAAGAGACAGTGGTGCCACTTCCTACATTCTTCTCTCTTTTATGTACTTTTTTGGAACAAATGTAAATGTTAGATGGATTTTAGTTGTGTATCTACATTTCTTTGAGTGATATGGGAGACAGCAGAGAAGAGATAAAAAGTGGTATTTCATCTGTGTTCAGTCAATGGAGTGAGATCTTTGGTTCTGCTGAACTTTGATGTAATTACAGTGTTCTTGAACTCTAGTACTGGCACCTTGCTTTGTATCACAACCCTCCATCTCTTGGTTTTTACTTTTCTCCCCATTCATTCTCATTTTCCTGCTTGCTTCTGTCATGAGCCATAGGTGCCAATAGGTCTCTTGAGTCTTTCTGTGTGTGACAGAATCTTAAGCTTTTGCCTTGAAGCTTGGAACCTAAAATGTTTCTATGTAAAGAAATTAGGCTTTTATAAATTGATAAGCCTTGGCTATCATTTTTCTTGGGAAATAACTGGAAGGGGTTGGCGAGAAGAAATTATGGCTTTTCAAATTAATTGGGAGGAGTCAGTTATTCCAAAGAACATATTCTGCTCTGTATTCAATTAAACAACTAACTGATTTGTCAAATGCCCATTCATTTAACAGAGATACAAAAGAGATATTAAAAGTTCTTGTCATATTCAGACTATACTACAAAGCTACAGTAATCAAGACAGTATGGTACTGGCACAAAAACAGAAATATAGATCAATGGAACAGGATAGAAAGCCCAGAGATAAACCCATGCATATATGGTCACCTTATCTTTGATAAAGGAGTCAAGAATATACAATGGAGAAAAGACAGCCTCTTCAGTAAGTGGTGCTGGGAAAACTGGACAGCTACATGTAAAAGAATGAAATTAGAACACTCTCTAACATCATACAAAAAAATAAACTCAAAATGGATTAAAGACCTAAGTGTAAGGCCAGACACTATAAAACTCTTAGAGGAAAACATAGGCAGAACACTCTATGACATACATCCCATCAAGATCCTTTTTGACCCACCTCCTAGAGAAATGCAAATAAAAACAAAAATAAACAAATGGGACCTAATGAAACTTCAAAGCTTTTGCACAGCAAAGGAAACCATAAACAAGACGAAAAGACGGCCCTCAGAATGGGAGAAAATATTTGCAAATGAAGCAACTGACAAAGAATTAATCTCCAAAATTTATAAGCAGCTCATGCAGCTCAATATCAAAAAAACAAACAACCCAATCCAAAAATGGGCAGAAGACCTAAATAGACATTTCCCCAAAGAAGATATACAGGTTGCCAACAAACACATGAAAGGATGCTCAACATCACTAATCATTAGAGAAATGCAAATCAAAACTACAATGAGGTATCACCTCACACCAGTAAGAATGGCCATCATCAAAAAGTCTACAAACAATAAATGCTGGAGAGGGTGTGGAGAAAAGGGAACCCTCTTGCACTGTTGGTGGGAATGTAAATTGATACAGCCACTATAGAGAACAGTATGGAGGTTCCTTAAAAACTACAAATAGAACTACTATACAACCCAGCAATCCGACTACTGGGCATATACCCTGAGAAAACCATAATTCAAAAAGAGTCAGGTACCACACTGTTCATTGCAGCTCTATTTACAATAGCCAGGACATGGAAGGAACCTAAATGTCCATCAACAGATGAATGGCTAAAGAAGACGTGGCACATATATACAATGGAATATTGCTCAGCCATAAAAAGCAACGAAATTGAGTTATTTGTAGTGAGGTGGATGGACCTAGAGTCTGTCATACACAGTGAAGTAAGTCAGAAAGAGAAAAACAAATAGTGTATGCTAACACATACTTATGGAATCTAAAAAAAAAAAAAGGTTCTGAAGAACCTAGGGGCAGGACAGGAATAAAGACACAGATGTAGAGAATGGACTTGAGGACACAGGGAGGGGGAAAGGTAAGCTGGGACGAAGTGAGGGAGTGGCATGGACATATATACACTACCAAATGTAAAATAGATAGCCTGTGGGAAGCAGCCACATAGCATAGGGGGATCAGTTCAGTGCTTTGTGACCACCTAGAGGGGTGGGATAGGGAGGGTGGGAGGGAGATGCAAGAGGGAGGAGATATGGGGATATATGTATATGTATAGCTGATTCACTTTGTTATACAGCAGAAACTAACACAACATTGTAAAGCAATTATACTCCAATAAAGATGTTAAAAAGATTAGCATGCAAGGAGTTTTATACTTTTTTTTTCAGGGTGAAAAGACTTGAAAAGATAAAAACATTAGTGAATTATGGAATATCATAAACAGAAATGCAAAATAGCCTGATTTTAACTATATGTAGTTGACTGCATCAATCCCCAGGGTTTGAACTATCTGTCAGTTCCACTTTATAAGACCACAGATAGCATTAATTCAAACATTCCATGAAAGGCACATGCTTAAAAACTCCAAGTGATTAAATACTGAACTAAAAAAAGTTAAGAGTTTCCTAGAGGAAACTCTATACTTCTTTTTCTTTCTAAAGCCACTTTTGGCATGTTTTTGAAATCCAAATCTGAGCAGCAAAGACTTCTTTACAACTAAATGAATTATCTGACACCATCACAAGGGAGCTGGATCCCTCATAGAAGTCCGAGAGTTAAAAAAAATTTCACTTAAGCGTGTTACCTGTGACAGAGCATGCCAGCTCTCTACTCAGTATCCATTCTCTGATCCTTCAACAGTAATAGAAACCCCAGTTAACATGTTGGTACATGGAAGTCTTATAATAAAGTATACGTATCCCAGACCTTCAGAAAGCTCTGAGGTGTCATGTGTAGTCATGTGACAAAGTTCTGGTCTGTGGGTTGTGAGTTGTGGTCATGTGTGCATCTTTCAGGCCATGTGCTTTTATTTATTTTTAAAATTTTGGCATTATTCTGGTTTAATTAAATAAGATAATTTGGCAATCATTAATGAAGTTATCAACTTTCTACATCATCACCATACTTGGAGGAGTAGCATAATTCTAGAAACTATCACATAGTTTTATTAAATTTCACAAGTGTTTTCTGTATTTATACTTTGAAAATGTTGTTTAAAAATGTGGTCTTCTTACTCTACTATGTGCATACAAAGATCTGCTGTCCTATTTGATTTTTATTTCTCATAAAAATGAAACTGAATTGTGTAAGCTACTATGTTTTCTTTCTTTTTTTCCCCCTTGTTGGTTATTTATTTTAAATATAGCATTGTGTACATGTCAGTCCCAAACTCCCTAACTATCCCTCTCCCACCACCCTTGCCCCCGGTAACCATAAATTCGTTCTCTTAAGTCTGTGAGTCTCTTTCTGTTTTGTAAATAAGTTCATTTGTATCTTTTTTTTTTTAATTCCACATATAAGCGATATAATGCGATACTTCTCTTTCTTTGTCTGACTTACTTCACTCAGTATGACAATCTTTAGGGAAGGGATTTCCCGTGGACTATGCAGATGTGTGTAACAAACCAGCCTTGTATCTCATTGTTTTCATTTGCTTATCTCTGAATATTAATGAGGCTGAGAGTCTTTTTTCATACACTTATTAGTCATTCAAGCATAGCATTTAACTCAATGAATTGGAAAAGGGTAACTAAGCACATCTGTAGAGGTAAGAAGAAAAGAAGTAATAATGATTTCTATTTTTAGCCTTCTTAATTTCTGAGTGCATATAGAACAATCAGTTTCCTTCTAAGTACTGCCTTTGCTATGTCAAACAATTTTTTACATGAGCGGTGTTTCGTTTGTATTCAGTTCTAAGTAGATCTTCATTTCCTTTGGGTGTTTTTTTTTTTTTTTTTTACCCCATGCGGTGCTTGGTCTTTTTATGTTATTTAGTTCCCAAACATTTGAAATGTCTTAATCGCTATATTTTTGGCATTAATTTCTAACTTTATTGCGCTGTGGTTGAAGTAGTCTGAATTGTATATTGACCATCTGGGATTTATTAAGATTATTTCAAAGGCCTAAAACGGTTTACTTTTATAAAGGTTGTGTGTGTGTCGAAAAAGTGTATATTGTTCATTGACTGTATGTATGTGTGTTTGCATGTGTGGGTGTGTGTGTGTATTCCAATATTTATTTTACACATTTAATATATTTCATAAATCCAGTACAGTATTAATTGTTCATATCTTTGATATTGTCACTTATTCTTTTTTTTTTTTTTTTCTTTTTTCGGTACGCAGGCCTCTCACTGTTGTGGCCTCTCCCGTCGCAGAGCACAGGCTCCAGACGCGCAGGCTCAGCGTCCATGGCTCACGGGCCCAGCCGGTCCACGGCATGTGGGGTCTTCCCGGACCGGGGCACAAACCCGTGTCCCCTGCATCAGCAGGTGGACTCTCAACCACTGCACCACCAGGGAAGCCCTGTCACTTATTCTTGTCTGCGTGTTATATCAGTTTCTGAGAGGATCCTGTTATAAATCTATAACATAATTTTAGAATTATATCAATAGTTGTTCTTAGAATAATGATTTTGCAATTATTTTCATGAGCATCTTATGCTTATACTGGTCTTTGTCCAACAATTACAGAAGTTGATTGTATTTATATCTTGGCTTGATTGGATTTTTTCAATTGTTTTGGCATTTGGAGTGCATTCTTATTTTGAGAGGGGAATTTTATTTTATTTATTATTTCTCTCTCTCCTGCTGTGCTCATCCACTCTTCTTTAATGGTTTTGCAACTGTAAAAAGAAGGGTGGAATTTCAACAAGAAGGAATGTTTTCAGGGAGTTTTACCCAGATAGCCTAACATCATGAAAAGATTCAGCGGAAAATGTGGGGACCATGCAGAATGAATGAATAGTCATATTTAGCACTGGCAGTGTTGTGCACCTCTGGGAGGGGAGTCTGGAAATGGATGCTGGATCCATGACAGTGAGAATCTTTGAAACAAGGCTCTTCACTTTATTTGGCAGAATTTGTTCAGTTCTTAAGTACTCTGTTGTCTTGGCTTTGATTCTGATTTCTTAATAGTAGAACAAGGAAAAGATTTACTTAATATTATTCTCAACGTTGTCATGTGACTACTTGTGACATTATTTGAAGATCTGAAACGATAAACTCCCAATGGCTGAAAAATTATCTCATTATTATTCTCAAAACAATGTCTTCAGTGAATGTCTAAAGCTATATTTGATGTGCCTGAAGTCTCTGGCTGCCACAATTTGACTTTTATTATTATTTAGTATTCTTTTGGATCAATGATTTCCCAATTTGGCAGTGTTATCAGGAAACCAATTTGATTTATAGCTGCTTAGCTTTCCAGAAATACAAAGCCAAATACATCATACCCTTATTTTGTCTTATTAACACTTACTAGCTTGTATTGCACTATAAGTAATTATTTAAATCTGTGTGTTAAAAACTTATAGTTTTCCCCCAGTATTCATCGTTCTCATCCCCAATTTTTAAACCCCAATTTTTGGTTCTGTGCATGGTTACTCACAGATTTCCCAGCCTCCTTTGTAGCTAGATGTGGCCAAATGACTCTGTTCCACTCAATGGGATGTATCTATAAGTAATGTTTAAAGGCAGAGTGCATCTGCCTTCTTTATACTTCCTTATATTTATTGGCCAGAAAAAGATGTAATAGCTGGAGCTGCAGTGTTTATCTTGGACAATGAGGTGACCTTTAGAATGGAAATCCTGCAGGAAGCAAAAACAAGATAATGATCATGATCTTTTACACCTTTGAGTGCTTTAACGGTTCTGATCTACCATTGGGCTTCTTGAATATGAGAGAGAAATAAACTTCTATTTTTGTTTAAACAAAAATTTTGTTTAAGTCTGCTAAGTCTGGAAAGAAAGAGGCTCAGGGGTAGAAGTGGCAGAGGGTATATTAGAAATCAAATGAACTTTTAATAAGTTTTGTTAAAACTCATTAAAATATATAAAATAGGCATTATTAAATCCAGTTTACCTAAGAGAAGTTGTATAAATGGCCTGAGGATTCAGTCCATGTAGCCAGGGCCAGGACCCAATCCCAGATTTGTCTCACTCCCAAAACTGTGACTCTTCTTTTCCACCAGTTTGCCTTCTTAAGGCTGACTTTATTTGGTGAGATCGGGCACGTTCACAGTGGTATGGCCGTAGACAAGGCTTACTTTATTTGGAATAAAAACTCCTATAAAGCAAAGAGACTTACTTCCTCTTGAGTTTTGTCATATAAGTGTCATGCCATAGGGTAGAGATAAACACCTCTAGTGGCACAATGGGTAAGTGTAAAGTGAGGGTTATTGAGGAAGATTTAAAGAAGGTCAGCCCATCATGTGTAGGGTGCTTAGTTTAGGCCCACCTGGATGCACTGTCGAAAGTGGTCCACGAGAATAATCCTGCCATGGTACCTCTTTGGATATAAATGGAGAATGCTGTGGTCAATGTTCGTGTCCCTCCAAAGTTCACAAGTTGAAAACCTAATGTCCGAGGTGATGGTATTAGGAGGTGAGACTTTTGGGAGGCAGTTAGGTCCTAAGGGTTGAGTCCTTGTGACTGGGATTAGAGCCCTTACAAAAGAGGCTCCAGAGGGCTAGCTTTTCCCTTTCATCACGTGAAGACACAGTGAGAAGTCAGCAGTCTGCGACCTGGAAGAGGGCCCTCACCAGAACCCGACCGTGCTGGCACCTTGATCTCAGACAAACAGCCTTGAGAGCTGTGAGAAATATGTTTCTGTTGTTTATAAGCTACCCAAGCTGTGGTATTTTGTTATAGAAGCCTGAAAGGACTAAGAAAACAAGGGAGGGGAGCAGGAAACACTTGTCTGATCACATACAGTGAGAGTTTTCTGATGGTAAGAAGTGGCATTGTTGAAAAAAAGGGAGTGTCTGGAACCCAGGTGTCAATAGTGTAGGGGGTTCACATGCAGGTGCCGGTAGGAGCTACTTACCTTGTAGGGCTTCAGCTGAGCCAGCTCCTTCCTGCTGAGTGAACTCTTTGGCAGACCACTCAAAGGGCGGGCAGTGATAAGGGGGACAGGAAGGGACCAGGTGTAGGTGGAGCCACCAGGGCCATCCAGCAGGTTTATGGTTTGTCTTTTTTCAGCAAGTGTGTAATTTTCTGACATGACTATTTTATTTGAATGGATATGTTTGTTTGTTTTGGTCTCGTTCATTTTCATCTTATCTCCTCTTATTACTTTACTCCTTATTGCATATTTCTAGAGTGTGCCTCCAAATGGTAAGGGATGCAATTCTCTTTTGAAAATGAGCTGCTGGAGAGTATATCTTGGGCATATACTACCCAGGATTCTCAGTTTGCTGTCTATTTGAAAGAAAGTCTCCCAGGAGCTTCAGCAGAGAAGACGAGTATTTCACAGTTATCTTGAGCATCTATGGTGATAATCACTAGCCAGAACATCCCAGGGTAACAGAAAGGTCCAAGGCTCTCTGCTAGTATCGTATTTTCTCTATCTGCTCTTTTGAACCTAACCCAGAGACTGGAATAGAGGCAATGAGTCAGCTGTCTTGATGGACATACATGTTGTTTGTCTAAAGATAGAGGTTGCTGTTATTTTTAAAAAGGTCATCTAAGCCTTTGGGCAGCAGGCTTTTACCTGCTTCTTCTCTAACCACTCAACGACATCAGTTTCCAGTGGTGACTGTGGAGTGGAGCACTGTTACATTCTGTAACTCTGTGTGTTGCCTGTTCAAGAAGTGGCTGGAAATTTTCTGCGACTGCAGCATGTAAAAGACAGCTCTGCTGTGGCGCCTTTTATAAAGAAAAGGATGGGGACTTCCCTGGTGGTGAAGTGGTTAAGAATCCACCTGCCAATACAGGGGACATGGGTTCGATCCCTGGTCTGGGAAGATCCCACATACCGTAGAGCAACTAAGCCTGTGTGCCACAACTACTGAGCCTGAGCTCTAGAGCCCATGTGCTGCAACTACTGAGCCCATGCGCCGCAACTACTGAAGCCCGTGCGCCTAGAGCCCATGCTCCGCAACAAGAGAAACCACCACAGTGACAAGCCCACGCACTGCAACGAAGAGCGGCCCCGCTCACCTCAACTAGAGAAAGCCCACGTGCAGCAAGAAGACCTAATACAGCCAAAAACAAAGAAAAAAGAAAAGGATGGGCCAAGCTGCTTCTGCCTTTTAATGGGGACCACAGAAAACAATACCAGGAGCAAAATGAGGGGAGGGTTCTAGAAGCAGATAGCTGGGAGATAAAAGGAAGTCAAGTGTGATCTGCTAATAGGCACAACTGCTCTTGATTCCATCATTTCTGGGCTGTGTGATTCTGCACAAATGACTGAACCTCCCTCTGCCTCATATCCCTCTGAAAATGGGAATAATAATGATACCTTGTTGGTTTGCAACCTTGGGAGTTCCCTGGGTGAACTTTAAAACTGGTCCCCATACACGGAGGATAGGGGGAGACTGAAGAAAGAGGCTAACCCTTACAGATTGGTAGGTGGCAGGTTTAATAAGCAAGAAAACTTACATATGAGGCTTGTCTTGGGCAACCGCAAGATGAGTAGAGCTCTGCACCTGCCCAACAGAATCTTAAAAATTTTCTATAGAGGCCTTAAGGAGTTCAGTGATATAGACCATCCAGATGGTCTCTTAAGGCTGTGTCCTTGAATCTGCTGTTGGTGTAGGAGTAGCAGGCAGAAGTACATTCCAGGGACAGGGAGGGGGTGAGGAGCCTCCCACTGCCGGGGTCCAGCTGAAGGACCCACCTGCAGCCGCTTCGTCTCAGTGACCTCCTCCAGCACATCTACCCCATAAAACTGTTGGGGAAATTAAATGATTGAAACATATTTCTCGAGTGTCTGCTGTGTACAGGTATCAAAGTAAGCAATAAGAGTGTTCATTTTTGTTATATGATGATGATGACAATAATTATAATTATTAAGGACATCATGGGAGAGAATGGGCATTTTGGTGGCATCTGGCAGGGTATATCAGTCTGCATCCAATCCGGTGACAGAAACCACAAAATAATTTAAACAGGGCTGTATAATGTAAAGAATTATTAAATGTGGAGAAAAGAGTAACAGTAGGATAAAAGAAGATTTTATAGGGTACCTTAGGACTGAGGGGGAGTACACAGGAAAGACACACCTGGAAGAGGGTCTCACCCTTAAGGCGGGGGTCCACATTTTGTTGGAGAAGTTGTAGTTAGAGCCCATCGGATGGCAAAAAATTTTGCTGGTTTGCATGGGCTAGAGCTGGTCTGCATATTTTGGGCAAGCAGGAAACACCCCTGCAGGAACACGTTGGGACACAGGAGGAGCTGCAGGGCTGGCACGCGGCTGTGCAGAAGCAGTGCGAGCGCCAGTGCTGGTTGCCGTCGGTGTTGAGAGGGCTCTGGGAAGATGATTGCTAGGCTAGGCCGGGGCTGCAAGGTTGTCAAGGGACTGTGCATTCTGGGAACATTTTGCTCTCACACCAACACCACGACTGACCCTGCTGCAGTCACAGGAAACAGACTTCCTTCCTTTTGGAATTTTCCTGCAGCGCCCTCTACTGAAAACGTTTAAAATTGCACTCACTGTTGAGGAGGAATGAGTAAGAAAATCCACCCCTTGTTGCGCAGAATGTGTTCGGGGGCGTTTGCAGCTGAGAGGCACTAAGTTGATAAATGGCACACAGGTTTTCCTTGTAGCTCATAGTAAGTTCTCAATAAATGTTGGCTTGATGCTTTGCCCCAAGCCAGCTGGATGAGCTAGTAGATATTTGACTTAGAAAGAGCACTGGCTTGAAAACCCGAAGACAGACCTGGAGTTTTAGTCCCCGCTGTAGCATTACTTTGGTAACCTTGAACAAGTCACTTATCTTCCCTAGGCCTTAGCTTCCTCATCTAGAAAACAAAAGGGGTGGACTAGATGCAGAGCCTCCAATCTCCACCTTTAAGATATAAAAAATTTTAAATACAATACAAGCCCCTCGGCCTCCAGAACAAGGCAATCAAGGGGTGACTGGGTGGCAGCTGCAAAAACCAGGGCATGAGATATGTGTAGAAGCTCCTCTCTGGGAGATGCTGGTGCTCAGGATCTCAGCAGAGGGAGAGCAGGAAAGTGCCATCCACCAACCTCGGTCCCCTGAGTCCCCCAGCAGGCCCCTGCCCCTCAGTCCAGTGCTTTTAAAATAGCAAGTGAGCCTCTTTCACAGGAAATCTGGGCACTTTTCAAAGAGCTGCTTCTGTGCTGAGCCCTAAGGTGAGTAAGTTGTATGGGAGCCCGTGAAGAGCTGCTTCTCAGTTCTCCACAGCCCCGTGGTTCTTGTGGATGTGAGCCCCATTGGTTTTCAAAGCTTCATGTTTTGGGAGATTGTCTCTCAGGTGCAGGTCTTAAATGTGGGGTATGAACCTTTCCTTCCTCAGGGAGAAGCTCCAGGTTTCCAGTTCCCTTCTGATTGTGGTTCACCTCACTATGGATGTGGTTTATAACGAGATTGTGTCCCAGCCTCTCCTACACCTTCAGTGTGTTTTTTTTTCCCTTGTTTGACAGCTATTTTTAAAGTTTTTTCCCCGGTGTTTCCCAATTACAAGTGTTATTGGGAAGAGGTGAGTTCAGAATCTTCCTGTGTCACCATCTTGACTAGAACTCCTGAAATACAATGTAATTTAAATAGCACAGTTCCTTTAATGTTGCTGTGATATGATGGTATATCAATTGTCTTATCAAATGTCATCTTGCAATGGATGAGGATGCTGATTTATAGATGTCCTTCAGTATCTGTGGGGCATTGGTTCCATGACCTCTGTGGATACCAAAAATCTGTGGATGCTTAAGTCCCTTATATAAAATTGTGTAGTATTTGCATATAACCTACACATATTCTCCCCTAGACTTTAAATCATCTCCAGATTACTTATAATACCTAATACAACCTAAATGCTCTGTAAATGGTTGTAAATACAATGTAAAAGCTATGTAAATAGTTGCTGGTGCGTGGCAAATTCAACTCTACCTTTTGGAACTTTCAAAAAAACTTTTTTTTTTCCAAATAGTTTTGATCCACAGGTTGGTTGAATCCATGGATGTGGAAACTGCAAACATGGAGGGCCAACTGTATTACCTTTAATATTTAACATTCCAAGGAGTTCCTTTCACATATAACACTGCTAGGATAGTTGTAATCTTATTTCTTGTGCTTATGGAATAAGAATTTTATTCTTTCCTTTTATCCTTTTTCACGTGAGTCATGCAGAAAAAGCATAAGGATACAATATATTTTTTCTTGTCACCATCACTCAACTATTGGCTTTTTCTCTAGGAAGATGTAAGAAACAGCAAAAGTTATTTAGAAGGATTCCTTTTTTGACACTTTCATAAGAAAATAGCAAGTTAGTTAAACTTCTCTCCCTCTAGATGTGACTAAATGTTCCTTATGGTTTTCAGTCCATTTTTTGATTAAAAAGATATCAAAGAGGTAATCAATTTCCTGCTATCTTATAAAGGCATCTAGCAATATATTTTTGTGCTAAAGTGGGAAAATCACACAGAGGAATAATTTTTTATTGCAAGAGGAATAAATTTTGAACTTGTTGGAAGGATTTAACTTTCAAATGTTTGAAATTATAGTGCAATATAGACCCAAAGGGTCCAAATGATATTTCTGCTGGTAAGATAAATCAATGATCTTTCATTCATATGACAAAATCAATATTCCTATAGATGAAAATACATTTTCTTTGCCAGTTAATGTGTTTCCTTTCCCTCACTCTTATGTGAACTTGAATGATTTCCAAATATCTGATTAAATAATATCTTGCTTAGGATGTCATCTTGCTGGATAACTTAAGATTATCAATGCCTTTGATGTGAGGCATATTAAAAAATGACAGAATCGAATCTTTAGTGACCCTTGGTAAATATTCTATATGTACATATAATGTACTGAGGTCACTTATTTCTGAATGCTAGCTGCAAGGTGGACGATATATGATCGTTCTTAGTTAAAGAAAAGCACAGAAGAGCCCTGTTATAATTTTTCTCATTATTGGAAAGCATTTTATAGAGCACACATCAGGTGAATTCTTCAGAACTCAATACTACAGCTCTTTGTCACTAATTTGGATGAACTGGGTAGAAATTTCTATGTAAATTGAATACATTTGAAAAAACTTTGTAAATGAATTCAGTTGACTTTTTCCAAGTGCTTGCTGGCACTCAAAGCCTCCTAGAAGGCTTACTTTAATGAATAGATAAGTTCACAAAACCACCAGCTTAAGTATATTATGGTTACATTACACAGACACAGAAAGACACACACACACACACACACACACACACACACTAAAGTGATAAACAGTGAGGTTTGTTAGAACCATGTTTCAGTTCTGACTAGGACTACATATCAACCAAATCAAGGGCACAGGACCATCTCCATGTTGTTCACTTAATTTTACTGTTTCCTTGTAGATGAGCCCTGCTGGTGAGTAGGAGGTTCATGGAAGAAAATGAGGATGAATGACAGCATATTCACTATGGTGGGAGAAACTCTGGATGACATATCAGTACTTTCCTTATCTTCTCCTACTAAAGAACAGCATATAGATGTTTATATGTAATGAGGCAAAAGTGTTTGCTTCTTAAGTGAATATTAATTTTTGCAAAAGAATTCTATAAAGTGTTTAAACACTTTTAATTTTTCAAGTTAAGAATCACTTTCCCATATGTACTATCAACATCATGGATTTTTTTCATAAACCCTTTCTTGCCATAGATAAGAAAAATTTAAAAAACCAATCACTGTGTGAATTATAATCAATTTCAAGTTGGTAAAGTTAAGTTCGATGCCTGCCGATTGTATGTCTGATGGAAGATAATTTGTCACAAAGCAGGAGCAGATTGGAGAAGATGCTCCTGCTTTGGCCTGCTTGGGAGACAGCAACAACCAGAGCCCAGAGGACAGGCTGTGCAAGCACAGTGATCTTCCCTCAACTTCCCCAATCCAGGCAGGTCATTCCTCTTCTCAGGTGGGAGCAAGTGAGGGGAAGAGGAACCAAGTGCTGACAGAAACTTTCCCCTTAACATTTAGAGGAAAATTCATGGTGGAAGTTCCCATTAAATGAGCCAATGTAGGAACAAAGAGAAATAAAGAGAAGGGTTCCTCCTGCTGCCTGGAGCAGAGGGTCTCAAACTTGGCTGACCATCAGAGTCACTGGGAATTTTAAAAAGTTGTACAATAAATTTGGGGGCCTCAGCAGATTCAGATTCAGATGCTCCAAGATGGAGCCGGGGAGCCTGTATTTTTGAAAATCTGAGCAGGAAGTTCTGATCATTAGTCAGGTCTTGAACTACTGACTTAAACCCTAGGAGCTCTCTTTTCCTAAAGCTTTTTCACAAGTCAGAAATACAGTTTGTCTACTGGGAGGAAATATTCCAACACATATGAGTAAAAAAACCCAGTACAAGAAATTAAAACCATAGAAAATACTCACTGATTTAGATTGTCTTTAAAATTTTTGTTTTAAATTACCTGGCAAACTGTACATGTTTGCAAATGTTTTAAATGTTTGTAAATAATGTGGATGCATAATTACCAGTATTGTCCAACCTGGTAGAAAGGAACTTCAATTATTAAGCAATGGTCATGTTGTGTAACCAGGAAAAGGACTGAGGTGGTGAGGCAATGATGTACACCATTGTTAGAGCCATGACAGCAAAGAATTAGACATTTCAATAATGGTTTTCTTTCCTTCCTTCCTTCCTTCCTTTCTTCTTTCTCTCTCTCCTCTTTTTTTTTTTTGGAAAAGTGAAGTTGTTCAGTTTCTGATTTAAGTTTCAATGGCATCACATTGAGATATTTCTCTTTTGTTTTTATTGGGCTGAGAATAAACTGTTGAGGAAGAACGTATAATATCGTGCTACAGTGGACAGTGTAGTGCAGCATTTAAGAGCCCAGATTCTAGAGCCAGTTGCCCATTGCCTGGGTCCTTTAAAAACCGACATGCTTAAAAACTTTTTTCCCCTAGTTCCTAGAGCCCACTGGCTTGTGATACCAAGGGTAAATGGAATGCAGGGATTCCCTGGATGTAGGGAGGACCCCTAGTTCTTCCAGTCTTATTGGCACAGGGTATCAGCAGTTGACTCTATCTCAATGGGGTGGTAATGTAGGTGAAGCACAGTGCCTGGTACATCATAAGGGCTTGATTGATGCCCATTAATTTCAGTGGTGCCTGGGTAAATTCCCCTGATAACTGTTAGTCCTTTATTTGTTCCCAGAGGGTCATATATATTTTATCTTTAACCTGGAAGAGGGCAAAGAGGATTGACTGCATTGTAGAGGTGGAACCATGAGGAAGAAAGGGCTGGTTATCCCCATAGGTTCCTCTCTCTGAATCCATTGCCTGGTGATCCATCGCTACTCACATTAGCCATAGGACAGCTCTTACTCTGGCTGGGGAAAGGGCATTAAACCACATAAGGTACACCTGCATCTTTGCTTCAACAAGAGCTTTTACCCCTGCATGTAATAGCTATTCCTCAACACTTCCCTGTAAGTTCAGGTTTATTTTATTTAGTGTCTTTATCACCATCACCTGGGGAGATAGGGCTGTTTAGTCTGGCCCCAGGCATTTCCTAGGGACAGAACATTTTGATGTGAATTATATGTTGTGAAATGTAAATTTCAGCACCAAAATACTACAGTCCTCACTGTTAACTCGCTGTTACGCTCTTGTTGAAATTTAAATTACTGTAATTGGACAGACTACCTCCAGCCAATGAGGAGCAAAACTTCTCAAGGTTAAAGATGTGCATGTAGAAACCACCTCTTTGACTACAGAATCTGCTCTGCAAACATGTGTTGTTCCAACTGCCAGTTTTGTGGACCCAATTTAATGAGAATGAGGGTCAGGCAGATGGATCACTAATGTTTTGATTGATTTTCATAGTCTTCAGTGAGTGAGTGAGTAACGAGTGCAAGTTTTTGTGTTTTGATAGGTTTTACCCAGAAATAATACCTCCCACTATTACCCCCAAGCATTCCAGAATTGACCTTAGCTAAAGAAAGCAAAACTGAAGAAGGCCTGAGATAAAGCAGCTGCTTTTCTCTGAAGACTGACAAATGTTATGCTGACTTTGAACGCTAGGTGGCAGACGTGCTCTTGTTAAGATTTGACGATTGTGTTTGGAGAGCGACTTTGTCCTGACAGGGACGATGCTCTTGATTAAATAGTCACCTCCTCACACACAAAGGCCACACAGGATGTTCCTATCGAAATAGACTTCTCTTTTGCAATCCACGGGGACCATGTTTTTACATTATTGATGGCTTGGCTGGGGATGCTTTTTGAGACCTTTCGATTCATTTTAGTAATGGAATGGAGTCACGCAGACCTCAAACTCTCCTTCATCAGTGGTGAGTAGGAGGAGAAAAATGAAATCTGCTTTAAAACCTGGGTGTCATGCTTAGTACTAAAAATCTTGGGGCTCTAGAAGAGGCTAACAGGACAGACAGTGGGACGTAATTTTCTCTCATGATTGTGGAGAAAGAAAAGTTTCATTGCATATCACAGAACTTCAGAGGCAGGATGGCCCTCAGTGATCATCTGATGACTAGAATCTCTTTGAGAGGGAGTCAACCCTGACTGTGACTGAAACTCACCTGGGTACTTTCAAAAAGTACAGGTGCCTGGATGCTAGAGATGGCATCCCTGGAGGTGGGATACAGTCCTGAGCATCTTCCATTTGAGAAGGTGCATGGGTGATTCTGGAGTGAAATCTCCACCCTGGAGTAACATTTGTAATTTCTTTTTTTAAAAAAATTAATTAATTTGTTTATTTTTGTCTGCGTTGGGTCTTCATTGCTGCATGCGGGGTTTCTCTAGTTGTGGTGAGCAGGGGCTACTCTTCCTTGTGGTGCACGGGCTTCTCTTTGTGGCGGCTTCTCTTGTTGCAGAGAACAGACTCTAGGCGCACGGGCTTCAGTAGTTGTGGCACGTGGGCTCAGTAATTGTGGCTCTCAGGCTCAAGAGCGCAGATTCAGTAGTTGTGGCGCACGGGCTTAGTTGCTCCGCGGCATGTGGTATCGTCCTGGACCAAGGATCGAACCTGTGTCCCCTGCAAGCGGATTCTTAACCACTGCACCACCAGGAACGTCCCAACATTTGTAATTTCTTAAGCATAAAGTAAACACATTCTCAGGATCAACTTACCAAGGTGACAGACCACAACAGTGGTTTCAGGAACACAGAAAAACCCAGGGGCCCCAAATCCATTCTCCCCTTTAACCTATAGGAGGTTTGAGTCTTCTCACTGGCTCCTCCTTTGTGTCTCTTAGGCTGAAGTGCAACAGTAATATGGGGTGTCATTCATCATCAGCCTTTAGCTTTATAGTTCTGAGTTGTTTATTTTATTATCAAAAGCAGTCAGTAAAGCACTGGGCATTAAGCAGTAAGTTGATCAGAACTGAGAAAGGTTTAGGATTTTGCTGTCTTCTTGCGAAGGGCAGGCTTAGCTCTGGGGAGGCACAGAAATTCACTGGTCACCAGAGCATAGCTAGGCAGGAGAAGGATTCAGAGAAGTGGATTTGGAGGTTCCCCAAAGCAGACTTTGTATGTTTTCCAATTTTTGCAGTGCACTGTCCAGGCACACTGCTTCGTACGGAGGAGTCAAGGGTATGGTGTAATTCTTCCTTGGGCAGGAATGAAGCAGCTAAGTCCAGTGGTGTCGAAGGCATGTTTTAATCTCTGAGCTGTGATGGAGATGAGGTCAGATCTCCGTGGTCATGAGCACAGGGCTTCTCTCTGTGGACATCTTAGGGTTCAATAGAATTACTGCTGAATCTATGTCTCTAAGACACCACAACGGTAGATTAAAAAGTATGACTGTTGTCCTTCAGCCAGAAGTATGAGAACATACTCGTTTATTGTTGTTCCTCTGGATCTGTTACTATAGTGTTATATAAGCACATCTTAAATAGTCAATTTGAGTCAGTTTTGTCAGAAACTAGTCAGTTCAGTGAAAAAAAAAATCAGTTGAACATTTCATTTGGCATAAACATAGCATAAACCTAAAGTACAAAGGAATTTTGATTGATTGTAGCTTTCACTTTTAGCATTGGAATGGCATGGTAGTCAGTCTAGCCTTTAAAATACCTAGAAAGATGATCATGTATTATTCACTTTAAAATGGTTAATTTTAAGTTATATGAATTTCACTTAAATAAAACAGACACATACACACACACACACACACACGATAACTAGAAAGAGCAACATTTCCCACTTGGGGAAAAAGTTTCTACTTATCAATTCTAAATTAGCCATCTACCACATTAGTTTTTATTATAATCACTAGAGTTTTTCTCTGTATTGGTCTTTATTACACTCAGGGAAAGCAAATGTAAAATTCACGTTATAGAATGAACTGTGTGCTAGAGACATTTGATAGTCTCTGGCTGTCCATGTGGTTAATCAATCTCAGAAATATGTGCTTTGGAAACTGATTTGCTTAGCCTTCCAATATTTATAGTGATCTTGTCCCAGTTCCTAATTAATGGGCAGGTTGTAGCACAGTAAAAAGAATCAGGATCTACCAGAGAGGCCTTCAGCCGGGGCAGCCTACACAAGCACTCAGAACAGCCCAAGCCTCTTAGCTTTTGCATATGGCACCCAGGCAACACTCAGGGTTGGAGAGATGCACCCTAGTGCCTCTTGTACCATGGATTCTAAAGTTCGGTGAACCCAGAAAGAAACATACATTTCCCAAACAGGTTATATATTTTTTTACAACAGACATTTTTTGAGATTGTAATTCTTTCTCAGGGGAAAAACGTCTCATAAATATTCCTTTGGAATTTAGTGAAGTATTTATAACTTTAGCTCCGAGATGGAATTGTTGCAACTGTAAATATTTCTGACATTATGCCTTAAATGCTTCTCCTCTTCAAAGTCACAGGAAGCATGGTCCAGGGCTCACCATTCTCTTTGGAAAGAGTAGTACACAGAGCTCACAGGAGTACAATGGGATGATATGAAAAATTGACTTCTCACTCTACCAGGCTGAACTCTATTTAAAATCAGGGCGTCAATAGTCATATACAAGATGAACCAGATGCCTGAAGGATCCTCCTCTTTAAAAAATAACATAAAAGTGATTTACTTTATTCATGGAGAAAACAAATTTCTCTCCCCTTTTTGATTTTCAGTGACTAATCAGTTATAAATAAATTAGATAATGTGAGTACTATCTATTTTGTCATGATTGATTGGATAAAAAGAGCTTTGCTTGGCTTTAGGCCTTCACAGTCAGACACTTTTGTTTAATGAAAGGTGCTTTCAATGATGAACTGACTGAAATACCGCCAGTGACAGAAAAGGTAGAGGTATTTGCATAGTGCCTCTGTGGCTTTGCCTGATAAATGTGAACCGCTTTATCTAGGTTTCCAATAAATAATTTGCCTGCATTGTAATGAAAATGATAATGGAGTATCCTGAATGCTATGCAAATGCCCTGTTCATCATGAATTGTCCAGGTAATTGCTGCAGTTTTTAGCATTGTGTGAACTGTAGCTATCAGACCAACAGGTGCTTTGCAAAACAGAAATTTGCTAATGTAATTTGCCTGGGAAGTTGGAAAGCTTATGATAAATAGTGAAAAGATCTCTCTCACTTAAATACCCCATAAATCATAAAGCACATTTAAGCCTGAGATTAATTTGAGCTTAGTTTTGAAGTGAGTCAGAAAGTTTCATATGTTTTGCATTATTTTATTAATTTCGTATTGTTGCAAGTTGATGTTATATATACCAAAATCATCCTACAGATGTGTTCTGTTTAGCCTGCATGTTGTGGCCCCCCCAAAGTTTCCATTTATTATCATCTTGTTTTTCTTATAGTAGAATAAAAAGGAAAATGCAATTATGTCTTAAGGATATTTTTCCATTAAAAGTAGAAAAGTAAAATCCAGACCGAGAAGGTCACGGCTTTCCTAGAAGGATCAAAGAATGACTGTGTCCGTGTTATGTGTGTAACTGGAGAGTAGTCTATATGCAAAGGGGGTCTTTGTCAAAAGAGTAAACTTAAACCACCATTACATAACAAACCTTGCCTCTGTTTTATTTATTTATTTATTTATTATTGACTGTGTTGGGTCTTCTTTGCTGTGCGCGGGCTTTCTCTAGTTGTGGTGAGTGGGGGCTATTCTTTGTTGCGGTGTGCGGGCTTCTCTTATTGCGGAGCATGGGCTTTAGGCATGCAGGCTTCAGTAGTTGTGGCACGTGGACTCTAGAGCACAGGCTCAGTAGTTGTGGTGCACGGGCTTAGTTGCTCCGCTGCATGTGGGATCTTCCCAGACCAGGGCTCGAACCCATGTCCCCTGCATTGGCAGGCTGGTTCTTAACCACTGCGCCACCAGGGAAGTCCCTGTTTCTTTTCTTAATATTTTCTACCTGGACCCTATAAGTCATTTTGGTTTGAGAACACTATTTTAAACAAGAATGGGGTTTTCTATTGATATTTTGTGCTTTTTTTTCAAACTACATGGATTCTTTTGTTGTTTTATTTTGATTTGAGATATTGTTACCATTGCACAAAGAGGAAAGCCTGAAGGTATTAATCACAGTGGATTTTATGAACAGAGCATTTTTTTAACTTTTTATTTTATATTGGAGTATAACCAATTAACAATGCTGTTATAGTTTCAGGTTCACAGCAAAGTGACTCAGTCATACATATCCATGTATACATTCTCCCCCAGACTCCCCTCTCATCCAGGTAGCCCCATAACTTTGAGCAGAGTTCCCTGTGCTATACAGTAGGTCCTTGTTGGTTATCCTTTTTAAATATAGCAGTGTGCACATGTCAATCCTAAAGTCCCTAACTATCCCTTCCCTCCACCCTCCACCACCGCCCCACCCCCGTAGCCATAAGTTCATTCTCTAAGTCTGTTTCTGTTTTGTAAATATGTTCATTTGTATCATTTTTTAGAGTCTGCGTATAAGTGATATCATATGATATTTCTCTTTGTCTGACTTACTTCACTCAGTATGACAACCCCTAGGTCCATCCATGTTGTTGCAAATGGCATTATTTCATTCTTTTTTATGGCTAATATTCCATTGTATATATGTATCACGTCTTCTTTATCCATTCTTCTGTTGATGGACATTTAGGTTGCTTCCATATCTTTGCTATTGTAAACAGTGCTGCAATGAGCATTAGGGTGCATGTATCCTTTCAGACCATGTTTTTCTCTGGATGTGTGCTCAGGAGTGGGATTGCAGGGTCATATGGTAGTTCTATTTTTAGTTTTTTAAGGAACCTCCATACTGTTCTCCATAGTGACTGTATCAATTTACATTCCCACCAACAGTGCAAGAGGGTTCCCTTTTCTCCACACCCTCTCCAGCATTTGCTGTTTGTGAATTTTTTGACGATAGCCATTTTGACTGGTGTGAGGTGATATCTCATTGTAGTTTTTTTAATAAAGCTATTTTAAATTATTTATTTATTTATTTAGTATCATTATTTTTAGCTGTGTTGGGTCTTTGTAGCTGTGCGCAGGTTTTCTCTAGTTGTGGCAAGTGGGGGCTACTCTGTTGTGATGTGCAGGCTTCTCATTGTGGTGGCTTCTCTTTTACGGAGCAGGGGCTCTAGGTGTGTGGACTTCAGTAGTTGTGCTTTGTGGGCTCAGTACGTGTGGCTCGCAGGCTTCAGTAGTTGTGGTGCATGAGCTTATTTGCTCTGCGGCATGTGGGATCTTTCTGGACCAGGGACTGAACCCATGTCCCCTGCATTGGCAGGCAGATTCTTTTTTTTTTTTTTTGCGGTACGCGGGCCTCTCACTGTTGTGGCCTCCCCTGTTGCGGAGCACAGGCTGCGGACACTCAGGCTCAGCGGCCATGGCCCACGGGCCCAGCTGCTCCGTGGCATGTGGGATCCTCCCAGACCGGGGCACGAACCCGTGTCCCCTGCATCGGCAGGCGGACTATCAACCACTGCACCACCAGGGAAGCCCAGCAGGCATATTCTTAACCACTGCATCACCAGGGAAGCCTCTCATTGTAGTTTTTTTTAACATCTTTATTGGAGTATAATTGATTTACAATGGTGTGTTAGTTTCTGCTGTATAACAAAGTGAATCAGCTATACATATACATATATCCCCATATCTCCTCCCTCTTGTGTCTCCCTCCTACCCTCCCTATCCCACCCCGCTAGGTGGTCACAAAGCACTGAGCTGATCTCCCTGTGCTATGCAGCTGCTTCCCACTAGCTATCTATTTTACATTTGGTAGTGTATATATGTCCATGCCACTCTCTCACTTCGTCCCAACTTACCCTTCCCTCTCCCCGTGTCCTCAAGTCCATTCTCCATGTCTGTGTCTTTATACCTGTCCTGCCCCTAAGTTCTTCAGAACCTTTTTTTTTTTTTAGAGTCCATATATATGTGTTAGCATACGGTATTTTTTCCTCTCTTTCTGACTTCACTCTGTATGACAGTCTCTAGGTCCATCCACCTTACTAAAAATAACTCAAATTTCGTTTCTTTTTATGGCTGAGTAATATTCCATTGTATATATGTGCCACATCTTTATCCATTCATCTTTGAGGGACACTTAGGTTGCTTCCATGTCCTGCCTATTGTAAATAGAGCTGCAATGAACATTGTGGTACATGACTCTTTTTGAATTATGGTTTTCTCAGGGTATATGCCCAGTAGTGGGATTGCTGGGTTGTATAGTAGTTTTAGTTTTAGCTTTTTAAGGAACCTCCATACTGTTCTCCAAAGTGGCTGTATCAATTTACATTCCCACCAACAGTGCAAGAGGGTTCCCTTTTCTCCACACCCTCTCCAGCATTTATTGTTTGTAGATTTTTTGATGATGTCCATTCTTACTGGTGTGAGGTGATACCTCATTGTAGTTTTGATTTGCATTTCTCTAATGATTAGTGATGTTGAGCATCCTTTCATGTGTTTGTTGGCAATCTGTATGTCTTCTTTGGAGAAATGTCTATTTAGGTCTTCTGCCCATTTTTGGATTGGGTTGTTTGTTTTTTGGATATTGGGTTGCATGAGGTGCTTATAAATTTTGGAGATTAATCCTTTGTCAATTGCTTCATTTGCAAATATTTTCTCCCATTCTGCGGGTTGTCTTTTCATCTTGTTTATGGTTTCCTTTGCTGTGCAAAAGCTTTGAATTTTCATTAGGTCCCATTTGTTTATTTTTGTTTTTATTTCCATTTCTCTAGGAGGTGGGTCAAAAAGGATCTTGCTGTGATTTATGTCATAAAGTGTTCTGCCTATGTTTTCTTCTAAAAAAATGTGTCTGGCTTTACATTTAGGTCTTTAATCCATTTTGAGTTTATTTTTGTGTATGGTTTTAGGGAGTGTTCTAATTTCATTCTTTTACATGTAGCTGTCCAGTTTTCCCAGCACCACTTATTGAAGAAGCTGTCTTTTCTCCATTGTATATTCTTGCCTCCTCTACCAAAAATCGTTATTGTAGTTTTGATTTGCATTTCTCTAATCATTAGCAATGTTGAACACCTTTTCATGTGCCTCTTGGCCATCCATATGTCCTCCTTGGAAAAATGTCTATTTAGGTCTTCTGCCTATTTTTTGACCGGATTTTTTTTTTTTTTTGTGGTACACGGGCCTCTCATTGTCGTGGCCTCTCTCGTTGCGGAGCACAGCTCCGGATGCGCATTCCCAGCAGCCATGGCTCACGGGCCCAGCCGCTCCGCGGCATGTGGGATCTTCCCGGACCAGGGCATGAACCTGTGTCCCCTGCATCGGCAGGCGGACTCTCAATCACTGTGCCACCAGGGAAGCCCTGGGTTGTTTGTTTTGATGATATTAAGCCCCATGAGCTGTTTGTAAATTTTGGAGACTATTCTCTTGTCAGTCACATCATTTGCATTTTCTTCCAGTCTGTGGGTGTGCTTTTTTTCCCTCTTCCTGTTTGCTCCTACTTTTCTGCCTCTTTAGTAAAAAGTGATCATCTCTTTAGTAAAAAGTGAACAATGTCTCAATTTATTATTATTTTGTCTTACTACTGCCTATTCTGTATCTAGCTGTCCAAGGTTCTGAAACACTGCTTGAGCATTGGTTCTTCTTTTTTGTTTTTGTTTGGTTTGTTTTTGGCTGCATTGGGTCTTCATTGCTGTGTGTGGGCTTTCTCTAGTTGTGGTGAGTGGCGGCTGCTCTTCGTTGTGGAGCACAGGCTCTAGGTGTGTGGGCTTCAGTAGTTGTGGCACGCAGGCTCAGTAGTTGTGGCTCATGGGCTCTAGAGCGCAGGCTCAGTAGTTGTGGTGCATGGGCTTTGTTGCTCTGTGGCATGTGGGACCTTCCTGGCCCAGGGATTGAACTCGTGTCCCCTGCATTGGCAGGCAGATTCTTAACCACTGCTCTACCAGGGAAGTCCCGGGCATTGGTTCTTAATTTTGGCTGAATATTGGAGTCCCCTGGGGAGCTTGAAGGAAAAAAAAAACAAAAAACACCCTACCAATCTCATGCATGGGTCTCATCTCTATGGATTCTGGTTTAACTCATCTTTAAAATGCTCACTATGAGGTTGTAATGTGTTAACGTGTGAACTGAGGTGAGAGCCACGTTTTTATGGCCATGTTGTTTCAGTCTGGTACTGCTGTTTAACTTCTCTGTGCATACTTTGATATTATTAGTTAAAATTTTTCTTCCTTGGTGAAGATAATTTGTGATTTTTGTCATAGTTCTAGGAAAACAGAACTTTATTTTTGTTTCATGATGCATAAATAGAAGTCTTGGTTGACTTATTACATTTCTGTCAGATATAAGCATTTCCTCCTCTTGGAAATGTTTTTATGATACTTAAAAAAATCATTCCTGATATTTCATGGAACAATATCATGATTATATAGAACCTAATTTCCAGCTCAAGTGTTGCTGAAGAGGGAAAAGGGAAAGGGAAAGAACACAGTTGTAATTGGAGAGAAATGTGGCCTCTGCAATTTGTGAGAAATATCATGGGGTTAGAGGGTTGTATATGACCCCAAACCTTGGAATAAATACTATTCCGGTTTAATCATTCAAAGTCCCCAAAGGAATATATATTAATAAGATAAAATGGTGGAACCCAGGAGCATTCTTTTTTTTTTTTTTGCAGTACACGGGCTTCTCACTGCTGTGGCCTCTCCCATTGAGGAGCAGAGGCTCCAGATGCGCAGGCTCAGCATCCATGGCTCACGGGCCCAGCCGCTCCACGGCATGTGGGATCTTCCCGGACTGGGAAGATCCCTGCGTCGGCAGGCAGACTCTCAACCACCGCGCCACCAGGGAAGCCCCAGGAGCATTCTTTATTATACTCTGGCTCTGCCCCTTAACCCTGTTGTAGAACTTTAATGCTCTATATTGGGTCATACAGAAAACATTTTTTTCCATGCCAAGGGTGGTTCTGAGATTTGGAACCAAAACAGGTTATGTGGTCTATTTCACTAGTTGTCCATTGGAGTGATCTGAGATTTAAAAAAAAAAAAAAAACACTGTTTTTTTGGTTCTCCTCTTTTCTGCCACCAGAGATACTGGCTGATTTGGTATAATATGTGGTTTGGCCAATAGAATTTAAAAAACCTAACAAGGTGAATTCTAATGTGTAGTCAAGGATAATAATCACTAATCTATTCTGCTTCCTTTTCATTAAGTGCACCCTGAGTCTCAGATCTTTCTGCTCCAACGGCAAAGGCCAGAGCATCCAGCAATGAATAAAAGAATAAGAAGCTCTAGAAGCCCTTAGGAAGGAGTCATCTCCAGACTCATCTTTTCTCACCAGTTGGGATGATGTAGGTCTAAAAAGGGAGAAGGGACAAAATGAAGCAGAGATGGACAGATTTTCCCCCAGGACAGAGCAGGTCCTGTTCTTATCTTCCTTCTCCAGCTTCAAGGAATCAAGGAAATACAAGGAAAGAACATACATGTATGCACATGATCTTTAACTCCCTTGAAAGTGCACATTCAAGGACAGAGGTCAATCCAGAGATAAACTTTTCATCCCAGAGTAGAATGAGATGTGAAGGTCAGGAAAATATCAGGGTCCCGATCCCACTAAGATCACTGGCTCAGTCTCTGCCTCTGCACTTGTGGCCATGAGATGGGCAGCTTGGTCTTTCAAGGCTTTTATGAAGGCCTCTGACATTGCCCAAGGACCCTTTTTGAGGTTAGCTCCAGTACCACTCTGTACAATACCTGAGAAGTCACACTCTTTTTATTTTTGACTTTAATTTTGTTGAAATATGTTTTATTTGATCCTTGTCACGATGATAGTCCCTGGAGTCTTATCACTGGGGTTTCTGCTCCTAGAGTCACTAATTACTACCTGTGTTGACCTTAGTAAAATGCTTAGTCTTTCTGAACCTCAGTTTCATTGTCTTTAAAGTAATGGTACCTACTCCATAAGGTTGGGCTCAGTAATAAATAATAAATACAAATACATAATAATTGAATAATAACTAAAATTAAAAAAAAAATCTATAATCTTGGCACTCAGTACAGTGTCTAGCACACAGTTAAGTGCTCATTCAATGCTAGATGTTTCTCCTCCTCCCCTACTTCTCCAACCCAGTGACCAGACAGTGTTTTACTATTTGCCCCAGAGTAAAGTCCAGAGAAAAAAAATGATTATTATAAGAGCATCTAACATTTATTGAGCAATTATTATGGGCTAGGCACTTTTCAGGCATTGTTTAACTCAATTCTCACATTAACTTTCTGAGGTGGTTAGTATTATTATCTATCTCATTTTACAGTTGAGAAACCTGAGGATCAGAGACATCAAGTAATTTGCTGACACAACATGCTAATAAATGATGGATATAGGATTTAGCTATATAGGATATAGCTTTATAATACTATAACATAATTAACCTAAGTTGAACAGTATGAATTTCTCTAGTAGGTCAATCCCTTGTTTCACCTGAGAAACTAGTATAATAAAATGGATCTCCTTTCTTCTTGTTGCCATAAAAAGATTAAATTCCCTAAATATGTATAACAACCATTTTTTCTTGGTGGACTCACTTGCTGTAGGTGGTGGCCTATTTGGAATCTGGGTTTCTCCATAGCAGCTGCCTTTCTCTGGAACTGAGGTTGCTTCTTCAACACCACCAAACATCTCAAAATTTGAGGTAATTTAATTCCAGCTTCCAAATGTGTCTTACAGTTCTGCAGTTCCAACAATACAGATAACACCTAAAATTGCAGCAACAAATATTCATGCTTCAGCCACTCTCAATCACAGCGGTAGTTTCCTTATATAGTAACATGTCCTCCAACAAAGTATGAGTTGGAAATGAACATATATTGTATTCTAGATGTACATTGTTGATATGAACCATAGACTAAAAGAGTCATATGGGAGAAGGTGATGGATAGAGTCAACAGGAGAGCAAAATACAGAGATTTCTTGTTTCCAGCATTGCAAGGTGGTGATCAATCTGTGCCAGTTTTCTAGAGTGGAGGCCACGTGAACTTACAATTCCATTGGGAGGAACCTCCCATCAGAATGTTAATTGTGACACAACAGCTCTTACACTCTGGGGGGAAATCCACCCCTGTTACAAATTGTCTTTTCTCCACAGGGGGCTCCTGTCTTTTTGCAAAATTTAGCAACCTGCTAGAGTGGCATTGCCATCCTCAGGTTTTTTCTGAAGTCTCCTTCTTCCTTTTGGTGTCCATTTTCTTGTTTAAAACTCCTAAATTTTCTTTCCATCTTCTTCTTGATTTCCTACTTCCTTGGGTTCCATTGTTGAATTTTAGTGAGTGTATTAGTCAGCTCAGGCTGCCATAAGAAGATACCACAGACTGGGTGTCCTAAACAACAGAAATTTATTTTCTCATAGTACTGGAGGCTTGAAGTCCTAGATCAAGAGGCTGGCAGATTCAGTTTCTGGTGAGAGCTCTCTTTTTGGCTTGCAGAGAGAGAGCTGCCTTCTTGCTATGTCCTTACATGGCCTCTCCTCTGTGTGCACGTGGAGAGAGAGAGAGAGAGAGAGCTCTCTGTATCTCTTCTTCTAAGGACACCAGTCTTATCCGATTAGGGCCCCACCCTTATGACCTCACTTCACCTTAATTACTTAAATGCTCTATCTCCAAATGTAGCTGCATTGGGGTTTAGGGCTTCAAGATATGAATTTTGGGGGGACAATTCAGTCTATGCAGTGTGGGTTTCTTTAGGGATTTAGCACTCATTCCCTCTTGCAGCAAGATACCCTACATTTATAACAGGCACACTCCTGAGAATAGTTCCGTGATCTCTGTATTTTTTTGTCTAGCATGATTCTAAGTCTTTCTGGGCCTTGTACTGTTATTATGCCATAGTACCTTTTCATCTGGAATTCCTTAGGTCTGTGAGGATTTTATCATGAAGGAGGAGATCCCTTAAGATATTTCTGTTACTTTACTTTCTTCTCCTGTTTTCTCTAGTTTAAGCACTACCCTTGTTGGTTTTGTGTGTGTGTCTGTGTGTGTGTCTGTGTGTGTGTGGTGGTGGTGTTGGTGGGAGGGCTCCTTTTATGTACAACCCTGTTCATTTTTCCAAACCAGTTGCTTGAGATCCCCTTGCTTTCTCTCAGTCCAAAATAAAGTGGAACAGACCTTCTTTGAACCAATTCCACCTCTGCTCTGTTGAGCCCCTAGGAATAAAGTATATTTAAAGAGAAACCATGATCATGTATGCTTGAACTTCAATCCCTTTGGAAGCGCTACCTCTTAGAACTGTAGTCCAGGAACTTGACCAATCTATAACAATATTCCTTAGTCTTTGGGATGAAGTAAGAGGTACTTGAAGGGAATAGAAAGGAACCATGAACTCTCCCCAATTAAACCTCAGAGCACAACATAGATCCTGAGCCCATCCAACACTAAAAATTTAGGGATTCATGGGGAAGCTCAGTCAGGCACCTGCACTGCCACTTGGCAGTCTCTCTCTCTTCATAGTGCTTTACTTTGTAAGCATTTCTATCCCTGTATTTATATAAAAATCCCTTAACTCTAAATATAAAATGAGGCATGCCATTGCTGACGTGTTTGCCTTTGATTGTGGAGAAGTATCTCATGCAGGCAAGTTTTGTAGTGGTCAAGGACACAGACACTAGTTTCAAATTCTGCAACTGCAACTTATTAGTTGTGTGAACTTTGGTCCAGTTAATTAAATCCTCTAAGCCCCATTTCTCATCTGTAGAATGAGGATAATGCTAATACTGTGACTACCTGGTAGCATTATTGTAAGAATTAAATCAGATAATGTGTGTTAAACACCTAGCACGGGATATAGCACATCGTGAACACAAAATGAATTGCAAATCACTCCCCTCCCTCTCCCCCATCATTGTCATAATCATGAACATCATCTCTGGAGGATGCAAGATGGTGGGAGGCAAAGAGGGTTTAAAGGAGCACAGTATGCGGACAAAGAGTGAGCCTACAAAAGATAGCAAATTATGTTGCTGCTGATAATAAATAATAGTAGTTACCATTTATTGAGTACTTTTAGTTACATATAATAGAGATTATATATATATATATATATATATATATACATTATTCCCATTTAATTCTCATAACATGTTATTTCTTCATAGTGGAAATACAGCTCAGAGAAGTTAAACACGTTGCCAAGGACACACAGCAAGAAATGATTTAATGTGTATGTGCTTTCCACTTTTCAACCTTTATTTCCTTTCACCTGACTTCCATGTTTATGCTCTTTTTATTTGTCTATATCAATTTTTTTTGTGGGGGGGAAAAGTAAGCAGAGGAGCAAATGAAGAAGAGAAGAGAGAGATGACACAGGATGAGAGGAGAAGAAAGGATGTAAAAAGGAAGCGAGCAGGTGAAATTAAAGGATGACAAAATGAACGGCTAGAAGAAGGCTGGTAGAAAGAAGGTTCATTTATGGGATTTCTTCAGTTTTCGTGTTTCTTGGCTGTGAATTCCTGGTTAGTGTGTTCTGGGTCACTGGCTAAATTTTACTGACACAATGAAGCCTGTGGAGTGCTAGAGCTAAACTGGCATCATGGTCCCTTCCTCTTCTTTGCCCTGTGGACTCTGTGGCTGCTGAGTTGGGCCCTGCAGAATGATTAGAAGTGTCGTAATGAAATCAGGCTGACCGCTCACAAGCTTCTGTTGACAGTGGAGCGGGATTGCCAAAGGAAGGAATTCAATGCTAGTGTGTATCATAGGGGATGAGGCGAGGGGATGCAGATCAACGCAAGACGGTTAACATCTAGTGAAAATGAATGACCCTGTAAATGGATTTTCAGGGAGAAGGGACAAGGCCAAGATATTACTTTTGAAGGATTTTATTTAAACAAACCAGAAGAGTCGACTATGTTCCTAGTACTGTGCTGAGTGTTTCCCATATCAATTGTTTCACATTTTCAAAGACCTCCCTACACCCCCGCCCTCAAAGCAGGAAGTCTTATGCTGAAGGCAACAGAAATAAGTGGAGATGCCCAGGATGAAAGTTTCCCCTACCTTTCCTTCGTATCCCTCTGAGTTATCTCCTTGGATCCTTGAGGATATTGAGGATTCCCTTAGCATGGTGGGAAGCTCCTGCCCTTAGATAAATCCCAGAAGCTAGGGATGATAAACTCTATTTTAGTTCATACATGTGGACCTAAAGTAAGTGCTTTACTAGAACGTGGTGCCACAGTTGGGGGACCTTGAACACTTTTACATTTTATTGCCTGTATTTATTAATCAGTTATTGATCAGCCTTAGTATTTCCATGCAGGAATCCTTCCTTGTAGCTCTTGGGACTTGTATGTTCTTTAAAATTCCAGATCCTGAAGGAATTAAAGCTGAGCAATCAATATAGTTATTACTGGTTTGAAGGAATTCACTGAAGTCAAGTTAAAAGCAAGAACAGGAAACCTGACATGTGAAGTCGAAAGTTAAGTTTGACATTTCTGGGAGCTGGTACAGGAGCACATAGGAGGGAAGTGGTCATGATATAATCATTCAGTCTTAGAGCTGATGACATAACTGGGTGTTTGTGGCCTTGTCTGCTTTTCATAGTGAGTCATTTTTATAAATAAAAGAGATATTAATAAGTTTACATGCATTATATACTATGTGCAAATTATATGAGTGGTGTTCCAAGAAATAAGTTTTGTAGGTAAAATAGTTCTTAAATTGGCAGTTTTGACACATGATTTCTGGTAGTGCTGCAATTTTTCTAGAAGATCTGAATTTCAGGCTATTAGAATATACCCAAAAATGTTTGCTGGTATTTTCTGGTATCTAAAATTATAAACACCTTAACAGAAAAGATGTGTATATTTATGTGGAATACTCTGACATACAATCACAAATGATCTAAGATCTGTATTAGCAAAAGCAATATCAATTTCAATGTCAAACCCAAAATCAAAGCATGAATGAAAATGAGCTTATCAGAAGCAACGTGTATGCTAACACTCAATAGAAAGCTGTTTTGGGATGCACTCTTCCACAATATCGATGTGCAATGAACAAAAACTTTTCTTTGAAATATTTGTTACAAAACAAAGATCAAGACGGTTGATAGGGCAATTAATGCCTTTTCTGCTTTGAAGTTTCCCTTTAAGAATAATATGTCTAAGATATCAAATATTTGTGTATAGGGTTCAGAGAGCTTCCAGGTTGAACATATCCACGTACCAGGAGGGTGAGACACCCCAGCTCTGTGGAGGCGGAAGCTCCCGCGGTTGGGACCTTTTCACACCTCGCCCTGTGTACCTGATCTTCATCTGGCTGTTCATCTGTATTCTTCCTCATATCCTTTATTGTACAATAAACCGGTAAATGTAAGTAAGTGTTTCCTTGAGTTCTGTAGCCAGTTCTGGCAAATAATTGAATCCAAGGTAGAGGAGGTCATGGGAACCTTGGATTTGTAGCCAAGTGGAACAGAAACTGTGGGTAACCTGGGGGCTCACTACTTGTGATTGGCATCTGAAGTGGGTGGTAGTCCTGACTGAGCCTGTAACTGTGGGATCTTACGTTGTCTCCAGGTAGGTAGCGTCAGAATTGAGTTAAACCATAGGATACTCAGTTGGTGTCACAGAGAATTGCTTGGTGTGGGAAAACCCCCACACCCCTGGTGTCAGAAGTGTTGTGTGGTAGTGATGGGAAGAGTAAAGGAGAAACACAGGAGAACTGAGTTTTTCCATTACACAGCTCCTCCCCAGGATCAGCCCTCTTTAATCCCACAACCCACGCTCCAGAGATGAAGAACATATAATCTCATTGAGGTCTTGTTCAGAGGCGCAGATATTTTGAGCTTCCTCCAATGTTCCCTGTGTCTTTTCATGACCCCTGGCTTCTCAAGGCTCTCCACTTTTGCACCCATTCCAGAGGTTGGTACTCTGCTTATTCCCTGCCTATCTGTCCCCTCCTGGTAAAATGGGTTCTCTTCTCTTTGGCCTCTTATTTAAAGGGACAAACTAATTTATACTAAAGCATTAGCACAGTGGTTCCTAGCCCTGGCTGCAACATGAGAAACACCTGGGTAGCTTTTCAAATGTATCCATGCTGAGCTCTGTCCCAACCAATTAAATCATAATCTGTGACACCAAAAAAAAAAAAAAAATTCTATAAGCCTTTCAGGTGATTCTCATACGCAGTCAGGTAATGGCTCAGGTGGACCTGTATAGCACGTTTGAATATGAACTGGGGCTCTCAATGTCTAACTCCAAAGGAGGACGTTGGGCGGGACTTTCAGTCTTCAGGATAAGAATTTATAGGCTGAGGGAATGGGCTGGGCGGAGAATGGAGGCTTCCTTAACACACACCAATCAGGGCTTGATCAGGGAGGAGTGTGGTGGGGAAGCTGGAGCTCGACGTCAACTGCTTTTTTCTCTGTAATGAGATGAAGAGAACAGGAGAGCGCAACTGGCCAAGTAAGGAATAAAAATTGCTGTGTTAGGGACACATTTTCTAGAGCCATTTCTGTCTTGTAGCACAATGCAGAGTTAGGTTGCATATATTGCACTTCCTTGTGTTCTCTGAATGTGTCTACATATATGTGTTTTTGTAAAAATAGATTGGATCTCACCCTTTGTCATAGCTAGGGAGGCTTCCAGAACAGCTCAGCTTCCTGAGTGCTTGACACACACGATTATTGTCTCATTTTAATTTGCAACCATAACCAGCATCATTAATGAAATGAGTCTGTGGGGGTCTGGCTGACTCTTGTGAAAAACTGCCCCCCAGTAAGTGAAGACACATGCATAATAATTAGTGACCGGAGAGTCACCGCTTATGTCTCCTCTGGCATGTTCTTGTTTCTGCTAAAACTGCTATAATTATTTGTTTTATGTGCTTCTGTCCAACTTACTATTTTAAAAAAGTATCTACTTATTTATCATCTCTTCTACCAGGATGCAAGCTTCATGAAGATGGGAACATGTTTTTTTCCCCATTGTATCCCTAGCATCTAGCCTACTGCCAGAGCATGGTAGACACTCACATTTTCCATGAATGAATGGTTAAAGCATTGGCTCTGGAGCTGGTTTTCTTGTTCCTTCTACAAATCAAGAAAATCAGTTGCAGAAGTAAAATTGCTCAGCCATCCATTTTCGCTTATTCCTATTTAGTTAAGATAATTACATTTGCGTCATCTTTGTTTACTCCTCTGTAAAACTGCTTCCTTTGTCTCTCAGAAGGATTTTCTATCATGTCTTATTTTAACTGTACCTCTAAGAAGCCAAACTTTAACAACCTTCCCTTGTTTTATTTAGAGTTTTGTGAACCTTCCATGTTTAATTCATGCTGATGTTTTGTAGGCTGCTATCAGCCAAGAGCTGAAATCTAAAGTCCTGGAATAAGACATCCCTTAAAGAATATTATGACAGTCTAGCAGTGACCATGATGTTCACATACTGTGAAAGTAATTTCATACCTTATTCCCCATGCAGGTTTTCCAGTGTTATCTACATATTTGGATGAGACATAAAAATAGGATTACTTCTTCCCCTTTCCTCACTTCTTCAATTCTATGAAATTTTTCCGTCAGAAATGAATCTCATTATAATGGAGACCCATGCCTCAGAGTACTTAGTGGCCTCTCCATCACTGACTGGATCTCTCACATTTTCTAAGATGGTGAGTTGTGATGCCTTAAACCAAATCTCGTGTGGCATATCCCATGCAATGTTCAGGATGTCTGCTTTCTTATCCCTTGGATTTTCCTGGATGAATACTTAGTTAAAAATACATATATTACATTTTATTTCAATATCTTGCCAGTAGAATAGAGGAGCAAATTGTATCACTGAGGTTCTCTTCAATTTACCAATTGTTTTAATCAGGTTACACTTTTGCTAATTGCTTTAATCCCAATACATTTTCAAAGAAGCTTGCCAACAGCTTGCTAGTTATTCTCCTAAGAATTGTTTGTACCTCTTCTAATTAATTGGAGGGAAAGTGGCTCAGTGAGGTTGTGACTGTTGATGGGGTGCAAACATTTCAAAGAGTAAACCAGAGCTTATAAATTGAGATGCCGTTCATTAGTGAGTTAGACTTTAGAAACAGTTTTATAATTCTATGAACCCTGGGTTGAAATCAGCAATTTCATTTACTATGTGATGCTGTTTGATGGGGTGTTGAATATAAAAGATCAATACCTAGTAGGTGGGACCCTGACAGTTTATTTGGAAGAGGATTTAATACAGTTACATATCCTTCCTATAAATGACATTTATTGAATGCAAGTTAAAGCTACCTAACTGTGATCTAGGTCAGAGCTTTAAAAATTGGCATGAAATTGGAAACTGCTGATGAAATATTTGTAAATATCTCTTCTGAACTCTGCATTTAACCTATTCTTCAGGATAGAAGTTGTCATGAAGAGCTAAAGTCACTCTCTTGGGTCTCCTTGTAAAATTGCTCATTTCTAAGTTCTGGAAATTGATAGTGGTAATGGTTGCACAACACTGTGAATGGACTTAATATCGTGGAATTGTACACTTAAAATGGTTAAGATAGTAGATTTTAGCACAGTTAAAAAAAGGACTACAGCCACAAAAAATAATAGTGAAGATTAACAAAACCAAAGCTGGTAGACCTTTGGCAAGCCCAATCCAAAAAAATAGGAAGAAATAACAGAATTATAAAGGAAAAATAACTGTAGATACAATAAAGATTTTAAAAACAATAATAACCTTATTTGGATTCTGGTTTGAAAAAGCCACCTGTTAAAATGTATTTGTGAAACAAGGGGTGGTAACTGAAGACTGAGTGGTATTGAAAACTATCAATAAATTATTGTGAATTCTGCTGAATGTGTTATTGATGTAGTGGTTATGTATATATATATATATATATATATATATATATATACTTTTTTTTTTTTTTGCGGTATGCGGGCGGGCCTCTCACTGTTGTGGCCTCTCCCGTTGCGGAGCACAGGCTCTGGACGCGCAGGCTCAGCGGCCGTGGCTCACGGGCCCAGCCGCTCCGCGGCATGTGGGATCCTCCCAGACCGGGGCACGAACCCGTGTCCCCTGCATCGGCAGGCGGACTCTCAACCACTGCGCCACCAGGGAAGCCCGGTTATATGTATTTTTTAAAAGGTCTAATTTTTAGTGATAAAAGCTAACATTTAAGGAGAAATTTTTATGATGTCTGGGATATGCTTGAAAATAATCCAGAAAAAAAAATTGGTGGGAAGTATATGGAATGGTAATGTCAGAGTGTTGGAAACTGTGGAAGCTGGTGATGGATACATGGAGTTATATTATTTTTTCTGCTTTTGTATTAATTTGAAACTTTCTAAAATAAAATATAAATAAAATAAAACAATAATAAAAATTAGGAACAACTAAAAACATTGCATATTTCTGTGCTTTTGTGGTACCTTCCCCCACCTCCCTGAAGACAAAGACCAAGGGAGACAGAGAGAGTTCATTCATATTCAGAATGTTAACATTCAATTTCATGCTTAAAATATTGTTTCTTTGGGTGAAACTTCATGGGCAAATATTTCAAACTGCATTTTAAGGGAAAATATGTTTAGTTTTCACCAACCATTTTCATTTCTATGAGATTTCCCTGGCTCTGTGCATCAACTGGAGATGGAAAAGCTACTTGAGTGAAAGAGGCTGTTGAAAATTAGATGGTAAATTTCAACAAACAATTCTTTTGTGGAAAACAAAGAACAGGATGATATTCTCTAAAATGTTTGAAATGCCTTAGCTGGTAGTCATCTTAACCATGACTAGAAAAATAAATCAACTTTATTCTAACCCTCCCCACACCATTTCTGAATAGGAATGTACTTAGTGCTTGCCTCTGAAGGAGGTAAGTCTCCACTGGTCCCTGTGGTTGGCTGGATAATGGTCCCCAAGCATATCCAGGTTTTAATCTCTGGAACATGGAGCAAAAGGGATTTTGTAGATGTGTTTAAGGATTTTGAGATGGAAGATTATGGGCCTAAAAGTCCACAGGTGTCTTTATAAGAGGAAGGCAGAGGGAGATTTTATGATAGAGGAGGAAGTGACGTGAAAACAGAGCAGAGATTTGACACTGAGGCAGAAGATGATGTGGCGATGGAAGCAGAGAAAGATGTGAAGATAATACTCTGCTGCCTTCGAAGATGGAGAAAGGGGTCATGAACCAAGAAATGCAGCTCTAGAAGCTGGAAAAGGAAAGAATGGATTCTTACATAGAGCCTCTGGAGGGAGTGAGGCCCTGCTTAAAAACACATTGAAACCGATTTTGGACTTCTGTTCTTTTAAGCCACCAAATTTGTGGTAATTTGTTAGGGCAGGCGTAGGAATCTAATCTAACTCTTCCTCTTATGAGAATGACTGGGGAAGTGAACCGGAGAGCCTGGCACGTCGGGTATGCATCAGAAGCGCATGAAGGTAAGTATCCTGGTTTGGCTGATTATTTTGCAGGAACAGATTGTACAACTGAATGAGAGGTGTGTTATGGTGGTTCTCACCTTAACCACAGAGGCTGTTGGCAGGTTGCATTTTGTTATTCTGCCTGCTTCTCTGTTCTCCAAATCCTCTGGTTCTGAAAGCAAGATTTAGGGATTAGAGGTACGGATGAGGACTTCACTCTAAGGCTGGTAGAAGCAACATTAGAGTAGGGGTCTGGTATCCTGGACTGTGCCCACCTACCAATAAGGAACTTGGGAGAAGATTTAAAACTTTTTGTACCCTGTAAAATGGGTTAAAATGACATACCTTGCCTACATCATAGTGTCTTTGAAGGCTCAAATGAAATGGAAGGGTCTTTTCCAATGTAAAAGAACAGCCCTTCCCCCTAAAGTCCCTAGATGGTGCTGAATGAGGTAGGCACGTGTTGGTGAGCCGTGGTGGCCCAGAGCAGCGTGTTGGAGGCAGAGTGGGCTGAGAAGGTTGTCCATGTTGGGGGGAGGTGGGGGTGGCTCAGCCTGGGGTGTTTGAATGGGTAGAGGCGTGTGATTGCACCAGTGTAGGAGTGGTGAAGTTGGTACTGAGAGATTGGTGACATGTAAGGGGATTGATCCGTATATTAAAGTTACTGTCACTCAAATCTGTTAAGGTATAAATATTTTCATTGTCCCAGAAAGTTGCCTTCTGCTCCTTCCTAGTCAATTCCTGTCACCACCCACCAGAGGCAACCAGTGTTCTGATGTTTTCTACCATAAATTAATTTTGCTCATTTTATTAAAAAAATTCATATAAGTTTATAAAATATAAATTATGAGGTCTTTTAGGTCTTCTTTCATTCAGCATACTCCTTTTGGTATTCATCTATTTGTTGCATGTATCACTGTTTTGTTCTTTTTTATTCCATTCCATTGTGTATTATAGTATTCCATTCTGTGATTACACCATAATTTGTTCATCCATTTTTCTGTTGATGGACATTTAGTTTCCTTTTTAATCTCATTTGAATGAAGTTGCTAAGGATAAAATTTGAATAACATTCTTGTTTATTTGGGTAGATACTAAAGACTAGAATTGCTGGGTCATAAATAAGAGGTATAGTTTTATAGGAAGCTGCCAGACCATTTTTCTTTTCTTTCTTTTCTTTTCTTTTCTTTTTTTTTGGCCATGCCAGGCAGCTTGTGGGATCTTAGTTCCCCAACCAGGGATCGAATCTGTGCCCCCTGCAGTGGAAGTACAGAGTCCTAACCACTGGACTGCCAGGGAACTCCCCCCAGACCATTTTTCAAAGTTTGATTTTTCTGGTGACTAATGATGTTGAACATGTTTTCATTGGGTTGTCTTTTATTTTTGTTTGTAAGAAATTTTTTATATACCCAAGATAACAGTTATCTGATATATGCTCTTGAATCTTTTCTCGTATTCTGTGGTTTACCTATTCATTTTCTTTAACTGTATCTTTAGATGAGTAGAATTTTTAAATTTTGATAAATTCCAAATTTTCAATTATTTTTCTCTTACACTTATTTCTTCCTGTGTCCTGTCTAAGAAATACTGAGCTATCTTCAAGTCACAATGATATTCCATGATTTCTGTTTCTTATGTTTCTTATCCTTGCCAGTCTGCATGCCATTCTCCCTTCCTTCCTTTCTTTTTCTTTTGCCTTATTATCCCTTATTAGGGCCTCCAGCACAATGTTGAATAACAGTGAGTGAGAACATCCTTGCTTGTTCCTGGATTTAGGAAGAAAAGTTTTGCCTATTTCACTATCAAATATTATGTTAACTGTTGGTTTGTCATAGATTTCCTTATGAGGTTGTGGTAGGTCCCTTTATTCCTAGTTTTCTGAGAATTTTTATTATGAATGAGTACTGACTTTATCAAGTGCTTTTTCTGTGTCTAATAAGATCATATAGCTTTTCGTCTTTATTCTATAAATATTAATTACGTTGCTTTTCAAAAGTAGCTGGAAATATATACTGCACAATTCAGTTTACAATTCAATGGTTTTTATTATATTCACAATGTTGTGCAAACATTACCACTGTCTAATTCTGGAACATTTTCATCATCCCAAGTAGAAACTCTGTACACATTAGGCAGTCATTCCCCAGTTCTCCTTCCCTCCAAGCCCCTGGCAGCTACTAGTCTACTTTCTGTCTCTATAGATTTGCCTATTCTGAACAGTTCATGTAAATGGAATCATGTAATATGTGATCTTTTGTGTCTGGTTTCTTTAACTTAGCATATTTTAAAGGTTCACTCATGCTGTAGCATACTAGTTAATTCCTTTTCATAGTCAAATAATATTCCATTGCATATACCACATTTTCTTTTTAAATCCATTCACTGTTGTTGTCTATTTTGAATTGTTTCCACATTTTGGCTATTATAAATGCTTCTCTTATGAGCATTCATATACAAGCTTTTGTGTGAACTTATGTTTTTATTTCTCTTGGATACCTAGGACTGGAATTGCTGGGTTATATAGTAACTGTATGATCAAGTTTTTGAGGAACTGGCGAACTTTTTCATACTGGCTACACCATTTTACATTCCCACCAGCAATGTTCTTTTGGTGATTGCTCTAGAGTTTGCAGTATAATCTAAGTCCACTTTTTTTTTTTGGCTTTTGTTTCTGTTTTTTTGGCCACACTATGTGGCTTATGGGATTTTAACTCCCTGACCAGGGATTGAACCTGGGCCCTTGGCAGTGAGAGCATGGAGTCCTAACCACTGGACCACCAGGAGATCCCCTAAGTCAACTTTCAAATAACATTACTTTTAACATTTCTTGCGAGGCAGTTCTGTTGGCAACAACTTCCCTCGGGTTTTGTTTGTCTGAGAAAGTCCTAATTTCTCTTTTCACTTTTGAAGGATAATTTCACCAGATACAGAATTCTGTGGATCTTTTTCTTTCAACACTTTAAATGTTCAATTCCACTCTCTTCTTGCTCGGATAGTTCCTGGAGAGAAGTCTGATGTAATTCATATTCTTGATTCTCTATAGGTAAGGTGATTTTTTTTCCCCATTTGGTTTCTTCCAAGATTTTCTCCTTGTCTTTCATTTTCCATGGTTTGAATATGATATACTTAAATGTAGATTTTGGGGGTATTAATCCTGCTTGGTGTTTTGTGATTCCTGGATCTGTAGTTTGGTATCTGTCATTAATTTTGGAAAATTCTCAGCCATAGTTAATTCAAATATTTCTTCTACTCCGTCTCTCTTTCTTTTCCTTCTTCCCAGTATGTATATGCCACACCTTTTGTAATTGACCCATAGTTCTTGGACATTCTGTTCCACATTAAAATATTTTTTCTCTTTTCATTTAAGTTTGGGAATTTCTACTGGTATTTCTTTAAGTTCACCGACTCTTTCCTCAGCTGTGTCTAGTCTACTGTTGATACCATGGAAGGCATTCTTAATTTCTGTTACAGTGGTTTTGGTTTCTAGCCTTTTGTTTTAATTCTTTCTTATTCATCTTTCTAATTACATTACCCATCTGTTCATGCATGTTGTCCACTTTTTCCATTAGAGCCCTTAGCTTATTAATCATAGTTATTTAAAATTTCTGGTCCAATAATTCCAGAATCTCTACTATATCTGAGTCAGGTTCTGACACCTGCTTTGTCTCTTCAGACTGAGTTTTTTTCTTGCCTTTTAACATGCTTTGTACTTTTTTTTTGAAAGCTTGACATGATGTATTGGGTAATAGGAACTGAGGTAAACATAAGTTTAGTGTGAGATTTTATGTTCTATCTGGCTAGGAGTTAGGCTATGTTTAATGTTTCCTATAGCTGTGCATGGCAGAGGTTCAGTTTCCTCTAGTATCCTTGGTTTTGTCTTCCCTATGGTCTTTGGGTTTCCCTAGAAACCCTTTCTTAAATTGAGTCTCTGCCTTGTACCTCCCTCAGTGGTAATCCACTGTTATTATACTGGAGTCTTGTTAATGTGGTAGTAAGGTACAGGGGAGGGAAACCATTCTATAATCCTATGATTAAATCTTAGTATTTTAGTGGGCCTGAGTCCCTGAAGTATGACCATCAGGAAGGTTTCTTAGCTCTTTTTTTTCTGCTCTTAGGTGAGACAGGAAGGCTAGAGGGGACCGGAGCTGTCTAACTGCCCTTCTGATAGGTCAGATCAGGTTCTGGTAAAATAGCTTTCCTTGAGGGCCACCCTTTGTTATGGAGAACAGAATGCTCCAGGCTTATTTCAAAATGGTTACTTCTTCCCCCTCCCTTCACTCCCTGCCCCACCCACCTGGGAGCAGAGGCTATTTTTCTCAAGTCTTCACTGGGAAATCCTGGTGGGGTGCCTACATGTAAAACTCACAGCAGTGTAGGAGTCCCCCCTAAGACTGTATCTTTAGGATTTTTTTTTTTAACTCTCAAGCGAGTTCATACTCAGTCTCCAGCAATTTCAATTACTGTTTAAGTGTTCCTTTCACTTTATAACTTTATAGCTCCAGTGGATTTTGATTGTGGTGAACTGTGATCCTCTGTTTTCACATGTCTTGCCAGTTTTCAGGGCAGTGATCTGCCCTGTGACCTCAATTCTCTGATGGATCCAAGAAGAGATGTTGATTTTTAATTCATTCAGCTTTTTTTCTTTTAGAAGAACTGGAGAGATGACTTTCAAGCTCTTTATATATTGGAGCTAAAATCAGAAATTCAGTCCATTGATTTTTGAAAGTCAAATCAACTTTGTATTCCTGGGAAAAAATATCACTTGGTCATGGTTTACTATTATTATTTTTTAGTATTTCTGGATTCAATTTACTAGTATTTTGCTCAGCAGTTTTGTGGTCATGATGCGTATTAGTCTGTAGCTTTCTTGTAAATGTTCTTTACAGGTTTTTGTAATCAAAACTTGGGGTACATTTCTTCCTGCCCTATTTCCTAAAAGGGTTTATGTAAGATTGGTATTATTATTTTTTAATGTCTGGTACAACTCACCAATGGAGTTCTTCATTCCTCTATTACCTCTTTCTGGCCTTCTTTGGGTGAATTCATATTTTATTATTATATTTTATTTCATGTATTAACTTTTAGCTATACATTTTTGAATATTTTAGGGGGTGCTCTATCCCAGAGTTTACAATGTGATCTAAGTTATTGCAGTCTACCTTTAAATAATATTATCCTACCTTATGAAGAGTATAAGAACCTTAAAAGCCTCCCCCCACCCATTTGTTTTTGTTGTCTTATATTTAACTTCCAGATATGTGATAATTTTCGCAATACTTTGTTGATATTTTTTAAAGCAATTTATTTAAAAAAATTAAAAATACACACATATACACACACACTTGGCTGTGGCCTTTACATTTTCCTTCAGATTTAAGGTTATATCTGGTTATAATTTCTTTTTAACCTGAAAGAACTTTTAGTACTTCTTGTAGTACAGAAGACTAATTCTTGCTGCTGTAGTCACTCCGAAAATGTCTTTATTTCACCTTCTTTTTTTTTTGGTACGCGGGCCTCTCTCACTGTCGTGGCCTCTCCCGTTGCAGAGCACAGGCTCCGGACGCACAGGCTCAGCGACCATGGCTCACAGGCCTAGCCGCTCCGCGGCATGTGGGATCCTCCTGGACTGGGGCACAAACCCGTGTCCCCTGCATTGGCAGGCAGACTCTCAACGACTGTGCCACCAGGGAAGCCCCACCTTCTTTTTAAAGGATATTTTCTCCTGATATAGAATTCTAGGCTGAGTGTTTTTGTTGATTTGTCACTTTAAAGATGTTGTTGCGTTGCCCTATGTTCTTCCTTGTTTCAGGTAACATGTTGGTTGTTATTTATATGGATTTTACCCTGTATATAATGTCTTCTTCTCCTCCTCTTCCTCCTCTTACCCCCCTTATCATCCTTCCTCCCCTTCCTCTTCTTCTTCTTCTTCTTCCTCCCTTCTGCTTAAAAGCAGAAAATCTAATTTTAAAATTTACTACTTATCTTTGTCTTTTATTGTGTTTGAAAAGGTGTGATGTTTGTGTTTATCCTGCCTTGGGGATCCTGGAGCTTAAAAGTTCTGTAGATTGATACTTTTCATCAATTTTGGAAAGTTTTCAATTATGATCTTTTCAAATATATCTTTAAATGTTATTTTGTCATATATATGAAGCTAGTATATTTTTAGGTCATTTGATATTACAACCAAAGGGAATTGAAACAAAAATTGGTATACAGAAATGGGATGTTGTTTTAATAAACACCTGAAATACATAGCATTATTTTTAGGGCTAGTCGATGGTGGGAGTTTGAAAAAACGGTGAAGAAACTATTATAGGAGACTGAAAAAATGGTAACCCATTTGGTGAAATGGTCACTTGTGGTTTCTTGGAAGACAGAAAATGTACTTAAACAAATTTTGGATTTGGGCAAGGAGATCTCCCAGTGAAAATTTGAAAACATCAGCTGCTTCTCTTTAGCTGCATATAAGGTAGTACAAGAAAGGAAGAACTCAAAAGAACTGGCCATTTGCAAGCAGAATTTATCGGAAAAATCAAGAGCCCAGGACTTAATGAATTGGAACATAAAATTGTTTCTCTTCTCCAGCTTCTATAGTCAGTAACAGATTCTCAGAGTAAGGTAAAGTCTGGGCTGGGGTAAAGCTCAAACTTGGGGTGCTGCTAGTAAGTGATGGTCTCAGAGTAAAGTCCAAGTCAAAGAAGGGGCTATATGATTTTTTGTTGACTTCTGAAAGAATCAGGATGAAATCTAATATGTGCTCTCTGTTGCACACAAGTGTTTATAGGAATCTTAAGGTCAAGGTCCACAACAGTCTGATACAGCAGTTCTTTCAAAGTCTAGGGATAGTGAGACAAATAGAACAATTGTTCTCAAAGAATGGCTTTGGGCACAGGGAATAAAATGAATGAAATACACTGGAAACCAACAAAATTTTTGAGTAGATTGTACAAGCAGAAGTGCCATCTGCCTGGTCTAGTAGGGAATGAGCAGTACAAAATGTTAAAAGTCTTCTGAGCCCTTGATGTTTTATATCCAGAAAGCAGGCTAAAATTTTTTCTCAAAGAACATATTTTCTATTGAGCTCTTTAGAAGTGGCCAAAGAGGATGATGGAAAGGAAGGACATCCTAGAAAGTGAAGCCAAGATCCATGAATAAAGTGAACTGGGGAGTTACTTTTGGGAAATATAACCAGGGTCAAATCAAGGACAATTTACGACTCCTAAAGTGGAGGGACCTGGAAACATTTTCCCAGCAGACTTTCAGACTTGCTACATACCAGTAACTGTTATTTGCCTTTCATTTTCCTCCTCCTTGAATTGGAATGTTTATTGTGATTATCCTGTCCTTGTTCCACCATTGTATGCTGTGTGTTTTTGAGGCAGCTATATTGCCTTCTTCATTCATAGGTTTCTGGATCAGAAGGACTTGCATGAACATCTATTATAAGTTATTCAAACCTGATGTTGTGTTAGATAAAACTTTTGGGGATCTTGGGATGGTGGACCCCCACCATCCCAGGTGGGGGATAGGAGGAGCATGAATAATTCTTGCCTAATCGTGGATTTGTGGTAGATTAAATAGTGACTCCAATCCTTCACTCCTCTTTGTCATGTAAATTTGCAGTACCCTTCTGCTCTGACTCTGGGCTTTGTCATGTGACTTTCTTTGACAATAAATGTGGTTGAAATGCCAGAGTGCCACTTCTGAGCTTAGCCCTTTAAAGATTTTGCTTAATGCACTTTCACTCTTATTTCTGCCATCACCATGAGGTCATGCCCAGGTTAGTTCAGTGGTCCCATGAGAAGGATGAAGTCACATGGTGCAGAGCCAACCTAAAAACACATGTATGAGTGAGTGGTCCAGCCAAAATCAGCTATGTTTAGCCTAGATCAGCAGAACCCCTCAGAAGCGTGAAAAATATTTGCTGTATGTCATTAAGACTTTGTAGTTGATTGACATACAGCAATTTTGTAGCAATAGCCAGCCAATAAAAGAAGTTTCCCGAAAGATTATAGCAGTCTTTTTGTAAATTCTGAGAAACTAACCAATTGTAATTCTCCAGGCATATAATATAATATAATTACATATATACATACATATGTGTGTGTGTGTGTATATAAAATATATCATCTAGTGTAACTCACTTTATAGACAATAAAACAGTACAGTGACCTGTAAAGACTGGTAAGGGACAACCAAACTACTTATGCACTTGGAAGTATGTTTAGGCAGTGGTTTGGATTTGAACATAGCAGCTTTCCCCCTGGTTATCCAGGCTATAGATGCAACATAGATTTGTAGTAGTTTTTTTTTTTTTTCTTTACTGAATTTGACTCTTTTATTATTTTCATGGGCACTGGATAGTGCTTTCTTTCTAAACTGTTCAACGACCCATTATCTGGGGTGTTGTCTGCTTACTAGGTCAGATCAGAAATGTTGTTGTACTCAGTTTGCTCATGGTATGGAACATGAGGTGCTCTGACTGGTCCCACCTCACCTGTTTAGTCAGATAAGATGTCCTGAGAACTGTTGACCTTCTGGCGTGGGTCCACTGTCCTGGTCTCCTTCTGCCATCTTTGTCAAAGATCAGGTTAAGGGTATGCATTGTAGTTTTCTAGGTCCTTTATAAGGGTGGCTTCCAAACTCTCTGAGCAGAGGCAAATGACTAAGCTGTGTATAAAACAAGAATCACAAATATTGACAAAATAGGTAGTTTTTCTTTTCCCAACAAATTCTGTTTTATTTTCTATCTAGAATATAATATTAAGGAATCACTGGGTCTTACCCACACTGGTTTTTCACCCACTAGCTGGTGACTTCTCTTTCCTTGAATAATTTATACATCAGAATATTGGGGACCACATTCATGGTTCACTCATGGTTAAGCTTCATAGGCATGACCTCAAGATTATTACCTTGGTGGCCAATTGACCTGCCCCCTCTTTTTAAACCAAGATGATGTGAAATGCCAACACTACATGAAAACATTTACTTTCTTATTTGGGCAGAGAGACAGGCTTAAATTTTTTCATGAATAGAATAATTACAGGGCAGCAAACATGCAAAAATTCATGTGATATTAGATAGAATAAGATGTAAGACTGAAGAATTCCTCATGTTTTTGTTTCCTCCATTTCCCATAACTTGTGAGAATAGACCATCCGAAGCCAGTGGCATCATCTCCTACTGAGTGTTTTTCATGTCTATGTGTTCCCAGATGAAGGAAGCCTCATCATACAGCAATGGCCGTGGCCTCAGTAGGTTGAAACAGATTGTCCAAAGGCTCCCAGAAACATTGCTGCTCCGTGGTACCATTATAATCCAATTTAGTTTAACAAGCATTTCTTATTCACTGTTTGAGTCCAATACTTGGCTAGTGTAGGATGAACAATAGTAGCCATGACATAATTTAATAGTCAGGAATAATGTTTAATGGTGTTATAAAGGAAGTATCTTTTTTTTGCACACTTAGGGAATTTGTTTTCAGTTGGAATCCAATTGGAATGTGACTGCCTGCTAAAGTACAGACATGCCAGAGAACACGAGAGAGTGGTGTTGAGTTTAAAGAACTGCAGCCTCAGAGAGACAAACATATGCCGTTCCTATACTAGTAAATAAAGTGAGCAGGTCGCATTTAAAGGTAATGATAAAGGAAGAAAAACTATGTGTAAAGATTCTAAAGAGAACTTTATGTATTTGTAGTTTCAAAGACTCAGAAGAACTACTGGGAACCTGAAATAAGAAAATGGCCTCCCCACATCTAAAATCATTGGAAAAGACTAGGGAAACACAGAGAATGATAAGTAGGATAATGAGAACATGGGGACAAAAAATGCTTGGACTGGACCTGAGCAGACACACAGGTCACATAGATCATTATTGGATCCATAATGAGGAGGCACTTGAAACTGATGTTGTCATTGTCATAGTCATCATCACATTGACTTATTCAGTACTTACTGTGACTCAGGCTCTGTGTTAAGTGATTTATGTGTTTGTTTACGAAATTTTCCAAAGAACTCTATGAGATAGGTCTTCTTATGTTGATGTTATAGATGAGGACCTGGAGAGGTTAACTACTTTGCCCAAGATTACATAACTGGTATGTAGTGGAGCCATTACTCAACTAAATTGTTCTGCTTTGAGATCTTAATCATCATAGTACATGGACTTACCCATTAAATACTGTATACATGATTTCCATTTCACCATTTGGACTTATCCTTCCCCAAAAATCTTTTGTCATCTTCTGTTTCAGAGTTAAATATGCCATCCAGATATATTTATGTATAGATACCCATAACGAATGGACACTTTCTACCCATTGCCCTAAGAATTCTGGTAACCAGAGTTGATACAAACAGCATTTTTTATAGACTGGTCTGTTTGTAAGTCTTAGTTCTTTCTGGACATGCTGCTATTATAGTCTTTACTGCAATAATTTGAAGCCTTTTTCCATTCACAAAAGAAACTATTAAGGCAAGCATGTAAAATCAACCACAAAGGCATCTCTTCTGTTGAAGTAGTAGAAAATGTCTTTTAAGATGAGAATACATTGAAAACCTTCAGCACTTTCTTTTTACTGTTTCTTTTTTACCTGGTTTGAATCATCATTACAGTGTTCTGGGTTCTCTGGAAAGAACTGCCTTGTGTTAAACCATCTTGAGAGCAGGGTTCTTCAGAAAGGACAGCCTGCCAGACTGTTCTGTTCCATGTAGAATGATGTGGCTAGCTTTTTTATCATCATTTTCTTTTAGAGATTTCTTTCCTCCTCTGAATAAAAAACAGTGAATTCTTTCTATTGGTTTTGCTGGCATGATTGTATTTTGAGTATGGGTTTGAATGTGTCATTTAAATACCATTTTATTAGAGTGACTATGTTTGGGTCTTCATGTTGGAACTAGCGGTGCCTGTCTGATAATCTAGGTCTTCTTGTTATTCCCCTCCCCCTTCTTTTTATGTAATCCTGCATATTTTGGGCAAAAAGCATCAAAAATATTCTTTTCACAGCATATTTTCCCTTTTGAATTTTGCCTTCCACTGAAGGCAAAATTTGTAAAAATGATGAAATTGGCTTTTTCTTTCTTTTTAAACTTTGTTCAACTTTTTTCACCTAGAATTCATCTTGTAGAAACATCTAGGTATCACTGCTTTTCCCTCAGGTAACATTCAGAGTAGTCTTCATTATCTTGAGGGATAAGGAAGAGAAATAAAAAGGGATATGTATATCTATCAGTGGAATTTGAGATCATTATGAACAATTGTTACCTCTGGGTGAAGCTTATTGTAGCTTTCCCAGAAACAGGAGTTAAGTTTGTCCCACTTAACACCAATGAATCTATAATATTCTATACTGCTTTACATGCAGAGCTATATATGTACATGAATTTTATTTTTTTATTTTATTAAAAAATATTTATTTATTTGGCTGGACTGGGTCTTAGTTGTGGCACACGGGATCTTTAGTTGTGGCACACGGGATCTTTAGTTGTGGCATGTGGGCTCTTAGTTGCTGCATGCAGGATCTATTTCCCTGACCAGGTATCGAACCTGGGCCCCCTGCACTGGGAGTACAGAGTCTTAACCACTGGACCACCAGGGAAGTCCCAAATTTTTTTTTTGGAGTACACTTTTGATAATTTGTTCATAGCATCTGCTCTTTTCCCAGAGTTGTCTTTCTCTCTAGAAGACAGTTCTGCCCACCCAAGGGCCATCTGGTAACAGTAGGAGTATTATTTGAGGAAAAACTTATTGTGCTGCTCTAGCCAAAATCACGTAACTTTGAGAGTTTGACAAAATTCGAGACATTTGTCAAAAGAATACAGAAACTTCACTGAGACAAAGTCCTTATAGATATTTCATACAAATTGTGACTTAGGACTGCTATGCCATCAGTTACCAAGGCAGCTACTTTCCCCATCTCTCCCTCTCACTCTTTCTTGGACCACACGCTCTCAGGTGCCTCTTTCTTTATGTCGCTCCAATCTCTTTTTCTGCGGATTGTTATCATCTATTTGCACATCTGTCTCCACCAAAATGGTGAGCTAAGTCAGAGTCACATGTCCCTTTAGTTCAATTACATTCTACCCACTGAGTACAGTTGTATACCTCTTAGTTTAGATTCTTGAGAAAGTATTTTAATTGGGTGCTGGCTAGACAATGAATTGCCTGGTCTTGAATCCTGTGTCTAGTATTGATCCAATCAATCATAGTGATCCTACGATGGGTAACATGTATACTTCAGACTGCTTCAGGGTTGAGAACAGGGCAGGCACATTTACAGACTATAAGAGGTAATAGGAGCTGTGACCGGCTCAGGAGTTAAGTGGTTTTGAGAAAACCTATTTTTTTTAATAGACCAAGTCACCCTTCTTGTTTTTTTGGTTTTTTTGTTTTAATATTTTATTTTATTTATTTGGCTGTGCCGTGTCTTAGTTGCGGCAGTTGGGGTCTTGGTTGCAGCATGTGGACTCTCAGTTGCGGCATGCATGTGGGATCTAGTTCCCTGACCAGGGATGGAGCCTGGGCCCCCTGCATTGGGGGCACGGAGTCTTAACCACTAGACCACCAGGGAAGTCCCTCCCTTCTTGTTTAATTTATAAATAAAGTCAGCAGTGGGTATTAAGAAAAATACCTCATCATGTCTTTAATCTACTTTGACTCACTGGCATTTTAGGCCCTTTCAGTTTTATTAAAAGCCATTGTCAAGGACCCCAATTGCTTTCTCCCAATTGTATTCTTGGCTTTCTTTCTGCCTGGCTCCTGGCCCTAACCTTTTCTCTCATATAGATACCACTGCAATCCCTTTGGCTAGAAGGCAGATCTGCTGGCTTTTCTGGACCCTTGGCATTTCCCAGCATTGCCCTTGACTCTTTCCTCTTCTAGTGCCTTAGGGAGGTTTTCCTGCTTTAACTCAGGGTTTTAGACCCAAACTCTAGTATTAGATTATTTGGTGAGTATTTGGATCTCCTTGGAGGTTGTTGTTTGAATGTTTAGATTACTTATGTGATTCTTCAATTTCTTTCTAAGAAGACTAGATTTACTGGCAGAGAAATTAGTTTCTTATAACTTTTTTGGTTATGTCTCAAAAATAGGAGATATATTATTTTCCAAAACATGGATGACAACTAAATTAACATTTAGGCAGGATGCAAATAGGACTATTATGGTGAGAAATCTAGGTCAGCAAGAGTCATCTTGTTGGAAGGGCATCCTAACCAAGAGGACAATTTTCAGGCTGAAGATATTAGTTAATTGCACTCATAAATTTCTTACGTTCAAATTTCTGACATTTTGTCTTGGCTATACTTGAGGCCTGTATTAGACTTTTATTTGAGGTGCAGAGAACTCACTCTCTTCAAAATTATACTGCAGGCTTCTTGATAAATTCACCATTGGTCTTTCTACCCAATGAGGATTTAATAATAAATCTGAGTCTCTTGATGGCAATATCAAAGCACAGACGCTCTTCCTCTCCTGCATGAGATCTATGCCCTGACACAGGATGTTGTGTCACATCCTAATCCCAGGACGCTGAGCCATTTCTTGGTTTGTACAGCAGCCTGAATACATCACTTTATCAGCCTTCAAAGTCAGAGTTATGATCCTAATTGCTTATGGAAGTTTCAGCATTCAGCCATCGTGCACAAAATGACTTAAACTGGAGTCAGAGGGCAAAGTTTGGGGACTGATGTGAGCAATGATGAGGTATCCTCTACATTCCTCAAGTTGTCTTTTTCTACCTGTGCTCAAGGAACTTGCTAGAACATGGTGGGTATGAGAATAAATACATAGTTAAGCTGGTGAGCTATTTGGCCTCTTGGGAGCTCCATTTCCTCAGTAAAATTAAACTGTTGGGTGGGATTGGCAGTTCCTAGTACAGGCAGTGGATTGGTTGCTTGGGTGTGCTGTGATTGGTTGCAAAATGTGTCATAGGTTGTTTGTTACAGATTACATTGAAAATAATGAGGTTTGGGAAATACTTTTTTTAAAAAAAGAGTGAATTCAAGGCTGTTTCTATAAGATTGTCCCTCTCATTTGCTTGCATTAAGGTACACTTTCATGAGTAAAAGACTACAGAGGTGTATTGGTTTCCCAGGGCTGCTGTAACAAAATATCACAAACTGGGTGGCTTTAAACAACAGAAATTTATTCTCTCACAGTTCTGGAGGCCAGAAGTCCAAAATCAAGGTGTTGGCAGGGTCAGTGTCCCTCCAGAGCCTCTAAGCTACAGTCTGGTGAATCATGAATCCTAAATAACTGTCAGTAACAGCAACAGCCAGTGGGGAACTCTCCAGGTACTTGAGAAAAAGTAGCCAATGTGAGTATTTGCTTTTATGGAGACACAGATGTGTCTTGGAAAATCAGTAAAATACTCTAGGTAGTTGAGGACATTATTTTCTCACGCTTCTGGATTGTTTTTTGAGAGTCTTTCATTTGGCTTTTGGGGCCCAGCTCTCAGAGCTGTTTAGATGACCTTACTGAAATGACCCAGGTAACGGGTGTCTGTCCCATCCTAGTTTTCCAGAGAGGGCTTTTTTCTTAAAGATCCATTCCAATGCTAAGCACTCCCATTCTCAATAGTTTTTGTTCTGGATTTAATATCTAATACAGGAGACTAAATGGGGTTTCTTCTCTTTGTGCTTAGAAGAGATAGTAAACTGCATTCCAAACTCCTTAAGAAATTTGGAGGAATCACCTAATTATTTATAATGCTCAACAAAATTCAATGCAGACTTCTCGACAGGGGTAGCCGTGAGGCCTGTCGCGATCGTGGATGGGTAACCAGGTGGGCCGGGGCCCAAACAGTGCCGGGTCAGGGAGGCAGAGGCCGGGCTTTCTCCGAAGACCAGGCAGGGCCCATTCAGGCCTGCCATGGAAACCAGAGCAGCGCCGGACCAGCGGGAATTGTGGCTCCCACGTCGCGACCTGTCTTTTCTCTCCTGGACCCTTTCCCCGAGATTTCTTGGTGTGGCTGCTCCCTAAAGGAGCCCACCTGCCGACGGTTGAGAGTTTTCAGTGGACTCAGCCCGGGAGAAAGATGCAGCCCTTGCTCCTTGCTGGCCACCGCCCCTCCGCCTTGGTGACCGCACCCGGGGTGCCCTCCTGGTTCAGTTCCGGCAGCCCTCGGCCAGCGGCCTCTCACAGAACACCAGCAGCCTGTACACCAGCAACGGTGTGGCCGCCAGCAACAAGCTCAGGCTGTCCTGCAACCAGATCACCACGGTCATCAACGTCTCGGTGGAGGTAGAGAACACCTTATACCAGGACACCCAGTAGCTGCAGGTGCTTGTGGCCGATGCACCCATCTCGTGCCTCTGCGACTTCCTGGGCCCCGTTGCTGAGGACACCCACGATCCAGAAATGAAACACGGCCGCCCTCTGCTGCGCAGAGTCGCCGTTTCTGCTCCAGCGCTCGGCCGCCCTCAGCTCTGCTGCCTCGCGAAGGACCAGGCCCGGCCCTGCCAGACACCCATGGCGGGACTAGGCCGCGCCTGCACTTATCCCGCCCAACAACGGTTTTTGGGAGCAGTTTGTCCACTAGGAGTTCCAGCTGTTTGGCAAGAACACTGCACACACCAACAACTCCCCGATGGACGTGATCCCTAACATCTATGAGAAAGAGGTTGGTTTGATGGCAGCCAAACGGTGAGCCATCCTGGCGAGCCCCTGCCCCAGGGGTCAGAGGTGCGGGTCTGCAGTTGATCCTACACCAAGACCTGAACTTGAACATTCTACTTTAGTTGATACAGAAAATCTGATGATGGCTCTTATAAGGCCAAGAAAAAAGGGAGGGTGACTGCAGTTTTTAACCTTATAATCCGTAACTTTGAAGAATAAAACTCCCTAAATATAAGATGGTGAAAATAAGTTTCCTACCCTGTGAGTGCCAGAGCACGACTACTGGGGCCAGGCCAGGGAGGAGGTGAGACAGGTGGTGCCCATTCAGATGGACCTGCCAGCAGTGCTCAGTGCAAGTGGCAGGCCTGGAGTCCTGCAGCCCTCCCCCCGTCCCACTTCTCAGGAGCAAGTCAGCCAGAATCCCACTTCATTCTTTGGAGCGCAGAGCCAGGGCCTTAGGCATCATGGCTCCTGTACCTCTCACAGTAAGTGCCAATTTGCTAGATAAGTGATCAAGTGTTGCTCTGGGAGCCCTGGGAGCCTCAGGCCACCCTTCCCCCGACCTTCAACCATAGCAGTCTAACTCTGGGTTTATAGATTAGACTGAAGCATAAGATAGTTTTTGAAGAAAGCATTTCATTACATAAAATTTAAAAATAATTTTTGAGTGCTGTTCCAGATGGCAAGGTGTCAAGGTGCCTGTGGTGACTTCCCAGCAGCCTTTGATGAAAGGTGGCATTAGTCCCTTTCTCTGGGGGTGAGTGCTGAGAGAGCAGGCTTGATGTCAGGCCTCAAGGTTTTCCCTTGGCTTGGAAGGTTGGAGGTGTGGGCTGGGACCTGGTGCTGTCATCATGTGACCTGTAGCTTCTCAGAGGTTCGGTTTCCTTATCAGTCTCCACAGTGACAGCCCTTCTCTCCCAGAGTTGTGAGGATTAAAGGACTGCTAGCAGTGTGACTGGCACAGGGTACTTGCTTACAGTAAAGGGTGGCTCTTAGTATTAATGCTACTCTCAGGCCCTGCTGGTCCCTGGTCTGTGCCTTCATCCTCATAACAGCATTCCCCCCATCTATGCACAGCCCTTTATTGTTTGCAAAGTGATGTTCCCCAAAATCATCCATCCTGTGGGGGGAGGGGGAAGTTTAAGTTCCTTTCAGATGGTATGTCAGGGGAAGCCTAGATTTAGCAGCCTTTTCAGAATCCCATTGTATGTCCAAAGGTTGTGAAGCAAGGAGCATGATTCCAGCTATTCCTCAAACATCTTGTTTAGAATCATTGACCATTTAAACCAGTGCTTCAGTCTGGCTAACCACCAAGCTCTACGGGGGCACTTGCCCAAGGGACAATGGAGTTGGCCCTACCACTAGGCCCTGGAATGTGGGATTGTTTAAACTCCTCAGGTACCTAACCATGTGGCTTGGGACCAACTATTCTAAATGAAAGTTCTGGAGACAATATATGAAATAAAGCAAAGCACAACTGCTCTGACTGATGCAGAGCTGTGGGTCTGGAGCCCAGTGGAGCTGGGCTGAACATTCTTTCTCTTCAAATGTGCCCCTACCTCACAAAGAAGTGCCCAGGGATGAAACTGGGGAGAGAGATGAATGAAAAATCACTGCTCTGGACTGATCTTGTTTTACAGATGGAAAAACAGTCCCACAGAATATCAGGGCTGTTGTGGCAGAGCCCCCCAAAGCAGCCTCTCTGGCAGAAACTCAGATGGAAAATGTAAAGTACTTTTTAAGAGACATTTATTTGGATATATAGCCAAATCTTATTTTCGTTTGAAAAAATTCCAAGTTAACATACCATAAAATTAAAATTTTTTTGGATGTACAAGTTCTGAGGGTTTGACACATGTAAGGTTTTATATAACCATCACCAATCAGAACACAGAGCAGTTCCCTTACTCCTAAATATTCTCTCATGCTTCCGCTCTGTAGTCAAGCCCTCACACCACCCTGACCTCTGGCAAACAGTGATCTGTTTTCCATCCCTGTGGAGTTGCCTTTTCTAAGGTGTCACATAAATGTAGTCATGCATGATTTGACCTCTGGAGGCTGGCTTCTTTCCCTGGGCATGATGTCTTGGAGATTCATCCATGTTGTTGCTTTTTGGTGGTGTTCCATGGTATGGATAATACCGGTTTGTTTTACATTCACCAGGTGAAAGATAAGGGTTTTTTCCATTTTTCCAGTGATTGTGAATAAAGCTTCTATGAACATTTATGTAAAAAAATTCAGTGCATGTCAGCATTTATTTGCAACAGATATATGGCCGGTCATTTCTAAATGGAAGTAAGAATGCTGAAAAAATTTTGAGAATAGTATATTAGGCGCAAGTATCACAATTTCTAATCTGTAGTAGCTAGGTCTGATATCCCATTAATAGGGCTGGATTCATGGGCATGTGACTTATACAGTCTCACAAGACCCGTGTGTAGAAGGGCTCTCACTTGGTTTAATGCTCTGCGGGAACTCTCTTGAGATTTTGCACTGGGCCCCACAAATTATGTAGTCAGATTAATAATCGTAATCAATGGTAAAATTTCAAATCTCCTACTCTTTTCAAGGTCTCTTGGATGTTTACATCTCACAGTTTTTTTTTTTTCCTTTACCCTTTTGTTTCCCAGTTAATAGAACTAGAATATTCTGTAAAACAGGAGCACAACCTCTGGAGGTAAAAAAGGTTATCGCTGAGAAATTTAAGAACATCTGTTCCCCCCACCTGGTAAATAAGCCTTGGCTGTTGGTACGTTTGAGGTTATGTCCGGGTCACCAGGGAGTCTAGCCATGCCTGATCTATAAGGAGTACTGAGATGACATTTTATGGCAGAGAAGAATGCCACCAGGAAGCTGTCTTTCCCTTGAGACCTCACTTGTCTCCTCCACTGTGACTGTACATGGTTATAGTGCTGCATAATTGTCCAAGTTATTAATTTATCGCTTTTAAAGTCTCCAAAGCCTCTTTCTCTGAGCCCAGTTTGACCAAGACTAATTGTCATGGGGTAGTGTATGAGTTTCCTAAGGCTGTCATGATAAATTGCCACAAACTTGGTGGCTTAAAAAAACAGAAATTAATTTTCTCACAGTTCTGGAGGCTAGCCAGCCAAAATCAAGATGTCAGCAGGGTTGGTTCCTTCTGGAGGCTAAGAGGGAGAATTGTTCCATGCCTCTCTCCTAGCTTCTGGTGGCTGCTGGCAGTGCTTGGCATTCCTTGGCTTATAAATGGATCATTCCAGTCTCTGCTTCCTTCTTTACGTGGACGTCCTCCCTGTGTCTCTGTGTGTTCTCTTCTTCTGTCTGTCTGCTCTCATCAGGACATGGGTCATTGGATTTAGGGCCCACCCTGATAATCCAGGATGATCGCATCTTGAGATACTTAATTCCATCAACAAAGGCCTTTTTCCAAATAAGCTCACATTCACAGGATCCAGTTGGACATATATTTTGGGAGCCACAGTTCAACCCACCACAGGTAGTATATGCCTTTTGGCCAGTAAAATCCTTTAAGCTTCTGTGAGCCAAATCATTCCTGTCTTAAATAATGTTACCTAGTCCTCTAGGGGTTGTAGCCAAAGTGAAGGATGGATCCTGGACTCACTCACTGGTGGGCACTGGTACCAGCTTGTGCCAGAATACAGAAACTGATAAATTTCCTGGGATTTTGCAAGCCTGTTGTTTCACACAGCCATTATTAAAAGTTAAATTAGGGGCTTCCCTGGTGGCGCAGTGCCGATGCAGGGGACATGGGTTCGTGCCCCGGTTTGGGAAGATCCCACATGCTGCGGAGCGGCTGGGCCCGTGAGCCATGGCCGCTGAGCCTGCGCGTCCGGAGCCTGTGCTCCGCAACGGGAGAGGCCATAACAGAGAGAGGCCCACGTACCGCAAAACAAAAACAAAAAACAAAAAACCAAACCAAACCAAACAAAAAAAGTTAAATTACACAAACTTACAGTTAAATAAGTTATACTAAAACCCCAAATTATATATACTCAAAACTCATCACTTCCTAATTATCTTACTTCATTTTATTATTATGCTCTCTTGAGGTTATTTACTTCTATTGTATCTTTATGGTGTGTTGCTGAGCATCTCTTTCTCAACTCCAAGTGCAGTCGCATTGATAGCTTCAAATGAGCCATGGTGGGAATATTTACACTGTGGAAATTGGCAAGTGCAACGCATCAGGGCCTACCCTCTCCCCCAGAGCCAGTTTTTAAACATTTTGCAGCACACTGCTGATCCTGGCAACCATGACAGTGTGTACCAGAAACTTCTGAGCAAGAATCAGCAAAAGCACCCTATGACTATAGATACTACATACTCTGGGTGTTTAAAGTTAGCTATGATTTCAGTAAGTAATTCATTAAATATGCATAATTAAATGTGATCTACAATTTTTAACTTATTATGACTTTACCTATTATTAAATGCACTAGCCAAAAATACCCTTTGCCAGTCTACGGTGTCCTCACTTTTGTTTGAGAATAATGCCATTGAAACTTTTGTGATAACATAAATAGTTTCAAGGTGCAAAGTTGATAGTTTGTTAACACTAGCAAACTTTTTATTTGGGCCAGTTCAGGGATAAGATGACAAAGATGTTCTGTGAAACTTGGAGTTGGCCAGGCTTTTAACTTGCTGTGACCTAAGGAAATATTTTAGTTTGATCTACATTTTCTTTTTTCTTTGGTATACATTGGCACCTCAGGCATTAGCTGGAAGTGAATTAAATGGCCCAGAAGCTGTAATTCTGCAGCCAGCGAGATATTAGAATAGAATTGATTATCTGGTGGCGTTTGCATATGGAAGCAGCCCTCCTACCTATTCATTTCCATTTTAACCTAAGAGGTATGTGGGAAGCTTGTTAACACCCTTAGAGGGTTTGGTCCCTCTGCCTGTGTGACGTCTGAACCAGGCATGAATACTTAAAATCCATAAAAGAGAAATCATAAATAAAAGCAAACTTTGACAGAGGAGAAAAATGCTTCCAAAAATATTAGAAACTCCATCTTTAGGTAGTATCAAATAAAAAACAAATCCAGACTTAGGTAAGGAGGGACTTTATTTGAAAAGACTATTGCAGTTGAGAGAGGGGGGATGACTATTATAGTAAGAGGAAAGGAACTACTGCAACAGAAGACTCTGACCATAATAATATCTACAAACGTTGCCAAGGCCAGGCAGAAAGGTGTTTCTTTTAAAGGGAGGAGTAAACAAGGTTAGAAAGATCTGAGTGTGGGGAATGGGGGGAGCAGGGGATTGATTGGTCAGTTCAGCAGAAAATGTCTTTTTTTCTGTGGTCAGCTGATTCTCAGGAGAGGCTGTTAAGGGGTTTTGTTCTGTGTCCCAGTGCTTGCTTAAGCCCAAGGGTGGCCCAGAGTTCAGGGTCCTGGGTGAAGGAGAGAAGCCTGATGAAAGTTTGGTCAAGTCACGTTAGTGTCCAGATTGTTCAGTGGGGACAAACAGTTCAACAAATATTTTAGAAGACAAAGAATGGAAATTTCAAGGGTCTGTGTCTGGCCTTGTCATAGATAAACAGTGGGGTCATCCGTGGGTTTTATTGGGTTGGCCAAAAGGTTTCTTCGGGTTTTTCTGTAACATCTTATGTATAAGTTACATGTGAAAGGGTGATTCTTTGCAATAAGCTGTTTTCTGAAATACGAAAGGATGTATTGATCATCCCTGTTTTCCAGGAATACAGGACTCAGGTAAAGTTCTACATTTTCAGCAGCTAATGCAGTTCACTCCATATTTTACATTAGACTTCAGCTCTAATCCTGTGCTCTATTTGAGAGGCTGTATCAGATATTTTTGTTTTGTTTTATGTTACCCCTTAATTTAAAAAAATGCCTCTGGAATTACTTGGTAGAAGTAAAAATTTTGCATGGGGCAGGGCTTGTACCTTCTATTGCTGTCACAAACAATCTGTGTTGTCCTTCAACACAAGTTCCTAATACTACCTGCAAGATTTAAGATGTCACCAAAATCTTTTTGTAATTGGAAACTGCTATAATTCAGAATTTGCAATAACCTCACAGTGCTCTGAAACTTGGATAAAGCTCCTTTCTAAAGCCAGCACAGAGTCAACCTTCCTTTCTTTCCTCATTTCAGTTTTTTTCCTTTCCCTTCTCTCCCTCTAACTAATATCATTTTTATGTTGGGAAGCACTATAGACGAATTATATTCTCTATAAAGAGTTACTATATCCAGACTTCCCAATTTCAATTAACACTAAAATGTTATAGAGCATAACATACTGTTGCTTGATTCAGAAAGCAACTTAAGGAATTTTTTGTGTCATTAGAACTATAATCATGAACTATTGATTGCTGTTGAGAGAACACGGTCTTAGGGCCAGACACACAGACCTATATTTGACTGTCAGTCCTCCCACTTATTGCCTATATAAATCCTTGAGCATGTCACTAAAACTTTCTGAGTGCTTTTCCACGTCTTCAAAATGCAGGCAATAAGATGTGCTAATGGCATAATTGTGAGGATTAAACAGAATGAATTTGCATGTGCAAAAGAACGCCAAGACTAGGTACTGAGCACATGCGAGTAGCCTTCTGTAATTTACTGAATGCTAGTACTTGCAGCAAACTAGACCAGCCACTCTAGGGTCCAACTTTTGAGGAGCTTACAATCTGATTGGGCAATCATATAGATACATGTAAGATATGTAAATGCATATCAATTGACATTTTCAGAAAACTCACCTAGGACTTTGCAAACTTTTATTACCGTTTGAAATTTATCTTGTAATTCGATCCTGGTTCTCAATCACAATTTAATTTTAGATGGCTCCTTTTATCACCATCCCTCTGCCTTCTGCATTGGGCACATGGCCCCCTTGGCATCAAAATTTTACTGTTGGAAAAACTGTGCCCCTCCCCGCCTTGCACTATATTAGTAGTCATTTCTGCGGTTTCATTGTGTGCAAGGTGTAGATCTGGACAGGAATCTTTGTCTTCCAGACCTGTCGTTCTCTCTCTCTACCTGCTGGTTTGCATCTCAGTTGCCCAGCACAGACTAGTTTTCACTATGAAGTGGCTGCCAAACACCAAGTCAGCCAAAGAAAACTCCCTGCTTCCCTCCCTCCACGAGTAGGAAATTATGGGTAAAAGAAGAGAAGCATCCATAAATAAATAAATTGTGTAGCAGAGATCGATGATTACAAGCTTCTTTTGGTGTCTGCCAATAGGGCTGACCATAATTAATCTTTTACAGGTTTTGGAGAAACATTCAGAGGCTCATGGATTTTAAAAATGGAGCACAGAATTACCAACAGAAAGTCTAGATAATATAGTTGATGTACAGTGAGCAGGTCACAGATAGTTGGGAATAATTAATTTGGTTGGGTACAACCTAACCAAATTAAACCCCCGCACTTTTTAAAACTTCTAATTTGAAATAATTGTAGATTCACAGGAATTTGCAAAAATAATATAGAAAGAGGTCTCATGTATCCTTCACCCAGTTCCTTAAGGGCAACCATAGTATAATATTACAACCAGGCAAATGGCATTTGTAGAATCTACTGAGGTTACACAAATTTTACCAATTGTGTGTGTGTGTGTGTGTGTGTGTGTGTGTGTGTGTGTGTGTGTAGTTCTATGCAATTTCATCACATTTGTAGATTGGTGTAGTCACCACCACAGTTAGGATATAGAACTGTTCCATCAGTCTTGCCTACAATCCCTTTATAGCCATACCTATCCCCTGTCCCCATTCCTAAACCCAATCTGTTCTCCATCTGCATAATTTTGTTATTTTAAAATTAAATGACAAAATGGAATCATACAGTACCTTTTGAGGCTGGCTTATTTTACTTAGCATGCCTTTGAGGTCCATCCAAGTTGTTGCCTGCAACAATAGCTTGCTTTTTTTTTTTTTTAATTGCTGAGTGGTATTCCATGATATTGATGTACAAGTTTGTTTAGTCACTAATCCGTTTCTATTTTTTGGCTATCAAAAAAAGCTACTGTCATGCTTAATTTTATGTGTCAATTTGGCTAGGTTATGGTACGCAGTTGGATTCCATATGGAGCTAGCTCCACCCTATGCGCCTTCTCACCTGTCCCAGGCTCTTCACTCTTAGTCCCCATTCCAGGGGCCCTTGCATGAAAAAAATGGCAGCCCCCGTGCCGGGGGAGGTTGTCTTGCTTATCCAGACCATTAGAATGGTGGTCTCTGCAGCCAGTCCTGGTGACTCAGTACATAGCTGTAGTTCTAGTGAGAACTAAAAAACGTTTCATACCCCCTACTTGTGAACCCAAATATGAATCAGAAAAGGAGTTTATAGAATGCCCAGAAGGTGGGACTGGTCATGCCTCTGGAACATTTGGAGCATCTCACACGTCTGACCTGTACAGCTGGTGTCTTCGATGCCTGTGTTCCTCCTGAGGGTGATGCTCTCATGTCATTTCTTTCAAAGGAAGCCTGACACAGAGCACTGAGCAGTGGAAGAAGAATGTTGCCTCGCAATTGTCCGTTCGGAAGATAAAAGAATATGATGCTAATTTTAAAACGAAGGACTTCCCTGAAAAAGCTAAGGATATCTTCATGGCCGCTCACATTTATCTAAACAACTTAGGTCACGACTGGCTTCACACCTTGGTGACTAATCACTGTTTTCTGGATGTCGTCTGGGACATCAAACATAAGCCCATCTGCCAGAACTTTGTAGAATCTTTAGAACCACTCCAGTGGTTCAGATTCACTGCTGAAGTCTGTGAAAGCAGAGCAACATGTATGGCCAGGTCACTGTCCTCATGCACATCCAGCAGACTCTGACTGTCTATGATCAGTTTGGCTGTTTGATGTATGGACAGGAAGATGTGGCCAATGATGTCCTGGAGTATGTTGTATTTGAAAAGCACCTGATAAATCCCTTTGGGAGCTGGATTATGCAACAGTACCCCCATGGATACTTCCTAAGCAGCCCAACCCTAAGACAGTAATGATCCCTGGACCCCAGCTGAAACTGTGGGAAGAACCACAAGGAGAAGCCCATAAGCCTCAGCTAACCTGATGGCAAAAATGACTCCTGAGATGAAGCACGGGTGAGGTGGCTGGAAGCAGAGAAGTCTATGAATCGGAGAGCTGGGAAGTCATCCATCTCCATGATGCTGTAGAAGGAACTACCTTGGTTCTCTCCCATCCTGCTTAGGTCTTTTTAGCAGTCTCATCCTCAACAACCATGGCTGATGGCTGGGCTCAGGTGGGTGGCTGGTATGCACAGCCATGTACCTCCGTCTTCTCCTCCCCCTTCCCTTCCTCCTTTTCCTCTTCCTCCCCCTCCTCTACCACCACCTCTTCCTCCTTCTACTAATTGCACATCTAGCTTCTGAGTCTAGATGAAAGGCAGTATGTTTCAGAGAACATCTGATACCAGTTTTCCCCACAGCAGAGGCTGTCAGGAGCAAACTGGCAGAATTTTCTTTCTAATCACAGGGCAGGGACCAGAGTTTGAAATAAAACACTGTCAGGGTGTTGGACAAATTGTGGGTTCTGTACTTCTCCTGGTTCAGGCTAGAAGTAGGCCTACCTTTAAAATGGCAGAAATGAAAGATAAGCTTCGTTGTGAGTGATGTGACTTCCAGGAAATCCAGACTTGGGAAAAATAATTAGTGTTTATAAAAGATGGTGTCATTAAGAGGGTCTTTTCTCATACATGGACTCACTGAATCATCATATGTATTTCATAGGGGAATGTAAATCCAAAGAAATCATTTATCCCTGAAAAAACCAAACAAAAAACAAACCCCACTCCCCCTCCCTCCACCAAACACCAGTCTGATATTGCTGTGAAGGTGTTTTTCTAGATGCGATCAACATTTACACAGTAGACTTTGAGTAAAGCAGATTTCCCTTCATAATGTGGATGGGCTTCATTCAATCAGTTGAAAGTCTTAAAAGAAAAGTCTTAGATTTCCCCAGGGAGGAAGGAATTCTGCCTCTAGATTTACTGCTTTCAGATTCAAGACTGCAAAATCAACTCTTCACTGGTTCTCCAGCCTAGCTTGGCCTGCTCTGCAAGATTTTGAATTTCCTAGCCCCTCACAACTATGTGAACCAATTTTAAAAATTAATCAGTCAATCTCTCTCTCTCTTTCTCTCGCTGTAGGTCTATTTCTGGGTTTTCGGTTCTGTTCCATTGATCTATGTGTCTAGTCCTCTGCCAGATATCACACTCTCTTAATAATTGTAGCTGTGGAGTAAGCCTTGACATTCTAGCCTAAATAGAGTGATTCTTCCAACTTTATTGTTATTTTCCAAAATTGTTTTACCAACTTTAAGTTCTTTGCCTTTCTGTATAAATTTTAAAATAAGCTTGTTTATGCCTACCAAAAAGTCATCATTATAAAAAAGGCTTTATTTAATTCTATTATGAAAGTCATAAGTGTTTATCATTGAAAAATTAGAGACTACAGGTAAACATTAAAAAGAAATGCTGTAATGGGCCCCCATAGAAAGGCCATCAAAATGACCAGAAGGCCTGGAGAACTGCCCTATGGGTTAGATTAAACTAACATTTCCTGATAGCATCTCATTGTACTAGGTGCTATGCTAAGAATTTAACCAAACATTATCACATTAAACCCTCATTGGAACACTGGAAGAAAATATTATCTGTACTTGATTCTTGAGGAAACTGAGACACACAAAGGTTAAACAAATTGTCTAAAGTCACCCATTTAACAAGTAGTAGAGCCACAGTTTTAACTGAAGTCATACAAGGCCCTTTATAATTGAGCTGCTGCCTCATCTCCCATTACCTTCTCATACTTGATGTGCTCCCCATACAGATTACCTGTGATTTTAGATATGAGGTTCCCTCTGCCAGGAATGCTCATTTCCCTTTTGATTGCCTGGGAATTTATTTCTCAAAATGTAGTTCTGGTATCATCTCCTCTAAGGAGCCTTTATACACAGCCTCTACTCACCCCTCCATCCTCCTACCTTTACTTTTCAGTCTCTCCTAGCTATTGGAGCTACCTTGTGTATAGCTCTAATTGCACTCACTAGTGTTACAATTTATTTACTTATGTCTGTCTCTAATAGGCTTTGAGCTCCAGCAAAGGCAGGGACTGTGTTTTATTTGCATTGCTCCAGCAAATAGCACACTGTCTGGCCATTAGTGAGTTTATAGATTTATCCATTAAAAAAATGAAGGCTAATCACTGCCCATAGGCAGAAGTCATAACTCTAATGCATATAGAGATCAGGAAGCTAAGAAATATGTGGGCTTGTGCTGAAAATAAGACTGTAGAGAATAGTGGGGCCTGTTGTGAATGGAGGAGACCCACAGCTTTACTTAGAGATATTCAAATTAAATCTTTGAAAAAGCGTCATGCCAGGTAAGCCAAAAACACCTGCAGGCAGAATAGGCATGTGGGTTGCAGAATTCAACCCCATCCTTGACAGTTTATAATCTCATTAGGGGGGAAAATTCCTAAGAGAAACATAAAGGACCAGACTTGAAAAAAATTAGTACATAGATCTCTAGCACTGAGAAGCACTAAGGGGCAGAGCAGATTATCAGGCCACAAGTCATAGCTATTAAGTTGTTTCTCTGATCACAAGCATCTGCATCTACTTTATTTAGTTAAATATTAGTGTATTATATTTCTTCTTATTGTAATATATACTATACATAATTTATATATAATGTGTATACTTTTTTTTTTTTTCTTTTTTGCGGTACGCGGGCCTCTCATTGCTGCGGCCTCTCCCGTCGCGGAGCACAGGCTCCGGACGGGCAGGCCCAGCGGCCATGGCTCACAGGCCCAGCCGCTCCGTGGCACGTGGCATCCTCCCGGACCAGGGCACGAACCCGTGTCCCCTGCATCGGCAGGCGGACCCCCAACCACTGGGCCACCAGGGAAGCCCTATAATGTGTATACTTTTAAATTATATTTATTAGAATATGAATATTTATTTCTATTCTTTATTCAGGGTGTGATATGTTATCATTTTATAGATTTCTATGTAAACTAGATACTAATCTGTTTTGGTTATGTGGTCGCAAATAACTTCTCCAAATTGAATTTGTTTCTTTACTCTGTTTATAGTGTCTTTTGTTGTGGTGAAGTTTTAAAATTTTAATGTACTCAAATTTATCAATTTATTTTTTATGGTTTGAGTTTTGTTGTATTTTATTTAAGAACACTTCTATGCCCTATGGTCAGAAAGGTACCCTTTTATATTTTCTTCTAAAAAATTTTAAAGTTTTTCTTTTTCATATTTAGGTCTAAATTAAATTAAAATCCACTTGTGGCCTGAGGTAGGGATCTAGTTTTATTTATTTTTTTCCATATGTCGACTGAAAATAACTGCACAATGAGAGAACTGTGACTTCAACTTTATTTGGGGACTTACTGTGGACTGTAGCCTGGGAGACAGCCTCTCAGATAGCTCTGAGGAACTGCTCCAAAGAGGTAGGGGCGAAGGTCAGCATACATATGATTTTGGTGAAGGGGTACGTGCAATCCAGCACGCATCTCGGTAGAGGGTTGCTGCTACTCATGAGGAGCAGATGTGTCCATTCATGATTTTAGTGCTCTTTTTGGGTATGAGAAGATGCAAGAAATTAGGTTTGTAAAATTTTCTCCTGAATATATCAAACTATCTGAAGGCTTGTTTTGCCAGTTTTTCCCAGAACGCCTCAGTCCTGATCTCCACCTGAACTCCTTTCGGGTGTGTTGAAGTCAGATACTGCGGTGGCTAATGACCTAATCCTTGTAGAGCTGGATGGCGAGTGATGTTCTTTAGTTGGCACATAGGATAACTGCACTATCAGGATAAGCTAGTTATGTTGCTGTAACAAACTAAGCTCTAAATCTTAATGGCTTAACACAACAAATATTTGTTGCTTTCTTATAAGTGTGCAACATTGGTGGCCATTCTGGGGTGGGGTGAGCACAGTTGGTTCTTTGCTCCACAGGTCTCTCAAAGACCCAGGCGGAAATAGCTCTGCCATTTTTTTCAGAATATACAGCTTCCTCTGTTAGCATTGTAGGAAGGGACTGCAGGGAGCTCCCACTCCTGCTTATATCATTTCTGCACATAGGTCGTTGTCATAGCCTGTCACGTGGCCTGACCAGCAGCAAGGTAGTGTGGAAGTGTTGACTTCAGTGTGTCTAGTAAGAGAGGAAAATTGGACATTGTTGAGCACTTAGTGTTCACCTGGTTAACTCGCTGTTCCAGCATCATTTATTGAAGAGTCCATCCACCCTCCCCCTTGATTCGTGACTTCATCTCTGTTATATTATGTAAATTTAGGTCCATTTACGCAAGAATTAGTTTCTGGGCTCTCTATTTTGTTCTACTCTTCTAATTGTCTGTTCTTGGCAAATACTATAATTTCTTAATTACTATCCTTGCATAACATCTTTATATATGATATAGTAAGTCACCTACATTGTCCTTTTCCCTCAGAATTGTCTTTTTGCTTATAATTGTCTGGTTGCCTCCATATAAATTTTAGAAGCACCTTGTCAAGTTGCATGTAAAAGCCTGTTAGATTTTGTCTGAAATTACATTTAATTTATAGATTAATCTGGTAATACGTGGCATCTTCTTCTTTTTTTTTTTTTTTTTTTTTGCGGTACGCGGGCCTCTCACTGTTGTGACCTCTTCCGTTGCGGAGCACAGACTCCGGACGCACAGGCTCAGCGGCCATGGCTCACGGGCCCAGCTGCTCCGCAACATGTGGGATCTTCCTGGACCGGGGCATGAAGCCGCGTCCCCTGCATCGGCAGGCGAACTCTCAACCACTGTGCCACCAGGGAAGCCCAAAACGTGACATCTTTAAGATATTGATTCTTACCATCCATAAATACTTAAATTTTAAGTCCTTCCTTAGAATTTTGTACTTTTCTCAATAAAATTCTGACATCTTTTGCTAGATTTATTTCTAAGTATCTTATAGATTACTTTGTCATTTAAACGGTATCTTTAAAAAATTGAATTTTCTAATTGCTTGTGATTTGTATGCAGGAATGTAATTGACTTTTTTGTATTGATTTTATGTTCAGCAAACATTCTGAACTTGCTCTTTGTCTCTAAGTTTTGGTCTGCAGAGTCTCCTGAATTTTCTGCATAGAAAATTACACACTGTTTGCAAAAAACAATGCTGTTATTTTCCTCCAATCCTTGTATTCTTTCTTTCCTTCTTTCCTTCCTCCTTCCCTTGACCTCTCTTTCTCTCTCTTGCTTTCTTCTTTTTTCCCAATCTTCTTTCCCTCTTTCCCTCTTTCCCTTCCTTTCTTCTTTCTGCACTACCCAGCACCTTCCATTTGAATTTGTTAAGCATGATAGCAGGCTTCTTACCTTCTTACTGACACAGAAAGGATTCCTCTACATATTACTATTCAGTTTGTAGTAGGTGTTTAGTAGATGGGTACCTTTGCCACATAAAGGAATTCCCTGTGTCTTTATACTTTGCTAAGAGTTTTTACTATCAAAGGTTGATGCTGAGTTTATTCCACCAATATTTCACATGAAAAAAAATTCTCTTTTACATTTCTTCCAAAGCTTCTGCTACCTATCATTTGCTTTTATCTTTCCATTATCCTGGGGTTGACTTCCAGAGAATGTTTCCAGCTGTGCATGGCACTTTTACTAATAAGCAGATGCCTCAATGGTTTGATGACCACAGACCTTTTTTTAGGACTCTGATTCTTTTTGTGTTCTATATTTAAAAATCTGTTTATGTATGTGGATAAAATCCAAGTACCCCCACCAAGTTTTTGGCGGATAAGAATGCTAGGGACCAACTCAGAAAACAGAACAGTACATTTAGACTGATCCTACTTATTTCAAACTTATGACAATTCAATAATAGATATTTTCATAACAGTATCAGAAAGTTTTAACTCATCCCCATGAGATAAAGCCTCTCAATATTCAGAATACCACTTTTGCTTAGGTAGTGAAAATTGACAGAGTGAGCCAGAGGGGGAATAAGGGGATAGCCAGGTATTTTCTGTTTCTTTGCAATAGTTGCAAATACCTTTTAGTTCCTCCACCCTGGAAGCTTGCAGATTAATTGTAACCATTCAAAGGCAAGGGCATCCTTTCTAGAATTTTGTTTGTCAGCAAAGATAACAGGGATTCAATTGTGTCAGTTCCTTCATGGCTACTCTCCCATTGGTGGTTCTATAACTGTCAGTAAGATTTCTTAGTTAGCAAAATAGCTAGTGAAGCTCTTTGGGGGGAAAAAGATCGATTTTCTTTTATAAAAAGAATTAAGGTTAAATCAAACCGGAACTCTAAATCTAAGGTACTGTCTCCTTAGAGTTTATGTTCAGATATTTGGGTCTGAAGGACAGAAGTTTCTAAGACTTCTAGTTCACTGATACGGTGGGATTATGTGGGTGATAAGCTGCTGCTGTCATTTTATGACTGAGAGCAGATTCTATCTATGTATATAAATAGGTGACTATACTGCACTTAATCCTAAAGATTGCACTTAATCCTAAAGATGGCCTGGGTAATAGAAGTTTTCTATCTGAAAATGTAACCAAATCTCCACTTGTGCACTTCTGAGGTTTCGTGTCAAATTGCTACAGCCTGGAGTATGTTGCAATCTTCCAAACCTGTCATAATAATATTAGTCCTTAATAATTTTCCTGAGAGAAAGGAAAATGACTGTATATCAGCAACTTTTCCTTTTGTGTCAAGTTTAGAAATGAACTCCTAAAAGAAGTGGACCTCCCAGGGAGCTAGGTATGAGTTAAGATACCTCCCTACCAGTAGACGGAGGAACATTGCCTATATGTATTGGCGGTAGTTTCATTATTAATAAATTCACCAGAGATCTTCAGGTTGCCTTCCCAGCTCTATTCTTTTGTAAGTGAACTACTATTTGAAGATTTTGGGAGTGGAGTGTATATCCTGAAGTGATTATTCAGAATCCCTGCTCCTCAGCAAATGTCAGGATGCACCTCATCTAGAACATGCTTATTCCAGGCCAACAAGACTGTAAATCACCAAGTTTGAGAATTGATGGTGACACCATTCATGATAGAGTCTTATCAAATCCAGAAACCTCAATTACTGCTACACCAATTGACCAAGCATGTGATGGGCACTCAGCAATTTTTGAAATGTTTAGGACAAGACTTACTCTGGCAATCCATATGCTTTAGTTTCAAGGAATGTCTATAACATTCCTGATCCTTGAACAGAACAGCAGGAAGAAAGCAGAGTTAATATCCATATATCCATGAATAATATATATATTTTTAATCCAGTTTCTCAGTCTTCTGGAAAGTCTATTTCTCCAAAATTACTTACTATGTTGATAGTTTGTTTGATTCTACAATTCCTTATAGGCTCTGAACTTCCAGAGCGCAAGCACTTTGTCATATTCATCTCTATATCTCCAGTTCTTGGGCATATGGAATCACACTTAACAAATCTAGGGTGGGAAAATGTTATAAATATTAATGGATGCCTCACCTCTTTTCCCCACCAGTTATTACCTGTGACTGCTACCCTCTCTTCCTTTGGACAGCTGAGCAGTCTGTCTTGATTTGCTCATTGAAGAATGATGAAGCAGATCATGAAAACAAGGGAAAAAACCTTGAGTCTTGAGATTCAATCTCATAGGCCCAGATGCAGAAGACAGAGATTTGGAAGAATACAAAGGAAGTAAGAGTGCACCAGGTGTGATGAAGATTCCCCTGGTTGTGATAGGAGTTGCCAGTACCTCAAAGCCAGGGAGATCCAGAGAAGGAGGCTTGTGCCTTGCCTGTCCTCCCCCTTGTCCAGCCCCGGCTAATCCTCACATATCACAGAGGGGAGGAAACGCAGTTCACAGACTGAGAGAGAGGACATGACGAGGTTTTGCGGGTAGGAATGAAGAGAAATTAGGGGTGACTTTTGGGGCCCAAACACCACTCAACAATGGATGGGTGACAGCATCAAGGACCAGATATCTCTGTACCCTTAGTACTATGGAGCTTCACCCCAGTACCCACAGACACACACCTCAAAATCCTGAGTTGGGGGGCCCGAGTTGATTCAAATAATATACCCACCATCTAGTGGAATTAAGAAAAATTTAAAAGTAATAATTCTTTCACTCTATAATTTGTGGACTAAGGTATATTTACAAGCTACAAATGTCTGTCATGATGTGAATATTTACCTACATACTTTATAAAAATTTTTCTTTCTTATTTATTTATTTATTTTTCTTTTCTTTTTTTTTTTTTATAGAGCAGGTGCTTATTAGTCATCCATTTTATACACACCAGTGTATACATGTCAATCCCAACCTCCCAGTTCATCCCACCACCCCCACCCACCACCGCTTTTCCCCCTTGGTGTCCATACGTTTGTTCTCTACATCAGTGTCTCAATTTCTGCTCTGCAAACCAGTTCATCTGTACCATTTTTCTAGATTCCACATATATGCATTAATATACGATATTTGTTTTTCTCTTTCTGACTTTTCACTCTGTATGACAGTCTCTAGATCGATCCATGTCTCTACAAATGACCCAATTTTGTTCCTTTTTATGGCTGAGTAATATTCCATTGTATATATGTACCACATCTTCTTTATCCATTCGTCTGTTGATAGGCATTTAGGTTGCTTCCATGACCTAGCTATTGTAAATAGTGCTGCAATGAACATTGGGGTGCATGTGTCTTTTTGAATTATGGTTTTCTCTGGGTATATGCCCAGTAGTGGGATTGCTGGATCATATGGTAATTCTATTTTTAGTTTTTTAAGGAACCTCCATGCTGTTCTCCATAGTGGCTGTATCAGTTTACATTCCCACCAACAGTGCAAGAGGGCTCCCTTTTCTCCACACCCTCTCCAGCATTTGTCGTTTGTAGATTTTCTGATGATGCCCATTCTTACTGGTGTGAGGTGATACTTCATTGTAGTTTTGATTTGCATTTCTCTAATAATTAGTGATGTTGAGCAGCTTTTCCTGTGCTTCTTGGCTATCTGTATGTCTTCTTTGGAGAAATGTCTATTTAGGTCTTCTGCCCATTTTTGGATTGGGTTGTTTGTTTTTTTTTTAATATTGAGCTGCATGAGCTATTTATATATTTTGAACATTAATCGTTTGTCTGTCGATTTGTTTGCAAATATTTTCTCCCATTCTGAGGGTTGTTTATGGTTTCCTTTGCTGTGCAAAAGCTTTGAAGTTTCATTAGGTCCCATTCGTTTATTTTTGTTTTTATTTCCATTACTCTAGGAGGTGGATCAAAAAAGATCTTGCTGTGATTTATGTCAAAGAGTGTTCTTCCTATGTTTTCCTCTAAGAGTTTTATAGTGTCCGGTCTTACATTTAGGTCTCGAATCCATTTTGAGTTTACTTTTGTGTATGGTGTTAGGGAGTGTTCTAATTTCATTCTTTTACATGTAGCTGTCCAGTTTCCCCAGCACCACTTATTGAAGAGACTGTCTTTTCTCCATTGTATATCCTTGCCTCCTTTGTCATAGATTAGTTGACCATAGGTGTGTGGGTTTATCTTTGGGCTTTCTATCTTGTTCCATTGATCTATGTTTCTGATTTTTTCTTTTTGTAATATTGTCTTGATTACTGTAGCTTTGTAGTATAGTTTGAAGTCAGGGAGTCTGACTCCTCCAGCTCTGCTTTTTCCCTCAAGACTGCTTTGGCTAATTGGGGTCTTTTTTGTCTCCATACAAATTTTAAGATTTTTTGTTCTAGTTCCATAAAAATGCCATTGGTAATTTGATAGGGATTGCATTGAATCTGTAGATTGCTTTGGGTACTATATCACAATATTGATTCTTCCAATCCAAGAACATGGTATATCTCTCCATCTGTTGGTATCATCTTTAATTTCTTTCATCAGTGTCTTATAGTTTTCTGCATACAGGTCTTTTGTCTCCCTAGGTAGGTTTATTCCTAGGTATTTTATTCTTTTTGTTGCAATGGTAAATGGGAGTGTTTCCTGCATTTCTCTTTCAGATTTTTCATCATTAGTGTATAGGAATGCAAGAGATTTCTGTGCATTAATTTTGTATCCTGCCGCTTTACCAAATTCATTGATTAGCTCTAGTAGTTTTCTGGTGACATCTTTAGGACTCTCTATGTATAGTGTCATGTCATCTGCAAACAGTGACAGTTTTACTTTTTCTTTTCCAATTTGTATTCCTTTTATTTTTTTTCTTCTCTGATTGCCGTGGCTAGGACTTCCAAAACTATTTTGAATAATAGTGGTGAGAGTGGACATCCTTGTCTTGCTCCTGATCTTAGAGGAAATGCTTTCAGTTTTCCACCATTGAGAATGATCTTTGCTGTGGGTTTGTCATATATGGCCTTTATTGTGTTGAGGTAGGTTCCCTCTATGCCCACTTTCTGGAGAGTTTTTTTTTTTTTTTATCACAAATAGGTGTTGAATTTGTCAAAATATTTTTCTGCATCTGTTGAGAAGATCATATGGTTTTTCTTCTTCAATTTGCTAATATGTTGTATCACACTGATTGATTTGGGTATATTGAAGAATCCTTACGTCACTGGGATAAATCCCACTTGATCATGGTGTATGATCCTTTTAATGTGTTGTTGGATTCTGTTTGCTAGTATTTTGTTGAGGATTTTTGCATCTATATTCATCAGTGATATTGGTCGGTAATTTTCTTTTTTTGTAGTATCTTTGTTTGGTTTTGGTATCAGGGTGATGGTGGCCTCATAGACTGAGTTTGGGAGTGTTCCTTCCTCTGCAATTTTTTGGAAGAGTTTGAGAAGGATGGGTGTTAGCTCTTCTCTAAATGTTTGATAGAATTCACCTGTGAAGCCATCTGGTCCTGGACTTCTGTTTGTTGGAAGATTTTAAATCATAGTTTCAATTTCATTACTTGTGATTGGTCTGTTCATATTTTCTATTTCTTCCTGGTTCAGTCTTGGAAGGTTATACCTTTCTAAGAATTTGTCCATTTCTTCCGGGTTGTCCATTTTATTGACATAGTGTTGCTTGTAGCAGTCTCTTAGAATGCTTTGTGTTTCTGTGGTGTCTGTTGTAACTTCTCCTTTTTCATTCCTAGTTTTATTGATTTGAGTCCTCTCCCTCTTTTTCTTGATGAGTGTGGCTAATAGTTTATCAATTTTGTTTATCTTCTCAAAGAACCAGCTTTTAGTTTTATTGATCTTTGCTATTGTTTTCTTTGTTTCTATTTCATTTATTTCTGCTCTGATATTTATGATTTCTTTCCTTCTGCTAACTTTGGGTTTTGTTTGTTCTTCTTTCTCTAGTTCCTTTAGGTGTAAGTTTAGCTTGTTTATTTGAGATTTTTCTTGTTTCTTGAGGTAGGCTTGTATAGCTATAAACTTCCCTCTTAGAACTGCTTTTGCTTCATCCCTGAGGTTTTGGATCCTCATGTTTTCATTGTCATTTGTCTCTAGGTATTTTTTGATTTCCTCTTTGATTTCTTCAGTTATCTCTTGGTTATTTAGTAACATATTGTTTAGCCTCCATGTGTTTGTGTTTTTTATGTTTTTTTGCCTGTAATTCATTTCTAATCTCATAGCATTGTGGTGAGAAAAGATGCTTGATATGATTTCAATTTTCTTAAATTTACTGAGGCTTGATTTGTGACCCAAGATGTGATCTATCCTGGAGAATGTTCCATGTGCACTTGAGAAGAAAGTGTAATCTGCTGTTTTCGGATGCAATGTGCTATAAATATCAATGAAATCTATCTGGTCTATTGTGTCATTTAGAGCTTCTGTTTCCTTATTTATTTTCATTTTGGATGATCTGTCCATTGGTGTAAGTGAGGTGTTAAAGTCCCCCACTATTAAAGTGTTACTGTTGATTTCCTCTTTTATAGCTGTTAGCAGTTGCCTTATGTATTGAGGTGCTCCTGTGTTGGGTGCATATATATTTATAGTTGTAATATCTTCTTCTTGGATTGATCCCTTGATCATTATGTTGTGTCCTTCCTTGTCTCTTGTAACATTCTTTATTTTAAAGTCTATTTTATCTGATATGAGTATTGCTACTCCAGCTGTCTTTTGATTTCCATTTGCATAGAATATCTTTTTCCATCCCGTCACTTTCAGTCTGAATGTGTCCCTAGGTCTGAAGTGGGTCTCTTGTAGACAGCATATATATAGGTCTTATTTTTGTATCCATTCAGCAAGCCTGTGTCTTTTGGTTGGAGCATTTAATCCATTCACCTTTAGGGTAGTTATCGAAATGTATGTTCCTATGGCCATTTTCTTAATTGTTTTGGGTTTGTTTTTGTAGGTCCTTTTCTTCTCTTGTGTTTCCCACTTAGAGAAGTTCTTTTAGCATTTGTTGTAGAGCTGGTTTGGTGGTACTGAATTCTCTTAGCTTTTGCTTGTCTGTAAAGCTTTTGATTTCTCCATCAAATCTGAATAAGATCCTTGCCGGGTAGAGTAATCTTGGTTGTAGGTTCTACCCTTTCATCACTTTAGGTATATCATGCCACTCCCGTCTGACTTGTAGAGTTTCTGCTGAGAAATCAGCTGTTAACCTTACGGGAGTTCCCTTGTATGTTATTTGTTGTTTTTCCCTTGCTGCTTTCAATAATTTTTCTTTGTCTTTAATTTTTGCCAATTTGATTACTATGTGTCTTGGTGTGTTTCTCCTTGGGTTTATCCTGTATGGATTCTCTGTGCTTCCTGGACTTTGGTGGCTATTTCCTTTCGCATGTCAGGTAAGTTTTTGACTATAATCTCTTCAAATATTTTCTCGGGTCCTTTCTCTCTCTCTTCTCCTTCTGGGACCCCTATAATGTGAATGTTGTTGCATTTAATGTTGTTCTAGAGGTCTCTTAGGCTGTCTTCATTTCTTTTCATTCTTTTCTCTTTATTCTGTTCTGCAACAGTGAATTCCACCATTCTGTCATCCAGGTCACTTATTCATTCTTCTGCCTCAGTTATTCTGCTATTGATTCCTTCTAGTGTATTTTTCATTTCAGTTATTGTATAGTTCATCTCTGTTTGATTGTTCTTTAATTCTTCTAGATCTTTGTTAAACATTTCTTGCATCTTCTCAATCTTTGCCTCCAATCTTTTTCCGAGGTCCTGGATCATCTTCACTATCATTATTCTGAATTCTTTTATGGAAGGTTGCCTATCTCCACTTCATTTAGTTGTTTTTCTGGGTTTTATCTTGTTCCTTCTTCTGGTACATAGCCCTCTGCCTTTTCATCTGTCTGTCTTTCTGTGAATATGGTTTTGTTCCACAGGCTGCAGGATTGTAGTTCTTCTTGCTTCTGCTGTCTGCCCTCTGGTGGATGAGGCTATCTAAGAGGCATTTGAAGGTTTCCTGATGGGAGGGACTGGTGGTGGGTAGAGCTGGCTGTTGCTCTGGTGGGGTAGCTCTTTTTTCGTGTAATTTAATTTTTTTTTTGGCTGCGTTGGGTCTTCATTGCTGTTGCACAGGCTTTCTCTAGTTGTGGTGAGTGGGGCCTACTCTTTGTAGCAGTGAACCGGCTTCTCATTGCAGGACTTCTCTTGTTGCAGAGCACAGGCTCTAGGCACATGGGCTTTAGTGGGCTCAGTAGTTGTGGCTTGCGGGCTCTAGAGCACAGGTTCAGTAGTTGTGGTGCACGGGCTTAGTTGCTCTGAGGTGTGTGGTATCTTCCTGGACCAGGGATCAAACCCTTGTCCCCTGTATTGGCAGGCGGAATTTAATCACTGCGCCACCAGGGAAGTCTCAGTTTTTATTTCTGAAGTCAGAGAGTCAATCTTTTATTTCTTACTAAGGTAAGGATGTACTTAGCCCTGATTTCTCAATCTGTTAGCTGTGGCCAAGGTGAGTCTCTAGCAAAGGAGATGATGTGACACAGGGGTGCTACAGAGAGGTGGAGTCTCCGGGGACAGATCAGATTCAAGACTCCTTCAAGAAGCTTCCTGTTGACCCCTCTTCAAAGCTTGAGTTAGGTGGCTCGGCTTTGTTCACCTGTGGTAGCTTGTTCACACTCTGCATATGCTCATTATAGTATAAGGCAATGATCTCTTTATGTGTAGGATGAACTTGTGACTGTGACAGTTTATGTTTATTGTCCTCGTGTAAGTATTTATAGCAACTCCTTTTTTTTAAAAAAAATTGTTTTAGCTTGGAGAATAAAGTTTGGGACACCCTATTTATGCATCTGTTTGTATCATTAGACCAGGTTCCTTCAGGGCAAAACCATTGTCCTAGTTATCTTTCTATCTTCAGCATTTTGAATAGTGAAGCATAAAGGTTTACTGAACTGCTTGGGCCAAAATACTTCAGGAAATGTCAAAAATAATTCTCTGCACAGGAAAAAGCCATACTGAAGGAGACATTCATAGCACTGTATCAGTCAGAGTCCTTGCAAGAAAAAGATGGCACATTTATAGTGGGTAATTTGAGGGGAGTTCATTAAAGGACTAGTTACAAAGGTGTGGAGATAGTATAATCCCTGCGGCCCTGTAGTGTTACCAGAATCTGGAGTGGGGTGAGGGGGAGAAAGTGGAAGCAGTTAGGGAAAGAGACCTGTGTGGAGAGGGTTGCCTGACAGAAGCTGTGGTCTTCAGTTGAGGAGTTTTGCCACCCCACAATGATGCTGAGAGAGAGAGTTGGTGAAAAATATACAAATCTCACTTTCTCTCTTCTTCTTTTTCAAAATCTGGTTAGTGCTCCCCTTTAGCTAAACCCAACAGGAAGTCAAGGGCAAGGGAGCCTTCTGGTATACTCTACGCTTCCTAAGTGGGTCTGAGTGCAAATGGAAAATTTGCAGTAGTTCTAGAAAAAGAAAATATGAGACATAGGGGGAGGATAGAGGAACTTAAAATAACCTCTGAAGTCAAGAATGGTGACAGTAACAACAAGGATAGGATTTGCTGTGGCTCCTGGAATTACTGAAAGCAATGACCACATTTTATACTTCTTCATAATGTTTAAAGTCTTTATCATCCAACAGACTGTAAGCTCCTCAAGGGCAGAGACCACCACCAGCACTAGCACAGGTCCTGGAAGGTTCTCAGTAATTGCTGACTGAATGAATGAATGGAAATTTCCATGTGTAATTCAGAAGGTGTTTAATTCAGTGTTCAGGGGAGAGAGACACTGAATTCTGTGGATCTATTTTTCTATTCACATTAAAGAAGTAATCTTTAGTTAGGAAGGAATGATTCTCCACGCCTCATCATAATGTTCCCATTATAGATTGGCTATAATGAATTACTATGTATTATAATTTTCTGTTCATTAAAATTTGTTCCAACATTGTTCCAATAATTTTGTAAGAAATCAGAGGTTTGGACAGGCACATCTGACCCAGAGCTTATATACCCTCAGGAATTCTAGGCAGGTTGGTGGGGGCCAGGGGTGGGGATGTGATAGTGTCTCAGCATAGTTTAGCAAAAGCAAAATTCCGTGAAACTACCAGCAGAGGGATCTCATGGAAGGATGCACTGACACAGGTGTTGCATTGTGTAGTTCTGCACAGTACTCAGTCTACTCACTGATCAGGGCCAGGATTTAATGCAAAATTAACCAGAAATAATGGTAAACAACCAGCACCTGGCAGAGTGGATGTGCTCAGTAAATAGTCCATGACTATTACCAGGAGGAGTCAATGACATTGTCATACACTTTAGCTGATTTTTCATGTTTTTTTCCTGATATCTTTCAGAGGCAGTATGATGTCACAGAGGACAAGGTTCAAATCCCAGCTGTGTGACCCTGGGTGAGTTGCTTAACCTGTCTTTGCTTCAGTTCTCTTGTCAGTAAAATGGAGACGATAGTAGTGTCTACTACCTAGGATTGTTGTGAGGATTTAAAGGATAAATATAAATGTAAGTAAAGCATAGAACATAAATGTCCATTATTAATATTGTCAGTTAACAAGTGTGAATTCCCCATACCCAATTCAATTAATACAGTCAGTTGACAAGTGTGAATTCAGCATAACCAATTCATTCCCAGTCTTGACAGCTGAAAGTCAATCATTTTTAAGGGGCCATCTCGAGCCTGGAAAAACACTTAAGAAAATACTCATCTTTAGTACTTAATGTGAAATAAATATGGAGGTTACATTGGCATATGCCATCTCTCTCTATATATGCTGAGGAAAATGGACAGCCTTAGTAAATCACTGAGGTATATCAGTGCAAATATACACTTAAGTCTATGCTGAAGTTGCCAGTTAAATGGACTTAATGGTGCATGTTGGATGGAACTAGTGGAATACTGACCTATAGGTGACCCAGGAAATGGGTTGGCATCTTTTTTTGGCTGTGGCATATCATAGGCAAATGCTTGTAACATCAGCATCCCTGATTTCTGGCCCTGTGAGGAGTCTATGTTGCTGAGACTACCCAAGAGAGCGGCAACAGCAGAGGTTCTGCCTCAGAGGTATGAGAGGTGGTGTACTCACCCTTTTAATGAAAATAATTTAGAAACAAGAGAAAAATGAGTGTTCTAAAATATGAGAAAAGATAGAGTTGCAACAGTGAATAAAGACCATAAAATTATAGTTATTTATCAATATAAGGGCAATACCATATTGATTATGCATATACATAATCCCATTTAACCCTTACAACAAGCCAGGGGGCACAGGTATCTCCATTTTATAGATGAGGACATAGAGGGTAAGAGAGGATAAGTAACTAGGTAGTAAAGAAGTACTGCTACCTAAATAACTTAGTTAAATAACAGGCTAGTATTGTATACATAAAACAAACCAGCAATGCTGAACTAAGTTGAGAGTTGCTAAGTTGTAGAATCAGGACTGGATAAAACTCTGTTTGTTTCCAAAGCCCAGGATCCCTCTGTAGAGCTTTTCTCCACGCCCCCCACCCCGCCCTGCCAGTGTGGTGCAGGGCTACTCTGTCATTCACTAAGAAATATTTCTGAGCACTTATTACAGGGGTAATTTGCTAAGTGCTGAAGATGAAAGTGTGGATATTGAGATGGTCCAGGTTGTGGTCATTGATTTATTTATAGCAGGATCTTACAGTCTTTGGCTTTGTTTTACTTGGGCCAAACAGAACCCATTTGTGGGATTGAAGTGGGTGATACTTCTGAGCACAGAGCAGGGTCATTGGTGGGCAAAGTCTATCAAGATACAGCAAATAAGTCAAAGCAAAGTGGTAGATGGATGTGCTAGGAACTACTAGCATCTCCACCATGGTGGCTTCCAGTCAAAGGTACCCAAAATATGTGGAGGGAGGCATCCCAATAGCCCTTGACCATTCTCCCTTTCTCTAGCTCACCACCATTTAAATCACTGCTGTTAGCCTCCATCTACTCAGTGTCTACTACATACTGGACATTTATAAGGCAACTTCCATCATTATTTCAAATCTTCACCATAATCTTGTGAAATAGCTAATTTTACTCCCATTGTACAGATGAAGAAACTGATGATGAGAGGAGTTACATGGAAAGTCATTGGCAGATTTGGGATTTGAACAAAGAAATGCCTGACCACAAGACATCGGCATCTCATGTTGGTTCTACTCATTTAATTGGGCATTTCTAAGACTCCATAATGCAATGAGGTGGGCAAGCCTAGGGTCTTCAGGAGTACAGGCTTGAGATTGAAAACTGACTTTTTATTTTTAAAAAATTTTTATTTGAGTGTAGTTTGATTTACAATGTTGTATTAGTTTCTGCTGTACAGCAAAGTGAATCAGTTACACATATACATACACCTACCCTTTTTTAGATTCTTTTCCCATATAGGTCATTACAGAGTATCGAGTAGAGTTCCCTGTGCTATACAGTAGGTTCTTATTAGTTATCTATTTTATATATAGTAGCGTGTATATCGGAATGGGGTAAACTTAAAGACTGTGGCACTGTCATTAGTCAAGTTGGGGCTCCAGGGTTGACCCGGTGATCAAGAGGCCCTGTGTTGGTAGCAGATGGACAAAAGTTGTTTGGATAAATTGCCACGGCTTGGAACACACCAGAAACTTATAAATTCTAACTTATATTTCCTCAGGGAGAGATATTGAAAAAAAAATCCCAAAACATGTGATTTTAAAAATTGAATTTCTGGGGCTTCCCTGGTGGCACAGTGGTTGAGAGTCTGCCTGCCGATGCAGGGGACATGGGTTCGTGCCCCAGTCCGGGAAGATCCCACATGCCGCGGAGTGGCTGGGCCCGTGAGCCATGGCCGCTGAGCCTGCGCATCCGGAGCCTGTGCTCCGCAACGGGAGAGGCCACAACAGTGAGAGGCCCGCGCACGGCAAAAAAAAAAAAAAAAATTGAATTTCTGGGTTTATTGTGTTGTACTTTTCGCTTCCTGTTCCATTAAAAAAATCCTGAGTACTAAGTGATGAGGAGTAATTCCAACTTAAAAGAAGTGCCAGCAGGGAATGGCACAGCAGGTGCAGTTGGTACATTTAGCCTAATGGTGAGAATGCAAGTGGAAAATTACACAGGAAAACTTCCTATTTGGTAAGCACTTAGTTGAGTTACAATGCTAAGGATTTGTGAGTAGAGTTCTTTAACCCCAGCTCTCATGTAATAAATTTATTTTGTGGAGATACAGCCAAGATATTTCAGTTGACTTGCTAAATGTTATCTGTTTCTTTTTGATTATTAATTGTGACTTGGGCAAGGTGCAATTATTTGCTTAATTTTGGTTGTAGTTATTGTAGGAATCACTGGCTTGGAAATACATAGAACCATATTCAAGACAGGTCACAACTGTCCAGAGCCTCAGTTTTCCTACTGCTAAATGAAGAGATGTCATAACAAATAATGCCTAAAATTCCTTCCATTTTAAGATTTTATAAATTGTTGGTATAGGAAATAGTAGCTTCAAATGTTTTTGTTGGAGTGGGGGGATGATGTTTTCTGTTAGTTCAGAAACTTTTCAGAGATATATTTTTTATTTAGTTTGAGCAGGCAAAAGTTTATAGAGGAAACCAGAACTATCTACGATTCTTCTTTGGGGAATGGGTGTCCTTTAGTAGTCTATCAAAATTCAGTCCTTTCCTTTCAAAAGCATGGCTTTAAAAAAATATAATTTATTTATTTGGTTGTGCCAGGTCTTTGTTGCAGCAGGTAGGCTCTTTAGTTGTGGCTCGTGGGCTCCTTAGTTGTGGCTCACCAGCTCCTTAGTTGCAGCACACGGGCTCCTTAGTTGTGGCATACGAACTCTTCATTGCAGCACGCATGTGGGATCTAGTTCCCTGACTAGGGATTGAACCTGGGCCCCCTGCATTGGGAGCACGGAGTCTTAACCACTGCACCACCAGGGAAGTCCCAAGCATGGCTTTCTTGACAGAATGGATGGCCTTTCCCCTCATACAGAGAGTGATGGTATAAACTGGTAGGTTTATGCCCAGGGGTTCCAGATTGTCTCTTTCAAGAATGGATGTCAAATATTCAACGAGCAACAGACCCTGGGCTCCCCCAACCCCACCCAGTCCCTTTTTTTGAAAAAGATTATATGGTACGTCACTGAACAAATATACTTTGGGAGATTATACATACATACGTGTGCTTTAGCAACAGGCATGTGCTAATTCATGCACTTCTTTCTGATACATACATAATTCATAGAAGTCTAGATATTGGAAAATTATAAGGCAAAAGTACTCTTGATGCAAATACACTTTACTATGTACCATAGGGTTAACCAAACAACTCACTACAACTAAATTGATAATGATGATACAAAACTAATAGTAATTTATAATTTATTTAATAAAATTTTTTTCCAGCTTTATTGAATGTATTTGAAAAATAACATTGTATAAACTTAAGGTATACAATGCAATGATTTGATATACATATATATTGTGAAATAATTAGCACAATAAGATTAACACCTCACAGTTATTTACCTTTTTTTTTGGTGGTGAGAACATTTAATATCTACTCTCTTAGCAACTTTCAAGTATATAATACAGTATTGTTAACAGTAATTTATAATTAAAAATGAAAGTGGCAACAACTGAAAACAATGAAAAACAACACAATAGTCATTATGTTCTGGTAAGAAACTTCGGAGTTCAAGCTACACTCAGGTGCCTAGTGAGAGACTTGCTTTATGGAGTTATGGTTTTCAGTAAATTTTTGTAAGAGGTGGCATTGGAATACCATACTCTGTAATGGCAACAGACCTGGTGGTGCTCTGCCAGCTCTGCCCAGAACCTCTCGTATCCTCTTATCCTTTGTGCATCCCTTCCCTGGCTTCTGTGTGCTTTCGCTTCTCTTGCCCACACCTGTGATTCTCTTTGGAGACCTGCCTTTGGGTACTGGAGTTGCTGTGCCTGTGCTTGCAGAAATGCCTGGGAATTTACACGCACACATGGTGACCTTTAGCCAACAACTGACTGGTGCCCAGTCAGTACCAAAGCCCAGCAACCTTGCCTTGAATTAGGACAAATTCTGGGGCATAGCTTATAGTTCTGAGTTCCCCACAGCATCAGGCTGAAGTTACCTTCTGGGGGACTTTGTCTGAGATCCCTTCCTTGCTTGGCTTCTGCTTTCCTGTCCTGCTTCTCTCATTCCCTTATTGGTCACTGTTGGAAGAACTTCCTAAATGAATCTTTTGCTCTTGACTTCTTCTCAATGCAGGGCAGGGTCTGCTTCAAGGGAACCTGATTGAAGACATTTTCATAACTGACCTAGCAGGTTACAAGCAAGTGGCCTGTGATTTCCCATAAAAATAAAAGCTTGTTCTTTGCTGTAGAAGTTCTCACAGATATCTACCCATAACATATGCCTTAAGTTGTCTCGATTTAAAAAGCAAAATGAATAGTAAGTGGATCAGTAGTTTTTTCCTTGGGGCTTATGATCTCTAACGTGCACCTCAGGCTATACGAAGCTGAGCATAAATCCTAGGCATTCAATGCTTCATCAGCCCCAATTGAATGTTATAGAGTAATTTGCCCCTTTAGGGTTGTGCACACATTTGCGACATTTGCTTAGCTTTGAGTGTCTGCTTATGATGTTGGTTAAATATAAGACTGTGAAATTAGATGGTTCTATAAAGGCAAATTAAAAAATATTTCAAGGTTTTATTTTCTAGCAAGTGAGTTTTGATAGAACAACATCTTGCCAAACAAAGTTCAATTCCAAATGGTTCTGAAGAACTAAGGGGCAGGACAGGAATAAAGACGCAGACGTAGAGAATGGACTTGAGGACATGGGGAGGGGAAAGGGTAAGCTGGGACGAAGTGAGAGAGTGGCATGGACATATATACACTACCAAACGTAAAATAGATAGCTAGTGGGAAACAGCCGCATAGCACAGGGAGATCAGCTCGGTGCTTTGTGACCACCTAGAGGGGTGGGATAGGGAGGGTGGGAGGGAGGGGATATGGGGATATATGTATATGTATAGCTGATTCACTTTGTTATAAAACAGAAACTAACACACCATTGTAAAGCAATTATACTCCAATAAAGATGTTAAAAAAAAAAAAGTTCAGTTCCAGAGTTAGGGCACTCTTCCAAACTGTCCTCACATTTCTTTGAAGAGCAATGGACCCAGCATAATGAAGTTTCACGAGGCTCCTAAAATAACCTTTCCCCTGAGCCTTATGCATCCAGGCATCCAAGTAATGTAGTGTTTTCACACTGTGGAGAATCCTCCACCTTTGAGTGATGTTGCCATTTGCTGGAGGTCTCAGCAGTGCAGCTCTTCCACCCAGTTGCACCCAATTTCACTGATCAGTGGCTCTGGCTTAGCTTCATCCTTATGTATTCAATAATTCAGTTGGCGGGGGCAGAGTAGACACATCTAAAAAGGAATTGCAACATCTTGGAAGAATGAGGTAAATACACACTGTTTATTTTCTCTTGGATCCTGACATTTACACAGGATCCAAGGAGGATCAATAGTTCCAGCATATTCTGGCACCAGAAATATTTATTACTATTTTTTAAAAGATGAATTAGATGTTTATTCCTTCTCCTGCAAAATTGTTTCAATCTGTAGATTTCTCTAAAATACCAGGGCTATCAATAAGTTGTTCAGATGTGGCCAGCCACTGGGCCATGGAGTTGGGCTGACAGACCAGAATTTGAAAACACGTGAGCACTTCCCCTTGAAGAAGCATCTTACTGAAGTTGCACTCATGCTTGGCAGCTGATATCATTCAGAGGCTGTTTTTTTTAAAATTTATTTTGAGATTTATTTTGAGAGAAGCTGTAAAGATAGTGCAGACAGTTCCCCTTCACCAGCTTCTCCTAATGTGAGCATCTTACATAACCATGCTACATTTGTCAAAACTAAGAAATTAACATGGGTACAATACTTATAACTAATTATAGACTTTATTTGAATCTCCTCAGTTTTCCTTGACTGTTCCTTTTCTGCTCCAAGATCTAATCCAAGATCCCACACTACATTTGGTCATCCCGTCTCCTTAGTCCATACAGATACTTAAAAATAGGTTTTTCAGATGATGTATATGTAAATCTGTACATTTGTGAAGCCAGACTGCTTGGGTTCCAGCAAGGTTCTGCTACTATTTTAGCAAGTTATTAAAACTTGTGCCTTATCTGTAACTTGGGGATATTAATAATACTCCATCTGTATTTGAGGACAGCCATCCCATTAACCTCATATGATATTGTGGGAATTGATCAAGTGAGTTCATGCAAAAGAGCTTGAAACAGTGCCAAGCCCATGGTAAGTGCTCGGTACACGTTGTTATTTTTATGGTTATTATTCTCATCCTATGTAAACATCTATGTAAACAAAGTTAATATATTCTTTTCTTGTGTGGTCACAGATTGTTCTTTGTAAATATTTTCTTGAATAATACATGCACATAGTAAAAAATATTCCATCAGTACCAAAGAATGTAGAGTAAAAGCACTCTTTCCTTCTCATCCCCGTTTCCATTTTCTCTCCCCCGCTCCCTCCACCCCCGCCCCACCAGATAATAACTGTTACCATTTCTTGTGCACCTTCCAGAGATGTTCTATGTATAGAAATATATTTGTTTAAATGAATCTGGAACTTTGAAAAATGTGGTGAATACTAAAGGCTACATATTATCCAAAGTGAAAAAATTAGGTCTATCTCATTTGTATTTTGACTACAAATTATATTAACTGTACTTTACCAAGCACTTGCTAGGTGGTAGTCATTCTGCTTTTTCCTCACTCTCTATCCATATATTACCTCATTTAAAACCATAAAAATAAAAATAGTACCTATGTAGTAGGTACCATTAGCATCCCCATTTTACAGATAAAGAAACTGAAGGCTGGAGAAGCTAATTAACTTCCTCAAAGTGGCTCAGCTAATAAGTGATAGTGTAGGTAAGAAAGTTTTAGGAAAAAAATCAGAATCTAAGTACATTGAATTTTTTCCTTTGAATTCCTTCTTTTATTTTACCTTTCCTTCCTGTCGCTCTTTCATGCCACCATCTTTGTCTGCTGGAAACAGGTCACAATCTGGACTCCTTGCCCAGACTCCACTTTAGTTCACCCTGTACCCCCTTCTATGTTTTGCTCTTTCTAAAATTCATTTTCATCAAGTCTCTTGCTTGCTCAGAAAGCCTCATTAGCTCTTCGCCTCCTAGAGAATCAAGTACAAATCATGTATCCTGGCTTACGAAGCCTTCCCTTGTCTGGCTTCATCTGAGCCATCTGGTTTTATTGCCCAATGTGAGCCTAGCACATTGCATCACACAGTGTGGCCCTCAATAAACACTTGTAGAATTGAGTAATTGATAAACCTAACTTATAAAAGCTACTCAGTAATTTCTGTAATGACACATCTGGAAATAAAAACAACTTAAAAAAATTCTCCTTCATAGAGATTGAGGGATTTTAACAACTTCAATTTCCAATTTTGGTGATTTGAATAGTGCAAAATTACATTTTCTGTGGCCTACATTGTTTGGAACTACAGATTAATTATTGACTGAAAATTTGGGAAGGTGAACAGGTAGTTATAATTTTAATTCCTTCTTCTGGGGAGCCAGAGTTTGAGACACAGCAGTATTCCTGGTCTGACAATGCCAAATCTCTGCACTTTTGTTTAAACTGGAGCAGACTCCAACGGCTTGACCTTGCCTTAGAAGAAAGGGCCTGGCATGAAGGTACAATTACTTGAGAGTCTGGAGAATGGAAACCCACCATCATAAAGCCAGTTGTAGGATTCACAAAGAACTCCCTGCTAATACAGAGGAGTTTAAATATTGCCCTACTCTAGAGGAGTCACATCACCACTTGGCTATATGTTTCCTGTTGAGATTTTGGTGAGGGATGTTGGCAGAGTTCTGTGAATTGTTGGAAGAACAGATTGCCTTGGCCTGGTGAATGGTTTCCTGGCCAACAAGTTGGTAGTGCCCTGCCTGATAGCATTAAGTCCCACCCATGCCTTTTCTATAAGAGTGAGTTGAGGCCCTAGAAAGCTGCTGTATGTCTTGCTTATCTCTTTATCCCCAGTGCCAACCACATTACCTGGCACAGAGTAGGCACTGAGAAAATGTTTGTTTGGAGAATATATGGATACAGGCATTATTTTCCCATGGAAGGGGGCTTTGGATATCAGCTTCCTTCAAGTCCAGTGGACTTGGCCCATGGACAGCTTCAAATTTCCTGGCAGTAGAGAGCTATAAAATGTACAATGGGAATTTCTGGTCCAGAAAGCTCCTTAATGACATCCAGAGACCTATAGGATTAGAAAGAATAACTCAGGACATGCTGGTGTTGTACATGAAGGTATGTTTGAACGCCAGCTATTCCCTGGCATGTCATGGATCTGACCTCGGAGGGAACTTCTGAACAGAGGGACCAGTAAACCTCATGCTTGCTTTAATCTCTGAATCATTTTTCTCTTTGTTCTCCTGACCTTCTTGGGGAAACTGAGGCAGTATGGCCACTTCTAAAAAATGTTAGTAACATTTCTTGCTTGCTTTTTTGAGGAGAGGCTTGAATATTCAGGAGCTAGGAGAAGCGATTGACAGTTAATACTGAGAGGACTTCATGAGTAGAGGAATACGTTATTAGAGTGGGGCTACATGGGAGAGGAGGGGAAGTTTGTGTTCAGCTTTGATCTCTGTTTTCTGTGTTCTACTAGCCTCAGTGGTGCCTGTAGTGAACACTGAGGTGTACCTCCAGAACCCCCCTTATGACAGAGGCATTCATGCCCACCACTTGCTGATGGCTTATAGCTGAGCCCTTCTCTAGGAGTTGCCCTTGGCTGAAGAAAGCTGCCTTGCCAAGCTCATAACCCTCCACCCCTAGAGGCAGCCTCATCCAGTGACTGGTCAAAGCTGAATACAAAAGCCTGGCCCCCTATCCTCAGTTGCAAGGCTAATGCTTCTGTTGCAACTGCATTGCATTTCAGCGCTACCCCTGTCCAGTCTTGCCTCTCTCAGCCTGTTCCCCAAGGCAATCCCTTATAAACCTCTTGCATGTCCATCTCAGAGTCGAAGAGGCTGTTTTCTGGAGAACCTGGCATAAATCTTTTCCTTTCCTTTGGTACCCTGAGATGTGATACATTGCTGGTTTTTTCTGTATCAAACTTTGTCCTTAGAAAACAGTACAATAATTCCTTCATGCTAAAATATAAATGTAATAATCCACTCCTTCATTTTAATGGGTGCGAGACCCTTAGGACAAAGCAATAAATATCTCTGTATGGAATTTCAGGCAATTGAGTGGGGGAATATTTCTGGGTGCCCGAAAGGAGGCAACACCCATGTGCCTCTGAAATGCCACCACACAGGTGGTCTCCTGGTGGTGAGGCTGCTTCCTTTGTAGGAGCCAACAGTTCTCTGTGGCCCTGCATCTCAGAGCAATAGCCCTACCCTTGGCACATTAGAAGGGAGAAACTGAGTCTTTCCCACCAGCATTCCCTTGATCTTCACTTGGGCACCATTTGAATTTCCTACCTCCTCTAAATTTGAGTATTTTCAAGGTAGCAAAAGGCAAATAGTTCAAAGTTAGCACATATGTCTTGAGGAGCTCAAACATTCCTTTTGCTGTGTCAGCTCCCCTACTTCCCAGCCATTATTCACTTCTTTTTCTCTTTCAGTGGCACTTCGTACATCTCTACAGAGTGCTTCATGCTCTCTATTCTCATTTTTTTTTTTTTTTTTTTTTTTTTGCGGTACGCGGGCCTCTCACTGTTGTGCGCTCTCCCGTTGCGGAACACAGGCTCTGGACGCGCAGGCTCAGCAGCCATGGCTCACGGGCCCAGCTGCTCCGTGGCATGTGGGATCTTCCCGGACCGGGGCACGAACCCGTGTCCCCTGCATCGGCAGGCGGACTCTCAACCACTGTGCCACCAGGGAAGCCCTATTCTCATTTTTAAAATTTATCCATTAGTGATTCATTATCTTTATGTGATAGGGGCCGTTTCATTGTTGCTTCATCCCTGGTTTCTGGCCATTATGCGGGCACATGGCAGTTGCTCCATAACTGTTTGAATGGCTAAGTAAATAAATGAGTACCTCCTAGTGCAAGACACTATAAAGCATAAGGGGGAACAAAATTGATACAAATAGCTGACAGTCCCTGAGTACTTATTGAGCTGTAACCTTGAACAAGCATGACTCATGGGAAGCAATTATAAAGCACCTTGACTTTTGTTTCTCTCTGTTCCTCTAAGTCATTTGTTATGTTCAGGTAAGACAAGTAATTAAAATGTCCATTCCTATATTATCATAAAAATGTTGAACTTGATTTAACATTGAGGCTTCTCTTCTTCCCCCAGCTCAGGCCTGACAGAGAGGTTAGAGAAGGGAGTGTGGGTGCTGCCTCTCGTTCCTCACCTAATGCTTCTCTTTCTCCTTCTCCTTCTCCGTCTTACTAGTCATAGTGTCTGAACCTCCAATGTTGGCATGTCCAGAAGAGAAAAGGGAACAAGAAAGTTGTTACCTGGCCAGAGCGGTCATTAGCAGGAGTTGTGCTCTCTGGGTAAGGCAGGTGTTTAAACTGATTCTTTCTTTTGTAGGTTCTTTGTAGACTTATTCCCTGCAAACCTCTTGCTCCCTGACCACCTCCAATAACTGGGACCTCATGCCTATAGTTCTCTTGTTGTGGGTGATGTGTTCTTTTCAGCTTGTTACTAACCCTTCCTAGCCCCTGACCATCCCATGGTACTTTCAGCTTCTCTCTGCTGAGGTCTGTTTACCCCTCCAGGTGACCCTCTCAGGTGGCATCTAAGACAATCCAATGTTGGTTGGCTCTCTGGTGTGCTCTCTCTCTCTCTCTCTTTCCCCCCACTTCTCATTCAAGGAAACTCCCTTCTATGCCCTCACAAACTCTGAGACTACAACTGACAGATGCAGCCTCCTCTCCTTTGATTCAGCTCCTGGCAAGTCCAAATGCTGGGCCTCAGAGTTCTCAGATGAGCGACTTACACTGTCTACTGTGTTCTCCAAATGTGGGGGACACAGCGGCTCTCTGCATGGGCTTCCTGAAGCCTCCCACAGTAGACCTGAAGAAAAAAGGCAGGCAGCCCATTTCTTTCCCTTGACATACCAACTATCCATTCCTCAAACTCTCTGTGCTCATTTTCTTCCTTTTAATTTCTTCAGACATCTTAATAGCTGGAGGTGGATGTTCAGCTAAGTGTTTCAGTACTGACTTTCTTCCATTTCCTTTTTGTAAGTCCTGTGTGGTGTTTTTACTTTGGAACATGGCGTCTGTTGTCTTTATGTATCAACCAAAACTGAGAAAGGGAAATCCCATTTTAATAGGCTGTTATTCTATGTGCCAGGTGCTGACCTCAGATTTACATGCATTAATTCTTTCAAATACAGAAGATCTACAGATGAAGAAATGAGGTACAAGGAAGTTAAGTAATCTGCCAAATTTTACCGAGCTAACAAGTAGCAGAGCCAAAATTTAAACCCAGACAATTTGAATCTGAAGCCAATGCTGTTGATCACTGCTCTACCTCTTCTCATAAATGAGGCACAGAACAGACTCCTGGGAAATGTACAAGCTGGTGGGGAGGAGATGAAGAAGAAATAGATATCTGTAGAACATGATATAACAAAGTAGCATATGAAGAAAATTCTAGGCAAGTTCAAAGGAGAAAAATAACACATTCGATTTGGGAAATAAGAAGTTTTCATGGAGGAGACAGGTCTTTAAAAGGGAGTAGAACCTCTACTGGTCAAGATGTCAGGAAAAGGATTCCTGGCCATGGCAAAGTGAGAGTAAAACAGGAGGTAGCTTTGGGACCAGTGAGAACCCAGTTTGACTGAGGATGTAGAGGATGGTTAGGGGAGTTGTGGGCAATGAGACTGAAAAATTTGCAGCTGGACTATGGCCTGGAATGTCAGGGTGATGATTTTATCTGATTTAGAGGGTGATGGGGAGTAAGCAAAGGCAGGTGGGAAGAGATGCAAGAGACACTGTAGAGATAGATGAAAGGACCAGGTAGCAGATGGGATGTATGGGAGACAGGAGCGGAGGATTCAAAACCCTGGGTTACTGGGAGAATGATTTATCCTGAGGGAAACGGAGATGGAAGGAGGAGAGGCCCTCCCTTTCCTCCTCTTTTTAATTTTGATAAATTATGTTGAATTGAGATTTTGGAGGAAGCTAATATTTAATGAGTGTTTATATACTAAGCAGGGTATGAAGCACATATTATTTAATTTAATCACACAAAAAATCTTATCACACAGGTTAAAGATCTGTTTTTCTCTCCTTTTGGCTAGAAGGCCATCAGATTCCCTGAAAGAGGGACTGTCTTAACCGCTCAGCCTGAGAATCTAGCACAGTGTCAGGCACATGGTATGTCCTTAAGAAATATCAGAACAAATGAACATCTGAAGTTATACCCTTTGCAAGTACACTGTGTGCTCTAGTCGCCCCTGGAACACACAGGGGTGAGTGAGTTATTCAGGTAGCAATGCCCCCCCCCCCAGGAGAAACATGGTTGACCCACTTCTGGGGGCACCTGTGTTAGTAGGAGCTGCTTCAGACAGAATGATAATCCTTAGAAGGAAAGCTGCTTTTTTTTTTTTTTTTTTTGCCATACGCGGGCCTCTCACTGCTGTGGCCTCTCCTGTTGCGGAGCACAGGCTCCAGACACGCAGGCTCAGCGGCCATGGCTCACGGGCCTAGCCACTCCATGGCATGTGGGGTCTTCCCGGACCGGGGCACGAACCTGTGTCCCCTGCATCGGCAGGCGGACTCTCAACCACTGCGCCACCAGGGAAGCCCGGAGAGCATCTTTTGATCTGGCCTGTCATTGCTAGAGCTGCCTCTGCGGCATGGAGATCATAATCACAGGTCAGATGGTGAAGAGGGGGACTCAATTGCCCTGAAATTATCTGGAGTACCCAGGTGTTACTGAGAGTGTCCTGCATAAGAATCTGACAAAAACTGACCCATTGTCCACGAGGCCACCGACAGCTTCATGCATGCTGTCTGTAGTTCATCTGGAGGCTGTGGAAAGTTAGATTATTGGGATTTGCGTGTTTGTTGAATTGAGTTTTCTTTTAATCCTTTACAGTGTAGAGAACTGGGGCTAACCTATCGGGCTGTGGTCTAGGCTGATTTTTCTGGGCACTCCTCTGTAAAAGGGGTCATGTGTGTTTTTCTCAATAGTGGACTATTGTTGCTGTAGAAAAACCTTCTAAGCTCTTGAGCATATTTGATGGTACTGATGGGTTGCCATGGATCCATCTGCAGTCTCACCTGTCTTCCCCACAACCATCAGCCCTTATTGTAGTGAGAGGTGCCTCAGGTTAATGGTGCAATCCAAGCCCATGGGAATAGAATTTATCTGTACAGTTACAGGCTTTCATTAGACTGAGATTCACCCAGGTTGTCCCAACTTAGTAACTGACAATACAATTCTTTAAATTTTTCAGGTTAAAAACTTTGGAGTTGTCCTTGCCCCCCCTCTTTCTCTCACCTTATGTCAAGCCCTTAGCAAATTCTGTTAGGTTTTCTTCAAAATATATCCAGAATCTCACTACCTCTAATTTACTGCAACCTATGGTTGGCTCTCGCTTTAATTGTTCCAATATCTTCTCAACTGCTCTCCCATCTTCCCTTTTGTTTTGTTTCGTTAGGGTTGTTTTCCACAGTCTCCAGAGAGATCCTTTTAATATGCAGTTAAATCATTTTATTATTTTATCCTAAAACTCCTAAGGGCTTCCTATCCCGCTTAGTTCAACATGTGGATGTTGTGAACAGCTGATTCCACCACTTTGGGAAGAGAATAAACAAGTGTGTCCCGGCGTCCTGCCTAGCTTTTTGCAGAAAAAACGTCAGTGGAAGAGATCTGGAGGCTGTTGTTTCAACCTTTAATCCCTAGATGGCACTCTGGGACCATGCAAGGTTTTGTCTGGCCTGTCTTTTTTTTTTTTTTAAATGGGGCACAGATTTTGCAGTCCTTTACACTGAAACTTTTATGGAGCCTGAACTAAAACTGACTGAGAAGACTGAATTTCAGTAAAAATTTTAGACATATATTTTTTAGGGGGACAAAGTATAGCTTAGAAAAAATAAACTGGAAACGTTCTGGATTCTCTAAGAGAAACACTGAAATTTCTGCTGTTTAAGAATGTAGAATTACCCAGGAAGTTGAGGGGTTTGGGGAGTCAGGGGTGGGTGGGGTGGGAGAAGCATCTGGGTGCTCAGACTCCATGTAGGGGCTGTGTGCACAGCTGAGGGGTGTCTGGGAAGAGGCTTTGGCATTTGGGAGAAGAGTCTGAAAAGCTTTATCTAAGTTCATCATATTTACAAAATATCTTATTCTCTCTGTTGAGGCTGAGGACAAGAGATCTTTAACTAAAGATTCAGATGCTAGAGGTAGATGGTCAGAAGGTTGCAGGTATGTGGGTGAAAATATATTAAGGGTGGAGGAAGCCAGCTTTTCCCCTTGAGGTTTTGGGAGTTAAATTGCGTGTGTGTGTGTGTGTGTGTGTGTGTGTGTGTGTGTGTGTGTGTGAGAGAGAGAGAGAGAGAGAGAGAGAGAGAGAGAGAGAGAGAGAGAGAGAAGGAGAGGTTTCCTCATGACTCCAGGGGTAGCAGTAATAATAGTGGAGAGCTGGTCCAGCCCTGCAGGAAGGGCTACCCCCTTACGTGTTTTTAGCTTTGAGGGGGTAGCTTGTTCTTGAAGGGTCCATTTGGGCCTCTCCTGGGGCTGATGCTCTGGGAGCAGAGTCATAGGAGGAGGCTGCCACCTGAAGGCTCTGGAAAGACCCAGCAAGGAGGCTACATACAAGAGTGTGTCCTGGCCTATGTTCTCCCTGGGTCTGCACATGACACAGCTAGTGGTCAGAGGGACAGATGAAACCACAGTTATTCATCATGCATCAAAGACCATTCAGGGGAATCGAGATAGAAACAGAGTCTGAGCTTTCCCTTGCAGCATTTCCTTGGTTTTCATCAGTTTCTCTTGTGGAGGAGGGAGGGCTCAGAAAGCTCCCTCTGGGCATCCCCTTTTACCCTATTGAATAAGGATTGGTTTCTGGCCCCACAGCTAAAGGGGTGATCTTGGGCAATTCAGGAAGCTTTATACAGCTCAGTCTCTTCATCTGAACTGTCAAGAAAAAATGCACCGAACAGGGTTAAACAGGCCAGAAAGACTTGGTTTGAGGCTCTGGCAATAGGGGAGAACTCAACTCTGCTGAGACAAAGTGCAGGATGAGCCAGTGGAAAAGGACTGGGGGATGTTCAGGGGAGGTCGGTCAAGGTGACGAGGCCCTCTCATTTGTGTTTGCTAATTGGGGCTTATAAAAGTTAGGCTCCTACCCTCCCACAGAGACTGGGAGATAAGGGTGCTAAGATTACATTTCAAAGGGATGGCTCCCAGGTTCTTAAGACACAATTTACATCTCAGAGGGTAGAGAAAGACTTTATAATGACAAGTTTTCTAAAATAAATGCTTTAAGAAAAGAGGTCAGGTCAAGCCTTTCTCAGGTTTACTCAGTCTGAGGGCATGTTAAGTCTGTCTTGTTCAGCACAATGGGTATAATAATAGTACCAACCTTATAGACATTTTGTAGGGATTAAATGTGATGAGACCTGTAATGCACAGACAGAGGGCCTGCCCGGTAGACAAATGGCAGCCGTTATGCTAATGATTGTCAGGATTTTGACTGACAGAATTGCTTACTTTAGTTGCACTCTGAAGACCTCTTCCATACATAATTTGTGAAAGAAAGTACAAAACAATCCTTGCTTTCGAAAAGCTACTATACATAAATAAGACATATTTTATGTTTATATGTATATGAAAAACCTAGAGATTATTTTGGAAACAAACAAACCACTCTTTAGAGCTTAAATTCTAAAACAATGAACACCAACACATATATGCAATCTGTTACATAAGAGAGTAACATCTGATGACCTATTTATTTTTCACTTGCTTGTCTTCTGTTCAGAAGGGCAGAGCACATAAAATAAATGAAGTCAGTTTCTTGACTCATTGCTCTGCAGAACTGGCTGCTGATTCCAAGGCTGTAGCTGTTGAGTGTATGTATATACAAAGTTCCTACTTTCTTAAGAGTTAGGGGACATTTCTTGTTTCATCTTGGCCTCCCAGGAGAGAGGTTCTTTCTAACCAAGAGCTGCTAACTGTGTAGAAACCATGCCCCTAAGCCTTTTTTCCCCCCACCATTAAAAGGAGACCGTGATGATTTAATTGATATCTTTTGAAGGGGCTCCCTTGGAATTGAGTGTTTCAGAAGCCAGGGAACAGGCACTTTCTAGGTTGTTCTGTAACATGGTTTTGAGGTAGGGGAATCCTGGGTGGAAGGACCTCTGAGAGGTTACAGTTGAACTCAGGCATCTGGAGAGAGAGCCTCTGAATCCTCCTGAAAATGATCTTCTTTTTGATAATGACGTGAGGGTGTTTGGCTCTTTTTAATGGAAAGAAAAAGATGTCAGATTAAAAAATGTTTAAGTCTAAGTTCTTCTAATTTGTTGTTTCCCTCCCTTGAATTAAATCCACCTCGCTTTCTACCATAAATCCAAGTAACTGATAAAATGTACATACTCTGCTTCCCTGGTGGCGCAGTGGTTGAGAGTCGGCCTGCCGATGCAGGGGACGCGGGTTCGTACCCCCGTCCGGGAAGATCCCACATGCCACGGAGCAGCTAGGCCCGTGAGCCATGGCCGCTGAACCTGTGCATCCGGAGCCTGTGCTCCGCAACAGGAGTGGCCACAACAGTGAGAGGCCCGCGTACCGCAAAAAAAAAAAAAAAAAGTACATACTCTGATTCCAAATGAATAAACACAAATTTTATTGCCATAAGTAATCTTTTTTGGTTTTCAAAATCCTTTCACAGGAAAGATATCGTTTAGTCCTTGCTGTAACTTTTTATTGTTATTTTACAGAGAGTTGCTCAGGTCATGCATTTATGTGTAAGTAGATTTCAGGACCACATAGGCACTCTAAGTACCCCGGTGCCATTCTAACATCTTCTGTGTGGCTCCAAAGCAGAAGAATTTAGTCTTTTTGGTCCTAACGTAGAGCATCCTGTATTAACAGCATCTTTGTGGGCTCCTTGCCTCCTCTTGGCAAGCAGACTGATGGTTGCTAGATGATGCCTCATTGCTCTTCAAGTTATATGGCCCTGTCCTTCCTTATGTGACTGTGTGAGTCTAAAGTTTTGGGATACTTTATGTATATTGTGCCAGTCTTGTGAAAAAGCAGAGACTTCTTAAATAGGGGTCTTGGGCACAGAATTTCTTTCTGAAAGAAGTGAACATAGATGGAAAATTTGAGTTTCACTGAAGAGAGTAAAAATGTGAGAAAGATAGAAACTGTGGTAGCTGGTTCCCATTTTAAGTAAGACATTAAAAGTCTCTTTATGTTAGATCAAACTGAGAACTGGTACAGTGGACCAAAACCCATGTTCCATCGAATCCAGCCCTGAGACCCAGTGTTCATGGACACATTTAGGGGAAGTCTACCTTTTCAAGCAAATTTAATGGGAGGTTAAGTTATGGCTCTGAGGTTGGCATTCAAGCCCATGGATTTGAAATCTAAAACATTAAAAAGAAGTAGCACGATAGGAACTAATAGCACAGCCAAGAAGAGACAAGGGGAAGGAGTCAGGAGAGGTTTCTGGAGCTTGGACAATGAGGCAAGTTGGTGATGTCGACCTGAAATAAATAGACAGTCAGATATTTCTCTAGCAAAGATGGCTTTATTCGGGATCAGCAGAAAATGACAATGTGGAGTCTGCAAACCTGGAGAGCCATGTGCAAGTTCCCACATGACAAGGGAAGGAGGACACTTGTATAGAGAGGAAAGGGATGTTGGGAGGTCTATAGCAGAGTCCATGGCTGTTCATTGGCTGTGTCCTTGTCAAGAAAGGAGTCTTCTTGTTGGGTTCTGCTATCCTTGTAGGATGTGAGAGCTTCCCCTACTCTAGTTAATTGAGGTTTCTGTTTTATTAATTTTTTTACAGTGACATCACCAAGTTCAACTTGAGGTAGAGCCCCCAGGGACCAGTTTGCACTTAGAATTGCTTCCTGTTCAGGCTATTTGGATGAATAGTTTATTATAAAGCAGCCAGCCTGTCTCTTGGTGTCACAATATTCATTAAGGTTAGATTGCCCTACATTTTACCAACAATATTTAGACTTGAAACATCCCCACTCTATCCCTATATTGCTGCTCCATTCTCTGTGTGGCTTTCTGGATAGCTAGTTTGGCTCTATCTTCCAAAAGCATTCATTCTCTCTTAAAAACTGTCTAGCCCACTATTTAACGATTATAGTAACTTAAAAAAAATTCAATGACTCTTTTTCCATTTCTAGAATTTCTTTCCTCCTCCCACCAAATCCACTTTTTTTTTTTTTCTTTTCATAATGTCATGCTTTTAACTTTTGGATATGTTCCTTTACTTGTTGGGATTCTTCTGTATTCATCACATTAGGTGTGAATTCTCCCATTTATTGTATGGTTGGCTGTCTTTTGTGCTGGTGGGTTTCCTCCTGCTCTTTTTAATTTTGTTTATGGGCTCATCTTCAGTGGGAGTTTTCTTTTGTGAGAGTCCAAAGGGTACTTTGGATGATAGAGATAATTTTTACATTAGTTTCTCCACCTGGGTTTTCATACTCTGTAGGCAGTGAAGAGGTGGTGAGAATTTGGGCTCCACACCTCCACACAGGGCAAATTTAGTGTTCTGTTGTCTTAAGATTGCTTTTTCATCAAAATCTCAGGAAGCTCCACTTCTAAGTTAAGACCTTGAACCGGTGAACAGGTTGTTTTAGTTCCAGTCTGGGGAGGGATGATTCTTTTTTGGCTCCTTGGTTTATGCAGGAAGCAATTTCAGCTCCCCACCAAGAATGGGCCAGCAGTTTTAAAAACAGTCCTTAACATATATACACTACCGGATGTAGGATGGACAGCTGGTGGGAGGCGGCCAAGTGGCACACGGAGATCAGCTCGGTGCTTTGTGACAACCTGGAGGGGTGGGATGGGGAGGGGATGCAAGAGGGAAGAGATGTGGGGACGTGTGTGTATATGTAGCTGATTCGCTTTGCTGTAGGGCAGAAGCTGACACACCATTATAGAGCAATTATACTCCAATAAAGATGTTAGAAAGGGGCTTTCCTGGTGGCGCAGTGGTTGAGAATCTGCCAGCTAATGCAGGGGACACGGGTTCGAGCCTTGGTCTGGGAGGATCCCACATGCCGCGGAGCAACTAGGCCCGTGAGCCACAACTACTGAGCCTGCGTGTCTGGAGCCTGTGCTCCGAAACAAGAGAGGCCGCGATAGTGAGAGGCCCGCGCACCGCGATGAAGAGTGGCCCCCGCTTGCTACAACTAGAGAAAGCCCTCGCACAGAAACGAAGACGCAACACAGCAAAAATAAATAAATTTATTAAGAAACTCCTACCCCCAACATCTTCTTTAAAAAAAGATGTTAAAAAACCCCCCAAAAAACAACAGAAAAAGAACAGTCCTTAATTGGAGGCTAAAATCCTAGCTCCTAAAGAGTGTGTCAATTGATATTGGAAGTTAAGAGAGTAAACCCTAAGAATTCTCATTGACAAAAAAGGTCTTTTTCCTCCCGAGGTTAAGAATTTGCTTCTGGCTGAGGTAGTCAAGTCCCATGCAAGCAAGAGGAATTGTCAAGGTGCTCTGACCATTCCGTATGACCTGATGGGGCTCTGCACCACGTGCTGGTTTTCCTTGTCCTGTTAACTCTGATTCCTCCATGCTGAGAGGTTGACTCTGGGATAATTAACAAAGCTACTGTGGCCCCAGATGCCCAGTGTACCATGCCATGTGTGAGGCTTTGAAGTAGAAAATGAAGCCTTGCTGTTTTAGTAGAACGGTGCTGGGATACCAGTGGGCAACTTGGCAGAACCTGACTGTGCTTTGTCCCAAGGGAAGAGCAGTCTGAATGGCAGCCCGACCCACACAGAGGCACAAAATTAGCTGGCTGATTTTGAGTCCATGGTTCTTGTTATTAGACCTGGCTTCGGGGACACTCACAGGACTAATTTTCTCAATAATGGAAAAACTTGGCAGGCAATGACATAACGATAGTATATCTGCTTGTCTTTCTCAACTCTCAACCTCATTCCGGGAAGAAAATGAGTCGACGTTAAAGGTAAATTTTCCTGCATAAGGACTTCCCTATTATTAACAGCCTTCTGAGGATGATAAATCACAATAATGCACAGTTCTGTTAAATCAATAATTACCAATTTCTGTCAGCTACTCCTTAGCCATGTGTCCCTCTCCAATTAAAACTGTATCCAACTGAGTAGAACTAAGGCTCCCAAAACGGAATTTATTGATAAAAATTAACAAAACAAATGGTTGTAGTTTAATCTAAGTTAATAAATTAATCTAGTTTTGTGTGATGCTTTTAATGACCGTAAGCAATGACTTATTTGGGGGCCGAAGTTGATGAGGCAGATATTTTCTAAGTTCTTACTGACTATTAAAATCACATTATAACATTAATGTAACTTGTTTATTTTATTTCTTCTTGGCATAAATGTACAGTTAATTTTGGTAACTGTCTTCTAGAAAAAACTATGCTAATACATGTAAAAGTTTCTTATTCATTTACTGTAATTATCAATATTTTATACATATTTACTTTGAAACACTCCCCCATTTTGTGGGTAATAACAAACACATTTCTCCAGGTTGGGGGAAGTAGCAATAATAATTGCAGAGAATCAAAATCAACTCTCTGTGAAATACAACATTCATGTAAGGGCTTTGCTTTCAGTAAATTGTATTAGGATTGTCAAGAGCAAACATTTACTGGAAACACATGAATAAAGCATGCCATTCACAACTGCAATAGAATTTTAATTGGGTTCTGAAGCATTCCAGAAAGGAGGTAGCTGGCCACACCATTGCACCTCGCCATTTTGTTCTACCACCAACATCCTCATTCTCCACTAATAAGCCTTTATCTTACATAGTCATTCAGGACAAATCATTTGCACAATTAACCCAAACCCACTTAATTAACATCTGTGTTATACAGCCTATTCTTCCAAAGCTGTCTTTGGAAACTCTTTCAGAGGTCTGTAAGTTGGTTTTGATAATATATGAATAAAGTCATTTCTACTCTTTTTCTGCCTTTGCTTTTGTAACTGAAGAAAGAAATGGACAAGTTAGTGCATTAGATGGCTGAAGGTCTTAATAGAAACACATTTATTAATACTTATTGAATTATTTTGTGCATGGTAATCTGATAGACCAGTTTCTGACTGTTGTTACAGTAAAATACATTTTCTACCTCAAGGGCAAATCCTGACCACAAAGTTAGTTTAAATTTATTTGAGAAGGGAGGAAAATAGTGCTCTGTGTGCCTCTGTAAAGGTGATTTTCAATAATTTTATATTAAGTCAGTTATAGAACTTATTAAAATGCAGAATCTAGGAGAGGCATTTGAGAAATCTAGGGTGGAGTCCCAAAATTTGTATTTGAAAAAATAAGAAGGGTCTGTGGTGATTCTGATGTAAATGGTCCTTAGAACTTAATAAAGTTGTAGACCACTAGGTCTACAACTTCCTGACTTCATAGTGAATTTTTGTCAATATGAAAAATTTTTCATTCATTGCCTTTGACAAATTTTAATATTATTTATTAAATCTGGCCATCTGATCCTGATCTTTGTTCAGAGTCACAGTGTTTTTTAAAAAAAAAATCAGTGTTTTGATCACTCAGACCCTAAAATTCTCAAGTTGTATTTGCCTCTGTATAACTGTGTAATTAAAAAAAGAAACAACAAAACAAAAAAAACTTACTAGGTACAGTAGAATGAGTTATGTCTATTTTAAAGTTAGTTAAGAAATGATACTAAGGAAAACAAAAAAGTTTCAGTGTAGTTGGTGGGAAGACGGGGCGGGGGGAGGGGGACATGTGAAAAAACAAACTCAGCCTATTAATTATGTATTAAGTGAGAGTCTCCAATCCACAGTACACATGTAACATCAAAATTCTCCACTAAAATGGTTTCTTATTAGCATTTAAGTAAGATTTTTATCTAGTTCTATCACAGAGGCTGAAACCAAAGCAGTTTAAAAAACACCTCATCACTGAAGGTCAGGCCCCTAACAGGGCCTTAATTAGCATGTGGAATATCTTCCCACTTGAAAAACCTGTGCCAAGGGAACTTTTTTTTTACCCCCTTTTTTCTTTCTTTTCCTTTTTTTGTTGGTGACAGTTTGCTTATGTAGGCAAAAGAGACCATTAAATATCTTGCGACTGAAACATAACAGACATTTGCTCCCTGTAATTTTTAGATATTTTCTGTGTTCACAGTTTCTCTGCTGTTAGAATTGTGTCACGGTGGGAATGGTGACAAGAGAATCCAACATTACCAGGAAAGTGAAGCCAATTTCAGATTTCTTGAGGCCGCTGTATGTAATAACTGCATTTAGAAAGCCTAAGGAAATTATGTGAGTTTGTAGGCACATGTAGGCTTTGAGTCCAAAGTACAACAGACATATGGGAGACTTCAAACATTAGGGCTATTTTGAGTGTCTTTTATTTCTGAAAGCTCATTTTAATAATCTGGTGTAGCTCTGATTTAATTTTTCAGGGTCTTTTCGGTTGTTCAAGTTTGGCTTTGAATGTTATTTGAGGAATCCTGAAATTGCTCTGATCCAAGGCATTTCACAAGTGGCCTGTCAAATGCCCTGAAACCAGTCCCTTCTTTTTTCTTTTTTTTTTAAATTAAAAAGACACTTTCTATTGAAAACTCAGTTCAGTGCAAATTTGCTACCTTAAGGTTGGGATAGAGAAGGACAAGTGACTTGTTACTTCAACACTCAGTCTTCAATTATCAGATGAGCCTACCTCTTCATCTCTCACAGACGTTTGCAGATAGAAGGCCCCTGGTGATTCTGCTAATAGATACCCGTTTGATATTAGACAAACCACTTAACTTCTCTGGCTTTCATTCTTTCCATGAATAAAATAAATGGATTGGCTTTAAGTTTCTCTAGGATCCTTTCAACTCAAACAATCTATCGATCTTGGAGTTTAAAATTTTTTATTTAATGTGTTTTGTTGAATTTTCTAATTTTTTTTCTTACCCTGATCTTGGATGTAATTATTTGACAGTTGCAATTTAACAAATTCAATTCAAAGTAGGAGAATTTAATGGTAGAGCTACACTGTACAAGGGACAATAAATAAATATCCCTACCGATTAGCTCAACATTCTACGAAGTTTTATATCAATTATAATCATTCTTCTTGGGTTTTCTGGGATGGTCCTGATGTCTAGTACACTACTCCATTGCTCATATAAACCGAGGGTTAAAAACGAATGGGCTGTTGCCCATATGCAGCTGTTGTATGTGTTTTACTTTCCCCATAAAGTGTTTAGAATTTCAGTTATGAGTTAGGGCAAATGATCTCTAGTTTGCCAAGGTCCTAGCTGTCTATATTGTTTACATCGTCTGTTTCATTCATGTACTTACCTGCCTAGCATCATGAAAACATTGAAGTTTACAACCCCTGTTAAACGACAGAAATAAATAACTAAATAAAACTACAGTACTGAAGAGTACTTTTAGACCAGTACTCTTCAGTAGAAATTTCTGTGTTGATAAATATGCTGTATATCTTTGTTGTTTAATATAGTAGCCATTAGCCGTTATGTGGTCTTTGAGCATTCGAAATGTGGCTAGTGTGACTGAAGACTAAACTTTTTAATGTTATTTAATTTGAATTGAGTTAAATTTCAGGTTTAATGGCCACACTAAAAGAAAGAGAGGTAGAGAAAGAGATAAGTGCATGTGGGCAATGGCCAACATATTGGACAATGCAATATCTATATTGTCTGTTCAGGTTATCTACGTCTGTGCAGCAAACTACCAAAACGTATTCTGCTTACTGATTCAGTGGGCCAGGAATTCAGACAGGGCAGCATAGATGGCTCATTGAAGCCCCAGCTGGGAAATTGTAAATGATGGGGTGACTCAGCTAGGCCTGGAATCATCTGGAAATTGCTTTTCTAATCTCTGATGCCCAGGCTGGGGTGACTAGCAGGCTGTGTTCAGCTGGGACTGTCCACCAGAGCACTTGCAGGTGGCCTTTTTTGGTGGCTTGAACTTGCCAAATCATGGTGCCTAGATTCTAAAAGGGAGTGTCCAGGCAGCAAGTGTTCCTTGAGAACCACGGCGAAGTTGTGTGGCCTTTTCTGACCTACTTTCGGGAGTCTTGAAATGTCACTTCTGTGTGCCTCATTCTATTGGTTATGAGCAAGCCGCCAAGGCCAGCCAGGATTTAATGGGAGGGAGATTGAACTCCACCTCTTGATGCAAGAGTGACAAGATCACAACATAGAAGAGCACGTGGGATGGGAGATATTGTTGTGACCACCTCTGAAAACACAATCTGTCTCAGTCTGCCCCGTGGTCACAGCAGTGCACATCCTCCCACATGTAAAACACACTCAGCCGTCCCCAAACTCCAGTGTTTCTTCCTATTATGGCATTAGCTGGAGGTCTAGGATTTTATTATCTAAATCAGCTCAGGTGCAGGTGTGGCTCCTTGGCTGTGGTTCCTCTTCGAATGCATTGCTCCCCCACTTCTGGGACCCAAAGAGTCCGTTATCTGGCCCCCCTTCCCCTCCCTGGCACCCAGGATCCATGGCAGCCACAGTGATAGGCCAGCTGTAGTAGACATCCCCATGCAAAGAGGTGGGGCGTGGGGAGGACGTGATGGAGTCACTGGTCTATAGTATTTCTGAAATCTAGCTGGCCACATACCCAGTTACTTGATTGGGGCTTAGTACTGCTCCTGTGGCTTTTGGCTGGCTGCCCCAATCTCATAGTTTTGCCCTTTGAGTCATCCACTTTTCTCTATAAAAATTAGCCTATGTTTCCAGCTGAGTAGTTTTCTCAGTTTGATCCCTGCCTACAGAAATCTGTGGGTTCAGAACTCTCTCTTCATTTTGTACTCTCCCTGTGTCCATTAGTTTGAGCTGATAGTACTTACACACATACACATCTCTTAAAAATTCTGTGGATTCTATGACTTTATGGGAGTTCACTCCATTAGCCAAAAGCCATAATCATCAGTCTCTTTAAGTCAGGCCCTTCTCTGTCTTGAGAACCTTATTACTTAACAGGAAGAGTTTTCCAGGCCTGTCCTTAAGCTTCTCAGAAGGTCTTTATATAGCTCTATCATTCCATGAGACACCACCTTCTGAGGCTTAACAGGGATTTTACAGCCCAACCTGAATTTGATCTTACACTAAAGCCATTTCCTAATTTGAGAATTTTTGCCTTCTAGAGAGACTGGGACTGAGAATCAGTTTTTGTTGCATCTAGAAAGTCCTGCCTCCTTTATAGTATCGTACCTGTAATTTCTTCTTGGAAATGGAATAATTTCCTTTTTAGCACTGCTCTTTCTATTTGTATCTTGTTTTATGTAGCTAAACCAGTTGACATTTTTTTTTTTTTTTTTTTTTTTTTGCGGTACGCGGGCCTCTCACTGTTGTGGCCTCTCCCGTTGTGGAGCACAGGCTCCAGATGTGCAGGCCCAACGGCCATGGCTCACCGGCTCAGCCGCTCGGTGGCACGTGGGATCTTCCCAGACCGGGGCACGAACCCGTGTCCCCTGCATCGGCAGGCAGACCCTCAACCACTGCGCCACCAGGGAAGCCCCAGTTGACATTTTTTATGTTTCATCCAGAAATAGTCTTAGATCCATCAATTTATTAATTTCCACATTACTACAGATGATAGTTTTGCAAAACTTTCTACCACTACATAACAAAGGTTCCCTTTTCTCTAGCTTCCAAAAACATTTTTCTCACTTTCCTCTAAGCCCTAATGGGTAATCTCCTTGAGGCCTATCAGATTTCTATCCCCTGCCCAATCCTGAAACCAATGAATGATACATGTTTTAGTGGCATAAAAAAACACTTTTTTTTTTTTTTAAATGCCCATAGATTCTGTAGGCCAGGAATTTGTATAGGGCACAGTGAGCATGGTTTGTCTCTGCTCTGTGATGTCTAGGGTCTCAGCCAGACAGACATGAAATGGCTGAAGGCTAGAATCATTTTAGAGGCTTCTGTGTTCGCATGTTTTGGCACTTGGGCTGAGATGACTTGAAGGCTGGACTCAGCTGAATCTATTAACTGTAGAAGAGAACATTGGCTCTCTATGTGGTTTGGGCTTTTCATAACATGGTGGCTAGATTCTGAGAAGACGTGTCTAGGGAGGGATTATCCAGAGAGCTAATACTACAGGAGAATTGGGTGGTAGCTGCATGAACTTTTTAGATACAGACTAAAAAGTCACACAGCATTACTTCCATTACATTTTATTGATTACTGGAGTGTCAGTAAAGCCAGTCCCGATTCAAGGAGAGGGGGATTAGACTTTGCTTTGGGATAGGGGAATGGCAAGTTCATATTGCAGAAGAGCATATAAGATGGGAAATATTGTTGGGCCATCTTTGAAAAAAACGATGTTCCACAGTGTGTAAAAATCCTTTATCAAGTGATGTATGGAATGGGGAATTTTCTGAAGATTCCTGTCATAACAGTTTCTGCTTAGGATAGGAAATGCTTTGGAGGTTGGACTTTGAGTTACTGCTGTTCATACAGTTAGTTGTATGAATAAGCTCATCAGCCGAAGACCACCAGGGACTCATCTGTGGTCAAACAAAATTAGGTTTGGTTAACTTACTGCAGCCAGGAAGAGACATATAGAGGAACTGTTGGGTAATTTGGTAAGAAGGAGCTGGGAGGAACCTGTAGAATCTGGGCTTGTCCTGGGTACTTTTAAGTAGGGTTTAAGGGAAGTGGAGTACCGTTCTGTATTGGCTGTCTTCAGGAAGTGAGAGAATATTTTGGTAAATTTTATCTGGAGGCAGAGGGATTAAAGTGGGGTCACTGTTCGTTGGTCAAGAAGCATCAGTCACCCTTGTGAGCAGCACAAGGGATGTTGAGATATTTGTGTGACTGCAGGGCATCCTTGCCTCTGTCTGGTTTCAGACACAATCACAGGGAAGTCTTAGCTCTGTCTCATTGGACTATCTCACAGTGCAGCCTTGCCCAATTCTTGTTTATGTTCTGCAAAACTTGTTTATGTCTTCTTGGGAACATTAAGGCCTAGCTGTCATGTTCTGGGACTATTTTTCACTTTCTCACATGAAAAAGTGATCTTTGCCTTTTAATGAATAGCCTGAAGTGTAAATAAACCAATTAGAAATTAGTCCCCAGTCGTCATTAATTCACTTTGGTGAAGGTGAGCCAAGAAGCAATGGGATCACTTTCTATCATTATCCACTGTGTAACCAATAGATCAAATTGCTTTCCACTTTCCGAGCGTGGGTGTTGAGTGCTTATTTTTCCTCCGGTTTCTTGTGCATCAGTTCGGGAGGGAGAACAAATGAACTTGCTACTGCTAAAGGAATTAAGTCTTTTTGGGAAGTTGAAACCTGGTACAGAATTTTTGGTTGTGGTAAGATGTTGCAGGGAGTCCAAAGCTGTGCCATCTTTTAGGTTCTTTAGAAATTGAGGGATGATAGAAGAATTCTGGAGTACTACTGCATCAGATTTACTGGACAGGGACTAAATCTTAGAAAGTAAGGACGTATAGAAAACCTTCCTAGGTGTCTGGTAGGCTTGTCTGCCCTCTTAGGATGTGACCTCTACAGCTAAGGCTTTCACTCTTTTCATCCCTCTCATATTTGTGGTTGGGACTTTTAAGTTACTACCCAAGCACTAGGATCTCATACAAAAAATTTATGTATCAATTAAAAATAAAAATGACATTCAGGTCCTCGAAGAAATGCTTCTCCATCACACTGCAGAGCCTATTTTCAGATTCTTCTTTGAACATGGAGTTGATTTGGGATTGAATGAGGTCAGGCTGACGCAGCAGTCCCTGACCTAGGTGAGTCTTAGACAAGAAATTCCTAAGATCCCAAGGGCAAAGGATATGCTAACACTAGCCTGCTTCCTCATGGGAATACCAGTTACTGCTCTAATGTTGCCTGAAAACAAAACTGCCTGCCTTCCCAGTTCCCATTTCTCAGCACAGGGCTGGCCCTGTGTGGATGGAGAAAACAGTGATGGGGAAGGAAGGAAGTCGCTGGTTCCCACTTCCCTCATCACTGGCAAATTCCCCATCCCCAGTACCAGCTTTCTCAGCCCCTCTTTATTTATTTCCCTCTTCCTTCTGCAGGACCGAGACCTGCTGTTTATTTTAGGTTCCTCTGCTCTAACTATGAGGTTTAAGCAGCCCAGGATATGTGGAGTTTCACTTTCCTTTGATGTGTAAATTAATCTGCTTCTCAACCACCTACAGATCCACCGTTATTACCCATGTGCCTAGAATCTAAAAGAAAAAGGAAGAGTGTGGGAGGTTCCAAAGGAAGATTTTTTTCTCCCCATATATTCTCAGACAGCTGTATAGTAATCAGAAAGTTGGATGCTAATTGGGGCAAAAAACAATGCGGAAAACTGAGGTGGGGAAGGGAAGGCAGAAACAGATCAGAGGCACCAAATTGTACTAAAGGAGAAGAAAGTGGTCCCGAGGTATACAGAATATGAAGGTAGTAATGGGGAGATGGGATGAGGCTCCTTGCCATCCACTTCCTAGATCACTTGCTTCACTCTTAGACACAATTGATCCATTAGTTTCATAGAGCCCCGTCTCTAGGCCATGGGTGTAGCGTGGAGGTAGGGCAATACCAGGAGGGGCTAGAGCGGTGGAGTGGGGCAGTTGCTGATTTTAAGTATCCCTGGTTAGGAATCCTAAGGCTTATTCTGGTAAAAGCCTTGTGGCCAGATTCTACAGAACCGCATCTCGCTGCCAAGAAGTTTAGCTTCAGAAAATTAGCAAACAGTCCTATAGAGGGGGAATTCTACAGATGCCTCCAGTCTGCTCTCCCCCGCTCCCAAGGATCCCTGTCCCCTGGCTGGTCAATCAAATACTAACCTAAGTGCTGCTGTAAAGAGATTTTACAGATGTAATTATAGTCTCAAATTGTTTGACCTCAAAGTAGGAAGATAAGCCAGGTGGGCCTATTCTAATCACACAGGTTCCTTTAGAAGTAGAGGAAGTCAGAGAAATTCCAAATCCAAGAAGGGTTTGACTTGCTGGTGCTGACTGAAGATGGACGGGGCCACGTGAGAGAAGCGTGGGCAGCCTCTGCCAGTTGAAAGTGGCTCCCATCTGACAGCTAGTTAGGAAACAAGGACCTCAGTCCCACCACTGCTAGGAACTGAATTCTACCAACAACCTGAACGAGCTTGGAAGTAGATCCTTCTCCAGAGTCTCTGGAAAGGGATGTAGCTCTGCAACACCTTGGTTTGAGCTTTGTGAGACCGCGAGCAGAGAATCCAGTCGTACGGTGCAGGACTTCTGATCTACAGAACTGTGAGCTATTTTTGTTGCTTTAACTTGTTAAATTTGTAGTGAGTTTTTACACAGCAATAGAAAACTAATATAAGACCTAATATTTACAGCGAGTTTCCTACAATGCTCAAGGAGACTGCAAAAATGCAGAATTGAGGAAAACATGCTTTCCTTTCAAGGTATGTATTCTCCTTGTTAGCAAAGGTCTAAATTCAATGTTTAACACCAGTGCAGTGTCTCCAAGGAAAAAAACAAATAGGTTTGTAAAAATAGGTCTGTAAAATACGTTGAATTACATGTTGACACCACTATATCCATGTTGTTGGGGCAACATAGATATTGACCCTGTTCTTCAAGCGGATTCTTTTTTAATAAATTTTATGTATTTATTTATTTATTTTTGGCTGCGTTGGGTCTTCATTGCTTCGCGTGGGCTTTCTCTAGTTGCGGTGAGAGGGGGCTACTCTTCGTTGCGGTGTGCGGGCTTCTCATTGCGGTGGCTTCTCTTGTTGTGGAGCACGGGCTCTAGGCTCGCAGGCTTCAGTAGTTGTGGCACGTGGGCTCAGTAGTTGTGGCTCGTGGGCTCTAGAGCTCAGGCTCAGTAGTTGTGGCGCACGGGCTTAGTTCCTCCGCGGCACGTGGGATCTTCCTGGACCAGGGCTCAACCTGTGTCCCCTGCATTGGCAGGTGGATTCTTAACCACTGCGCCACCAGGGAAGCCCCAAGCAGATTCTTAACAGAGTTCTTTTCTTTTATTCACACAGAGGAACTATAGTAGAATGGAGTGGTTAAGAGCACAGGTGAACTAGGATTGATACCATCTCACAAGGGTGTTGTGAGAATTAAATGACATAGTAAATTCTAAATAAATGTTAGTTGCCATCATCATCATCTTGCGTCTCTATGGCCGGAGGAAATGCAAAATTTTCGGAAAATCCCTGACGAAATATCAGGAGACGTCCTTTCTTTTCTTGTTTGGTCCCAAATTAAATAATAGATCTTTCTGTAAATTAGCACTCTAAGGGAGACATCAATCAAAAGAGGTTTTCAATATTAATTAGTAATCGCATATAAATTCAACGGCTTTGTCATTTCTCTAATTGTGAGGTTTTGTTCTGTGGAGTGTTTCTTTTTTTAAATTGACATATAGTTGATTTACAATATTAGTTTCAGGTGTGCAACATAGTCTTTCAAAAGGCCAAACTTATCCCCATCCTTTTTCCCTTTACTCCTGATCTTAACTTCGTTTGTATAACCTACTGCTTCCCTGGGGCCAAGGATTACCTGACTCCGTTTTACACCCAAGATGACTGACATTCACTTACAGCTCTCCAACCCTCATGTCATGCACCAAGAGGCAGGCTTTATAGAATTTTGCAAAGCAGCAAAAATGCAAAAAATTCTCATGGTATAAAGAATGAAGAACTTTTTATCATTTAATTTTCTTCTTTTATGTATATTGTCTCTTAGGAAAGGACCATGCAAGCCCCATGGTACCCTGTATTCTAATTTCCAGAGGAAGGAAAGATTGTCATATAGAAAATGGTAAGGCTCTTTCTGCGGAGACAGGACTGCCCAAGATTTCCTGGTATACCAAGGAAAGTCAAACCTAAAGTAGATTAACTTTGACCTTATTTTCCAAGGATTTGTTCAAATTCCCCTAGTTTCCTTTTTTTTTGCTTTTGTAGTTGAAAGTTTGTTTTATAATCTCCGGTAGACATTGTTAGTTACTATCCCATGTACATTCAATCTGGACATTAGCCAGGTGGAACAATTAACTACCTATACCCCTCTAGTGTCACTATAAGCAGAACATGATGTCAGGTACTTTTGAATTAACAAAGGAAGCTAGGGATGAGGCCCTGCCTTCAATCAGACAGTCCACAGATATTTATCAAGCACCTTTTCTGTGCCTGGAGGACAAGATAGAAGTTGTGTTTTCTCGCGGAGCTTACAGTTTAGCAGGGACAAGACATAGTAAACAATGATGTGTAGTGTGAGGGTGGTTGTGAAGGAGGCGTCCAGGGAACCCTTCAGCATCTCGCATTCCGCTAGGAAGAACAAGAATATTTAAAGCAGAGATTATAATTGCTAGCCCCAAGTCTGATTTTTGCCAGTAGATAGGCACCGTTGGATCTATGTTGTTCACCCATACAGGATTTAAAATCTGATTTAGTTGTTAATAATGCAAAAATTCATGTAACATTCCAGATTTCTAGTTCCTATTGAAAAATTAGAATTTCTGGGCAACACTGGGGCTGCTCTTTTTCTATTGTTGCAGCTGTTTAATGCCCTACAAATGCCTCATGTGCTCTCCATTGTGCCATAGTTCCTGCCAATCCCTATTGTGTGTCTGATACTGAAGCTGAGGGTCATGTGCCATTTATCATCTCACACCTGGGTGTCACTTTTCACTCATTTCCATGACTGGAAATGGCCTGGCTCCCATGGGCATTTGAGTTTGCCAACCCTGACTGCCACAGGAAAAGTTTATAGTGTGTAAAATTTATAGTGCATTACTCAGTGAGCTTTAATAGAACAGGAATGCCTGGGAATCAGAGTAGAAGAAGCTGTTGGTAGAAATGAGTTACATTTCGGGTAATTTCACAGAAGTAGTCATGCCTAATAGCATTTCAAATGAGGCTTGTGCCTGGTTTCTTTCTTTCTTCTTTTTAAAATAAATTTATTTATTTATTTTTGGCTGCATTGTGTCTTCGTTGCTGCGCGCGGGCTTTCTCTAGTTGAGGCGAGCGGGGGCTACTCTGCATTGTGGTGCGCCGACTTCTTACTGTGGTGGCTTCTCTTGTTGCGGAGCACGGGCTCTAGGTGCGCAGGCTCAGTAGTTCTGGCACACGGGCTTAGTTGCTCCGTGGGATCTTCCCACCAGGGCTCGAACCCGTGTCCCCTGAATTCTTAACCACTGTGCCACCAGGGAAGTCCATGCCTGGTTTCTTAAGATGAGAAGATAAACTGTTCCTTATAAAAGGATTATTTGTTCAAAGTCTTAGGGTTGTCAGTTGAATACAAGTCACATTTATTGTTAACTGGAAGTTAACTAGAAGAGGTCTTTCAAGATGTGTAAGTGCAACGAATGCTTCCTGAGGTTATTTTATTTCTTGAGATTTTGATTCATGCAGTCTGGAATGAGGACACAAAATGAGTGTTTGCCAAGAGTACTCTAGGGTATTCTCACGTGTGCTCTCTCCCTGGACTCCTGCTTTGAAAACTACTAAGGTAGAGCCTACTAGAAGATCAAGGTAAGTGGAGGGGAAGGTTAAGACTTTTAATCCATGGCTCAGAGGGTGTGTCTGATTTGAAAGAACAACAACAACGACACACCCCTAGCAGCAACAACCACCACAGTTACTGTGTGCCAGGCATTATTCTGAATCCTCGACATATAAGAAACTCATTTAGTCTTTACAGTAATCCTAGAGCAGGTATCATCCCCAGAGAGGCTGAGTAAATTGCTTAGACCAAAAAGCTGAGGCAGGTTTCAACCCAGGCAGTCTGGCTCCTGAGCCCTTCTCTTAACCACTATGCTGTTCTGTGTTCATGAATGAGCTATAAAGTGATCTAAGGAGAATGGCCAAGTGCGAAGATAAGGGAGATACCTCTGTCTGCAAGACTGTAGGATGGCTTACAGTGAGGAAGATTGAGGAGGCAGCAAGATTTCATGTGGTTCTTTGGGTTAGTTTTTTGCCTTCTTGCCACCTGGGTTTTCACCATAACCTTGTGATGGTTTGGCAGTCACCTAGGCAACTGTTCATTGTTTAATAAAAAAATAAGCATGAGTTTTAAGCATACTTCTTGTGCTCATCTATATCATGGGGGCCATTAATTGCCTTTAATTGTGCTTATAATGAATTATGAATTAATGTGCTTATAATGAATTATCTTAAGAAAATAAGACCATCAGTCACTTCTGATTTTAACAACTTACTCCAAATCCACTTTAAAAAGACTATTGACTTGAAGGAAATATTCTTCCATGGCCTCATCTTTCAACTCTCATTCTTTATTGCTGGAAATGTACACCACTCACAATTTCTTACTTTACTCAGTAAGAAGAGAGTTGGCTGAGGGCACCATTTCTGCCTCCAGATTCTTCTCACTGGGCAGAGTGGCTCATAGTTGTAGGTCACCTCTGAAGCAAGGCTAGCTCCTAGTTTCTCCCCCTGCATCCTCCACTGAAATAGCTGCTTGCCAGCCGAGTTTCAGGAGCTACCTTTTTCTTTACTGTTTCTGGTGCCTGAAGCTATTAATCATCAGGGGAAAAAAATGTCGATTTCATTGGCGAAAACAGTTCTGTAACAGCAATATTGTTGTCTCAGAGCAGTAAATACAATGCATTTGGGCGTATTTATGTGAAGAAGTTTCAAACCAAATTGATCACAGCTTTTGCAATGAATATCCAGGAAATTCACTCTTGCCATAGAGGAAGGGACAGGGATGACTTTTTAAATAAAGATACATATCATTCTTCTCACAAGGAGGGCACTGGGGACCGTTCTACAGAAGGATCTCAGTTCAATTTAAAGACCCAGGCAGTAACACCAGATGGGAATACTCCCATTTCTGATGTCCTGTTTCAACTCTTTTCTTTAAAATAACAGTGAGTGAGACTGCTTCTGGGGAGTTAGACTAAATGGTCTACCAGTGTGAAATTCAGCCAAACTGATGTGAATAAGTCCCAGCCTCTTATCATTTTCCCTCCACTTTCTCCACCCTCTGAAATGAAAATGAAGGAATGAAGCAAATGGACAGAGTGGAATTTTGAGCCCTGTTCTCATTTCTCCACTCAATATGACTATGCATTATAAAAAATACAAATAAATTACTAATGTGAGTAAGACTATTAGAGAGTTTTTTCAGATTTATTGAGGTATAGTTGCCAAATAAAATGGTAATATATTTAAAGTGTACAATGTGATGATTTGATATATGTATATATTGTGAAAGGATTCCAACAATTGAGTTGATTAACACCACCTCACATATTTACTTTTGTCTGGGGGGTGGTGAGAACACAAGTTCTAGCTCTTAGCAAATTTCAGTTACTCAATACAGTATTATCAACTATGGTCACCGTGTTATACATTAGGTCCTCAGACCTTATTCAGCTTATAACTGAAAGTTTGTACCCTTTGATCAACCTCTTTCCATTTCCCTCATCCCCCCAACCCCTGAAAATCATCATTTTACTCTGTTCTGTGAGTTTGCCTTTTTTTTTTTTTGATTCCACATAACGTTGCCACCATGCGGTATTTGTTGTTAAGAAGACAATTAAAATTATTTATCCATCCGATATTTGCTGGATATCTATACTTGCCCGGTGTTGTGCTAACACAGATAATATTATCACAGTGTGGATGAACTGATATCTTTCCTCTTTTTTTTTTTTTTTTTTTTGCCTCGAGGCATGCGGGATCTTAGTTCCCCCACCAGGGATCATGGTACCCATGCCCCCTGCAGTGGATGCGAGGAGTCCTAACCACTGGACCGCCAGGGAATTCTCAGACTGATATCTACTTACTGTTTTTTTTTCAATTCTCTGTATTCATATTGAAGGGCCATAAAGTACAGTGTTTAATTGTTTGGGCTTAGCCGTCAAACAAATCTACATTGGAATTTTAGCTCTGACACTTAGCTTGTGACCTTAGGCAATTCACTTAACTGTTAAGTCTCTGTAAAATGAGTATTTTAAAAGTACCTAGAATATAGAGTTGTTATGAAGGTTGAGTAAAACAATACATGTAAAGTGTTTAGTTCCATGCCTAGTATTTACTAAGTACTTAAAGATGATAGCTATTAGTATAACATTTCTCCACTACTGCATAACACTATACCCACAGCAGCCTCTCTGAGTAGGTAGAGCAAAAGTTCAGGGCAAATTCCACTAGTTAATGGGAGTTAATTAATGGGGGAATATTGCAGCTAAATTAACAAAGAAAACTTAAAAAAAATAAGTGTGGACTTGTATCTTTAAAATTCTCATGTTAGCCAGAAATATCCTAACAAAATCTTTGATAGAGTTTGTGTTCCAAGAATAGACAACAATGATGAATAATTTGTAGGTCAAAGCCAATTAAATGGTATTCTTTCTACTTACTGAGACCCATGCATATTATGGGAACTAGTCTATGAATAATAGCAAAAACTACCATTCTGACTTGTGGAAGCAAGTCTCTGATCAGGAATCTGGGTAGAACAATAGCAAAAGAAGTTTAACCACAGAAATCAAAGCCCCATCTGTTGCAGGGGCAATTTGCTTAATAATACCCACCCACATGGTACTGAAATCTCCAAGCCAAGAAATTCTATTTGAAACTGGATTCTGAACCATGAAACACCTGGGAGCCCGACAGATAAATACATAAAATTGCTGTGTAGCAACACTCCCTTGACCCATGGTAGCTGGGACACTGGAGGGCCAGAGAAAGAAGGGGAAAGCCTGTACAGCTGGTGGGACACCCAGCTCCTGGCACTGGGCTTGAGCAGGGAGCAGGACAAACCAGCCCTGCCCTCAGGAAGCTCATCTTCTACCTGTGAGGAGCTTTTCTGTGCATTCGACATGCTATTCCTTCTTCTGTCTGCCACCCAAGCTTCTTATGGTTCAAGACGCAAATCTCTTTTTTTTTTTTTTTTTCGGTACGCGGTCCTCTGACTGTTGTGGCCTCTCCCGTTGCGTAGCACAGGCTCCGGACATGCAGGCTCAGCTGCCATGGCCCCCGGGCAGAGCCGCTCCGCGGCATGTGGGATCTTCCCGGACCGGGGCACGAACCCGTGTCCCCTGCATCGGCAGGCGGACTCTCAACCACTGCGCCACCAGGGAAGCCCCAAAACTCAAATCTTATCTGCTTTACCAAGTCTTCCTTTGCCCGATTCTGTTCCCCCTCTCTTCTCTCAGAGTTTACTTAATGCTTTGATCACACCTCTGTTGAAGCAGTATCACACTTAGTAAATTTGTTCAAGAGCCTATTTCCTCCATTAGAGGTTAAGTCTTTTAGGGATGAATCTGTTTTATTCAGTATTTTTCTCCAGTCCTTAGCATAGCTCCTAACATACAGTATTTGCTTAGGAAATGCTGAACAAACTAACAAGACAGTGTGTTCGTGTTCTGTTAGATAGTTAAATGCTCACCTTTAATCTTGCTGATGTTGATTTACTTATTTTTCATTTTTATTTTGCATAGCTAGCACAAAGGTAAAGGTTGCCCAGGTTTTATGAATTATAAATTTGGAATTTGTGAGACAAATAAATATTGTAAAAGAAGGTGTAGTGAGGAAGATTAATAATGTATAAATCATGTGCCTAAATTATGTACCAAGTGTATACAATAATGTAAGTTATACCTGTGTAAGTAAATGTGTTTAAGCTGAATTATCTGTTCAACACTTTAGCTTTTATAATCTAAAGATTAGATTTTGCTTTTTTTATGCTTTCTTGTTCATAACATAAATATTTATTTTCTTAAATGTTTCCTCAAACATCTAGTATAGGGCTTCCCTGGTGGCGTAGTGGTTGAGAGTCTGCCTGCCGATGCAGGGGACACGGGTTTGTGCCCCGGTCCGGGAAGATCCCACATGCCGCGGAGCGGCTGGGCCCGTGAGCCATGGCCGCTGAGCCTGTGCGTCCGGAGCCTGTGCTCCACAACGGGAGAGGCCACAACAGTGAGAGGCCGGTGTACCGCAAAAAAAAAAAAAAAAAAAAATATATATATATATCACTTTAAACAAAACATTTGCACATTATTGAATTTAAATTGGCACATATTTCAGAGCTACCTATTAATGCCATGATAATATTTCTCTCTTTTTTTATATTTATCTTTCTTGATGCCATATAAATTTATTTCTGTAACTCAACATAAAATTTGTCAGTATTTTAATGCTAACTAGTTTTGTCATAAGCATTTTTGTATGAATACTTCCCTGTTTGTTTATTAGCATTTGGCAATCATTCTTAAAATGTGTGCAAGACTCAAAGCTTCAGGAACAACTGGAAAATCAAATACACACCATCTAGTATGTGAAGGAAGAGGATTCTATATACTTATGGAAATTTCAGTTGCCTTGCAGAAAAAAGTTAATGTAGCAGGCCTGACTAGTAGCCTTTGAAAGGCCTGCTTAAAAGGTTGACCCTTGGTTGGTATCTGGGAACTCGGATTTTGAGAGGGTTCCCATCACCCTAATAAAGTGGCTCACTGTGACTAAACTGTGCAAACAGTATGGTTTATGATGAACATCTGCTTTCTTCTGGGAGTCTGAAATTTTTGGTATGTGCAAGGCAGTGTGTGCCTATATGATCAACCTCCAGTAAAAACCTTGGCACTGAGTCTCTGATGAGCACCCCTGGCAGACAACATTCCACGAGTTTTGTCCCTAATAATTGCTGGGAAAGTAGGTCTTATCCTGTGAAACTCCACTGGGAGAAGACCCTTGGAAGGCTGTACCTAATTTCCTCTGAACTTTGCCCCATGCACCTTTTCCCTTTGCTGATTTTGCTTTGATCCTCTCAGTCATGACTGAGTACGACTGAGTATAGTATGACTCTATGCTTCCTAGTGAATCATTGAAACTGGGGGTGGTCTTGGGGGACCTCTGACACAATATACTTTTTGATGGAATTGAATCTGGTCCTTCAATGTCATGTCTCTATCATGCAACAGAAATATAATAGTTGCTTAATACTCAGTTAATTTCATTTTTTAGTTAGTAAAACCTGAACATTTAGGATTAAACTGGGCTCTGATGTGCACTTGGTTATTGTGGAATAAGTATGACCTCAGAGTTGGTTCAGCTACTCCTTGATGTATGTTAAGGTAGAAATGAAAAATGAAAACTGCAATGCAAGTTTTGTCCAAACTAGTTTATATTTTTATCTTTCAGCAAGTCATAAGACTGACTGAAGCCTTTCAGTACTCTTGTTGGTGTATTAAATGATCAAACAATCTATGAAAATTTATTTGCAGTTTACTTTTGTTGCAGACTGTTGTGTTCATTCATTCATTATCTTCCTCAACAAAAATTCACTGGACACCTATTTGGACCAGGCACTGTACTTGGCACTAATGATTCATGGTAAACAGAACAGAACACAGCTTGCCATCATAGACCTTCCATCTAGTAGTGAAGAAAAGTGTATGAAAAATATGTGAATGTTACAGATTTTGAAAAATAATCTATGTTTTGGTAGGGTTCAGCTTTAAGGAATTGGAGGATTCCCAGAGGAGTTAATCAGGACAGAAAAGGTGATCACCCTGTGTAGTGGGCTAAATGCTGGCCCCCTAAATTATTAGATGTACTATGTTTATGGCCAGAATTCAGCATTTTTAAATCTGTGATCTTTCCTCCTAGACAATTTCATGCCATATCTGGTAAGTTGAGTGTGTGTGGACTGGTATCTTAAAGTATTTTAAATAAAAAACCAAAATGAATTCTGACAGATACCATGCAAACAACAATCCTTAACCATTTCACTTTAGCTGAGACCTAAATCTGAGCAGGTTATAATGAATTTTAACAGGCTGTATAAATTCTCTCTCTATACTAAAATGTTATTGTTTTCAAAGCATATATATAGGAAAAATAGCCTAAAATATATGAAAAAATGTTCATCCTTACTTATAATCAGAGGAACGAAAATGAGAACATGAATTATCCTACCTTACTAACTGGCATATCAAGCAGTTGGTAATATGGGTTGAATAGATCTTTTCTATAATAATAAGGTTGGAAAGATCCTTTCATACACTGTTGGTTGGAATGTAAATTATTACAACGTTTTTGGAGGGCTCTTTGGAAGTTTCAAATAAAATCAATATAGACATACCTTTTGATCCAGATATTTCTGCTGTTTGTACACCCAGAACGACTCCCCATTCTTCTTTCTGCCAAGCCACATTCCAAACCTACTTTATGGTAAAGCTTTTAGTAGATTGTATTGTTATATTACAGTAATGTATTATTGTTGTATTATATGCCACCTTCACTCTAAGAGGATTTTATATCCTTGTTGGTTACTAAGTGATTTGCTGTGCTCCTCCCAATAAGAAGACTATACTTTCTACCCCACGGATGGCAGGCTTGTTTATATGACTTGTGTTAGCCAATGGAATGTGGGTGGAAGTAATATACACCATGACCAAGCAGAAGCTTCAGGAGCCATTGTGTGGTTTCATTATTTCTATTACTTTCTATTATTTTCATTATTTCTATTATAGCTCTATAATAGAGCTGTAATAGCTCTATTATAGAGCTATAATAGCTCTATTACTTCTCTGTGCCAACAGATTAAAATGAGGCTGCTCCTTTAGCCTGAGTCCTTGAATGAAGAAGATACGGAGCAGAGCTGAAGCCAACTCCAGGTATCATGTATGTGAATCAAAAATAAATGTGTGGTAAGCCACTGAAAGTTTTGGTTATTTGTTTACTCTAGTGTTGTAAGCCAGCATAAACAAACGGAAGCTCCATATCCACTTCTTACACAAAGTCTTTAGTGTTTATCCTAGCTTGTGTTTGTTTTTCCTTTTCCAAAGTCTACAAAGAACTTAAAATCTATAATACAAGGCTTTTAAAGTGTTCATTTTTCTGATATTGGTTTCCAGTTATATTAAATATGTCATTGCTCTCCCCAGATGTACTATAAATTCTTTGAAACCCCATGCCATGTCTTATACTTTTAAATTATTTTTTTCTGGTCCTGGAAACATAGTAGGTACTGAATAAACACTCTTCAGCCAACATATCTACAGATACTTATTGAAGACCTATAATATGCAAGCCACTGTTGCTTTATCAATTGGTATAAATGATATTTAAGGACTTTTTTCTGCCCAGGTTGGCAAAGAATGTTTGTCCATTCCCCTGGAAGGGGGTAGTTGGTGTCGGAAAGACTTTTGCTTGCTGGATGAGTAGCAAGAGGCCCTTGTAATGATTGACATCTCTATATAACTCATGTTTTCACCCATGAAGGGCCTGAGGCAAGTCTTTAAAAAAATTCTCAGCTCAAAGTGGTTTCATTGCCACTAGAGATAGAGAAAGATGTGGCCCTTTTAAGCTTAGACCAACAGCAAGCTTGTTTATTCTTACAGTGAAGTATAAGACAATTATTTGATATGTTTAGATGTGCCTTAGGGAAAGATTACTTTGCAAAGGAATGTTAGTTTAAAGTGAAGAGAACAGAGGCCAGAAGGCAGAAATACAACCATCAGTTTAATTGCTTCCTAAAAACAACTCCCATTTTCCCTGGGGCATCAGTGGTTGGCCAGGCATCTCAGGCATAGGGTTTATTTATAGACTTAAAAAATTTCTTAACAAGGAATACATTAAGCTATTGTATTGAAATGTAGTGTATTGAAATACATTTAAACTATCTACTCATTTGAGCTTCAGAGTATATGTTATGTTTTTTTTTATATGGTGAAGTAAAACTGATGTCCTCTCTCGTACTGAAAGGAAGGTAGCTCACTGAAACCCGTAAACTGGCTTCTGGTGACTTAATATAGGAGGTCCTTCTGGAAGGACCTAATTGTGTGATTATCAGGTAGGACCCTAGTAAGGGAGGAGGGGCACCACTGTCAACCCTTTGAAATAAGATTGAATGGCATTAGTCTGAGAACAGTGGTTGTCTAGGATAAATAGTTTACACAAGAGGAGGCGGAACAATACAGCTATAAATTTTCTATTTTAGCTGAATAGCTCTAACAAGTGTATGACATCTGTATTATTTTCTGTAAGTGACCTAATAATATTTTGATCCTTAGATAAATGTCATTGAATTATTGCACAGTTAACCTTGTGAGGTTTTCTGAAGCTAACCGGCCAAAGTAATGTGAATTGATAGGCGGCATTAGCCAAGGTTAAACAGTTATTACTATTAGGTGGCACGTGGACCATTGCAGGGTCTGGCAAGAGGAGGAAGTGCTATTTTTCTAGCAGGAATATAGATGGGGTGGGATTCTTCCCCATTCTATAATGGACTATGTAAAACAATTTGAAAAACCCCTTCATCTCTTCATGCTTCGTTTTCTTTATCATCACAGCATCGGTATAGCTCTGTCTGCGGAGTTTGTCACCCTTCAGATGAAAATGTCTAGCAAAACTCAGAGAATAATACACTTCTGGAGTTACAATGGGGTGTAAGATTTCTGGCCCAACCATTTGTTTGTTGATGAAAAAAATATTTCCCAGAGTCACTAAGTAATTTGCCTGAATTCAGATTTGGTGTAAGAGTTGTGATTAAAATATTAATGTTAAAAAATATATTTTAGGTCAAGGAAATTTGAAAAAACACTCACAAAAATCAACTGGACTGAAGCTTATCACTGAGAGTGTGCATGGGACCAGAAACCTCCTCACTTATAGAAGGGCAGGGAAAGTGTACCATGATAGGGAGGTAAGCACATTCACAAAAATTGGCAAACCTGGGAGTAGATGCAGAACAGGGAGACAAGCCTGGAGGACTGTGGTGTGCTGATGACCACAGTTCTGTCATCCTGGAGGGAATTATCATGTGGTGTGCTCTACAGCTTAGTCCTTGGCACTGAGCTGCCCAATGTTTTATGTAGTTGACTTGGATAAATCTATATAAGAGATAGCAATCATAAAATAAAAATATAGGAGTGAAGAACAAATAACATGTTTAATGGCAGAATTAAGATTCAAGGCCATTTACATAGATGTGAACCTTTAGCCCAAAGCAATGAGTGAAAATGAGAATAGAGCTAAAGAGAAGTAACTAAAAGAAGAACAAAGAATTTGTAGAAGTTCAGGATTGGCCGTACCTCACTTGACAGCAGTTCAACTGGTACATACTTGGGTGTTTTAACTGCCCATAAACTCAGTGTAGTACAGTATTCTGTCAAAAAATGAAATGTAATCTTAGGCCATTTTCATAAGAGGTGTTGTATTTTTGTTCCTATCAGAAAATATAATAGAACGATAGTATTTACCAATGGTCAGACCATTGCTAATCTACTGCATCCCTAAGCATGGCCCTTGAAAGGTAATAATGCAGCATTGAAGTGGAGGTTCCTAAACGTTCTCAGGTTGACCCCTTTGAGTTCCCTTTTCTCGGGCTGACCCTTTTGAAAGCTATATCCTTTCTCCAAAGAATATAAACACAATCACATAATCACAAAAATCACATATAATTTAAGGGAGTTTTATGACTTTTCAGATGCAGGTTGATAACTCTTAAAGTAGAGATGACAAATGGGCAGTCAGAAAGATGAGGGCTGTGGAAACCATGTCATATGAAAATCAGTTGATGGAATTATGGATGTTTAATTTAAAAAAGGAAAGATACCAGAGAGACCTGAGCAGCCATTACCAGAGCTCACCAATATCCAGTTCTCCTTTTCCAAGAACTTGGAGAAGTGCATTTTTCAGCCTCTTTGCAGCTGTGTAATCCATGTGAGTAGTTCTGATCAATGAACCTGGAGAGGAAGGGGTGTGTGTCACTTCCAGGTTGCAGTATTTCATTCTTGGTCTGAGAGCCTCCAACATCATCTTCTCCATCTGGTGATCAGATTATATTTTCTGGATGGTGACTCTTCCATCAGTCTAGGTCTCTGAGTGACCATGTGAAGCAAACTCCCTGCCACCCTGTTTTACCATTGATCAGAGTTGGGGACGGGGGCTCGCCACCACAAAATATGTCTCAATAGCATATTGATTACTTTGATTTAAAGTTACTTAGCCTGATTCACTTTGTTATAAATCAGAAACTAACACACTATTGTAAAGCAATTATACCCCAATAAAGATGTTAAAAAAAAAAAAAATAAAGTTACTTAGGAAACAGCCAATGGAAGAGGGACATTTTGACCCTCCTCTCTGTCTCACTGAAAGCAGGAAATAAATCTCCCATATGAAAGGGGTCTTCCCTGTAACGAGGGGTAGAAAGACATCATTATCAACAGATACAGGAAATTCAGGGCTGAGAAGCAAACCTTGTTACTTCTTTACTAATTTACTATCAAATTTTTGATAGTAAGCCCAAACTTTTCTTGAATTCCTTACTAATTAAACACTCAAACATAGGTTTCTTTTTTCTGAAAATTATTCACATATTTATTGTTTCTTTGTGTAAAAATTATAAAAGCTTCCTGCTTTGGCCATTCTTAGGTCCCTTTCTATGAGATCTCTGTGTGCAAAAATTAAACGTGTTTCTTTTTCTCCTGTTCATCTGTCTTGTGGCAATTTTATTATTAGTCCAACCACAAGAACTCAAGAGGAGTAGGGGGGAAATATCCCCCTCCCTAACACCATCAATTTCCAGGGGTGGGGGTGAAAGTTACTAAACTCTTGTATTGTTTCATTCAGGGTGGAAATTGTGTGCCCATAATGACATGGAACACAATCCCAATTTGGGAAACTATAGTATATTTTTCTCTCTGTTCTTTTGCAGGAATATGAAAGTATAGCATACATACTTTCTTAAAAAGGGGGGGCTTTAAGCAGAGGATTTGCAGACAATATGTATTTCAGTTTTTGCAGATATGTGGTCTATCTTTTGTGAAGGGGCACATGGCTTTTTTATATCTCTTTTAAGACTAGATGATAATCATTGCTTTCCATAAGAAGAAAAAATTGTTGTTTGCTATAGATGATCTCATGTCCCATTAAGAGGATTTCTCAAATAGTAAGACAAAACATTTCTAAGCATTGGAGCTATTCAATAATTACATGAGCTGAGAGCCACCTGGAGCTAAGACTGTTCCAACAGTGATTACTTAGAAGGGATTTGGGGACTAGGTAGGGCCTTTAAAAAGGTCCAGTCTCATGCTAAGAGTGTATGGTTGTTTTCTCCTAAATTTCTGCCCACCCTCCCCCCTTTATCAGGCACTTTTAATCATAATCATTGTTAATGGCATGACGGAATTTTTGTGTATGGTACACACATGAATATTTATGATGAATTCTAGAACACTGTATGAGACGTTATTACTTTGTAACATACTCTTTCTTTTTGTGCAAAAGTCCAAATTTCTGAGGCAGCAAATACACTAATGGCCTGGTAAATTAGAAGTTTATAGATAATGGAATGATTCATGAAAATGCCAGGGAGTTGATGATGAGCAGTCTTCTTTAAGGAGTGGAAGTCAGTACCAAATCTAGGATCAGACACTATCTTTTTGCCTTTTATGTCTAGGCCACTAGTGCCATGTTTCTTAATATTCAGGGGAGTGAATCCTTGTGAATCATCTGATTTAGGAGCACATCTTCCTCGTCCCCTCTTCCCAACACAGGAGTTATCACATTTTCCCTTGCATGAAGCTCTTGTGGCCTGTTTTATTTGAGTCTTAAAATGAGTGTGAAGTGATATTTCCAAGAAAATGAATCTGGCATTCCAAAGATGTTGGCTGTAATCATTTACAAGTTAAAAAATTGGAATCAGGGCTTCCCTGGTGGCACAGTGGTTGAGAGTCCGCCTGCCGAGGCAGGGGACGCGGGTTCGTGCCCCGGTCCGGGAAGATCCCACATGCCACGGAGCGGCTGGGCCCGTGAGCCATGGCCGGTGAGCCTGCGCGTCCGGAGCCTGTGCTCCGCAGCGGGAGGGGCCACAACAGTGAGAGGCCCGCGTACCGCAAAAAAAAAAAAAAAAGAAAAAATTGGAATCAATGCTTTATAAAACAGGTGTGGCTGTCTGTTAGAGTCACAAACACCTTGTATGATGCTGCAGTGATTCCTTTGCCTAGAAATGTGAAGTAATGGGTTCCTGAAAAAAAACAAATCTATACAGATGTACAGCAATCCCCTCTTAATCATGGTCTCGTTTTCTGTGGTTTTAGTTATCTGCAGCCAACCATGTTTAAAAAATATTAAATGGATAATTCTAGAAATAAATAATTCATTAGTTTTAAATTGCATGCTATTCTTAGTGCCACAATGAGATCTCTCACCATCCTGCTCTGTCCTGCCTGGGATCCCCAACTGTGGACATTGTCTGCTGCTGAGATCCAACCAGGGACATCATTATGGCTCAGTGATCCAGGATCACCCCAAGCAGATGATCTTCCTCCTGACATCATTGGATGGTCAATAATAGCCTAATACTACATCACAATGCCTAAACCATTCACCTTACTTCATCTCATCATGTAGGCATTTTATCTCACATTATCAACAAGACGATTGCTGAGTAGAGTACAATAAGATATTTTGAGAGAGAAAGAGAGGCCACATTCACAACACTTTTTGTTACAGTATATGTTATAATTGTTCTATTTTATTATTATTGTTAATCTTATGTTTACTTATTTTATATATTATATATTTTAATACATTTATGTATATATATTTATAATCTACTTTATAACTTAAATTTTATCATGGATATGTATGTATAGGAAAAGATATAGTCCTCTCTGTGGTTTCAGGCATCTACTGGGGGTCTTAGAATGTATCCCCCCAGGATAAGGGGGGGACCACTGTTATTTACTGGAGTTTAAATTCTCTGTTGTTATCTCTGGAAGTAATCACAATGTGAATCAAATGCAGTAAGGCTACGTTACTTGTGGGTGAAACAGCGCACTTGTTTAGAGTAAATTATGATAAATTCTATAGTGAGTGTGCTGGGTATTGTGGATTAAAGATTAATGGAGAATAAATACTTGTCTTATAAAAAGGTGACATTAATGACATGGTGGCCAGAGGGGACTAGTCTGTCATTCTGAAAGGTAACTTACCATTTCTAGATGTGTGATCTTAGACTCATAGTTCATTCTCTTTAAGCCTCAGTATTCTCACTTGTAAAATGAAAGTGATAATTTTACCTCTAGTGTACTGTTATTATCAAGATTAAATGAGAATATACATGTAGAGCAAGTAACAGGATTAATATGTAGTAAGGTATTGATCAATATTAGCCCTTTTTTTTTTGGTTCTTGTTATAAATGTCCAAGTTTGATCTGCTTGGTGGGAAGCAGCATGGGGATAGAAATAGTACTAGATTGTGAATCAGTGGGCCTGGCTTCCTGTCCTTGCTCTACCACTAAAATGCTGTGTTTGCTGTCAGCAAATCACTTGCCATCTCTGGGCCTTGATTTAAGTTTTGTATTGCTTTGATTTGTGTGAATAAGTAGATACCTAGACTTAATATTCTCTAATTTTTTCCAGCTATAAAAATCTTTGATTTTATGTAACCCAGCATGATGAATGTGAAAACAACTTAATGTATATTCCTTACTGACTTTCAATATTGAAAACTACATATTATGACAAAGAGCGTGTATCAATTAAGTGGCTAGAGCAGTGCTTCTCACACTTTAATGCATATTTGAATCAGCTGAGGGAATTCTGGGGAATTTTTAAAATTGCAGTATTCCTATTTAGTAGGCCTGGGGAAGGTGGAACCCTATGAATCTGGATTTCTAACACATTCCCAGATCACCTGAGAAATGAAAAGGTCATAGGTCTTCATCACTCGGCTTGTTTGAGCATCAACCTCTCGTGTGAATTTGAACATTAATGTTCTCCGTCATATCTGTGGTCAGAACAGTTTTGGAAGTAAATAAAGGAAAATAATAGAAAATATTTGAAAAAATAAATCAATATGTTAGAAATATACTACCAATCATCACATCAATTCAAAAAATACAACAGTAGCTCTTCTAGAGCTACTTGTCAAATTATGGACACTTTTAGGACTAACAAATGAGATGAAAATTACGGGCAGATGCCAGAGTCCCCAGTTTCCATTTTTCTCCCTTTGGGTCTTAAGGATAAAATATCTACATAGGGACTTCCCTGGTGGTGCAGTGGTTTAAGGATCCGCCCGCCAAATTCAGGGGACACGGGTTCGAGCCCTGGTCAGGAAGATTTCCACAGTGCTGCAGAGTACTAAGCCCATGCGCCACAAACTACTGAGCCTGCACTCTAGAGTCCGTGTGCCGCAACTACTGAAGCCCGCGTGCCTAGAGCCCGTGCTCCACAACAAAAGAAGCCACCGCAATGAGAAGCCCAGCACTGCAACAAAGAGTAGCCCCCGCTTGCCACAACTAGAGAAAGACCGCGCTCGCAACAAAGACCCCATGCAGCCAAAAATAAATAAATAAATAAATAAATTTATATATATATAGAAGATCTATGAATGGACAAGTGAAATTATCCTGAATATAAATGAGCACCAAAATATGTAGGACTGGAGCAATTGTGCTGTCTTAATTTATTTCTCACTAAAAGTATTTTGTTTGCTGCCAGTTTTAACCCTGGCTAAAATTTTAATGATCAGACATTGTCAATAAAATTCACTTTTTCAGTTAAGAACTGTGGATAATTTTGCCCTAGCAGGAATTTTGCACAAAACTTATTTCTTTCAACTGTCAGTGTGAGTGTCATGGAGAAGAAAAGGGCTCAGGGGATAAAATGAAATTAAACTTCTAATAACTCTCTGGCCTTCAAGTTTCAGGGTGCTGATGATGATATAATGTGAGATGGGCAGAAAGAAGGAGACATCTCACAAAATACCAGATCATAAAGAGAGAAGAGCCCCATGTATTTCAGGTTAGGAATTTCCTTTTGATTTCTCAAATTCTTTGATTTTCCAGAGTTCTTAATATCTTTGGTGATGGGGCATGGAGAATGCATGTTGATGACTAGAAGCATCAGCCAATTGTCTTTCTCTTTCTGTTGGTCAGACTTTGAAGTCATGGAGGGAACAAGATAGTAAAACGTAGCTTGGCAAAAGATGCTGGATTAGGTGCTCATGTTGGCTGGTAGCTGGTGGTTTACTGGTTGAGAAAGTGTTTGAACTTTCTACATTAGGCATATAAAGCTTTTAAAGGAAAAGTTGAGCAACAAAAATGAGTGGGAAATTTTGCTGTCTTTAATTCCAAATGTCCATAGCTATGCAAAGTGTGTGGGGAAATATCTGGAAAAAAAGTACTGTGTTAGATTTTGAGAATATGTCTGACTATATAAATATATTTATGGAATATTTATATATTTGTAAATGTATTTATCTTTATACTTATATATCTTATATATTTATAGACTATTTATATTTTTAGAATGTAGAATACAGAGGACTTCCTGAAATGTAATTCAGTTCTTTTGTATGTAAAATTTTCTTTTCTGTTCTTTTTTTCTTTTATTTTGGCCGTGCTGCGTGGCTTGTGGGATCTTAGTTCCCTGACCAGGGACTGAACCCAGGCCACAGCAGTGAAAGCGCCAAGTCCTAACCACTGAACCGCCAGGGAACTCCCCGTAAAATTTTATTTTAAAAGGCACTTTTCATATAAATCCTCTGATATAGCTAAGAATTCTTTTGTGGCATAAATATATACTTGTCAATTAGATTGATAATTTTAATACTTGCTTTCCTTATAGGAGGAAATACCTGTTCTTGATATTTTCTTTCTTTTGGAAACTGATTACCTTTTGCTCAGTGACCTAAGTCTAAGTGTCACTAGGGGAGTTTAATCTCAAGCTCTTGATATTTTGCAAAGGTTGTTAGCTTGGCCTGAATGTTAAAAATTCATAGATTATGATACTCAGATATATTCAGCTCTGAAAGTGTTTCTGATACTATCTTATTGCTGGATTTAGCAGTTAAACGCCTCAGATGAGAACATTAGTTTCTTCTTTGTTCTTTATCCTTTCTCACTGCTGTGGCCTCACCCCCTGCAGAGCACAGGCTCCGGACGCTCAGGCTCAGCGGCCATGGCTCATGGGCCCAGCCGCTCTGCAGCATGTGGGATCTTCCCGGGCCGGGACACGAACCCGTGTCCTCCGCATTGGCAGGCGGACTCTCAACCACTGCGCCACCAGGGAAGCCCTCTCACCAGGCTTTTAAAATCTTGGTCAGCCAACACTCAATCCTCCAATTCCACCAGGTTGTTTTGGTTTTAACTTTGTCTTGGAAATGCCATCAAGCCTGGATTGGTAAATTGAGATTTTTCTTTTTCCAATCTGGAATGGGTCAAATGATTTGATGGAATCCTTTCAGGAAGCTGGGCTTGCTCTGCATGTCACTTGGAGGTGTATGCCCATTTGAGGTTTAGTCAAGGGTCCTATTACTTAAAGGGCTGATGGTCACTTTGGACATGACCCAGAGCAGTTATGAACCCCACTTCTGTGGATGCTTTGAACTGCATCTGACCTCCGACCTGGCTAGTCTTAGGGCTCTTTTGAGGTAGAAAAAAATCAGTCCTGATCACCCTGGGCTACAACAGGCCAAGTTGCTGGCCTGATAAGCAAGAGCAGATTATTCAGATCCTGTCCTCTAGATGTGACTTCCTGGCTTCAAGGGCTTTATTACGCCTCTGCATCCTATGTTTGTATAGCGAGTTCTTGTTGACAGGGTGACTTAGTAACATTCAGAGTTATGGGGTATTGCTTAGTAGAGAATTGATGAAATCAAGAAGCAAGTTTTCATATTAATTCTCGAATGCATTATTTTAGAAATGTTCGTTGGGAGTAGAATCATAGTCTAAGCATTTTCTTGTGTTTCTCATCTAGTCCCAGACTATCTCCTCTTACATTACTGTTGAAAGATTAGTGGTCATTAGTGAAAGGAAAACCATCCCACTCCTACCCACAAATTATTGAGCATGGAGTCATACCACCATCTAACAAGTACTATATCTTTGCCGGTTGTCGTGTTGGGCACTGGTCAGGTCTAGATGACTCAAACTTGGTTCCCATCCTCAAAAGATGACTTTTTTGTTGTTGTATTTTAGTGCTTTAAAATTCCTTACAGATAGCCCATAAAATTGGGGGATTCCTATGTATTTCTTCGCTACATGTGTGTAAAATTGTCCCAAACTACGCAATAAATAGGCTTCCCGCTAGACTATTAGTCAATCCTGTTTATTTCTTGTATACCAGCTCAATCCTACTGGTTATAATTTCAGAAAGAGGTATGTGGTGATCCTTTTCCCTTTTTGTCTATGCCAGAAGCCGTCGATTAGTAGCCCACATGCTGAACATGGATAATAGATGTACTTTTTTTTTGGCTTTGTACTTCATTTCTAATACATTTGAACTGACATCTAAAAATTGAACAATTTCCTTAAAATTGGATTGTAGTGATGGTTACACAATTCTGTGAATATACTATGTGAAGATACTTTAAGTGGATGGATTGTATATTATATGAATTACAATCAGTAAAGTTATTACAAATCTATATTTCCTATTTCTCTTGAAAACTCCGAAACTATCTGGCAATCCTGGACTTACATTCCCACATGGCAGCCATCAGCAGGAAACCAAGCAGCTGTTGCTTTTAGGTGCAACATGAATTCCCTCATCCAGCCCTACTATTCTACTAGCCCAACAAATAGTTGAGTCCTCAGATTCTCTTAAGAGGCCAGTAATTCTCAGTTCAAAGCAGTTTTGCCATGATCCTTGCAGCTAGGAGAGGAGAGAGGATGGGACATTAAAAACTAGCTTATGCAAGATGGGGTCTCCAGGGTCCTTCCAGGAAAGATTAAGTTCACTGAGTTCCCCCATCAACAGCAGTTCTCATGAATACATAAACAATGGGAGAGGCAGAGGGTTTCCTTTCTCCTGGGTCTGTTGCCTGACATTTCACCACCCACCACTGACCACTCAATAGAATGCTATAGGCCAGGCAGTTAGATTCAAAATGAATTGGTATGACATGTTGAATTGCATGTCATGGGGTGGTCCATTTTGGTCTCATCTGTCAAATCTCACAAATTGATTCAACCCTTTAGAGAAGTACTTCCAAAACTGTTCCCCTCAGAATGTTAGAGTCTCAACAGAAGCAAAAAAATTTCTGTGGTTACCTGTGTTGGGGAAATGCTGGATACAGTATTTCACTCTCCATATGAATAATAACATTAACATATTAATGGCCTTCAGAAGGTTGGCAATAAAGGAATCTATTTAATTTTGTTGTTTCCCAACTAAAATTGATCTGGAAAGTTTACCCAGGAATCTTAGCCCCAGCCTCCTCGGTCACATATCTTGTGAAATATTGGTAGATCATACTCTACAACATTGCCACAGAATGTTGAATTAGCTGTATGGTGTTTTAGCCATCAACCACTATCAACTGAGGAAAGTTTGGGAATGAATAAAGGTAGGGGTAGAATATTGAGAGATAACAGGTTCATCACCATTTTAAGCTTTTAAAAGCTGGAATTACAGAGAGAGAAAGATCTCTTTTCAAGTAGGATTTAAAGTCACTGAGGTTGGATATAAAGCCATCAGAGGATATGATTTCTCTTGTGTGTATTGTGGTGGTCAAAATCTCTTTTGGTTTTTTGAGAATAGAGAACATATCTTCTCTCTCTTAGTACTTCTATAAGAGTCAAAGTATAGGTTTTCTGTACAGGTAACATTCAAGAAAAGTATTTCTTTGGGGAACCTAGTTTGAACCTTCCAGTTTGGGTAGAAAGGTAGGACAAAGAGATAGTAGGAGATTTACAGATGGCTAAGAGAGGAATAAATTTTAAGACACTTCCACTGTAGCTGTTTCACATATATAAAAATATATTATTCAGTAACTATTTGGCAAATAATAAAATCATTCCTTTTCTTTGTGGAAAATTCAGAAAAGTGTAAAGAAGAAGAAAAAGTAGTTGACCAGATGCAGCCACTTAATAACACTTTGATGTATTTCCTTCTCAGTATATATTGAGCATAATGTAAAACAAATTCTGGCTTAGCTTTGCTCACTTAATATTATGTTGCAAGCATTTCTCTGTCCGTAAAATTCTTTCATGAACATTATTTTTAATGGCTACATTATATTCCACCATTTGGATCTATTATAATTTTTTAAATTTTCATTTAGATTATTAAAATATGTATGTGTATCTGGAAAGACCTCTATCCTAAGACATTAGCAAAAGAAATGTTAAAATAGATCAGATGAGAGCCCGTGGATGCAGAGGGGTAAATGGCCTGCTTAAGTTTCCAGCAGAGCTGAAAACAGAACCAAGGCCTCTTGTTCTGTGTCTGATGTTCAGTTCAGTGCCCCCAGCTCCAACCCCTGCTGCTGACACCCTATCCCACACCTCTGAGACTGTCATTTGGGGGCTATCGATCTGATGGGGGATTTAGCCTGCAGCAAGGGGAGCACAAGTGAGAAAATTGCTGTCAAAATGGAGCATGTCCCTGGGGTGTTGCTTTCCCTGCTTTGAGCCCTAAGAGACACGGTGGAGGGCACAGGCAGGAAGGTCACACTGCTGGCCTCTCTCAGTGAGAAATGAAGAGGGAAAAAGTGGCTCTGGAGCAATTACCACTCTTAATTGCTTTGAAATAGACAAAATGCTTTTCACCGGGTGATCCACAACCGAAAACCATCTATTTAGTTTACAAATGAAACAGAGGAAGATGGACATCCCCGTTTCTTAGGTAATCAGCATAGATTGCTTTCAGGAGGGTTAAAGAAACCACTGGGCAATGGGATAGAATGGGAGACTCAACACTGACCAGCTGTGAGAATGACAGATTCGTGCCATAATCCTCTTTCTTTCTGGGGTTATTATCCTGCATATTTCCCTCTTTCCAAACCAATCATGATCCAGCAAGATGTGGTTTTGGAGGCCAAAAGGACACAGAATAAAATAATTGTTTTACTATTTTTCTGAATCTATTCATTTGTTTTTGTTTCCTTTCAGGAGAAAAAAATATATAGCTTGTCACAAAAATTATAAGAACTCTTCCACAGTGGCAAATTTATCCTATATTAGAATTTTTGAGAATTGAATCATTTCCTCATTGATTAGGATGATAAAATCATATTTTTCAAAATTCTGTGTTCTGAGAGAAAAAAATGGGTGTCAACTATAATAAAATTTGTATTTAAGACTACAAGTATTCACATAAAAGAGCATCTGCATGTGTGGAAAATGGAAACTGTGTACATTGAATTATCCCCCACAAAACCCGCCACAGAATCAGGTTGGACTTCCCCTGAAGTCTCTTTGGGTTACTCCAGATCCAAGAGTGAGCATTTGACTCAAATGTTGATTGGGCTTCGTGGGGAGGGACCGCTTTCTGACAGGGCTCTTTAAAAGGCTGCTGGTGGGAACTTAAGGTATTCTTTCCCTAAAATCAGAGAGACAATACCCTCTAGGCCACCACAGAGCTCAGTTTCTACACACCATCCTTGGTGGCTTGAGGAGCTCTCACATTGCATGTTGTGTGTGCCAGTGCCTGGGCTGGCTCAAGAGCATAAGAGTAATGCCCTCTTTTCTGTCCCACGTGAAAGCTTGCCATGATGGGAAAAACAATGCATCATCATCATCTCTATCTTCTTCATCCTCATGACCATCTCTACCATTATCATCATCATTAGTTATCAATGAGTACTTCGTCACAGTGTAATTCTTAAAATGTTAAAATCATGATTCTCATACAGAATGTAAGCATATATCAACTTCTACTTAATGTATTAATGAAGATGCCAGTGACATGACAGAATGGTTTCAAAAGGGAATAGGAGAAACTGGGGTTTCATTTTTGTTTTTGTCTTTTTAGTTGGTAGAAATAAAAAAAGGAATGCTGAGATAAGATCGCCAAATTTGAAACAAAACAGATTCATGTCTCATAGGGGAATAACTGTTGGGGTTTTCTTCTCTACTAAACAGAAAGTAAGATAATCATACTCTATTAGTTCCCTAGGGCTGCTGTAACAAGTTACCATAAACGCTGTGGCTTAAAACAACATGTTACATTTATTCTCACAGTTCTTGAGGTTAGAAGTCTGAAATCAAGGTGCTGGCAGAGCCATGCTCCCTCCAAAGGGTCTAGAAAAGAATCTTTTCTTGCCTTTTCGTAGGCAAGGCAAGTTAGTGCTTGCTGCTAGCAGCCATCCTTGGTATTCCTTAGCTTGTGACAGTGTAACTCCAATTTCTGCCTCCATTTTCACATGGTCTCTTCCCTCTTTATCTCTGTTTCCTCTCCTCTTGGAAGAACACCAGTCACCCTAAATCCAGGATGACTGAATCTTGGGATCCTTAACTAACTACATCCGTAAGGACCCTATTTCCAAATAAGGTAATATTCTGAGGTTCCAAGTAGACATGAATTTTGGGGGGAAACTATTCAACCAACTATACATAAACAGTTTTTTAAGCTGTGAAATGTTTGCACACTAATTAGTTATGCCAATACACTTACATTCTCCTACAAAGTCAGATAACTCTGGGGCTGATTTGTTTAAAAATGCTCTTAACAGGACAGTAGAGGATCACGTAATTATCTTTTTTTTTTTTTCCCCCAAGTTTGGAAAATTTTTCTTAACGTTTATAAAAAGTTTCTCTTCTGTGCCAAGCACAATGATGCATGATATTTATATATTATCTCATTTGATCCTCACTAAGTAGGTTTTATTATCTGCATTTTCATAGATGAAGACAACTGAGGCACAGAGAAGTCAAGTGACTTGCTTAAGGCCACACAGCTAGTAAATGACAGTTTTAAAATTTGAACAAACCCTATAGCCTATTACTCTTTTGACTACTTGTTCCTTCTTTAAGTCAGGTTAGATAAAAGTCTCCCTCTTCTACCTGTCACAGAAGATGAGTGACTATAAGCGATCAGTAACTCCTCCTGAAGTGTGATGTTATTTCTGAGCTAACCTCTCATTGGAAGAAAGATATCACGGTGCATGACTCTTTGAAGATGCTTTCCTTAGATCAAGGCAGTCCCAAGGACACCCCAAAGAAATATTAACTGAATTGCTTTTCCTTTTACTGCTTTTAAAACAAATATGCAGATAATGCTGAACTTAGAGTTTTTTTTGAACTTAGAGTTTTTTTTGAAGGTTTTTAAAATACCTGCTGTTTGCTCAAGCCACATTTAAGTAACACACAGTGGTAGAAAGGCATGCATGTGATACTTTGTTTGAGTAATAATGTGTCCTGATATATCAGGATAATACTCATTTTAGTGTGTTTTAATTTGGAAAATGTGTATTATCTTCAGGATGTGATTTTTGTTGGTAGGCTCAGTGAGGTCATTTTTCTAATCCTTTGCAAAGATGAGCTTACTGAAAATCAGTGTTAGCTTAAACTGTAGTTTACTTATTTATTTATTTTTTGTGGTAAGCAGGCCTCTCACTGTTGTGCCCTCTCCTGTTGCGGAGCACAGGCTCCGGACGCGCAGGCTCAGCGGCCATGGCTCACGGGCCCAGCCGCTCCGCGGCATGTGGAATCTTCCCGGACCGGGGCACGAACCGGCGTCCCCTGCATTGGCAGGCGGACTCTCAACCACTGCGCCACCAGGGAAGCCCCTAAATTGCAGTTTAGATTGAGATGAGAAGCCAGTTAGGAAGGCAGCTCCTTGTGAAACTAACAATAATGTGTTAGTACTAGAGCAAATAATAACTGCAGGAAATCACAGACTTCACTTCTGTAATCCTGGGAAAACCACAGAAGGCTGAATGATGCAGGGAAGAGGAAAGTGAAACAGGAGCTGTGCTATGCCAGAAACTACCTGTGAGACTTTGGGCAAGTCATTCAGCCTGTCTGAGGCTCACTCCTCTTTAAACACAATGTGAATGACCAGGTTTCTAAACTATATTGACTATATTCCCCTTGAGCTCCATCTATGATTTGAAGTGTATACCTAAGTAAGCATCTGCCCATTTGCAGCGATATTTATTTTTCTATTTATTTCTTTTGATTCCCGTATAATATAAAAGTTAATGGAATGGTTTGAATTTAAATAGTACAGTTCTTTCTTAGAAATCCAAACTTCTTTACGTGTTAAATCCTATGTTGTCATATTATACATGTGTTCCGTGTAGATTTGCCTACCTATTAACACAGATAGGAACTGAGAGGTAGTAGCTGCCGAAAAGGGCGTTGGCTATATTGGTGAAGCGTGGAGACTGATCCCAGAGGCATCCTCATTTCCAGGCAAGTAATAGACATTGTGGCTCATTTTGCAGCTACCTGAAGGGTAGGTCTTTTCCAGTCGAGGAAACTTTGAGGGCAGCAAATGCTGTTTGTGTCCTGCACCTTTGCTCTTGGGCATTATCATTGCAGGCAGGCTGGACTTCAATTACCAGCAGCATCTGTATCTCTTTGCTTGAGGACCTTTTCTAGCAGCTGTAGGCTGCAGATCTGTGTAGTGGTAATCCAGACGTGCTTAAGAAGTAATGCTTCACAGGAGCAGCCATCACTCAAAGACTGCTGGAAGTTGGTGTGTAAATACCCTAGACTTCCTTTTATGTCATTCAAATTCCTGGAGGGGCCTTCAAGATGGCAGAGGAGTAAGACATGGAGATCACCTTCCTCCCCACAGATACATCAAAAATACAGCTACAGGTGGAACAACTACTACAGAACGCCTACTGAACGCTGGCAGAAGACCTCAGACCTCCCAAAAGGCAATCCCCACATACCTGGGTAGGGCAAAAGAATAAGCAGAGACAATTTAAGAATTATGGTTGGGTGAGGCAGAGGGTTTTACATATTCAATCAACAAATATTCATTACTGCATGCTAGACTCTGTATTAGCCTGTGGGGACTTGGTAAACAGGAGAGAAGGAGAGACACAGTCCATGCCAATCCAGAACTTATGTTCCTGAATGGGGATACCAGTGGCTGGATAATGAGGCACAATCATGTGTGCTAAGTGTTAACGACAGCAGAGTGTTGGATGCCATGGAAATAGATGGGAGGCCACTGAATCCAGATCGGTTACGTTGGGCAGTCAGCCAGGTGAACAGGGGCCAAATGTGTAAAGGAGTCATCCAGTGAGAAGGAATGGCATTGATGAGACCTCTAGAAGAAAAATATAGCATGACATGTTATAGTACCAAAAGAAGTTCAGTATAGCTAGAGTGAAGGGTGAGAGTGGGATGGGGTGGAGGGTGGGAAAGTGGCAAGATATCAGGGTGATTTTAAGACATTTGAATCCCTAGGCACTTTTACCTTGAAGCTTTCAATTCACACTATACCCAGTGCCCATATCCCACGTTAAATATATCTCATAGATAAGGTCACAAGGACTGTATTGAACAGCAATTGAGTAGTTGACAAAATGTTATGTTTTGTGAAAATTTCATGCAATATTTGGTAAATTTGATATCTGATTTTTCTTATATTCTGAAGCCAACTTTTTATTAAGCTTTCAAACCTTTCCACAGATACTTCAGAAACTTGAGGTTTCTAGGTACCCTGTCCACTGCAGCCATTGGACCAAATGGAACCATATGACTGATGAAGAACGAGATACAAAAAGTCTTGCAGTGATGTTAAACCTTTTCTGTCCTAGGGGCAATGGGAAACCATGGCAAGGTTTAAGCAGCAGAGGAACATTTCAGAATTGCACTTTAGAAACGGCATTCTGGCTGCAGTGTACAGAATGCGTTGAAGGGGAGTTAGAGGAATGTGTCAGAGTAGAGATAAGAATGGGGATGTTAGAAGTTTGCTGCAAATTTCCAGGGGAGAACTGATCGGCCCCTGGACTAGCCTGAAGTTATGACAAAGAGTAGAATTGCAACTCTGCAGGATAAGATGAGGGACTAGTGATTTATACTGAAATCTTTTCTTCGGTTCTTGAAAAAAATCCTTATCATCTGATCTTTTGGTGGGGTCATTCATTAGATCTGGTATAGCTTGTGAATTATACCCCATGTCAGAATGAGATTAATAAAAAAGTTTACTGAAAAACAGTTTGCAGGTCTTTAGCCAGTGGACCCACTTGTCCATTTGAACATGTCTGTAAGCAGACTGTTGCCTTCAGGACTTCAAAAGTGAGTTGTTGGTCTAGCGGAGATGCGGATCAAATGGTCTCTGTCTTCCTAACACATGTTTACCAAGAAGTAAATGCTTTTCATTTTTCTTTTTCTCCTGTAAAACCTAACAGAACAGGTAATGTCTGCTTTCTGATTTGGCGCTATAATGCATCATTCATAAGAGCAAGTCCCAGGTAATGTGGCTGAAGTACACGGACCTCTCTCACCTGTGTTAATGCTCCCTGCTCATTGATGTGACCCTGCCAGGAGTCTATTCATTTTTGTGGCAGGTCAAAAAGAGCTGCCTGTTTTTTTTTTTCTTAGATCAAATCTATCTGGAATTTAAGAGTCAAGAGAGAGCTTGTGTGCCTTACTTTTTACTTTGTGTAAATGGATGTTAGTTATGCAAGGTGGCAATATATGCCACGACAAAATATGTGACTTTGGCATAATGATTATTTTGAGCTAAGGGCACTTAAAAAAGCAGCAGATGCAAGAAAGGCATTCTAATGTCCTCTTTTATTCCTGAAAACAGGAGATAAAAACTCCTATATGGAAGATGTCCTCCTTGAACAGCAGAAATAAACATTCTTTGACAGAGTCAAAGCTGTGAGAATTCTGTACAAAGAAATTGTGTTAAAATAATTATTACCTTCCTTTAGCTCCTCCATAAATTTTAGTTACTTTTCCACCATTGCCTCTCTTTGTTCAACCTGATATAAAATATCAATATGTAGGTTTTGCCATTTCTTTGGGCCTTCCTTTCAGTATGAGGTCTCTTGTGTCACATAAAATACTTGCAAATTTGTATGCTTTTCTCCTGTTAATCTGTCTTATGCCAGATGAATTCTCAGGCCCAGCTGAAAAGCCCTAAGAGTGCAGAGGTAAAAACTTGCCTCTCCTACAGTTATACACATGCTTGCATTTTTTATTTCCAATTTTTCAGGGAATGACAACTTCTAGGATGTAAATAATTATATAACTGCCTGAGACTCTGAGAAAATTATAAGCAAAACTTACTTCAAGATGCATTTATTGAGTGCATAGTCCTGTGTTCCAAATGATATTAGCTAAAAAATAATTTCATAACTTGTTCCCTGCCCTATCAATACTTATGATTTTAGGGGAAAGATAGAGTTGGACATAAAACAGAGAAAATCAATAAATATTTTATTAACAACCGTGACACTGAAGAACTTTTGGAAACAGTTTTCTGTACTGGAAGTAGAGGTCTATTTGGTAGCATCTATTTATTATAACAATACTTTGTTTGCATGTGATTAACCAAAATAGTGAATTTTAAACTATCTCTTAATTTGAGTTTTAGAGGTTATAGGAAAATGGGTAGGATACACATGCATATGAAGTATTTCCAAACAAATATACAAACCATTCTAACAAACAAAAATAAGGAAGAAAATAGTATACAACTTTGTGTGGTTAATATACACATTGAGCTAAACCTCCTTGTGCCTTTACGTGGGAAGGTGACTTATAGCAATTCAAATGGTTGCTCTGTGAGCTTTAGTTTTGTCATTTGTAAAACAGGGGTGATGTATCTTAATGCTCCTTTTAACTCTGTGATTCAAGATGTAATCCCTGTCAGGCACTAGAGAAGCAAAAAAGGAAATGCTCTTATCTTATCTACTACTTAATAAGATAGGAAAATATCCTCAACATTTAAGAGAAAATTTAAGTAACCTGGGTTGAAATAGCCCAAGCCCCCACCAGTGATATGTTTAGTACTTATGAACCAGGAAATTCAACGAAGCGATTTGATAAACTGATATTTTTACTGAATTTATTTATCATGCAATCATTTCCTTCTGGACTTTCTTCTTATCTTAAATAACTCACATAAGTCAGAAAATCAGAAATAGCTATCATGTCTTCAAGTGGCTCTTTACCCACTTGCCTAGAAGGTATACTGCAGGAAGCTGTGGGAAATTAAATTGGAAAAGAAAGTTCAGGCCATTTCGTGAAGGGTAAGGAAGTGAGGGTAAGAATTTTATTCTTTAGGCAATGGGGAGTCTTTAAAGGTTTCTTAGCGGGAGAGTAGCTTGTTCTGAACTGTAGAACGTTAATTTGACATTGGTGTCTAAAATTCACTGGATGGGGAACAAACAGGAGTTAGACACTTATTTTAATTGTTCAGATGGGAGGCAATGAGTGTGTGAACAAGGATGGTGGCAGTGGGAAAGGAGAGGAGGGAATGTGGCAAGGAACACCACTTAGGCTGATTGAATAGGGCAGGTTGGCTAATTAGATATGAGACATATGGGAGGGGCAGGAGTCAGATGTTACCTGGCTAGGGACATAAAAATGGTGTTTAAACTGGAAAGGAAAAAAGAAATAGTTAAGAGGCTTTAAAACGGTGAAACTAGAATCATTAAGAAAAAGTATTTGGGGCTTCCCTGGTGGTGCAGTGGTTAAGAATCCACCTGCCAACGCAGGGGACGCGGGTTTGAGCCCTGGTCCGGGAAGATCCCACATGTCGTGGAGCAACTAAGCCCGCGCGCCACAACTACTGAGCCTGCTCTCTAGAGCCCGTGAGCCACAACTACTGAGCCTATGCACCATAACTACTGAAGCCTGTGTGCCTAGAGCCTGTGCTCTGCCACAAGAGAAGCCACCATGATGAGAAGCCCGTGCACCGCAACAAAGAGTAGTCCCCGCTCGCCACAACTAGAGAAAGCCCGCGTGCAGCAACGAAGACCCAACACAGCCAAAAATAAACAATTAATTTAAAAAATACTATAAAAAAAGGAAAAGTATTTTGTTAACTTAAATAAATTTGTATCAATGGGTCTAGAAAAATCATATCCCAGGGTAATAATAACAACAACTATGAATTTTCAGGGAAATGTGTCAGATATGTGGTATACAGCATATTGTGTATGTCTTACAATGTCTCTTGAAGGTAGATATGATTATTTTAATTTTAAAAATTAAGAAACAAAGCTCCTAGATGTAAAGAAATTTTCCCAAGCATTAACCAGCTTATTAGTGACTGAACAAGAAGTAAAATACAGATCTGTCTGATTTAAAGATCTGTCTTTTTTCTGTATGCTATGTGAACTCTCTTGAAAAGACTTACAGATTTGTTACCTGTAGTTTAAAAAAAATTGTAATGATGAAGCTAACTATGCTAAATTTTGCTAAATTATTAGCATTTTGCTCATATTATGACAAACTCTGCTAAATCATTCATATATTTAAAAAGATATAGCATATATCTATGTAGACTTATTTTAATGTTTTGCCATATTTGTTTCAGTTTTTGTCCTTTTAAGAATTAGATCCACTGAATGCCTTTCAGTCCACAATTTTAATTTCTATTTGTCCTTGCAAATAACAAGCAAGTAATTTCATTATTCTTGGTTTACTGATGAATAAACTGAAGTCTTGTGGTAAAGTAAGTAGCTTGAAGTTCTATAGACAGTACCAAAGCTGGAGCTAGTTTGGCTTGGGAGGGTATCTTTTTTTAATACTACACCAGTCTGTTTTGGAAATCTATCAAAAGCCTAGAAATGGACAAATATTTCAAATATCCCAAGAGAGGGAAATTTGAATCCCAGAAACTAAAGTTCATAAGCTTGATATTGATCCAGACATTGAAATTGATTATTAAATAGTTTAGGAACAGTTATAAAAGAAAGAAGGAACAATTAAAGGTCAACACTGGTTTTTTAAAGATAGGTAATGCTAAATCTGGTTTCATAAAGACAGACTGGTTAAGGAGATGAATGCTATAGATATATTTTTATTACATACTATACAATTATGGATAAGATAATAACATATAGACTTACTTATGACAAAATTGGCTGAATTTATACTCAGACTGTATAGTAATTAAAGTTCAATGTTTTCCTGAAAGAAGTTCTCCGGTGCTGGGTCCCAGAAGTCTAGTCTGGTCCTCTTCTTTAAAATTTTAATCTACAGCAGTAGTTCTCAATGTTTTTATACTTGTGGCACACGTTCAAATCTAGAATTTTTAATAGTATGATTGAAATAATTGACAGCCATAGTTACTGGGCTTATCTCTTGGTCACTCTTTTCCCCCAGTTCTTTGTTAGTAGACTTATTAGAATAGAACTGTTGAATGTTGGCTGCATTCTACTTTCATATGCACATGTGAAGCAACATTTTTGTATGTTCTGGTTCTCTGGTGCCTGCTTGATATTACCTTATACCTCTTAGTGCTGCATGAAAATGTGTACATGCTTTATCAGTTCTGCCCTCTCAGCTCAGTGCTCCATATGACAGGTATATAGAGCTGTTTTTTCAGTCTGTTTATTGCAAAAACAAATTTTTAGTGGTCAACATTTTTGGTGGCACACTTATGAAAACTTCATGTTACCCTGGTGTAGTAATTCTCATTGACTGAGAACTACTGATCTATGAAATGGGTAAGGTCCCAGAACAGAAAGTATGTGCACTTATAGAGGGCAGGAGATAATAGGGCTACTTAAAATTCTTCAGTGAGGGGAGCAAATTATGGGTTCTCATAAGATGCACACACACGCACACATACTGAGCAAAATTTAAGTCATTTAGATACTGGATGGGTTACAAGCTAGTTATGTGAAAAAATTTGCCTATTAAAATATAGTGTGATATAAATTTCTGTTACTGGAAGTAGAAGTCTCAACCAAGTGATAAAGAAATCTCACATGCCATAGGGATTTGATCTAGGGCACGTACTTTATTTGAAATTTCAGCAAGTTGAAAATATGCCTGGATGAAAAAGCCACAAATGCAAGCCACAGGTATGATTTTAAATTTTCCAGTAGCCGTATTAAAAAAAGTAACAGGAAACAGATGAAATTAACTTTAGTAATGTGTTTTACTTAGTGTAATATATTCAAAACATTATTTCAACATGTAATCCATTAAAATATATAGTTTTCAAGTTTATTTATTTTATTTATTTACTTTTGGCTGCGTTGGGTCTTCGTTGCTGCACGCGGGCTTTTCTCTGCTTGCGGCGAGCAGGGGCTACTCTTCGTTGCGGTGCGCGGGCTTCTCATTGCGGTGGGTTCTCTTGTTGCGGAGCATGGACTCTACGTGCGTGGGCTTCAGTAGTTGTGGCACGTGGGCTCAGTAGTTGTGGCTCACGGGCTCTAGAGCACAGGCTAGAGTGCAGGCTCAGTAGTTGTGGCACACGGGGAGTAGTTGCTCCATGGCATGTTGGATCTTCCCGGACCAGGGCTTGAACCCGTGTCCCCTGCGTTGGCAGGTGGATTCTTAACCACTGTGCCATCAGGGAAGCCCTGCTGGCGGATTCTTAACCACTGCGCCACCACGGAAGCCCCCATTAAAATATTAATAAGGTATTTTACACACTTTGTACTAAGTCTTTCAAATCTGGTGTGTATTGTATACTTACAGCACGTCTCAATTTTGACCAATTGCATTTCAAGTGCTCAATAACTATCTTTCATCTAGTGCAAACTGTCAACTGAAAGAGAAACACCCACGGTAAGAGTTGTGAGTTTCAGTTTTATTCAGGAAGCTTACTGAGTATTATAGCCTGGGAAACAGCCTCTCAGCTCTGAGGAACTGCTCTGAAGAGGTAGGGGAGGAGCCAGGATATATAAATAAACATGTAAGTCTTTATCAGCTCAAAATTTCTCAAATCAATACAAGTTTCAGAAGAAATAGAGGAATAGAAACACAAATAAAGCACAAACTGTACATTAATAATACATGCTTATAAATTGCCCACCATAAGGTCAAGCAAGTAGGAAACAGAACCACTGAAATTCTACACGATAAATGACTATAAGCAGAACAAGGAAAGCAGAATAAGTAGAAAAATTTTAAGCACATTTCAGTAAATGTACGTTTAAAGATAAGAAGATGGAAGCTCTACATGGAGTTTGGATGTGGTGAGAATAATTGTTGACTCCACTTCACTAGTCTTGGTAGTGAAAGAAGAATGCTGAAATCTTAGATTGTGATTTTATAGGGTCTCACTAATCATATTTACATAAAAGTAGTTTTTGTGATATTCCTATTAAGTAAGATGATAGGAACTTTATCTATGGATGTGTTTTTCCTGAGAGTTCTAAAACCATTTAATGCCCTGATTTAAATTCAAAATTGTACTGACAATTTCTCACTTTATTGGGAATCACTTTGCTTAAACTTCATTAAGAGCCTTTAAAGGAAAATAGGACCTCTGTAAACACACAGGCCAGTATTCTTTATTAGTTCTTTACTTGCATCATTTAATGAGATTTACAGAACTCTCATATATTACAAAATGCACTTAGGCAGGCAATTTTAAAGAAGGATAGTTTGGTTCCTGAGTCTTACTCTTATATTTAAAATCATGCAATAAAATGCAGGGAGGAACTAAAAATATGTGTTTATTAAGATGATTAGAGTTTTTAAGGTTTTATTTCACTTTAATTTTATTTCTACCATTATAGTATGGTATCATTGATGAACTCAGCAAATAGTATAATGCTGTTGACATGTAGAAGTAATTTCCCCAGGGACTTTATATCACCTCAAACTAAAATTCAGTAGGATATTAGCTCTTTGCTCAAGCCACTAAAGTGGAACTGTTTCATGCAAGGTGACAGTACTGTTGTCTCCATAGTGATTTTTAGGATGTTCATTCAGTAGGGAGCTAGGACCATAAACCTTGTGTCTCTATTTACACATCCAGAATTTACCTTTTTTACTTCATTTTTTACCATTAGCACCTTAGTCCAAACTACCATCATTTCCCTCTTAGATTAGCCCAATCAGTGCCCAACTAGACTGTCTCCTGTGTGCCGCCCTACAGTCTATTATCTACACAGTACCTAGAATGTCACTTTTCTGCTTAAAACCACCAGCGGCTTCTTTCCATTGCATTTAGAATGAAATCCAGACTCCATATCCTGGCCCCTCCCTTCTGCCTCCCTGCTCCATTATGTCCTTATTTTGGTTGCTTAGGCAAAACTGACTTCATTTCTGCCTCAGGAATTTTGCACGGGGATGTTCTTCCTCTGATCTTCCGATGACTGGTTCTTTGTCATTCCTGTCTCAGTTTAAAATGCATATTCCTCAGGGACCCCTCCCCTAACTAACCGGTCTGAGGTGGTCTCCCAGTCACTTTCTACTAAATCTCTACTTAGCCTTTATATTTTCTAGAAAAAAATTTCTTTGGTGTGTGTTTTGAGTATACATACATATACATAAATTATCTCTATATCATCTCTCTGTATAAATGTATATATAGTTTTCTTTTAGCCTGACTTAAAATATCACCCCATGGAATCTATCTTGTTCACCACTGTGTCTACAGTATCTAGAAAAGGGTCAGGGACATAACAGATTCTCCGTAAATACTGAATCAATGGATGGCTAAGAGCATCAGATTTGATATCAGATGGGCTTGGGATAAATTCCCAGGTCTTCTTACTCGCTGTATCATATTGGGTAAATTGCTCAGCTTCACTAATACTGTTCTGATATTACTAAATTAAGATAATAATCGTGTCTATCTTTAGGGTCATTACCCGTCCCCCCACCAAAAAAATAGTAAATCATAATTGTGGCTTTTGACTTTTACTACCCATGCCATATCCATCTCTGTTTTGGTAGCCGTGGCCCTCTAGGGGTGTCTGGGTTAGCTTAATACAGTAAGATACAAATGGCCTGTAGAATGTGATTTGTTTTCCTTTCTCTCTCTCTTTTTTTTTTTTTCCCAAAACAGGGAAGCTGGTTTGACCCAGGCCACTTAAGGCCCTGTTCTGGGAAGATAAACAGGCCCTCTGTGTGGGTAGATCTCCCAGGTGTCTCTCATCAGTGGACTCCCGGTACTACCTGTGATGGCCAGGCAAAGGAGTTTACGGGAGATTTAGGAATTCGCCGCTCTGTTTAGGAGCGGGATGGATCCTGGCAGCCCGGCGTGTCTCGGAGAAGCCCCCACCTGTGGCCAGTTTATTCTGACGTGGCTAGAGCACGGGGATCTATCCGCAGAAGCCTTGATGCTGAGTCAGCGTCGTTTGCGCAAGCGCAGCATCTTTGGCGTCAACGCACCTGCTTTTCATTAGCACCTCTCCGCCTGTTATATACTGCCTGGTAGCACCCACCAGTCAGTCTTTCTGGGCGAGTTCTCTGCAGTGCGTCGTGGCGGCCATTAGACCGTATGTGGCCCTGCTGTCCTTATGGAACTTGGGGCCTGTCTGACAATCTTGATTCCCAGCTGTCTCCCACCTCTTGCAGCCCTGGTCAGGCCTCTAATGGCTTCGGAAATCCTGCGAATTCTGGCTTTAGGGGAGTTAGCAACTCTGTCCTGGGTTGGACGCGGACAGCCGGTGTGTCGCCCTGAAGTCCCCACCTGTGGCCCCAGCCTACCCCTACACGCCTGGACCTGGGACTGTTCCCGAGGAGCCTGGAAGCAGAGTGACACAGCACGCGCCGGTGGAGTTCGCTCTGCTCACCGAACGTCAGGCACCAGGACCTTTAGCTCTGCATGGACATGGGCTGCCCACGCCCAGCAGGCCATCTTCCTGGGCCAGCGGTTCCCCGGAAAGCACGCCTGATACAGGACAGTGAAGGTAGTTTGAGCCAGACCAATTTGGCCCTGTTCTGGGAAGATATACAGGCCGTCTGCGGGACCCAGGTCTCCCAGGTGTCTCTCATCAGCAGACTCCCCTGCACTGCCCAGGACGAGGGTAAGGAGTTCCGGTGAGAGCTGGCTTCAGGGGAATTAGCAACTCTGTTTAGGAGCGGGAAGGACGCTGGTAGCCCGATCTGCCCCCCAGAAATCTCCACTTGTGCCCTATCTCTACATGGTTCAGGCCCAGAGACGGATCCCGGGAGCCTGGATGCTGAGTCAGTAAGGTACGTGCATGCGCATTTCGCTCCTGTGCACCTCCGCCGGTTGTCGTGCTCTCTAGGCTTGTTGGGTAATCTGCCCGCCTTTGCCCACCAGGCCGTCTTTCTGAGGCTAACGCTCTGCTCTGCACCCACCCCCCACCCCGCAATGCGACATTGATGAGGTTTGAACCGTGGTAACCCTCAGCCCTCGTATGGTGCGTCTGTCCTTATGGGACTTGGGCTGATCAAAAAAACAAAACGAAACAAAAAAACTTTATTTTTTAGAGCAGTTTTAGCTTCACAGTGAAATTGAGTGGAAAATGGAGTTCTAATATGCCCTTTACCTCCGCAGAAGCACAACCTCTCCCACTGTTCTTCGTTTTACAATTGTAAAAATGGTGGACGTTTGCATAGAAATCCTGAGAACCTATACAAAAACTATTGCGTCATTAGCGGAAATACCAGATTATAAAAATCCAATGAAATTCTGTGATGACTAAGTTGAACAGAGAAAAATGAAATAGAAAAGAAATAAGAGCAAGACCTTAAAGGACTTTATTTTTAAATTTTAATTGAAGTATAGTTGATTTACCATATTGTGTTAATTTCTGCTGTACAGCAAAGTGATTCGGTTATACATACATATATATTCTTTTTCATATTCTTTTCTGTTATGGTTTATCACAGAATATTCAATATAGTTCCCTGTGCTCTACAGTAGGACCTCCTTGTTTATCCATTCCATATATAATAGTTTGCATCTGCTACTCCCAAACTCCCAGTCCATCCCTCACCCCCCTTAGCAACCACAAGTCTGTTCTCTGTGTCTGAAGACACTAAAGGACTATATAAATAGAAGTACTGGATGCAAACACTTTAAATCAAAGTGGAAAAATATGTTCCAGTTAGCACCGTAATGAATTTGGCTATGCATTTCCAGATGCAAGTACCTTTTTCTTCATTAGCTGAATTGTGTCCCTCATAGTCAAAAGGTGATAGTTCCAAAATTTATCTTTAACACCACTAACAAGTTATGGGTACACGTTTTGACTAAATATACTTTAATAGATACTTCTCAGGTTTCACTATTTAGTCAAATGATAACATGTTGTTCTAAGCAGTTTGATCATTGGGTGGTTTGATCATGAGGTTTTTAATTGTTTACTAAAAAATTAATCATATTTTCGGCATTTTATTAATATCTAAGAACATTTAGAATATTATTTTTAGCAGACACAGATTTCTAATGCCATAAAATGTACCAAAATTATAATCTGAATTAATCTGTAGATAAGGAATCTACAGTTTAACTAATTTATAGCTAGTTTAATATCTAATGTGTGACTAAAGCCCTAAATTGAGTGTTGTTCCTGAGGTTAATTTTTAGAGTTGCACTCTTTGTGGATGTTATGGAATAAAAATACTGGCCTTGATTTCTTATACTATCACCTTAGAAGAAACGATGAAGGATTGGAGTCCAAATGCTACCATTTTTTTTTTCAGTTGAAATGAGAAAATGTCAATCGATTTCTATTTAAGTAGATGGCAACTGAATTCTGGCTCACTGCTTTATGCTAAAAGGTTCCCTTAGTTCTAACTAATTACAGATCCTGTTAGATAGTCAAGTGTGTTTAATGGTATCCTTTACATTTCTTTTAATTCCTGTATTAGAATTGGCAATGTTATGCTGAAGTAAGAAACCGCTCCAAAAATCTCAGTGGCTTGACGCTAGTTTTTTTCTTGCTAATACTTCATGTCCAACACGAGCCAGCAGGGGGCTCTGCTCACCTCCATGTTAATAGGCAGAAACGTGTGAGCATCATCAAAGCAAGATCAGGTGCACAGGATGGCGCCAGACAGTGGTACACAGCTGAGTGCAATCTAGGTGCTCTGAGACTAATGAAAGAGTCAAATCAGGTGTGTAAAATGATTAATGCAGTTGAATTTGGACTAAAAGGTGGGTTAAGTCAGAGAAGAAGGGTTGATATTGGGTAATCAGAATAAGACAGGACTTATTGGACTATCTGGGACACTGGAACAGGTGGGGTGTAGTCATCTGGTTGATGTTGACAGAAGGAAAGTAGGCAAACAACGCCACACTAAGCCTGACGGTAAATTGTACAGCTCCCAAAGGGCAATTCATGCAATTGAAGGCTTGCTGTTCAAATGGTGTATTTGAAAGGGGTACTTAGTAATCAACCAGTACATAACACTCAGGGTGGGATGTTTTATCTTTTTCAGGATGTAGTCATTAGAGGAAAGGACGTGCTTTTTTGGGGTTCGTTTGTTATTAGCTCATCAAATTTGACTCAAGCAGCAGAACCACTGCCTTAGAGTGAATAAGGAACTTCCATGGAGGTGACTAGGAGTTGAATTTCTCAAATTATTGAGGATGTGCTCATGGGAATGGCATTTGTTTGGATCTAAAACACTAGATAAAATTGAGAGACTTAGTAGGGTGAGGTGGGGTTGAGGGAATACATTTATCTTATAGAAGGAACATTTTGTTAACGTTAGAATTGAACTGTTGATGTTGATACTTAAAACAATTGAGAGACATCTGATAAACTGGATCAGAGTAATTATTACAGTCAAGGTGAGACATTATGCAGTCCATCTTTTTGAATTCTAAGTTTTTTTCCTCTTTGGTTTGTCTTATTACCTATAAAAGTGAATAAAGAACTTTGTTTTATATAAATATTATGACATTATATAAAAACATTGAGCATGTAAGGTGGTGGCTTACTGTTTTTCCAACTTTCTATGCTTAAACCTGTGTAACTACTAATTTTTTCAAACCGTGTGATAGTTAATTGGAAACAGAAGAGAGGATAGCAGAACCCATTGGAGAACATTCACTTTCTCTTGAGAGCAGTAGAACACAACTTGCACTTAACAATAGTGATGGAAACAGCACCATTATTGCCCTTTTGCTATTTGTAAAATGAAGGCTTTAATTATTAAATCTTTTAAATATCCTGCTCTTCGAGCATACTCCTTCCCACAAAACAGGAAATGTTTGGTTCGTAAGAACTGCATCTTTATCATGGTATTATTACATCTGTGGCTTTTAGCATAAGGATTTCTTAATGAGGCTTTTTCATTGTGTAAACTTTTATTTTAAAATTGGACTACGTTAATGTGAGCACTTGGTCTGGTTTTTTTTTTTTTTTTTTTTTTTTTTTTGCGGTACGCGGGCCTCTCACTGTTGTGGCCTCTCCCGTTGCGGAACACAGGCTCCGGACGCGCAGGCTCAGCGGCCATGGCTCACGGGCCCAGCCGCTCCGCGGCATGTGGGATCTTCCCGGACCGGGGCACGAACCCGTGTCCCCTGCATCGGCAGGCGGACTCTCAACCACTGCGCCACCAGGGAAGCCCTGGTCTGGTTTTAAATTTTAACTTTTTCATTCAGTAACTTTTCATAGTACTGATACATACTGAATTTTCTCCATATCTTTTCAGGACACAGTTTCTTTGGTGTGCATCATTAATAAATTGGCTTTTCAGTAATGGGTAGAAAATATTTAATTTTGCTCCATTTCATGTTTCTAATAATTATTTAAGATTGGTATGTCAGGTTGGAATGTTTCAAAATTGGCATAATCACAAGATTATATCATTAATGAATTTTTAGTATATGTACATCCTTGAAAAGAAGACTTCATTATGTTGACACATTAGGTATTTTGTACATCATCATTTTATATATATATCACATTCCATGATATGTTTTAAAATACAATATCATATTTCCTTACCTATGTTAAGCTGCTTTAAAAGTTTTATTGGTAATGTCTTAACAGATATTTAACTCTATTTTATTATCAAACATGGAGCATAAATCATTTTCATAGTTATTTAAGCATTTAATAAAATGCAACAAACCTCCACATCTATAACTAAGAGGTTTTTTGGGAAAGCTAGTGTTACGTGAGATAACTTGCACCTGTGCTATCAATCGGGAACGTTCCTTGTTTAACTCTAGAGAAGCAGATGATTACATGACCCAGAGACACCACTGCAGGCCCATTTACCACCTCCATCCAGACAAATGATTACAGGCTTCATCAAGCTTTTAAGGAACTACAGAGAAGAGTTTCAAAGTCATGGTCCTTGATGCATGAAAACCCTGAATATTTTCAGCACATATATTTCAGTTTTGTAGAGAATATTAATGTGATGGTAAGAAGAATTGTAAATTGGCAGTAAAATGAAGTTATTTCCAACAATTTTAATTTAAATTGGAGTCTGTGGTGTTGTAGGTGTTTTACTTTTTTTTTTCATGGTTATGACTAGTATTGTCTCACCACTTAGAACAGAAATTGGAATATGAGGAAAAGCATATGGGGAGGGTAAGAAGGTAATGGATTTGAAGGAGATGGGCATAGCTGTTAAACTGGATTCATCTGGAGTTCCATTATATGTGGTGCTTCCATCTTCCCTCGCTCTCTATCATCTATACATTGTTAGGAATCAACTTCATGGCAACCCTTCCAGGAAGCCTTCCATGACCTTCAAGAGTGGGTTAGGGTTTGTGATTATATAAAACCATAAACATTTTGTATTTCCCCCATCCTACATAGCTCTTAACACTCAGAGTATTGTATTATAATTTCTAGCTTTCCAGATGTATGCTTCCTTAGACAGGAATTTTATCTGACTCACTAGCACTAACTTCGTGGTGGTTGTGTAATAATTGATCAATGAATGAATGGTTATCACTCAGCTTGGAAGAACTGATTGGACTGTGTGTACTGGACTGCAGTATATTTGGCTTCAAAGAAGGGTAACATTGGGGGAAAAAAGGAAATATGGCTGGATATTCAAAGTCAGAACATTTGGAAAATTTTTATGCTTATGTATTTTAGAGCGGTCAAATGTTTTCTTGACCAGATCAGGATTTGAATTCCAATTCTGGTACTTACGTGGCATCTACATCTATGTGCCGTTGGCAAGCTTCCTAACCTCTCTGGACATCAGTTTCTGTATATGTGAAAAGTAGGCCCCTAACTTGATTTCCAGGCTTTCTTTGTACATGTATCCTATTATTATATGAATAGCAACTTGGTATCAGTGACAGGGCTGGTGAGCTTCTTGAGGTGAGGGTGGGTATTGCCTTGTTTTGTCAAATGTCACTAAGCTCTAGTGGAAGCAGATAACATTGAGAACCTTCCATATTTGTGGCAAAAGGAATGTTGCTTATTCCATATTATTACCACTAGATGCAGAAATGGAAATTGATTGAGTTGCTTCACATAGATCTTAGGACTTTAGGAAGAAGAAATTCCAATATGAAATGAATTACAGACCAAGCTAGAATGGGGTTACTATTTACTATAGATAAACCACCATTGGACAAGTAAAAGGTGAATTAGGTGTAACTGCTCCTGTAACAAAGAGAGCCAGTAAAAAGTTACTATTAAAGAACAAATATAGTCCTACCTCAGTATACCAAAATCCATGGATGCTCAAGTCTTATAATTAGCCCTCAGTATCTGTGGATCTTCATCCACACATTAATCAACTGCAGATGATAGTAATAGTAAGTAATCTGCAGTTGGTTGGATCTGAGGTTGCAGAACCCGTGGATACCAAGGGCCAGTGTACATTATTTTCTTTCCCTCACAGTCGTCCTGGAATGGTATGGGAAAGTGATCTTCCACTCAGTCATTCAGGGAATCAGGTTCCTTTCAAGTCAGTGCACTATTCTAGGGTATGTAGTCATCTGTTTTGATTAAAGATGGGTTGCTGTGAATTCTTGGTTTCAGTTGAGGCATGTGTGGGATGGGATGTGGTTGGGGAGGGATGAATGCAGGGAAGCCCATGTGCAATGTTTTAAAGTCAAGGCCTGGAAATGGCACATTTTCTTGTTACATTCCACACTTAGAAGCAAGGGGATTTGGAGGATGTAGTTGGTCTCCAGCTATGTTTCCAGGAAGAAGGGGAGAATAGACTTTGATGGATAATTTAAAATCTCTACCAGTTTTATGACTTTCAGTAATTAGAAGAGAAATGGTCAAATGCATCAAAGATGCAATTTGAATCATCATTGATTTTTAAAAACTTAAACGTATCCATCATCAAATTACAAATGCATAATTCCATGGCTAAATACTTTTATAGCATACCCATACAGTAGAATGCTATGTAGCTCTTAAAATGCTTTTGTAAAAGAATAGTTAATACAATTGCAATGAGTACACCATATGTAGTTAATTTAAACTAACAAGATAAGGAAAAAGCTATATAATAATTTTTATAAAAACATTGTTTGGATAGGTAAAGATTAGAAAAATGAAGTTCAGTGTTATCTTTTTTTGAGGCTTAAACAATTTAATTTTGCATACTCTTTTTAAAGTCATCTAAAATTTTTTTTTCAGATATTTTGTTAGTCTATGATTTAAGATGTGGCGACTGTCTTAACCGTAAAGCAGCAGAGTGTGTCATTTCTCTTCTTGCTTTTATGCATTTGTCGAGAAATAACCTTGTTTTCATCCGCTAGTCAGATCTAGTTTGTTGGATGGAGCACAAAGTATGGAAACAGAAGATCTCGTTTTGAATCTTGACTCTCATACTTGATACACATGTTCTTGGAAAAATCCTTTAACCTGACTGATTGCCCATTTTCATGTCAGGTCAATTCAATGGGGCTAAAAGTACGCACCATATGGAGTTGTTAAGAGCAGTAAGTAAGATAACAGGTGTGAAAGAATTTTATAAATGGTTAATCTGTGTTAGGTATTGGTACTAATACTGCTAGAAATTAAATTGATGTAGCAAATATTTAAATGGAAATTGACTGAATTTGGCTCATTCATATTGGCTCACATGCCCTAATTAATTATAATAAGGCAATAAAGTTATTCTTATAGATTCAAATAACTATAAGATAACTTGTTTAACCAGGCTGGTGGTGGGACCATTTAAAGTTCTTCTAGTAACACTGTTGTGTCCAACTTCCAAAGAAATGGCTAGTGGTCCTAAAGTTCACTTTTAAAACAAGCTAACAGTATTCTGATAAAGCTTTTCTATGTATAGTTTTAAGGTAAGCTTTTAAAAAAGTTTATAAATAACATGACAACGAAGTACAACGATGCAAATCATTTAGCCCTCCTGGAAAATCCATAACAGCATCATGTTTTTAATTAAAATATAACTCACATGTAATGCATTGCATAGATCTGAAGTACGAAATTTGATAAGATTTACAAATGCATAGAACCATGTAGCCCACATCTTATAAAGATACAGAATATTTCCATTTTCATTACTTCAGAAAGTTCCCCTGTGCCTTCCTCCAGTCAACATCCCCATATGCAGCCACTGTGATTATTCTTATTATAATAGGTGATTTTACTTACTTGAACTTTAGAAATGGAATCATACAATATGTACATTTTTGTGTCAGATTTCTTTTGCTTAACAAAACGTTTTGGTGATTCACCAATATAGTTTTATAAACCTGTTGTTTATTCAGTGTTTAATGATAGAATTTAAGTCATTTATTTTGTGTCTGTTTTTTTTCTATTCGTGTTTTCTAAATTTTCTCCATTGATCGTATATTTATTTGAATAATAAAAGTTCAATAAAAGTATTAACAAGTGAGAATTCTGTGCCCAGGAGAAGTTAAATTTAGCTACACTCAACTTCAGCTGTTGATTCTGATAGAATTAGTGATCTATTTGGTCAATTAGGTAGACTTATGGTCTCTCAAACAAAATAACCCAGAAAACTTGGCAGGTAGAAAGGAATGGTAATTATGACTTACAGTCCTCTTTCAATGATACAAGAGCTGTTCTCACAGTAAAGCAAATGCATATTGTAACATTTTTGTATAAAGTCTTATCACAAAGCCCATAAAAGCACGTAAATGTTTTACTTCCCAAAATCAGTGAAGCAAAATGTCTGAAATGATAAGCCCTTTTTTCTTATCTAAATGGTTCAGTTGGTTAAATTCAGCGGCTCATTATCTACCTGCCCTGACTTTGATTCCAGATTAGTTTTGGTCACAACCACATTAAACAAGGGAGCAAACTTTTCATCATGGGAACTGCTCACCTTTCCCCAATAAAGGGATATTTTACTTTTAGGGGCCATTTTTCTACATGACAAGTAGCCATTTTAATTCCTATTTTTTAATTAAGTTGAGTTCATTTCATTTGTAAACCAAAATTGAAAAGAGATTTTAAGAAGAGAAGCCTTGATATTACCATGAGTATTCTCATCTTCTATTGCCAGGTTGTGATATAAGTACACATTAGGGGTGTATGTAGAAACACATATGTCAGTCATCTTGGAAATAAGATAATCTGATCTGTAACCCAGTTAGTTATTGGCCCTTCTCTTGTTAAAGGAAACTGTCCTTAAACCTATGGGTATAACCGGAAGGTTTGTTGTGGATTCTTTCTTGCCCGTGTAATACCTGGAATGTCGTCATGGTGCACTGTCAGTGGGCATTAGCTGTGGGTCACCTCTAGTAGCGCTGATCACCACCCAGAGATCTGAGTCATTGCTTACTACTTTTGGCAAGCGGCTGTTCTTTGCTAGATCCAGGAGATAGGGTGGGCCAGCCTTTCCTATATTTTTGGCTCGTAATTGCTTCAGTCTCCCAGCCCGGCTTTTGGGATGCACTAAATCTTGGCTTTAGTCTTGTCTCAGTGTCTGCACGAACCTGCTATATGGCTTAGCTTTTGGGAAACTGAGTAACTGCATATGTATTTTAACATCATAGAAATGTTATTGGTGGCACATACACATGGTGAGGACTGTGGAGGATATGGGAAGCCTCCCATGTTTATGCACACTTTTCAGTTGGGTGTTCAGAAAGAAAAAACATACTCCAGAATTACTGGTCATAGCTAGAGAGGTAATGGGCCTCTTTTATCATTATTCTCCAGCCACAGACAAACTGCATGATATGCAAGAAATTTCAGAACTGCCTTATGATATTCAAATAATTTGGAGTAAATGCAATTACATGTAAAAAACACTGCTTGAGACAAATAGCTTTAATCCTGTACTTTGCAGTTAACATTACTTACATAGCTATGAACTAATCGGTTTACTAATACCAGTATAAACATATGAACAATCAATACTGGCCTAAGAGAAAATAGTTCCTTTTACCAGAACTTGCTGAAATTTCTTGCGAGGACAGGTATTTTGTTACATAATGCTTGCTTGATCCTCCTACTGTTCTACTCCAGGAAAACTGGTAAAATGGGTATATGTGCAGTGAAAGCTGACTTGCAGGTGGAAATTTGGAGACAGTTTTATTATCTTGAAACTCAAGTTTATATCTCCATTGCCACATTTTTCTTTTTGGGGTTTAAGGACAAATTTTTCTCAAAAATGTTTGTGTGAAACATTAAGGGCCTGCAAATATATCAGAAATAAAAAAAAGGGTCTTAAATTTGCTTCTGCAAATAGTCCACATCTTCTGCAAGCAGTACACAAATCTTTGGTTTGGGGATTGCATCAATAAAATTGTAACATCAGTTAGGGTTCTCCAGAGAAACAGAACCAATAGGAGATCTGTATCTATATCTCTATACCTGTATCTCTCTATATCCCTCCTCTACAAATATCATGTTGATTTATTGTAAAGAATTGACCTGTGGTAATGGAGGTGGGCAAGTCCCAAGGACTGCAGTGTGACTCAGCAAGTTGGAGACCTAGGAGAGATGATAGTTTAGTTCCAGTCCAAGCCTGAAGGCATGAGAACCAGGAGAGTCAATGGTGGTGTTCCTGCTCAAAGACTGGCAGGCTTGAGACCCAGGAACAGCCAGTGTTTCAGTTAAAATTCGACGGCAGGAAAAAAGTTGATGTCCCAGTTTGCCGGCAGTCAGGTAAAAGGAATTCTGTGTTACTTTGGCGAGGTTGAGCCTTTTTATTCTATTCAGGCCTTCAACTGACTGAGGCTCACCTGCCTTGGGGGGGGGCAATCTGCATTACTCAGACTTCCAATTTAAATATTAACCGTATCCAAAAATACCCTCACAGAAGCATCCAGAATAATCTTGACCAAATATCTAGGGACCCCATGGCCCAGTCAAGTTGATACACAAAATTAATCAGCATAATCACCATCAACGTTTGGTTCAGGAGGTGAAGAGGAGATACTAGGAGAAAAGAATTCTTAAGAACCTAGTGCCAACATAATCAGCAGCAGCAGGAAACAATAGAGGCAGAACTGATATATTTCACTTATTCCACTCACCGTGGTTGGACGTGAGCTTTGACTTAGCGTTGCAATGTGCAGTTAGGGGCTGCAGAAGCCATTAGCTGGCGATTGTGCTGAGGTTTTCTTCTTTCCTCTTTAGTGCAAAACTTTAAAAAATCTAACCTGTTATATTTTAAGACAGTCCATTGTATTATAATGGTAACAGTATAGTATAGCCTATAGTCAAATGTAAATTAAGATGTTTAGTTGATCCTTGAACAACAGGGGTTTGTTGTGTGTGTCCACTTACATGATGATTTTTTAAGATAGGTGGGAAAATATTTGAGTTTTGACAATTCAAAAACTCAGAGATGAACCATGTAGCCTAGAAATATCAAAAAAATTAAGATATTTCATGAATACATAAAATATATGTAGTTACTAGTCTGTTTTATCATTTACTGCCATAAATTATACACAAATTTATTGTAAAAAGTTAAAATGTATCAAAATTTATGCACACACCATACATGGTGTCATTTGCAGTTGAGAAATGTAAGCAAATGTAAAGATGAAGTATTATAACTGCGTAGAATTGACTGTAGTACACACTGTGCTACTGTCATAATTTTGTAGCCACCTCCTGTTGCTGTGCTGAGCTCACATGTTGCAGGTACTCACTTAACTGCCACGTGATGCTCATCATCTCTGCCTGAGCAGTTTCTTTCTCCAGTAAATTGTGTATCCCAGTAAAAAGTGATCTCTTGCAGTTCTCACGTATTTTTCATCACATTTAGTGCAATACCATAGACCTACTAATACCGTGGGACCCATGCAGAGTGCCACTAGTGATACTGGAAGTGCTCCCAAGAAGCGGAGAAAAGTCATGACATTACAAGAAGTTGAATTGCTTGATATGTACCACAGATTAAGATCTACAGCTGCAGCTGCCCGCCATTTCAAGAGAAGTGAATCCAGCATAAGGACCGTGTTTAAAAAAAAAAAAAAAATTCAGGAATCTGTTGTTGCACTATGGGTGCAGATGCAAAAACTTACAGCTTTTTGAAACATTTTAAAATTTTGTATTGAAAATGCAGCTTAACTTTTATGTGGGTGTAGGAGTGCTACAAGAAAGGCATTCCTATAGACACTAAAATGATTCAAGAAAACGTGAAGTCATTATATAGCAGCTTGAAGCAGAAGGAAGGAAGGGTCGATAGCTGGAGAATTTAATGCAAGCAAAAGGTGGTTTGATAATTTTAGAAAGAGGTTTGGCTTAAATGTCAAGATAGCAGGAGAAGCAGCTTTCTGCCAACCAAGAGGCAGCAGACGAGTTCCCAGATGCCATTAAGAAAATCACTGACAAAGAATATCTGCAGGAACACATTTTTAATGCAGATGAAAGCACCCTATTCTGGAAAAAAAAAATACCACAAGGACATTTATTAGTGAGGAAGAAGAGAAGCAAGTGCCGGGATTTAAGGCAGGAAGGGATAGTCTAACTCTGCTGTTTCATGTGAATGCAGTAGGATTTATGGTCAGGACTGCCCTTATACAAAGCTGCTAACCCCTGAGCCTTGAAGGGAAAAGAAACACCAGCTGCTAGTCTTTTGATTGTGCAAGAAGGCCTGGACAATGAGAACCCTTTTTTTCTGAATTGGTTCTGTCGATGCTTTGCTTCTGAAATCAGGAAGTACCATGCCAGTAAGGGACGGCCTTTTAAAGTTTTTCTTGTTTTTTTGTTTTTTTTGATATTGGACAGTGCCCCTGGCTACCTAGAATCCCATGAGTTCAACACTGAAGATATTGGAGTGGTTTACTTGCCCCCAGACACAATGTCTTTAATTCAGCCTCTAAATCAGGAGGTCATAAGAACCTTTAAGGCTTATTACACACATTACTCTATGGGAAGGATTGTAAACACTATGGAAGAGAACCCCAATAGACAGGACATCATGGAAGTCTGGAAGGATCACATCATTGAAGATGCCATTGTTGTTATAGAAAAAGCTATAAAAGTTATCAAGAACTACCATATGATCCAGCAATTCCACTCCTGGTATTTACCCAAAGAACATGAAAACACTAATTCAAAAAGATACATGCACCCAATGTTCATAGAAGCACTATTTACAATAGCCAAGACATGGAAGCAACCTAAGTGTCTGTCAACAGATGAATGGATAAAGAAGATATGATATATATATACACAATGTAATATTACTCAGCTATAAAAAAAAAATTCTGCCATTTGGAACAACATGGATGGACCTGGAGAGCATTGTGCTTAGTGAAATAAGTTAGAGAAAAGACAAATACGTGTTACTTCATATGTGGAATCTAAAAAATAAAACAAATGAATGTATATAACCGAATGTATAAAGCAAACTGACTCACAGATATAAAGAACAAACTAGTGGTTACCAGTGGGGAGAGAGAGGAGGAGGAGCAAAATACGGGTATGGGATTAAGATAAACTACAGACAAGCAACAAGGCTATATTGACCAGCACAGGGAAACATAGCCATTATTTTATAATAACTTAAAAAACCCTGCTTATTGTACTTGAAAGTCTTATATATCCACAAATGAAAAGCAAATGTTTGTTAATCTGAGGTATGCTTCTGTGTATTGAAAACTGTCATGGTACCGTTAACCCAACTAACATCTGGCTTCCCCCATTCAACAGAGCAGTAGCACAGATTTAGGAGAGCTAATAAATGATAGAGTAACAATCTGGAAACTGTCTAAAAGGAAATGATTTCTAGCAGGTGAACAATTTTCCTAGTTATACAAATTTGGAAGTGTTTATGTGATATTTTTTAAAAGCATGGAAATCTTTTTAAAATGTACAGTTTTCTTTGTAATTGCCAAATTATTTTATTTGGATTTTCTTTAGAAAATCTTTGGCTCTTTGTTTTTCTTCCCATAAATTACTTCCAAATTTCTTAATAGAAAGTGACTAAATAGAAAGCAATGGCTAAAATACTATTTGCTTCATAAGTAATAATTTTAATCAAGTGTGAGGAAATTATACGCAGTACATCTGAATCTTATAAGCAATTTAAGATACGATGTGTCATTTTTCAAAGCAGCTCCTGAAAGACAGGCAAATTAATAAAACTGTTGAAAAGCTAAAAACATAATATTTTAAACAGCACTCAACTTGAGAAATATCATGCTAACTGGCAATTTTGGGTGGGTAAAAATTTACCAATCATTCAGAAAATGCCTTATTGCTTAAATTTGTTTATGTGTGATTTCTGTTTCCCAATTTGAAACTAATGATACAAGAAAGCTATTTGACATGAATAAAGCCATTATACTACAAAAATAAAAATTGAAGATGATTTCAAAGTAGGAGTTTCAAATACATTTAATGTATTTAAAAATATAATTCTACCATTCCACAAACTTTTTGATTATGCTTGATACAGCTAGATTCTTAGACTACTTCATTTAAAAGAGTGTGGTGTTCCTCAACACTTGGGGCATTTGTCCGTTTTATGTAGTAGGCCAATGATTAAATTGGGCTCCTCCAGGCATCAGAGTTTAGAAACAGTTCTTGTAGTGGAAGGGAAATGGTGTTAGTAGTGGTTTTTCTGTGATTCCTTCTTCTAAGAGAAGACCATAGATAGGACATTGGCGGTGGGTGAGAATGGTGTAACTGTATTTGTAGTCCGAAGTTTGTCTTGTATGACGGAAGCAAGTAGCTAAAGGTCTGCCTCTCTTCTTCTTAACTAAGGCTCAGAGAAAGCTGAGACATGGTAGAGTGAATTTTCAGTCATTTTCAAAGTTCACTCTGAAATCAACCCTTAAAGATTCTGAGGATGTGTGTCTAAGGCTATTCTGCGTGAGAGAGCAAATAACAGCACTGGTCTTTATGTCCTCCTGTCATTACTTCAACAAGAAGTTCTGTGTTTTTTTTTAATGTTTTGTACATTGGGATTCTGTATAAGTTTTGTTTGAAGAAAATGTTCTTGAGCTAAAAAAAGTTGTTTGAAAATCATTAAACCAAGATTTCTTTTTAAAGAAGTCTCTTCTCAAATATCCTATGCCCGTGATTTTTGTAATTTAAAATCATTAGGATTAAAATCTACATTTGTTTGGGAAGATATGAGGATTGGGTAAGGGGGAGGTATCACATCAGAAATTCTTTGCTCAGCTGCTTAGTCCAATCAGATTGCTTTCCTAACATCCATTTTAGGTCCACAGGAGGAGAAGGGGGAGTTTTGTGGAAAAGCGAAAAAAGATGTAACTGTGGAGCATATGACATGGAAGATAGGGAGGCCCAAGGGACTCACACTGAGCAAAATTTTGATAGCCAAGGAGCAATTTGAAGGCATTTAATTCTTGTGGAGTAACAGAGAGAGGAAGAGAAGGTATTAGTACTACACAGGTTAAATTAGGGAATAAAAATAAAAATTAACTTTAAAATTGGGCTTTGTATTGGTTGTTGTTCTGTTTTTTTGGTATGTCTGGAGTGGTGCGGGTATTTTTTTTTTTTTTTTGCTGCTCCACGCAGCTTGAACCTGGGCCATGGCAGTGAAAGTGCTGCAGTGCTGAGTCCTAACCATTGGACTGCCAGGGAACTCCCAGGAGTGGTGTGGTCTTGAATGAGAAGCCCAGGGCTACATGTCAAGATTGGATTCAAGACTAGCTGGAAGAGTAACTGGAGAGTCTTTCTGCTACAAAATGTGCCTGTGCTCAGGTGTAACATAAAGATAGGTGACGGAGGTCCTGGGTTAAAAGCAGCTGATCACGTGCTTGAGTGCAAGTAAAATTCCATTCTCTATCCTTGGCATTTTTGACATTTTCTCATTTGGGAAAAACCAGTGATATTTTGTGTATAAAAATGAGAAATCCACATGCATATTCCAAAATTGTTTATTGTAAAAAATAATTATGGCCTGATCTTTGCAATACGTGTCAGTAGTGTTCTCTGTCTCAGAAAAAAATCAATTGGTTAAATTGATGTCTAATTTACTTTGTGTTAGAATTTAGGCTGATCCTGAAAATGAGACTTTGAGCCTTTCAGGTTATATGGTACAGAGTGAATATCAGAGGAGTACAGACTGAGAAAACAGCTTTATCCCATGCATTCTCTTACTTCTCGAGAACGTGGGCAGTGTTGCATCCCTGTACTCTAAGCCCTTATGCACATTAGGGTAGTAATGCCCTCTCTCGGACATACCTCTTAGGCACTGTATATTGATGAAAAGCTTTTCTATTCATCTGATATAATTAAATTCAGTTTCCCCACACATGTCAACTGTTTAAGGTGCAGCCTCTCTGTAAATTTATATTGACTTAGCTCTTGAAGGGTTGGCAGGCCCGCATGGAGTAAACCACATTTTCTCACAGAAGGCAGTTATATGACCTCTCTACCAAGGTCTGACAATTGGACTGAATGTGGGTGCTGAACTTTGCACCTAAGAGGGGTATCATCTGAAGAGAAAGCCACTAGGAGCCATGCGAGGGACACGGTTTATTTGATCAAATATTTTGCAAAGCCTGTACACCTCCACCAAGGCTGGTAGGTTTCATCTGACTCATTGAAGCAGCAAATACTTCTCACCTCTCCAGCAGGCATCAGCTTTGCTGAAACACATGAATGTTTTCTCTCCATCTTTGAGCTCTGTTTCCTCTTCAGTGAAATCTTGATGACACTGAAGCAGTTGAGGCAGATCGTTGGCTCCTGCTGCTGTGAGATTTATGTGTGAATTTGAGGACTCAGGTTCTTTAGGTGACTCTAACAAATTCTTTTAAACTACGTTAAGGAGGAAGAAAAACAAGCTGATGAGTTTTAACACTTTTGTCAATACAGTATGCTACAGGAAAACTTCATCAATACAATAAGAATCTGTCAGCATTTTGTTCTTTGGTAAGAAAAAGAAAAAAGGGTCCTTTGTCCTTACCGGCCCTCCTCCATACAACATTTTGTTGTATATTAATTTTAGGTACTTCTAATGAAATTACTGTTTTTATGAAAATAATTTTTAAAAATGAAAATGCCATATTATGATTTACATGACTTAGGTTTAGAAGGCTGTATAAAACCCCCTCATAAGTCTTGTTAGTTGGAAGCATTTCTGCCCCAGGCAGATGAGGCTGTATAGCCCTACTACTTCTTTGGGATTCTGGGAAGTGTAGTTCAGAAGTTCCGTGTAGTGGATAATACTTCCTTTTCAGTAGACTGACTGTGGCCTTTGTAGTCCTGGGGTTGAGAAAGTAATAGCCCCCAGGTTCTGAATGTTTCTTCTGAATATTTATTATATACCAAGCACTGCGCTATCTACTTTTCATGTAATCCTCACAAGAAACCCAAGTATGACATCTAAGTGTATATTAATTTTTTTACATACAGATTCTATTTCACTTGTAGTGATAAGTCTGTTCAGGTTATTTCTTCTTAATTCAGTTTTGGTAGGCTGTATGTTTATAGAAACTTGTTCATTTCTAGGTTGTCCAATTTGTTGGCATATAACTGTTCATATTCTCTATGATTTTTTTGTATTTCTGTGGGATCAGTTATTATTTATCCTTTCATTTTTTATTTTGTTTATTTGGGTTCTCTCATTTTTCTTGGTGGACCTAGTTAGAGGTTTGTTGATTTTGTTTATCCTTTCAAAAAACCAGCTCTTGGTTTCATTGATTTTTTTTTTTTTTTTTTTGTGGTACGTGGGCCTCTCACTGCTGTGGCCTCTCCCGTTGTGGAGCACAGGCTCCGGACGCACAGGCTCAGCGGCCATGGTTCACGGGCCTAGCTTCTCTGCGGCATGTGGGATCTTCCTGGACCGGGGCACGAACCCGTGTCCCCTGCATCGGCAGGCGGACTTTCAACCACTGCGCCACCAGGGAAGCCCAGTTGTTTAATTTTGATTGGCTCCTCTTTATAGTTTCTAGTTCTTTGTTACAGTGACCTGCATTTCTGCTGCTAGTCTTAATTCAGTATTTTTATTACCTTCTTTTTGAACTCAGGGTCTGTTAGAATGGAGAGGTCTGTTTTATCATTTGTTCTTTTTGGGGATTTCTCTTGTTCTTTTAATTGGGAGTGGTTCCTCTGCTTTTTCATTTTACTTAATGTTTCTCTGACTTTATGAATTTAGGAGAAACAGTTATCTACTGTGGTCTTGAAGGGCTGTTTTTATGTTGGAGCACCCCTGTGTTGCCTGTGCGAATCCAGTATTTTTGGTGCAAGGGTTGTTTTGGGTATGGGTGCCAGATGTGTCTTCCTCAGTGTGTGCTGACCGTTACCCCCTTGAACAGGGGGTGTGATTGGGGTTGTGATCAGAGCCTGCACTGAATGTTGGATGGGGCCTCCTCTTTGCTCTGTGGTTGTCATAGCCCTGTTGGGGGCAGGGTCTGCTCCTCCCAGTTGTTGGAATAGAAGCCGTCAGATTAGGTTCTAAGCTGTGGTGTGAGGTAGGTGGGACTGGAATGCTCCTGCTGGGAATGGAGCTACTGTGTATTCCTCCCCAGGAGCTGTCCACCAGGACATGTGCTCTGTGATGTCACGTGCCACCTGTTGTGTGCACTGGCCAAGCCTGCTGCTGCTGGACCTGCCTCAGCTGTGGGAACACTGGTAATTGGCTTGGATGTCCCTCAAGGGCTGTGCTCACAAGGTGCTGCTGTAAACCTCCTGAAGCTGTGCCCTGCACCTGCTGTGGGAGTGCCAATAATCAGCTCAGATTTCAGCCCCACCTCAGCTTTGTGGGCAACCTGACAGCACTTGAGTGCTCCCAGAGCTCTAGTGGTGGAGCTGTACTCCCTGTGAGCAGGCTGGAATGTGACTGCTATGGTTAGGCCACACCCCTCCCTTCCTGTGTGCGTTGACAGTAGGGCTTCTGTGGTGGACCCAGGCTACATGCTGTGTACACCCCCAGTTGAAGCCCAGACCACACTCCAGGCCTCTTGGACTTCTCTGCACAGCCAAATGGAGTCCTATCCCCAGGTCTGTCCACTGAAGCCTGAGTTTCAGCACCCAGCCTCTGCACATACCAGCAGATGTGCCTCTTGGGTTGGGAAGTACAGTGATGTGACAAGGACCTTCTGAGCTGCTCTCTCTCTACCCTGCCTGCCACAAGCCATCTGCCTCACTCTCCTGTGAGCCTCTGAAGCTCCCTGTCTGTCCCAGCTGACCTCCAGTGTGAGGGAACCTTTCCTCTTTCACAGCTCCCTTGTAGGGGTGCCAGTCCCATCCTGATTTCTCTTTTTTTTTTCTTTCATATTACCTGGTTATGTGGTGATCTGTCTTGCGGTTTTGGTTGTATGAGATCTGCCAGCATTCAGTAGGTATTCTGTGAGAATTGTTCCACATGTAGATGGATTCACCTCCTCCCACAAATGCATCAGAAATACATGTCCTTAAGGCTTCCCTGGTGGCACAGTGGTTAAGAATCCGCCTGCCAATGCAGGGGACATGGGTTCAAGCCCTGGTCTGGGAAGATCTCATATGCCGTGGAGCAACTAAGCCTGTGTGCCACAACTACTGAGCCTGTGCTCTAGAGCCTGCAAGTCACAACTACTGAGCCTGCATGCCACAACTACTGAAGCCCGTGCGCCTAGAGCCTGTGCTCCACAACAAGAAGAAGCCACCGCAATGAGAAGCCCATGCACTGCAACCAAGAGTAGCCCCCACTTGCCACAACTAGAGAAAGCCCATGTGCAGCAACAAAGACCCAACACAGCCAAAAATAAATAAAATAAATAAATTTATATTAAAAGAATGTTCTACTCTACCGTCTTGATCTCCCAGCCCAACTTGTTTCTTAAAACACTTAATAATTTTGGCTTGTCGATAATCTGGCTAATACTGGGCTCCACGTATAGGAGGAATTTAACTGCTAAAATGAACCACACCAGTATGGTAATGGCAATTCTTTCATCATTTTGTGTTTCAAAATTTATTTCACCTTAATACTGCAATGCATCACATTCTTAATCACCCTTTATTCAGTTCCATCATAAAAGATATTCAAGGAGTTTTAAGAGAGGTTATTTTAATTTAATCCTCTGTAGTTATTTTCAAGATCAATAAATAAATATTTTTCTCTCCCTCTCTGTTGATACTCCTTGTGGAAAGATAGAAGAGTTCCTGTTACTCAGTATGTTGGATAAGGTGTCCTTTGTCAAAATGCTAAACTTATCCACATATGCCAATGATCCTTAACGAGGGGCAATGTGAAAATTTTGGGTGAGTGATTACTGAGGTCCTATATAATCTTGACATTCCATGAGACCCACCATTTCATATGCTGAAAACATTTTCATGCAAATCAAACTTTGACCTTGCATTTGATGACAGAACTTTCCATGCATTTTAATGATCATTTAAAGAACTCAATACAGATGGCAGAAAGGATGGTACTTTTTTCCCTAGAAAAGCTGGACTTTGTATAATGATGTATATTAAACAGTGAGGGAAGCAGATGTTACTTCAATATAGTTTCTTGCATGAATACAAGACACATGTATTTCGTCATGCTTACAAAAAGGTATGAGGGGGTGACTAAGTTGCCTGCTACAAATAGATACCAAACTGAAATTTATTTCAGAGAATTTGCTTCTTGTATTCGTCTTTTTGAATGCTGACACCATTGTATTGCTGTGGAGAAACCATGAAAGAACAATATGAGCAAACAATTGGTGTGAATAACGTTCTGTTTTTATTAATAAGCAACAAGTGTTTATTAAAAATCGCCTTTGAATTTTTAATCTGAAATGAGGGACTTTTTAAAATGATTCCTTCAAACAAACCATTTCAATTTTTTTTACTGCTGCCTTGGCAATTACTATGCTAGTAACACTAAATGATTTTCTTTAAATCCCAGAGGTTCTTAGAAGCACCTGATGAAGGGTTGGCCTGACTGCTCCTGTTCTGGTATGATAAGTCACTAACAAAGATACTACATCACAGTGCTAAAGATACACACGTGGGTTTTCTGCTGACTGTCTAATCTAAGGAAAACAGTGCACCTCCCTAGAAGAATTCATTAATAAACCATCACGTCAGCCTTTTAGAGATCATTTGACAGTTACTTTAAAATCAGCTGTAATTAGAAAGGTGAGATGGCATGACTCTGCATAGCCAAATTTGACATCATGTATTATTGATGCTGAAATCATGAGTTGTGAGATGAATAGTCATAGGCTTCATAGGCACAGCTACATACGGAAACGGTGGTTGTTCCCCCTCCCCGCGCCCCTTGAGGTTTTACTGTTAAACATGAAAATACATTGTTGAGTAGGAGGACAATTTTATTTTTGTTAAAATAGATTATTTGAGGGGCTTCCCTGGTGGCGCAGTGGTTGAGAGTCTGCCTGCAGATGCAGGGGACGCAGGTTCGTGCACCGGTCTGGGAAGATCCCACATGCCGTGGAGCGGCTGGGCCCGTGAGCCATGGCCACTGAGCCTGCGCGTCCGGAGCCTGTGCTCCGCAATGGGAGAGGCCACAACAGTGAGAGGCCCACGTACCGCAAGAAAAAGAAAAAGGAAAAAAAAAAAAAAAAAAAGATTATTTGAGATACTTTGAGCTGAGATAAGAGGATGAGTACTTGATGCTATTACTTTATCATCAGCAACTAACTATTGGAAACCCAGAGAAGAGGCTTATGAGTATATGAACATGAGTTGGCCCTAAAGAACATGTTAATTTCTTCATGAAGGCACCTCAAGGTCCTGGAAGGTTGCCTGGTTTGTTTGACAAATGCTTAGATTCGATAGAATAAGATTCCTTCTAAAATGTTTCATAAATTTCCTGAGCACTGCTTTAAAATAATTTAACTCATTTAATAGCCTTAGATAATAAAAAGTTTTGTTTTTATTTTCACTTCAAATTAAATATTGGTATAAGAACATTCTATCTTTGAGCAATCATTTACCTTCTTGGTCATTATAAATCTATACTGCCCTGTATGATTTCTCCTTTGAACTTGCAAATTATGGCTTGCATAAAGTTTTTTAGCAAGTTTCTTTCTTTTTTCTTTTTTTTAGAATATCAGAAGTTTAGCACTAGAAGAGAGTTTAGTGATCATTAAACACTGTCCTTATTTCCAATGTGAATAAACAAGGGTGAGGTAGATTGAGCTACATGCCTCAGGTTACACATCCAGCAAGTAATATTCATGAGCTTCAGGATTAACAAGTGTATGAGTCTCAAACAAGTATGGGACCAGTCCTGGTGTGGATAAAATAGTTCTTAGACTAGTTTATTCTGGTGTGATTTGCTCTTAGTTTTCCCAGGCCTCTCATTCTGGCAGTCATGTCCTTCTGTTGTTTTCTCTTTTTATCTTAAAAACTATTCTTGTAGGTCCTTTCACCTGTATCTGAAGCATGGAATTTAGATTCAGATTGCCTAGGTATAAATGTTGGCTCTGCCACCTTCTGGCTGTGTGACCTAGGGCAAATTACTAAACTTCGCTGTGCCTCAGTTTCCTCATATGCAAAATGGAAATAATGATAGATATGAAGACTATATAGAATATTTCATATAAAACATTTAGTACAGACTTTGCTCATAGTAGATAACTGGCAATGGTAACTGATAACTGTTTTTATTATTATCATCACTTTCAAAATGGCACCTTATAGGTATCTCAGATTCCTTACTTTCTGCTGAAGTCTGCATCTTCTACATTTCCAAGTGTGGCTGGTGGAAATGTGATATACACAGGAGTCAGTAGTGACTCCAGCTCTTTTCTCAGTTCTCTGCCATGATCCAACAGTCACTTAATGAATAGATGTTGTTGATTTTAAACTAATAAATATCTCAATTCTATCCTTCTCCAATGGTACTGCTACTGCCTCATCCAGATCCTCATTGGTTCTTTTTTTTTTTAGTTTTAAGAATACAACTGAAAATTTTTATTTATATTTCATATTTATAAAAATTTGTTATAAAGGCTGCTCATAGATCACAAAATCAACTCAAGATATCTGAATTTGGTTTTATTAATAAATAAGACTGATTTATTGATATTCATAGAACCACAGACAAAGCTGTAAACAAGGCCTATGTACAAAACAGAATTCATCAAACACAGGCCTTGGACCTACTGCCTAATTGCCTAGGATGTGTCGTATTTCTTCCCACTTAAAAACGTGCGAAGCCTTGAGTCAAGGTTCACATTCACCTTGGTCATGTGTAATAATCCTGTTTATTTTTCAGTGTCCCTGGAAACATTGCAGTGGGTGGTGGTCTCCATTGCCTCTTGACGCTGGCTACATTCCAGCTCTTCCTTTAGCTCCATTCCAAGGACTGATACATAAATTCCCACATGTCTTTGTAAGCACGGTTATTTTCTTTGTTTACGTCTACTTTTATATAAATTCCTCATCATGTAAATATTTCCCTTACAAAGAAGTCACCAAAATAAAGGGATGCTTGAGGTTGCTTCAGTGTTAAATCTGGAAAAAGTAAAGCAGACTTGTTTTTACTGTTTTGATGAGCCTTATTTTATAAAAATATATATGGTACTGTCACAAAGTTGGGTTTAGAAATAAATTACCCAAACAATAAGGCATTTACATTTCTCTCAGAAATGAGAGCTGTAAGTACTGCTCCTGTTGCTGGGTTTGAACTTGTACTTTCCAATAATCTGTTGTGAAAAATTTAAGTCACTGAGCAGATGAAGGAAGTTTAAACTTGTTTCACTGTCAAGTTTTGAATTCCCCTTGGAAGATAAACCACTGTGTCATGTTACCCACTGCAATACTCAGTAAATAGTATGATCTAGAAACATGGTTCTTAGTATTTTCTGAATTTCCCTGTGTAGTGTCTTCGGGTCTTCACGGAACTTCAGGACAGTTGAAGGGAAAGTTCAGAATAAGTAGAAGACAGTTATTTTGTGCGTAGCTTCGTTTCCCTAATGTTGCTTTACGTTAAGACATCGCTTCTCTCAGGCAAGGCTTTAAAAGCAACACGATCCTGCTTATTCACTAAAAATGATAAAAGAAAGTCAGTTAACTAAAGACTATTATACTATACATGTAGAGATATAAGAAAGTACTAATGATGAAAAGAAATCACTTCAAGCAGACTCAGGAGATGTGTTCAGTAAGAAAAGCTTTGGGGTGCTTTATCTCATCTGTTGTACAGAAGACATGCTTCTTCTCTTTTCATCTTTAGATTTTACATGCAAGCTTCACAGTGGGGAGGCACTTTTGAGGAAGACCAAGGGTTAAGGGTACCACCCAAGGCCAAGGGTACCACCAACCATTGGCCCTATGCAGCCGAAAGCAGTTTAGTTAAGCCTCGTTCCTTTTTTTCAGGGATGCATTGTTTTTACTGAAAGCTTTAAAAAAATCAAATAGCTATCATTCTTTTATTTCTTTTTGTCAAAATTTAGTGGTGACGTGACTGGAAAAGTACTGGGAAAATCTAAGCATTGAATGTATACAGAGTTAAGCCCAACGGGGTACTGGACCAGGGTATATGGTTAGGCAGCTGGCGACCAACTTTTCCAGCAGATTGCTTTCCACGTGAGGAATTTCATTTCATTTTATTTTAAAATTTCTTCCAGGTTTGTTGAAAGATAATTGACATATAACATCGTATAAGTTTAAGGTGTACAATGTGTTGATATGATACACTTACATATTATGAAATAATTACCATCATAGCATTAGCTAACACCTCCGTCACATTGAACATTACCATTTCTCTTTTGTGGCAAGAACATTTAAGATCTACTCTCTTAGCAACTTTCAAATATATAATACAGTATTATTTAAAAATTTGTAAAAAGTTTCAGCTTTATTGAGGTATAATTGACATATTAAGTTATTTGATTATAATACAGTATTATTAACTGTAATTCCCATGCTCTATGTTAGATCCCCACAATTTATTCATCAGATAACTGGAAGTTTGAACCCTTTAACCAATATCTCCCCATATCCTCCATTCCCAAGCCCCCGGCAACCACCATTCTAGTCTGTTTTCATGAGTTTGGCTGTTTTAGATTCTACCTATAAGTAACATCATATAGTATTTGTTTTTAATTGCCTACAACAATGTACTGAGGTATTATTAGCTGTGTGGGTTGACTTTTCACAGAAAAATTTGTGAGAAACTTCTGTCACACCGTCAGTTTGACAACATTCAATGTATTGGTAAAAACAAATAAGTTTCCCCCAAGACAGTTTCTTGAACTTTGGATGTTTTAGAGAGATTTTTGAACTTTCCTTGTCTCAGAAATTCCTTGGCATTTCACATGCTTCAAGAAGAGTTAAAGCCGGATGTTTCAAAATGGTCTTTCTCTGTGGTTCAGCTACTCGGTGTTTTGGGAATGAGCCTTTGGTCTTTGCATTTTGGGAGCATAGAATCTAAAAATTTAGAATCATTATGAAGGTTATTAGTAGCACTGGGATGAAAATGTGGGGCTTCTGGATGTATCTATTACAACTTCTCACCTGTTGCATTTCTGTAACTGAAGGATTAAGGGATATAGAATTTCAGTTTTTTGGATACCTTTGAGTTAGCTTATTATCCATTTCTTGACCTCATATTTTAGTCTCTGGCTTTTTCTTTTGAATCTTTGAATGACTTTCTTTTGAATGACTTCTTTTTGAAATCATTCCATCCTGGACTTCTGGGGGACAAACACAACTTGGTATAGGCAGCAGCATCTATCTCTTACTTATGTGCAGAGCAGGTCCACGAGGTGCTGAATAGCCTGTTTCTACGTAATGGTCATGTTGGTCTTGAAGATTTATAAGTTCAGTGCTGGGTACATCACCCCTAGTGTAACGGCACGGAGTTTATTTGAAGAAAATATAATTTAAAAGTTCATGTTACATCAGGTTGAATGACCATGGCTTCAGGAGGAATTGCAGAGTTGGTGTCTAATGGGATGGTGGGAATGTACAAAGGCATATTTCTGGAGGTCATGACAGGTACTCTAGAGTTTATGGATTTAAGAGTGTGAGCTGATTCTGCATGACCTGCTCATCTCCTGTGATTTATGGTAGCTGAAATGTAGACAGGAGGTTGGCCTTGAACTAAATTCAAAATATTGAATATAGTTCCCTGTGCTATACAGGAGGTCCTTGTTGTTTATCTATTTCATACAAAGTGGTGTGTATCTGTTAATCCCAAACTCCTAATTTATTCCTCCCCCACCCACTTTCCCCTTTGGTAACCATAAATATGTTTTCTTTTGTTTTTTATTCAGTATAATGCAATGAGATTTTATTTTATTTTTAACATCTTTATTGGAGTAAAATTACTTTACTTTGTTGTGTTAGTTTCTGCTGTATAACAAAGTGAATCAGCTATACGTATACTTATATCCCCATATCCCCTCCCTCTTGCGTCTCCCTCCCACCCTCTGAATCCCACCCCTTTAAGTGGTCACAAAGCACTGAGCTGATCTCCCTGTGCTATGCAGCTGCTTACCACTAGCTATCTATTTTACATTTGGTAGTGTATATATGTCCGTGCCACTGTCTCATTTTGTCCCAGCTTACCCTTCCCCCCACACGTCCTTAAGTCCATTCTCTACGTCTGTGTCTTTATTCCTGTCCTGCCCCTAGGTTCTTCAGAACCTTTTTTTTTTTAAGTTTCCATATATATGTGTTAGCATACAGTATATGTTTTTCTCTTTCTGACTTACTTCACTCTGTAGGACAGACTCTAGGTCCATCCACCTCACTACAAATAATTTCATTCCTTTTTATGGCTTAGTAACATTCCATTGTATATATGTGCCACATCTTTATCCATTCATCGGTTGATGGACACTTAGGCTGCTGCTATATCCTGGCTGTTGTAAATAGTGCTGCAAGGAACAACGTGTTATGTGACTCTGCTTGAATTATGGTTTTCTCAGGGTATATGCCCAATAGTGAGATTGCTGAGTTATATGGTAGTTCTATTTTTAGTTTTCTAAGGAACTTCCATACTGTTCTCCATAGTGGCTGTATCAATTTACATTCCCACCAACAGTGCAAGAGGCTTCCCTTTTCTCCACACCCTCTCCAGCATGTATTGTTTGTAGATTTTTTGATGGTGGCCATTCTGACTGGTGTGAGGTGATACCTCATTGTAGTTTTGATTTGCATTTCTCTAATGACTAGTGATGTTGAGCATCCTTTCATGTGTTTGTTGGCAATCTGTATATCTTCTTTGGAGGAATGTCTGTTTAGGTCTTCTGCCCATGTTTGGATGGGGTTGTTTGTTTTTTTGTTACTGAGCAATAATCTAATTTTTAAGATGAGGAAACTGAGGATTATGCATATTTAGTGTTTTTCTGTAGGTCGCAAAACCAGTATTGGCATAATCAGGATTTGAATACAGAGTGTCTCCTATTTGAAAGTCTTTTCTTTTCCCACTAGGAAATAAATTATTCATGCAAAAAATATCTGCTAACTTAAGATGTTATGGTAGATGGCACAGTCTTATTCAGTTTCTTTTTAGAAAAAATTACTGCTGATTCAAAACTTCCTCGTTAGTGAAAAAGTCAACAAAGTATCTGTCATCTGTGAGATGAAATACTAGCTCATGGGAACTGAATTCTGGGATTAGTTACTTGTTTTTTAAATTTATCCTGATGTCTGTCACTGTAGAAGATAACCCTTCCTACAAAAAGTGGTTTTTATAGACTGGAAAGGTAGGAGCTGTAAAACAGCAAAATAGACATGCTCTGTGGGTAAGTTTGGCATATTTCATGTGAGATTTTCAATATAAATAGTACTTCAGAGCAGCAAACTATGACTGGCACATTACATGTTTTTAATGATGAAAAGACTGGAGGTTTTGGTCTCAAACAAATTAACATTGGAAGAAGGTATACTGAGCCTGATATTGTACATTTTGAGTAGCGTAGGAGATTGTGGCTGAGAAAAACCTGACCTGGAGAAACCCCTTTCTCATTTTCCTCTTGTGTATGAGAGAGATGTGTTCTGACAGTGGAAAAAAAAGGTAATTTTGGAGGCTGTACTGGTGCTCTTAGGTAAATCTTACTCATGTGGAAGGTTAATTTTGTTGCACCAAGGTCTGAAGTAAAATATTATGACTTACGATGGACATGCATTTGCGAAGTATGGATGGGGAGGAGGCAGTGTCTACCATGAGCCAGACGTACCAAGTGTTTTATGTACAGTTTCTCATATTACTTTAATGGAAGTTTTAAAAAATGAGTCTGATACTTCAAATTATTTTTACCATTAAGCAAACTCAATATATCAGCGCCTACAAGGTTCTGGAAAAGCCTGCTGAATATTGATGAAGGTAAAGAAAGTTGAAGGGAGTTTCTGTGAAATTTAATCAAATGTCAGAAGAGTCCCTGGGGAGGAAAAATGGGAAATCACTGTTGCTGTTACCCTTCCAGGCCAGCAAGAAAAAGATATATAATTTTGGAATTAACTAACCTGTTGAGAATGGAGCCTGTGATTTTCAAGTGTTTATATAACCATTTATTTACAAGAAATCTTTGCAAATGTTCTCCCCTTAGATGATTGTTTTTCCCAATAATTTTGCAATGCCGTTGCTTCCTGTCAGTTTTTTAGACTGGTCACAGCAGAGGACTGCTGTCAGTAAAAGAAGAATTTATTTTTTGAATCAAACTTGCATCACAGCTCCTTTTGCTGACACTAGCTATCGATTGTGGCCTGAAGTGTTCACCCCTTCTTTTCTAAGTTCTTGCAGTCATTGCTTTCTGCTGTTAACGAGGCTAAATTCCATTTTGTTCCTTGTGCACAGTGATCAGTGAAGTACTGCTCTGAATACTGAGCTTTTCTTCATGATTTTGTATTGTGAAATTCCCTGGCCTGTACTGTTTAGTCATTAGAGGATTACACATGTGGAGAAACTTGTCCATTGTGGATTATTTTTTTAATTGAAGCATATAGTTGATTTACAATATTATATTTCAGGTGTACAACCTAGTGATACAGTATTTTTATACATTATGCACAGTGCAAAACTATTACAATATTACTGACTATATTCCCTGTGCTGTACTTACTTATTTTATAGCTGGTAGTTGTACCTCTTAATCCTCTTAACCTACTTTGCACATCCCCCATTGCCCTCCATCTGGCAATGACTAGTTCTCTGTATCTGTGTCTTTTTCTATTATGTTATATTTGTATATTTGCTTTGTTTCTTTAGGTTCCACATATAAGTGAAAACATACAGTATTGTCTTTCTCTGTCTGACTTAGTTCACTTAGCATAGTATCCTCTAGGTCCATCCATGTTGTTGCAATTCTTTTTTATGGCTAATATTCCATTGTATATATGTATGTGTACATAAATTCATACCCCCATTATCTTTATCCATTCATCTGTCAGTAGACACTTAGATGCTTCCATATCTTGGATATATTGTAAATAATGCTGCAGTGAACATTGGGATGCATCTGTCTTCTCAAATTAGTGTTTCCATTTTCTTTGGGTAAATGCCCAGAAGTAGAATTACTGGATCAAAAGGTAGTTCTATTTTTAATTTTTTAAAAAATAAATTTATTTACTTATTTTTGTCTGCGTTGGGTCTTTGTTGCTGTGTGTGGGCTTTCTCTAGTTGCGGTGAATGCGGGCTACTCTTCGTTGTGGTGTGCAAGCTTCTCCTTGTGGTGGCTTCTCTTTGTTGCGGAACATGGGCTCTAGGTGCATGGGCTTCAGTAATTGTGCCACACAGGCTCAGTAGTTGTGGCTCGTGGGCTCTAGAGCACAGGCCTCAGTAGTTGTAGTGCACGGGCTTAGTTGCTCTGCAGCACGTGGGATCGTCCCGGACCAGGGGTCGAACCCGTGTCCCCTGCATTGGCAGGCAGATTCTTAACCACTGTGCCACCAGGGAAGTCCTAATTTGAATTTTTTGAGGAACATCTGTACTGTTTTCCATAGTGGGTGCAACAACTTACATTCCCATTAACAGTGTATAAGGGTTACCTTTTCTCCACATCTCATCAACACTTACTTTTCTCTTTTTGATGACAACACTCATTCCTTTCCTCTGAGCCAAGCATCCTTCTGATTTTTTTCCATTAAAAAAATAGTATCACCTGGTTTAGCATATAAATGGAATTATATCATGTATACCCTTTGAGGCTTCGGCAAGGTTTTTAGATTTATCTGCTCTGTTGCGTATATTGGTGTTTATTTCTCTTTCTTGCTGGATAGTATTCCACTGTATACCACATTCTCCTATTCATCCACCCCTGGGTCCTTTCTAGTTTTTGGCCATAATGAATAAAGCTGCTAAGAACATTACTGTTTAAGTCTGTTTGGGAGCATGTTCTCATTTCTCTTAGGAAAATATCTAAGACTGGAATTATTGGGTCATAGGTTGGGGTATTTTTGTGTGTGTGTGTGAAATTGCCAGAACTTAAAAAGAAAAAAAGCTTGGATCATATTTTAATCTCGCTATCAAATTGTGAAGATTTTCATTTCTCCACATTCTAGTTACCATTTAGTATTATCTGTCTTTTTAAGTCTAGCCATTCTGATAGGTGTAGGTAGATATCATGGTTTTAATTTGTAGTTCCCTGGACACTAATGCTTTAAGCACTTCTTGTGCTTATTGGCTGTTCTTATATCATCTTTTGAAAAGTGCATATGTTTAAACAAGATTTGTTTCTTACATTTTCTGGATACTAGTTGTTTGTCATATAAATGTTTTGTAGACATTTTCGTTTGGTCTGTAATTTACCAATTTAATTTCTTAATGGTAGCTTGGAAGAGCAAAATCCTTTAATTTTGATGAAATTTATCTTTTTATATTTCTGCCTAAGAATTTACCAACTCCCATGATACAAAGATATCCTTCTGTGTTTTCTTCCAAAACCTTTATATATTTAGCTTTTAGGCTTAGGACTATGGTCTATCTCAGATTAATTTCTGTGTATGGTGGAAGGTAGGAGATGGACCATCATTGTGTTTTTCCATATGGATATCTAGTTGTTCTAGCACACTTTGTTGAAAAAAAAAATGTCCTTTCCCCTTTGAATTGCTTTGTTTCCTTTTTTTTAAAATTATCAACTTACAGTGTAAGTGTAATTTCTACTCTGTTCCGTTGATGTTTTTTTCACATTATGCCAATACCACATAATCTGAATATTCTAGTTTTATAGTAATACTGAAGTCAAGTAGCCTAAGTCCTTCTTCAGCTGTTGTTCTTTTTTCAAAATCCTTTGGATTTTCTAGTTTTTTGCCATGCTATATAAATTATAGAATACATCTGTCAATTTCTGCGAAAAAGCATGCTAGGAATATGATAGGGATTTTATTGACTCTAAAGATCTATTTGGGGAGAATTGATATCTAAACAGTATTGGATGTTTTTATCCACGAACATGGTTTATCTCTCCATTCATTTAAATTCTATTTAATCTGTTTTAGGTGGTGATTTATTTGGTTGTTCTCAAACTATAGCTCTGACTCTTGGACAGTGGAGTGGTTTAGTTATTAGTTGAGTTTCTTTAGCTTCTTGAAATCTACCCATGCGCGCATTCTTCAGAGGTTCACCAGAGACTGGGCAAAATTTATACAGAGAGTTTTGGGCCCCTGCTCTCTGGCTCTGTTTTCCAGTTTGCTTCTCTCACTTTTCAGTGGCTTTGGTGCTCTCAAATGCTGCCCCTGGTTCTTTAAGCTAGAAAGATGGTGGGTTTTCTATTGGGATCTTAGCTACCATGCATGGTGTTGACTGGGGCTGCTCAACTGAAAGCTCTGAAAGCAGGGAACTGACCCAGTGCTAGTCCCTTTTTTCAAATATCAGCTCTCCTAAAGAATGTGTATGTTTTTCTTAGCTTTCCAATATGTTCATGTAATTTTTTTTGTCTAGAGTTTATAGTTGTTATCTGTGAGAGTGTCACTTCTAGGAGTTGACTCAACCATTGCTAAGAGAAGAACCCAGTTAATTTAGTTTGGACATCTGGTTTTTAGCAGTGCATGAGGGCTTCTTTAATTTGTGACTTTAATGTTAAAAAAAGGATTACTAGTGAATCATTGAAGAGAAATTCTGTAATAAGAACTATGCATAGTTTACTGAGTCTATTAATTTTAGTAGAAGTATGTACAGTCAAAATATGCAGTTCAGTTCTTTCTCAACTTCATAACCCAGTGAAAACCTTCAAGCTGAGGGTGGCTGTAGGAAAGACCTCTTTGTCATAATCTTTCTTCATTTGCCTGAATCTGCATTTAATATATTGCCTCTCTTCTATATTCTTCATCTTACCTTTACTATTACATATATTGTCTCAAGGATTTTAGTATTAATTTAAAAATTCCTTTGTTTCTCCATATGCTGCTGTTCAAAGGTTGCACCTAGGTACCAAGTCTTAAGAAACAATTTTTGTGGAGCATATTGCATTTTTTTAATTTAAGGTTTTTGAAACTAGCACATACTGCAACATTTCTATTGTATTTTCCTTGTATGTTTTGCTCTTTTGTATTTTTTTCCTTTATTCCTCTCTGACTCCATTACATTCCTTGACATACTGGTAGAAAGCAGAATTTAGTTTGAAAATCACCTCAAAATGACTCCTATCGTATTCCTTTGATTATTGACTCTGATACTTTGTATGTTGTGAAATCAGACACCTTTCCTGACTGCACACATTTCAAGAATTGTGTATTTGTTCTCTATTATGAATAGATGCCACTTATTCCTAGATCAATGCTGTTTTTCTATTTCAAAAAATCTTTAAGTTTGAACTTCAGAAGTACCCTATTAACTTAATAGATCATTTCCTGGACCCTCAACTTCAGAGATTCTGATGCAGTAGATCTTGGATGAGGCCCTGTATCTGGGTTTTCATAAAGTTACTGTCATCATAAGAATCTGTAGTATCTTACATCAAATTATCTGGTGCACTTTAACAAATGAGTGGGTGGTGGGCAGGTGCCACTGTGTTCCTGGTGTAGATGGAAAAAATAAAGGCATAGGGAAGAAGCACAACGAAGAGTTAAAGAGCTTTACAGTTAGCAAATTCCATGTCTGCTATGAATGGCTTCAGTTTCTTCCTCTGTAAAAGGGAGATTTTTCTTATCAAGCCATTGAAAGAATTAAATGAAATAATTTTTTTCCTAGTCCTTATTGTATGCAAACTAAAATTAAGTTCAGTAAATAGTAGAAAAAGCAGAAATGTGTTTTTATGCTCTGAATCATCTTTTATGAATATACTTGCTGAGATCTCACTTGGGACTCTGGGTGGTGGCCTTTATAGTGCCTTTTTCTTGGGTTGAATCTAGTGGCCGGAATTCCACCAAAGAGAGAAGTGCTGGGTCTTGTAATATCACCCTTAAGTGAGTATCTACTAACAGTATTCTGCACATAGCAGAGACTCATAAATGTTTGTCGAGCAAATGTATCCTTCCTAAAAAACCGAACAAACAAAAAACCTTTGCCCTTCTTCTGGTTTTTGTTACACTAATAAGCCGCTCTGTGCAACACTTACCCTATTAGAAGAAAGAAATGAGGGTTCCAGTATTTTTGTATACTCATTGAGACAGTAAAACATTTTCACAAGTTGAGTAATTGGTTTTTAACAACTGGGTGCTACCTGCAATTTGATAGTGATTACTTGAAATGGATGATGTTTAAACATGCAATGTTTCATGGAATTATGGAGGGGCCCTCTCACATAATAGCCTGTGAAGTTTTCTTGGAATTCTTGAAAACACAGAATGAAGCTCCCACTTTAGGCCTTATATCACATCTCCTGGATGCTTCTCCTATAATGGTGTTCTTTGTTTTCAGGACCCCAAGCTCTACAGAAGATATTATGCCTCTTATTAACTCTTAATTCCACTCTTATACAATTCCTCATACCTGTTTAAATGCCTAGAGACACATCTTAGCAGCAAGACAAGCCCCATAGTTTTGATTTCTTGTTCCTTGTTTTACCTTTTAATTAGTCTTTATTTTTCATGGTATTCCCCTGTTTAAGAGCTACTAATAATTGCATTGTTTATTGAACACTTGCTATGTACCAGACACTGTGCTCAGTGCTTCACATTGCCTCACATAAAGCTCTCAATTTATTTATTTATTTTTAACATCTTTATTGGAGTAAAATTGCTTTACAATGTTGTGTTAGTTTCTGCTGTATAACAAAGTGAATCAGCTATATGCATACACATATCCCCATATCCTCTCCCTCTTGTGTCTCACTTCCACCCTCCCTATCCCACCCCTCTAGGTGGTCACAAAGCATTGAGCTGATCTCCCTGTGCTATGCGGCTGCTTCCCACTAGCTATCTATTTTACATTTGGTAGTGTATATATGTCCATGCCACTCTCTCACTTCGTCCTAGCTTACCCTTTCCCCTCCCCATGTCCTCAAGTCCATTCTCTACGTCTGCGTCTTTATTCCTGTCCTGCCCCTAGGTTCTTCAGAACCATTTTTGTTTTTAAGATTCCATATATATGTGTTAGTATACAGTATTTGTTTTTCTCTTTCTGACTTACTTCACTCTGTATGACATTCTCTAGGTCCATCCATCTCACTACAAATAACTCAATTTTGTTTCTTTTTATGGCTGAGTAATATTCCATTGTATATATGTGCCACATCTTCTTTATCCATTCATCCAATGATGGACACTTAGGTTGCTTTCATGTCCCGGCTATTGTAAACAGTGCTGCAATGAACATTGGGGTACATGACTCTTTTTGAATTATGGTTTTCTCGGGGTATATGGCCAGTAGTGGGATTGCTGGGTCATATGGTAGTTCTATTTTTAGTTTTTTAAGGAACCTCCATACTGTTCTCCATAGTGGCTGTATCAATTTACATTCCCGCTAACAGTGTAGCAGGGTTCCCTTATCTCAACACCCTCTCCAGCATTTATTGTTTGTAGATTTTTTTTGATGATGGCCATTCTGACTGTTGTGAGGTGATACCTCATTGTAGTTTTGTTTTGCATTTCTCTAATGATTAGTGATGTTGAGCGTCCTTTCATGTGTTTGTTGGCAATCTTTATATCTTCTTTGGAGAAATGTCTATTTAGGTCTTCTGCCCATTTTTGGATTGGGTTGTTTTTTTGATATTGAGCTCCATGGGCTGCTTGTATATTTTGGAGAGGAATCCTTTGTCAGTTACTTCATTGGCAAGTATTTTCTCCCATTCGGAGGGTTGTCTTTTCGTCTTGTTTATGGTTTCCTTTGCTGTGCAAAAGCTTTTAAGTTTCATTAGGTTCCATTTGTCTATTTTTGTTTTTATTTCCATTACTGTAGGAGGTGGGTCAAAAAGGATCTTGCTGTGATTTATGTCATAGAGTGTTCTGCCTATGTTTTCCTCTAAGAGTTTTATAGTGTCTGGCCTTACATTTAGGTCTTTAATACATCAGTTTATGAAGTAGCTTCTATTACTATCTTCATATGATACAAAGACTATTATTTTGGAACAGTTCTTTGAGGCAGTGCTGTGTGCAGTCATTGCCTGATAGTACAGACAATTCCTGTGGAAAACAATGAGGAAAACCTAATAAGCAGGTTTTTTTTTTTTTTGGTGAACTGCCTAATACCTCAGTGATGAAATGTATAGAAAGCATGAAAGCTCTTATCTGCATGAACCAGTGGCAGCCTTATTTGTTTCATTTGGGAAAAATTGACAAAGTAAGAGACAAGCTGGCTGTATAATGTGGCATTAACTCAGAAAATGCGATGACTTTATATGACCTGTACCTTTTTATAATAGTGGATGGAAAATGGGCTGTCATTTCTGATATATGGGACATTATCACTGTGCTGTACAATGGTTGTATGATTCACAGTAATGTAATTTACTTTTCAGTAGTTTTATAAAGAATCATTTGACTTCTGGCTGCTAATTTGAATGGAGCTACATTGGAAATTATTTTGTAGGCAATTTGTGTATTATGTGTCAAAATGGTGTTGCAGATTCTGAAAAAATTTTCTAATATCACTCCTTTAAAAGGGTTTTCCATAAAATTTTAATGGTGTAATTTTAGTGGAAAGAATATTTATGCAGATTTTAAAGGAATTTATATTTTAAGGGCATTATGACATTTGAAAAGCTTTGATATTTGACCAAATGCTTTTAAAATTTGTATTTTCTTAAAGTTTCTAGGTCACCTCTTAGCAAGTTCTATCTAGATGATCTGTCACCTCTCTTTAGACTATATGGGCACTTAACACCCTTTACTTGCAGCTTCAAAATCCCCATTGAAAATATGAGGCCACAGGAAAAGTGTGATTTAATGTCTTATATTAGTGGCCTGTACACTAAAGCTAAATAGCTTGAATTTGATAGGCATGTGTACAACTTAAAATGATTTAGTGTAATTTTGGTCTCCGTTTTTGTATTGTAAATATTCACACTTCTCAAACTGTTACTATTTTATTTGGAAGATATTTTTTAAATCAATAATATATGAACATAGCTTTAAGAGTTAAATAGTTCTAAAAAAAACAAATCAAGTCCTTGGTATCTTCCCCTCCTTGGCCCTGCTTCTCTATGGCAACCTTTTAAAACTTCTTTTGCTATTTCCTTTGGTATTTAACTCCATATTTCTGTATATTCCTCTCTTTTGATTTATGAATTTTAGACATGTCTACTATTCCATCTCTCTACCCTTATAGCAGAGAGTTATTAGGTTGAACATGTGAAATTGCCAACATTTTTTACCTATAAAAATTGCAAGTTAGGCTTCCCTGGTGGCGCAGTGGTTGAGAGTCTGCCTGCCGATGCAGGGGACACGGGTTTGTGCTCCGGTCCGGGAAGATCCCACATGCCGTGGAGTGGCTGGGCCCGTGAGCCATGGCCGTTCAGTCTGCGCGTCCGGAGCCTGTGCTCCGCAACGGGAGAGGCCACAACAGTGAGAGGCCTGTGTACTGCAAAAAAAAAAAATTACAAGTTATGTAGTTAAACCTAATGATAGCCTAATGTTTTCTTCTGCTTAATTTTTTTTAGCCTATGACTGTATCCTACATTCTATTATCTGTTAACTATTTCTGAAAAATTCTAACAAAGTCAAAACTTCTATATTATCTATTCCACATTTTCTTTTTCTGGAGACAACCTTCTTGGAGTTCTTCATACTCCTGCTCCAGTCTGGACTGACATAAAGCCATAGTCTGGGAATTATATTTTCTTCATTTTGTTTCATGGGCCTCTTAGTTTCCCAAGAAGAGTGCACAGGAAATATTTAAGCCACTGCCCTCCTGAAATACCTTTATTCTGTTTTCTTATTTAAAAGATAGTTCAGCTGGATATAGAATAATTTCAGGATTTTTAAGGCGTTCTTTTTTTTCTTTTCCTCGTTTCCAACTTTGCTCCTAAGAAGTCTGGTCTTATTTCTGGTGTCAAATAATTTTTTTCTCTTGAAACTTTAACATTTTCCCTTTTATTCCCAGAGTTTTGAAGTTTCATTAATGATGTTCTTTGGTGCAAATAGCATTCTAATTCATTATTCTGAGCACATAGTTGGTCATTTAAATCTGGAGACTCATTGACATTGAATTTCTTGAATTATTTATTTGATTATATACATTTTCCCCATTTATTTGCAATTTTTGCCTTTTTATGTATCCTTAGAGCAAATATTTTGGAATACATGGTGCTTTTGCTGTGATAGTTAAATATTTTGAAAATCATCCCTTCTTATCCTATTTTACCATCTGACTTGTACTTTACATTTCAGTGAGGGGGTTTTATTCATGATACTGAAATATGCTAGGCTCAAATTTCTTCATGCTATTTCTCTAATCTGGAGTACTTTATCAGCTCTCAATTACTTCTAATAAGTCAATATTAATATATACTATTCCTCTTTTAGTCTTCTGCCCCTCATGATGTTGTCATTAATCACTTAAATCATAATTGGTTTATCTCCTTGAATATCATATTCCTTGCTTGAAGCATTCTATTTAGCTCTTGATTGTATTCTATGTTCAATTTATAAAAATAGGGGATAAAGAAGGTAAAATAGTTAACATGAATGTTTAAATATACAGTATAGCCACTGACATTAAAAATCCAATAGATGAGATCAGCTCTAGACTATTCACAATTAAAGAGAGCTTGGTAAACTGAAAGATAGAACTGAGGAATTCATCCTGAATATAGTACAGGGAGAGAGCTAGAGTTAACAAGTGTGAAAGAGCAGTTGAGACAAAAGGGTTAATTGAGTTACTCCAACATATGTTTACTAGGAGATTCTGAAGATGAGAAGTGAGGGAATGGAAGAGAAGCAATATTTGAAGAGATAGTTTAGAATTTTCCAAAATTAAAGAAACTGCTTTTTTTTCCCCTTCAAATGGGAGAAATAACAGCTTATTTATTTGTACAGAGGATGATAGCCATAGCTATATGTATAAGTAGATGGGAGGGGATTAGATCAAATACTTAAGTGAAGACAGTGACTTTATTTAGGAGTGAGGCACTTCTCCACTGTAACCTATGTGCCCATTGTCAGAGTAGCAGATTGATGAGATATAGTGGTGAGAAGCATGGAGATTATCTTCTGATTCTTTCAGTGTTCTCGGTGAACCAGGAACTAGAGTCATCAGCTGAGGATGATATATGGGAAGAGATGTTGGAAGTCTGAGAGGAGGAGAAGATGAAATAATACTCTAGGAGAGTGGAAGTATGAGTGACTAGGAAAATGTCTATTGCTGGACAGCACTAAGAATCCACTTGGGGTCAGTGGTCATTTTCAGTGAGAAGAGTCAGCTATGTCCTTCTTCAGACATATTCAGCAGTCTGGCATGAAGGAGGGATTGACCTGAGTTTAACTAAAGATAGAGTCAAAAGAGACATAGAGGATCTGAGACTATACATAAAGGTGGGGTTGGGGTTATAGCTATTAACCATGAATTTAAGTTGGTAAGAGTAAAGTCAGAACATGAAAGGGTGAAGGGTAGATAAAGGTGGAAGGATTATTGTAGAATTAGTTCCGATGGGGTTGATGAATTATTGGAATTGGGTACTAGAGAGATGGTTTGAATGGTTAGAGAATATGGTCAGACAGTGGGATGTTTGAAATCAGTATCATGGAGGGGGTGAAGTTATTGGTAATGACAAGTTCTGCAAAGAGCTTTCCAACCAAAGTGACACAAATAGGTCACAGTTTTGCTCCAGTGATTAATCCAGGAATCTAGGGACTCACAGAGCCAGCTAAATCTGGAGTGGCCCGAGTCCCCAGGCCCAAGGGCAGCCTCCTTCTCCTCTTACTGATTTGCATGCGTGACATGAAAGTAGTTGGAATACAGTGGTCTATTGTATGACTATAGGAATGAGTGGATGAAATAATGGGGAGGATAGGATTACTAGAGAAGAGGAGATCAAGCAACTCAGGGGGCCAGGGTTTTGGAAATATCATTTCTGTGGTTTTAGAAATGACAAAGAATTATGTCAGGAGCAGTGTTTGAGAAAGTAACTGTGAAGCAAGAATGGAAATCTTCAGGGAGTGAGAGGGAGCAAGTCAGGGAGCTAAAGGTGACTGACAAATAGGGGTAGGGTAGTGATGGCATAGCCTGATGACATAAGCTTAAGAGCTTAATGGAAGAAATGGTCTGGACATAGCAATGAAAAGAAAATTATCCATGTTATGAAAGGGCTGCAGGGTCTTTAGGAGTCAATCAGAGTCTTGCTGTAACAAGAAAGAATGTTCCGAAAAGAGGTTGTTGCCTGACCTTGCATTCCAAAAGCCACTTTGGATAGGGGTGGAAATAAGGTTAGAAAGAGGAATGGACAGAGCATTATGGATTTAGAGTCCAGGGGTAAGGGATAGCTTGAGTCTTGGGCTTTCTATGGTGAGTGACAGGAACAGGGATAAAGCACATTATGAAATTATCACTAATGCTCTTAAGGTAGATAATGGAGATGAGTCTGTGGATATTTAGAGAGTTGGAGTGGTGGAATATTTGACAGAAACAACTGCTAAACTTCCACTGCCTTCTTGTACACTCCCTTCTTCTTCTACTCCCTCTCTTAATCTCTTCCCAGTTTGACTTTGTTGCTCCAGGACCTGGCTCCTGGTTTAGTTCAAGGTAAATAATTATCTACAAAGTTCTTTGCTTTTTTATTTTGATTGCAAGGAAAGAGTTAAGTGTGTGTAAAATGCAGTGAGCAAAGGGGAGAGTAGTATGAGAGATATGATATTGAAGTATCAGGCAGGGACTGAATCATTTGGAATCTTTTAGACCAAGGAAAGGGGATTAGAATTTATCCTAAACGTTAGAATAAATAGAACCACTCAATAGATCTGTGTTTTGCTGAGAAGGAGAAGACTGTGGGAGTATCAAATTAGGGGGAAAATCAAGACATGTTTCTGTTATGGTAAGCTTGAGACAGATCCCCACTAGAAGGTACACTCCATCAGGGCAGAGTTATTTGTCCACTTAATTCATGGCTCAATCCTCAACACCTTGAACAGTGCCTGACACATAATGCAGGCTCTTTCTTTATATTTGTTGAAAGAATGAGTGAACAGGTGAATGATTAAATGAATGAAAGAGTGAATGAATAAAAGAATAATAGGTTTCCAAGTCAAGATGGAAGATAGACATATGGATATAGGGTCTGGATTTCAGGGGAGAGAGGCCAGTGCTGGAGATATAAATACATGTTCATTCAGGAAAAGTTTGAAAGTATGATGATGGTGAAGATGATGACACAAATGATTGTTAACATTTTTGTACATAACCTTTCTATGTATATGTACTGGAAAAAATAAAATCATACTGTATGTAGAGTCTGTAATATTTTGGTTTGAGTTAATATATTGTGACTACCTTTAACTATCGCTACATATTCTTTTGTATTTGAAACGATGGCATGTTATTGCATACCTATAGCATTGTTTATTCAGTGTTTATTATTCAAAACCCAAATTCTGTTGGATTTTTAAAACTGAACTTCCCACTAGCTAGATCTTGTGCATATTTTACATTATTTCCTCAGGATAAATTTTCTAGAACTGGAAATGAGTCAAAAATGATTAGAACTGCATATATTAAAGGCTTAATGAGCATTGCTCCTCAGAAAGGTAAACTCCCCTTGACAATGTATGAAAGTGCTTTATTTTCCAATACCAAACATTACCTTTTCCTTTTATATCATTATTTTTTCTGACAGGTCTCTGTTGCTTTGAAAACTTCTAAATAATGTTACTTTATATGAGGACACTTTGAGGGAAGAAACTTATTTTTTTCTAAGAGCAGGAACAGTTTTGATCACAATGCTGATCTGTAACATATTACTGAAAGCACATCAATAGGGGACACATTTTCTTGGAAACATGAATTGGATGTTTCCAGAGTATCTGATTTTAAATTCTTTAGGACAAAGCAACTCGGTATCATGTCAGTACAAACATTCAATATCACACTAATTCAATCAGCAGCTATTTTATTCTCTGTAAAGTCAGACTGATTAAAATGTCTCTCCTATATGCTTTGAGATCTGTAAATGACATAATACAGAGAGGACCTAACATAAAATAGAAAAATATTTAAACCTAAGTTGGAAAAATTTTAGAGGTACTGATTTACATATACATTCCTTGGAAATATTTACAAACTTTCACTCATATGTCCTAATATCTTATCACATCTCATATTTTGTATTTAAACAAATATTTTCTCTGGGGCTAGTAATAAAACTCAGTTAATGTCTCAGCATAGGGTTTTTATCCTCTTTTCATATTATGAATCCCCTCTTGTTGAGAAAAATACCCACCTGCAGTTCTAAACAGCCACACTCTTTATTTTCAGACAGGTCGATTCTGTAAATGTTAATCCCATGACTGGAGATGATGTGGAAGGCAATAAACCCCTCCTGTTTCATAAACAGTGAGATGTGAAACCTGAGAGCTTAGGACAGCAGGAGACATTTACTGCTGAGTGACAGGTTCTACCACTCTGGAACTACCACGCAAACAAAGCAAGATTATTAGACCAAGGACGTGAAGATGTTTCTTCACTCTTTTAAACAATTTTGTTTTGTAGGAAAATTTGAAGAAAAATACTTGAAGACATAAAATCAGTAAGCAGTGGAGCTTATTATTATACAAAAGAACTGGGTGAGATGTGTCTCCAATCGGGATATCAGAGGCAGGAATTTAGATCCACCCTGAGAAGAACAGGAGGGTCAGTGGGTAACTCACACCAATGGTATGGCTAGAAGCAGTCTCAGATGCCTAGGAAAAATCAGACACAGGAGAAGGATCAACAAGCAAACACGGTTGTACACCAAAACACAGCATCAGACTGTGTGTTTAAAACATACATATTGATTACTTTCCTTTTTTAAAATTAATACATGCTTACTAAGAAAAAAATAAAAACAGATGGAAGATTTTTAGAAAGTCTCTATAATTCTACCACTCAAATACTTTTCCATTTTGATGTATATTTTTCCTCTATCCTTTTAGAAGTACAGGTTTTAAAAAAATCCTTTTTAAATAAAAAAAGGAATTCTTTTTTATTATAATAAATAAAGTAATCCAGAAATTTATATGGTAAAGAGTTAAAGATCCTCCAGCTTTCTAAATTTCTCTCCACAGAATAAAGCACTGTTAAATTTTATTTATATATTTCTAGTTTTGGTCTATGCATGATACCCACTATACATATATGGCATATGTATGATATATAGTATATATTATCTACTACCTATAGTAGATATATATGTGTATATTATATATACATTAAATTATTAAATATAATAAATATTTATATTTTACATAACTATAATCATATTATATATGAAAGTTGTACATCTCAGCTCTAGAGGTGCAAACATAAAACCTGATTACCCTTTTACTGTTGTGGTTCCCAGTCCTTTCCAAAGAAACATTTTTCCCCTAACTCATTACAGAACCTTGCCATCATGGTCCATATTTATTCCATTTCTTTCTTTGTCTCTCAGGTAACAAGCTCTATTTATTCTTTTGACAGGTGATAGATAATCTAATTATACAGTTGAATTTCTTGTAGATCACAAAATGATAAATTGTTTGTGTCTCATTATGTATGGATTCATGCACCACTTGCAATGCAGTTGGCCCAGAGAAATACAGTTACTGCTGTTACAGTTCATTTTAAAGAGTTTTCAACAGTGTAAGATGTTATCATTTCAGAACTGATAGCCTTTTAGAGAGATAGACATTCATATATATGTAAATTATCTTGCCAGACCTAAAAAAAAAAAAAAAACCAAACTAAAAAAGTGAATCATAGTTTCCTATAACATATTTTTAGTTTTCCTTGATAAGAAGAAAAAGACTTTTTAATCCTCATAGTTCACAGTTTGACAGTTTAGAAAGTGAAAAATCTGTTTCTTCACATCACTGAGTTTTGTTGACTTCGTATAAAGTCCAACAGATTACATCATACAGAGTATACAAATACGGCCTGTTAAGTGATTTTTCCACTATCATAATTTATTTTGGGTGAAATTTCTCTTCTTGAAGAAGGCTTCCAAAGTGATTTACTCACACCCACATAAAAAGATTGACCCTTGACAGTAATGGCTCATGGAGACTTTATTTACATTTTTACAAATATATTGTTTGACACAGTGGCAGGTTTTTAGTCTCAATTATCAAGTTTTGAGGTGACAAAATAGCAATTCTATTCTCCAAAGGGTAGTGTATAATTGGGAATTATCAAATGAAGTTACATATAATATTTTAAATAAAGGTCCAAAATTACTAGTTTCTGTGGCTTTTATTTTTTATAAATTTTTCTCCATGGACATTACCATATTACTAACATTATTTTTCTTTTTTCATGGTAAGTGTAAACTTTTATTAAAGACTTAGATGACATAAACATATTGGAAGCATATACGATATTTGTTATATTCACTTAAAAACAATCTTCAGGACATATCTCAACAAAATTCCCAAACCTTTTAGTTAACATTGAGTTTTCTTTTCTCTGAAAAAAAATTTTAAATCACATTTCTAAACATCTCTTAATTTTTTAGCTCCTAGTTGTTATTTTCTTGTAAGGTCCATGAGAGAAATAATTGCCAACTCCATCCAGTGTATTTTATGTAACAGGGTTAGAGTAGCCAGATAGCAAACATGAATACAGCAGCCAGATTAGTTCCCCTGACACAGACATAACTTGGTTTGTGTTTTAGGCAGGTAGAACTACTGTAAAGAAATCTGTGCATTCCCATTTCTCAAAAACATTCTTCAAAAAAAAAAACAAAAAAACCCCCAAACCTTCTTGACTTCATTTTTTGCTTTTTCATAGATTTGGGTATAAGAAATACTTATTTCACTGTCCTGTTTACTACTAAAATGAGAATAATAACACAACTGATTCTTGGCTTCAGTGTAGGGACTATGGCCGTGTGGAGAATACCACATGAGAATGAAGCTCAGTATGCCAAAAGGACAAATTATTTAAGCAAAGAAAGAAATGTAGATTTATTTGGGAGTTCTCCCAAATTTTGTAACTTCTTAAATAATTTAAAATTTAAAGATAGTGCAGACCAAGAATGTATGACCCATATAAAACATGTCTGTAGGCATACCACTAATTTACCACCTCTGGTCTGTAGTATATAACAATGAAAAGTGCTCGTTAATCCAGTTTACATGATATGTTCATGATGTGGAACCGAACCAACTTCTCCCTTATAGTTAGAGACTAAGCTTGCTCTTCAGCTATAAAGAAATGGCTAAGCAGGTTTCATTCATCACAGTACAGGTTACATTAATTGGTATCAGTACAGTGGGACTTTGAAACGGTTTTGTGATAATTGCTTTTTAATTGATTATAACTTTACCTGTAGTTCCTTAATTTAAATATCTCAACTACATAAGATGTTAGTATATTGGAAAAACATGTGTTAGTCTTAATAAAAGAGGACTAACAATGATGTTTCCAGGTTTAGTCCATCAATCAGCTGTCCATAGCATAAAGTAGAAGCTTAGGGATTGACCCCAGGTTTAGCCATCAAGGAGAGTATTTTGTTCTACCCTTACCATACTTTTTTTTATTGAGATATAGTTTATATATGATACAACTCACACATTTAGATGTTCAGGTCAATGTCTGTGTTACCACCAAGCCACTTAATGTAAAGACAATTCCATTTCCCCACAAAGTTCCCTGTGTCCTTTCGAAGTCAATATCCTTCATTCCCACTCACCCCAGAAAATCCCTGATCTGATTTCTAGCACTGTAGATTAATTTTGCATGTTCTGTATTTTCATATAAACGGAATCCGTGTGTAGCACTTTAAAAAAATCTTTTTTCACTTGGCTTTGTGTCTGTGAGATTATCCATGTTGTTGCTTTTATTAGTAGTTCATTCCTTTTATCGCGGAGTGTTATTACATTGTGTGAATCTACCAAAATATAGAAATTCATGCTCCTGTTGAAGACATTTGCATTCTTTCCAATTATTGGGTATGATAAGCAAGGCTGCTATGAACGTCTGTGTACAAGTCTTTGTATGAACATATATTTTAATTCATTTTGAGTAAATATAGGCATACATTGGAGATATTGCAGGTTCAGTTCCAGACAACCACCACAGTAAAATAATATGACAATAAAGCATGTCACATGAATTTTTTGGTTTCCCAGTGCATTATAGAAGTTATGTTTACAATATAGTCTATTAATTGTGCAATGGCATTATGTCTTAAAAAACAATGTAATTACCTTAATTAAAAAATACCTTATTGCTAAAAAATGCTAACCATCATCTGAGCCTTCAGCAAGTCATAATGGTTTTGCAGGTGAAAGGTCTTGCCTTGATGTTGATGTTTGCTGACTGATCAGGGTGGTGGCTGTGGAAATTTCTTAAAATAAGACAGCAGTAAGGTTTTCCACATCAGTTGACTCTTCCTTTCACCTGCAATTTCTCTGTAGCATGCAATGCTCTTTGATAGTGTTGTACCCACAACAGAACTTCTTTCAAAACTGGAGTCAGTCTTCTCAAACCCTGCCACTGCTTTATCAACTAAGATTATGTAATACCGTAAACCCTTATCGTTTCAGCAATCTTCACAGCATCTTCACCAGGAGTAGGTTCCATCTCAAGAAACCACGTTCTTTACTCATCCATAAGAAGCAATTCCTCATCTGTTTAAATTTTACATCTTATTGCAGCAAATCAGTAACATATTCAGGCTCCACTTCTACTTATAGTTCTCCTGCAATTTCCACCACATCTGCAGTTACTTTCTTCAATGAAATCTTGAACCCCCCAATGTCATCCGTGAGGGTTGGCAACTTCCTTCAGATTCCTGTTGATGTTATATTTTGACCGCTTCCCATGAATCTGAATGTTTTTCATGGCATGTAGAATGGTGAATCCTCTGCAGAACATTTTCAGTTGCCTCTGCCTAGATCCATAATAGGAATTACTGTCTCTGGCAGCTATAGCCTTATGAAATGCGTTTCTTAAATAATATGACTTGAAAGTTGAAATGACTCCTTGATCCATGAGCTGCAGAAAGGATGTTGTGTTAGCAGGTGTGAAAACAACATTAATCTCGTTGTATATCTCCATCAGAGCTCTTGGGTGACCAGGTGTATTATCAGTGAGCAGTAACATTTTTAAAGGTATCTTTTTCTCTAAGCAGTAAGTCTCAGCAGTGGGCTTAAAATATTCAGTAAACTGTGTCATTAACAGATGTGCTGTTGTCCAGGCTTCGTTGTTCCATTCATAGAGCACAGTAGATTTAGCCTCATTCTTAAGGGCCCTAGGATTTTCAGAACAGTAAATGAGCATTGGCTTCACCTTCAAGTTTCCAGCTACCGTAGCCCCTATAACAAGAGAGTCAGACTAACCTTTGAAGCCAGGCATTGACTTCTTGTCTCTAGTTTTGAAAGTCCTAGATGGCATCTTCTTCCAGTATAAAGCTGTTTTGTCTGCATTAAAAACCTGTTGTTTAGCATAGTCACCTTCATTAATTATCTTAGCTAGATCTTCTGGATAACTTGCTGCAGCTTTTTTTAAAAAATAAATTTATTTATTTTTGGCTGCGTTGGGTCTTTGTTGCTGCGCATGGGCTTTCTCTAGTTGAGGTGAGAGGGGGCTACTCCTCATTGCGGTGCCCGGGCTTCTCATCGCGGTGGCTTGTTGTGGAGCACGGGCTCTAGGCACGCGGGCTTCAGTCATTGTGGCCCACGGGCTCAGTAGTTGTGGGTCGAGGGCTCTAGAGTGCAGGATCAGTGTTTGTGGCACATGGGATCTTCCCAGACGAGGACTCCAACCTGTGTCCCCTGCTTTAGCAGGCGGATTCTTAACCACTACGCCCCTGGGGAAGTCCCCTTGCCGCAGCTTCTGTATCAGCACTTGCTGCTTCCCCTTGCAGTTTGATGTTTTGGAGATGGCTTCTTTCCTTAAACCTCATGAACCGACTTCTGCTAGCCTCAAACTTTTCTTCTGCACCTTCCTCACCTTTCTCAGCCTTCACAGAATTGAGGAGAGTTAGGGCCTTCCTCTGAATTCAGCTTTGGCTTAAGAGAACATTGTGGCTGGTTTGATCTTCTATCCAGACCACTAAAACTTTCTCCGTATCAGCAGAAGGCTGTTTTGCTTTCTTATCGTTCATATGTTCACTGGAGCAGCACTTTTAATTTCTTTCAAGAACTTTAACTTTGCATTCACAACTTGGCTGGCTGTTTGGTGCGAGGGCCTAGCTTTTGGCCTATCTCAGCTTTCACTGTGCTTTCCTCCCTAAGCTTAATCATTTCTAGCTTTTGATTTAAAGTGAGAGACATGTGACTCTTAACTTGAACACTTAGAGGTCATTGTATGGTTATTAATTGGCTTAATTTTAATGTTATGCCTCAGGGAATAGGCAGGCCTGAGGAGAGGTAGAGAGATGGGGGAAGGGCCAGTTAGTGGAGCAGTCAGAACACACACAACATTTATCGATTAAGTTTGCCGTTTTATGTGAGCATAGTTTGTGGTAATTGCCCCAAAGCAATTACAATAGTAATATCAAAGAGCACTGATCACAGATCACTGTAAAAATATAATAAAAATGAAAAAGTGAAATATTGTGAGAATTATCAAAATGTCTTGTCTCATGAAGTGATCAAATGCTGTTGGAAAAATGATGCTGATAGACTCGTTCAAAGCATGGTTGTCACAAACCTTCAGTTTATTAAAAACAAAAACAAAAACAAAACCCCCACAGTATCTGTGAAGCACAGTAAAATGAAGCGCAATGAAAAGAGGTGTGCCTGTATCCAGAAGTGCAATTGTTAGATACCAAGGAGTGTGTCTGAAGTTTATAGTTAAATTGTTACACTGTTGCATATTCACTCCATCCACAATTTATGAGAGCTTCAGTTACTCTGTATCTCTAACGCTTGTCAGTATCCTCACTTTAATTCCAGCCATTCTATAGGGTAGGAAGCCATATCTGTTGTGCTTTCACCTTAAATTTTCCTGAAACTAATTCTGTTTAGCATCTTTTCATGGGCTTACTTGAAACTTTTCTATCTGTGTTTACGGCATGTATGTTAAAGTCCTTTGCCCTATTTTTATTAAGTTGTTTGTTTTCTCACTGTTCAACTCTTGATATATATCTGTAGATATGTCTTTGTTAAATACATATGTCAAGGATTTCCTCGCAGTCTATAGCTTGCCTTTCCCTTTCCTGATGGTATATTTGGAAGAAGAGAAAGTTTTAATTATTATGGATCTCTGAAAATGCTGAGTCTTCCAATCCATGAACATGGTAACTCTCTTATTCAGACCTTTAATTTTCCTCCTTATTGTTTAATGTTTATTAGTTTTTACGTAGAGGTATGGAACACATTCTGGTGGGGTAGGTGTGAGGGAAGATTCTGAGTGACTATATACCATGTCAGATGTGACACAGATATAAAAACTAATGTGTAAAGATAAAAACCTAAAGACTATTAGCTGGTAAATAAGTTTGTGGCAGGAGTGTGAGAATTGTTCCTTAAAATGATAGTGAGGGCAGATGAGCCATTCCTCATTTGTGCCTTGTAGCTGAGCGTAGCGAAAATCTGAGTAATAAGCATTTAGCAGTTGGCAAAGAAAACTGCTATTTTCTGAAAAATATTTCCAAGCAAGAGGGTGGTACCAGTATACATGGGCACTAAACAACTGCTAACTGTGTGAGGCTGGGGAAGGAGCTTGAGAACTGTTCACAGTGATAGCTTGAGTAGCTTAGACAAGCAAGGTAGGCAAGATAAATACCTTTTTCCCCTTTGGGTTTAATCCACTTAAGACAGTTGAAGCCCGTTCCCATGTTTTCCATATCATAAGGAGTTACTGCCATTTCGCCTGATCCAAGGCAGGTTTGTTGTGGCTTTGGCTGGTTTCTTTGTCTCATATTCCTGGTAATAACATTATTGGAAGAGACCTTAAGTGTATTGCAAGTGTGATGTGTGACAGTTCCAGGCTGAGACGTGATCATGCTGGTCATGGTATTTGAAATGTTTTCGTAGAGTGATTGTATAAAGCAGTGAACTCCTTTGAGAATCTTTTTGTATATCGTGTTCTTGCCCACAGAAGTTATTAGGTAGGTTTGCATCCTCGTCTTGTTCTTGAAATTTCATGATTTCTTTCTGTCTCAGCACTCTAGCTATCCATGTGCAATCAGAGACACAGTTAGTGCTGAATGATAAAGATCAAAGAGCAGTTTATTTTTTAATAAATGCCCATAATAAATGAGAAGTGTGCTATAAAGATAAATTTGATTCAGCTGTAGTTTTAAATCACTGTAATTGTTTAAATAGGAATCAAATACTATAACAAGGCAAAGCTACAGTAAGACTATTTGAGAGCATATTAAATTATAAAATATGAATAGCATGTTATAAGGAAGTGTATGATTCCAGTTTAGATTGTTTACATATACCCTAAATCAAGACTGGAATTTAAAACACACACACACACGCACACACAAGGGGAATTCTAACGTAGACAATAGTGAAACTTTAGATTAAATGATTTACAAAAAATATGTGAACAATTGTGATATCCAGATATTATAGAATTGTTTTTGGATTTTCTCTAATATATTATAAACAGCCCACTTGAATTTTCTTTTGTCTACTCACATGTTACATTCAGTTTAAAGGTTATTAGCACCAGGTACTCCAAGAAAGGAAAATAAATTTATTGGGTGTTAAAGAGAAAATGGGAAAGAGTGTAGCTGCAATCATCATGGCCCTACTCTTGTATCCTGACCCCAAGTAGGAAGTTTCCCAGGAAGGGATTTTTTTCTCAAGATGTTTGTGCCTACAGTGTATAGAAGACCCTTCTTGGTTTCTCTTGGGACCTTATCTTTGAATGGTTCTTATAGGAGATATTAAGGTTGAGCAGGGTCTCAAATAATCCTCTGAAAAACAATACGCTCCCTCAAGACATTCCAAGGCATGAAACCCCACTTCTGCCCAGTCGGACAGAGTCCACTCTTTGCCTGACTGGTCCTTCCTCAAGACTGATACTTAGAGAACATGAGCTTATTTCAGTACCTTTATCTGAAAGATTCAGTCAAAGTGGTTCACAAGCTTACAAATGAAATTGTTTCTCATACTAGGTCTCACATTTCTTTGTCTCACAATATCTTTGATTCATTGTTCATTGTAAGCCTAAGATTCTCAGTTTCAAGATCCTAAACGTAACAATATTTTTACTTCCAAGGGGCAAGAAAAAAACCCATAACAATACTCTATTATAAAATTTTATGTGGTGTGGATACCAGCTTTATTTAATTTTTTAATTAAAAATTTTTAAATTTTTAATTAAAAAATTAAAAAAATGGCTGCTTGGGTCTTCGTTGATGTGTGCAGGCTTTCTCTAGTTGTGGTGAGTCGGGGCTACCCTTCGCTGTGGTGTTCAGGCTTCTTGTGGTGGCTTTTCTCGTTGTGGAGCACAGGGTCTAGGCGCCTGGGCTTTGGTAGTTGCAGCACGCGGGCTCAGTAGCTGTGGCTCACGGGCTCTAGAGCGCAGGCTCAGTAGTTGTGGTGTATGGGCTTAGCTGCTCCATGGCATGTGGGATCTTCCCGGACCAGGGATGGAACCCATGTCCCCTGCATTGGCAGGCGGATTCCTAACTACTGTGCCACCAGGGAAGTCCCCCCAGCTTTATTTTTATCCCAACTTCCCAAATTTAGAATTTTAAGAAATATCCTCTATATCAGGATAAAGCACATAAATATGAGAAAACTTGATTTAGAAAGAGGTTGATATCTGAGCAGTGTTCAACTTCCTAATTCTGGGTTAGAATTACAAAATGTTACTACTCGAAGGAATCTTAGAAATCTGAGGCCCAGATGATGAAATGATTTTCCCAAGATCACTTATTAAATATTTGTGCTGGAGGAGTGATGATATTGCTTATCTCATTGAGTTGATGTTAAGGTTTATTGAGGTCATACATGTTAAGTGCTTGACTCAGTGTCTGGCACATATATGCATAATAAATATGAATTGTTATCCTGTTGTAGTTCTTTTTTTTTTTTTTTTTTTCTGTACGCGGGCCTCTCACTGTTGTGGCCTCTCCCGCCGCCGAGCACAGGCTCCCGACGTTCAGGCTCAGCGGCCATGGCTCACGGGCCCAGCCGCTCCGCGGCATGTGGGATCTTCCCGGACCGGGGCACGAACCTGTGTCCCCTGCACTGGCAGGCGGACTCTCAACCACTGCGCCACCAGGGAAGCCCCTGTTGTAGTTCTTTAAATCACATTATTACCAAAAAAAAGTCCTTGTATGACAACGATACTCTTGAACCTATATATGTACTGACTTCCCATTAATGGTAATGGGTTTGGGTTTCTTTGTTTAAAATATCCAGCGTTTGTGATACATTTACTAGAAATAAGCCAGGCCGTGAAATCAGTGTAGGCTGACTGCTCTTGCAAACAACTTCCAAATCTTAGTGTCTTAACACAACCCAATTTTATTTCTCACTCACTGTATCGTCCAGTGCAGGTCTGCAGTGTGTTTTCCTTCACAAAGTCATGTAGGGACTGGGCTCCTTTGATATAGTGTCTCCACCATCCTTTTAGGGCCTTGCAGTCCTTCACTGGGTCCTCTGCATATGGCTGACCATGGAAAGTTATGCAGGAAGTTTTAGAGGTGTGGCCTGGAAGTAGCATATCACTTTGCTCACAGCCCATTGAAGAGATAAATTAAAAATCAAATTTACTTCTACAGATTATAGCTCAGAAATTTCTAAGTTCGTTAATTAAAAGTATCACTAAAATAATCCATGCAAATTATTCATTTATTGCCATTTAGGAAATTCATGCTTATGGGTACCATATTTGCATGCTATTCACAGTTCAATTTTTACTTAATTAAAAACTTAGAAAATTAAAAATGTATGCAATGTGCTTTCCTAAAATCCATCGATTTGCAAAGCTCAAGCATAGAATTGCCATTTTTGGAATGCAAACACACAGGCAAACTGGAGGATGTAGGCCCAGGAAGAAAAGAAAATGGATTTTATGATCACATGGCCTTGACTCTGCAACAGCCAAGGTACAGAGTACAACACACTGACTCACATGGGAGAAAATAATCATACGCTTTCCAAAGCATATGTCATTTGTGCCTATCACATCACAGTGGTGTTGGTATATATTATCACAAAGGAACTAGAGGTAAGTGATTTTGTCTAGATGCTATGATTTCTGTTTCATTCAGTTTTAATAATTAGTTAATTCGTGAAAAATTCTTCCTGAGTTTTTCATATTGGCAAAACAAAAATTTTAATCACACCCATTTTTTTTAGAGACTGCTTAAGAGACTTCATATATCCAGTATTTTGCAGAATAGTCTTAACTGCCTTTGTAGATAATAGTGTTTTTTTTGCTTCCTGAATAAAATTTCAGTTTGGTTAGCATAACGTCACATTTATCAAAATCTTATTACCTAAATGAATGCTTAAAGTGATTTAATGATTTAAAAATTCTGCCCTTAATTAATTCTTGGTGTCTTCCTGCAGGAACCTTCCAAAAATGGCAATGCTATGCTTCTTATTTTCGAGTTATGGATATTAGGCATATTCATTGCATAATTTTTTAATTTTCTAAATTTTAATTAAATAAAAATTATACTTTGACTAGCATGCAAATTTGGTACTCACAAACATGAATTTCCTAAATGACAGTCATGAATATATTTATGTGGATTATCTCAGTGATTCTTTTAATTAATAAACTTGGAAACTTCTGCACCGAAACCTGTAGAATTAAATTCAAACTTTATCTCTCATTCTTTCATTTGAAGGAATTTGATTCTACCATATATTTATTTACTGGGCTTTTATGAAGAATAGATATGAACTAGCTAACAATCCAAACTGACAAAGTTGACTCCTAATTAAAAATTTAAGTACCTTTTTCATTTCAGTAGGTACATATTTATACACTAAAATAGCATTCATTTCTAAAACTAATTAAAATTTCATATTGAAATCTTACCAGAAGTTTTCATTTCATATTAAACCTTTGTTTTTTTCTCCAACCACCTATTTGTCCTTCCACGTATGTTGTTCTGAGTCTTCTACCTACAGTTTGGGAATGTACTTTGCAATTATGTTTCTTAAAATTTCTTTGAGGATATTTTGCCATGTGACTTCTGAGGTTTTATGTTTCCCTGTTGGGTTGGGAAGAGGAAATACCTGTAACAGTTAGGGTTTATGGAAACGCTTACTACTTAATGGTCCTCTCAAAATCTAGATCTGGAAGTACATCAAGGTTGACAAGACATCCACCACTTTATACAAATCTTATCTATGTTAAATTGAATTTTTAAATAGCGGTGGAGAGTTTCGAAATGGAGGTAGTAGTTGGTCACTTCACGTGTGGCAGAGGGCTCACCTGAGATGAGGGTCAGAGCGTCTTATGAACAAGAATGGCATCAGCAGTTTAAATCTCCCAGAATTTACATGTTACAGCTTCAATCCTAGCTCCCAAATTCTGAAAGATGGATTTATTGGCCCCCTTTAAGTCTGGAGTTGGGATTGATCCAAGCTTGGGTGCCAGGGGAGGGTCTTGGGGAGGAGATAAATGGTTTTGTAAGGAGGAAAGGGGAAGAGGACCAGAGCAGATATATAGACAGGAGTCCACAGAAAAGGAGGAGCAGCCGTGGTGATGTTCTAAGTCCTGAGTTCTAGCTTGCTGCAGAGGCCTTATCCCACTCCTCAACTTGGGTTCTCTGCAGCAACCAGCATCCTTATGATTAATATATTCTCTGCTTAAGCTCCTTCAAGATGGATGCCTATTATTTGCAGCAAAAATCCTATGTAATCTAGTACCTATCTCATTTTCAAAATCTATAGAATAACTTTTTGGAACAGGATCTGCTTGATGACAATATCCAATATTTTATTTTGAATAAAGTTTTGGAATCTATGAAAGCTCTCACTACATTGTCTCCTTTATCCTTATAAAGTTTTGGGAGAAAACCTTGACTCCAGGTAAATCTGCTAAAATATTTGCATCTGAAGGAAGATCTGGTAGTTCTGTTTTATCCATTTGTCATTGATAGAGGATATGTCTTTCTCTTAAGACAGTTAAAGTGTAAGTCATATTTTGCTGACTACAATTGAAAGAGATATATCCAGACATAAAGAATATGTCCTACGTATATTTGGAAACCAATATCTTTTATAATATACTGCTTGGTGTCTATTGTAGTCGTGAATCAAGAGGTGCCTGGTCTCACCCTTTGTGGTACAGCTATATGGAATGAATTTTTTTTTTTTAGCCTTACCCTTTTTATAGTGTAGAAATTCTTAAATCTCCCTACAGGATAAATTGTTTCCCCAGAATGTCAGTAGTAGAAAATACATTTTCATGGCCTCTGATGGAGATTGGAATTCACATTTGTAGAAAGGAAGGAATTTGTTCAGGTAGCCCACTTCCACTTAAAACTCAATTATTTGTAGTTACATACCTCAAGCCTACATATATTATAATGCTGTTTCCATGAATAAAATAAAGACGACACTGGTGTTTGTGTTAGTCATTATCCCTCTTAGAAGCATAGAGAAAATGGAATAATCAGAATCATTGACATAGGAAAAGTGGTGTTACTGGTGTTTTATCAAGAACTAAGCCTCAGAAAAATGCAATTTTTTATTTTCATTTTTTTCAATAAAAAAATATTTTTATTTTCAGAATAAAATATTCAGTCTAGCATTGATTGTATCTTCAGTTAAACACACAGAGTCGTTAGGTGCTTATAAAATAAGTTGTTTTAATTTAAGAGGGGTGTATTAGCTGTATATTTCCTTGAGTTTTGCTGGCAATGATGATTCACATGTGTGCTGTTTTCCAGTATGTAAGACACTGCCTCATGGTGCAGTGAAGAATGAGTTTGGAGTCTCAAACTCCAAACTGATTGCTACCATATGGGCCTATCCATTTGAAGACAATCTACTTCTCTTACTGTTTTCAGGCTCCTAAGGAAATGGAGAGTATAAGTTATTAATGAAAAATTCTGAGTAACTAAGCCATTGATCTTCTTATCCTTTCCTTGCTGTTGTTAATGAGTCTTACACTTATAACCCGAAGTCATTGGCAAATCCCATTTAGGGAGGGAAGCTATGCTTTTCACAGTCCTCACTCGTATTTTCCCATGATCCTTTTAGTTTCCTTTCAGATTCTTATATGCTAAAAGAAAGGATTTACACACTTGTTTCAAAGCTTTTTTTATTTTTCTACTTATTATTAAGTTATTTTAGTGGTGTAATTTATTAGGCATACTCCTATAGATCTTACCAAAAATTGTAATTTTAAAGTCCAGTAAAATATTTACATTTGAAGACGAACTGAATTAAATACAGCTAACTTTTATGAAATGATCCTGTCAGCACCTCTACAAAGCTGATCTTGGGTGAAACTTAAAGGTTCAAATCAAATGGATTTTGGCATTTCTCAGCTGTTGCTTCTTGTGAAAAATTACTGACAATTTGAGACACTAAATGTTAACTGCACCAAATGATGATAAACATTCTGGGTACTAGCATTTTTTCCTTCAGTCTTTCCCCTGAAAAATGAGATGTTTATATCTTCCCTTTGCTACTGTCACATGTTCTGAAATTGTTGCTTTTAGCCGTAAGCAGTGGCGCAAGGGTCAAGGGTATAATGGATATGTATATACAGAGAGTTTTAAAAAAAACTCCAGTTTTAAATTGTGCTGTTTTAGGTTGGTGCTCCCTGCTTTCTGTCAAGAAATTTTTATAAAATGTGTGGTTGGAGAAATATTTGAATCAAACATTATTGCCTTGATTTTTTAATTGATAGTTTTACCTGTTGTTTTAGACCTTGAGAGATAAAGTGGATGACCTAAAAATAGGAGATTTTCATGCATCAACAAAATTGTCTATAGTATACTATTGTGTGAAAGGGAAGACCAGGGTAAATGAACTATGAATATTTTCATACTGCAGGATTCCTGTCACTTATTACTCTATTTTTTCTTGTGAGTATTTAACCATTTTAGCAAATCTTCTTCCATTGAAGCCATCAGGAAAGGGTTGGAAAGGTAATGATTTGGGTTTTTAGAATATGGGGCTTATAATTTACTCTTATGTGACTGAACATAAATAAACATTGAATTGGAAGGTGATATTAGCAATCTTGTTTTGAAAAGATATGCCAGGCTATTCAAGGAACAAGTTACTCTTGACTCTCTACTTAATCGGAACAAATGTCAGACTGCAGTGAATTCACACAAAATCTGTTATTCTCATGTGAGCATGTTTTATAGCAGAGTAATTTTTTTCTCTTAATGCATATCTATTTAAAATAATTATACATGATTAAATGCCATACTGCCAAAACTAGATTGTTAATGTCATGTGCCTGAATTAGATATCAATCAAGTTTGGCCATTGTTATTAATGTTAAGATCCAAAACTAAACATTAGTCACCATATTTAACAAAATGAAACACTATCCTCTTACACTAGAAATGGGTTCTAATCAAGAGAAAATTCAACCAAAATCTTTTTTTATTCATTGGTATGCCATTACGATTTCTGATTTGTAATGCCATTTCAATTTGCAAAACATGAACAAAGAATATGAATAATATAAAGAGAAGGAAATAACCATTATGAGTGAAAACCTAGGTAAATTTTGCTGGTAATGATTGTCTTTCCTTATCCTACTCAATAGAATGTAAACTTCCTAAAGACAGGAAATTTTTCTTCTATTATGGAATCAGTACAGAGCAGTACCTGGCACATAGAAATGCTCAAAGAAGATTAGATAAATGAAAGTCCATTTAGAAAAGTGATAATTATTCCCCATTTTCCTAGGTATTAAAATGGCTTGTATATTGAATTCCTGTATAGTTACAACCACCGACATATTCTATATCTGTTATATTTTATATAGAATAAGAATCCTTATAAAACATCAAAAACCTTCAATAGTTAAAATAATTAACTAATAACTAGGAATAGTGATGAAAACATATTATCTATGAATTTTGATTTAATTCTTGAGTTAAGGCAGAAAATCAAATCTGAACCCTGCAAATTGTTAAATCATGCTCAATGTGTTCATTTTTATTTCTGAGTCAAAAGTATATATAGGCAGTATAGTGACTGTGTCTAATATGAATTAATCACCAAGAAATTGGCATATTCTAGCTTTATTGTTTAGTTTCTAAACCACCAACACTAGTATAATTCAATCTTAATTGACATTTCAATTAAATTTTAATGAATCCAGAAATTACTACTCTATCAGATTTATACTAATTAGAGTGTTTAAAAACACATTTCTTTAATGTTTACTTTTAGTGACCATTAGCTAGTGAATGAACTTAGGTCTGACATATTCATTGCTTCAAACTTTATTGAATAATATTCTGTACCTGGTCCTGAATGAATGTATTTAAATGCATATAAAGTAAGGTAGTCAATGAGATAGGTGGTCCGGGGTTTTAAAAATTTGAATTGGTTATAAACTTTTAATTGGATTTGTATATAGAAGCTAAGATGTGCTTGATGTTGGCAGAGAACTGTAGTAAAACAAAACAAAACAAAACAAAAAGTCCTCTGGTCACCAGCTGGCAATAATTCTCCAAGGTCATAGCCAGAGCGGTCAAATAGAGAGGACTGGCAAGGTATAGAGAATTTGGAGATAAACTAGAAGGAAAAGACGTGCGGACCCTGGCCTTTGGCTGGTCAAGAAGCAGTGAGAAACCACATGACCACTTCTCAATGAATAAGGAAAAAATCTGCTCACTGTTATCCTTGGCACTCATTGTATGTGGATGAGAATTTATTTCTCTGTGTTAATCAATGTTCTGCAGGATCATTGCAGGGCCAGAGCTTACAGTCTTCCTTGATGGCTCATTGCAAACTTGATATTCCCTACATCTCATGTTCATTAGTCCTCCTATTTGGAACCAGAATTGGCCTGATTATTCCTTGTGTGCAAAGATGGGGGCATATTTTTTAGAACAATGTACACAGATTCATGAGAGCATTTATTGCCACATGGTAGAGATGTGACAGAAGGGCAAATGCTTCCATGCATAAAAAAGGAACTCCAATGAAATCTGCTTGGAATTTTCTTCATGTTCAGAGGATTAACTATGACAACAGCAAGCTCATATACTGCTTTGTGGGGTCTGATGGAGAGCAAACAGATGCTAACATTCAAAGCTAACTGGCATAAGTTTTGGCTTTGGGAGTAGGGATGGGCCAAGAAAGAAAGAAACAGTGTTTTGTAAGCCAGGGAGAACATTCCAGCTTTCCTTCTAACAGCCCCAGGAGGAATATGTATTATTTATACTTCTATTTTTATATATTTAGAATCAATTCATTGGTTCATATTTCTCTGTTGGTGGATACTTTTGGCAACTATGGTGGCAGTGATGGGAGGTTGGAAGGTTTTACATTTTTTTCTAAGGCAGTCTAAATGCATTATCTCCTTTACTCTGCAGAAACATCTTTTTTAGGGAAGGCATTAATTTAAAATTTAATAGATGAGCAAGCTGAAGCTTAGAGCGGTGACACAAATTGCTGAAGACAGAAGAGGGAAGAAGAGTCAGGAAATCATTAATGGTTACAAACCAAACACTGCTGAGGAGTGATACTACCTGGCTTCACTCTAGAATCTGAGCTCTGATCTCCTGTGACCTTGGGCAAGGTTCACAACTTCTTGAAACATCATGTTCTTCACCTATTAAATGGGACAAAAGACCTGTATGCAGAAAACTGTAAGAAACTGATGAAAGAAATTAAAGATGATACAAACAGATGGAGAGATATACCATGTTCTTGGATTGGAAGAATCAACTTTGTGAAAAAGACTATACTACCCAAAGCAATCTACAATTACGGTGCAATCCCTATCAAACTACCAATGGCATTTTTCACAGAATGAGAACAAAAAATTTCACAATTTGTATGGAAACACAAAAGACCCTGAATAGCCAAAGCAGTCTTGAGAAAGAAAAATGGAGCTGGAGGAATCAGGCTCCCTGACTTCAGACTATACTACAAAGCTACAATAATCAAGACAGTATGGTACTGGCAGAGAAACAGAAATATAGACCAATGGAACAGGATAGAAAGCCCAGAGATAAACCCACACACATATGGTCACCTTATCTTTGATAAAGGAGGCAAGAATATACAATGGAGAAAAGACAGCCTCTTCAATAAGTGGTGCTGGGGAAACTGGACAGCTACATGTAAAAGAATGAAATTAGAACGCTCCCTAACACCATACACAGAAATAAACTCAAAATGTATTCAAGACCTAAATGTAAGGCAAGACACTCTAAAACTCTTAGAGGAAAACATAGGCAGAACACTGTATGACATAAATCACAGCAAGACCCTTTTGACCCACCTCCTAGAAAAAGGGAAATAAAAACAAAAATAAACAACTGGGACCTAATGAAACTTAAAAGCTTTTGCACAGCAAAGGAAACCATAAACAAGATGAAAAGACAGCCCTCAGAATGGGAGAAAATATTTGCCAATGAAGCAACTGACGAAGGATTAATCTCCAAAATATACAAGCAGCCCATGGAGCTCAATATCAAAAAAACAACCCAATCCAAAAATGGTCAGAAGACCTAAACAGACATTTCTCCAAAGAAGATACACAGATTGCCAACAAACACGTGAAAGGATGCTCAACATCACTAATCATTAGAGAAATGCAAAACAGAACTACAATGAGGTATCACCTCACACCAGTCAGAATGACCATCATCAAAAAATCTAGAAACAGTAAATGCTGGAGAGGGTGTGGAGAAAAGGGAACCCTCTTGCACTGTTGGTGGGAATGTAAATTGATAAAGCCACTTTGGAGAACAGTATGGAGGTTTCTTAAAAAACTAAAATAGAACTACCATATGACCCAGCAATCCCACTACTGGCCATATACCCTGAGAAAACCATAATTCAAAAAGGGTCATGTACCACAATGTTCATTGCAGCTCTATTTACAGTAGCCAGGACATGGAAGCAACCTAAGTATCCATCAACAGATGAATGGATAAAGAAGATGTGGCACATATATACAATGGAATATTACTCAGCCATAAAAAGAAACAAAATTGAGTTATTTGTAGTGAGGTGGATGGACCCAAAGTCTGTCATACAAAGTGAAGTAATTCAGAAGGAGAAAAACAAATAGTGTATGCTAACACATATATATGGAATCTGAAAAAAAAAAAAGGTTCTGATGAACCTAGGGGCAGGATGGGAATAAAGATGCAGATGTAGAGAATGGACTTGAGCACATGGGGAGGGGGAAGGGTAAGCTGGGATGAAGTGAGAGAGTGGCATGGACATATATATACTACCAAATGTAAAATAGATAGCTAGTGGGAAGCACCTGCATAGCACAGGTGGGATAGGGAGGGTGGGAGGGAGACATAAGAGGGAGGAGATATGGGGATATATGTATATGTATAGCTGATTCACTTTGTTATACAGCAGAAACTAACACACCATTGTAAAGCAATTATATTGCAATAAAGATGTTAAGAAAAAATGGGAATAATAAAAGTACTTTCCTTAAAGGTTTATGGCCAGGATAAAATGGGACAAGACATGATGTCAAGGAAGGTATCATTAAAGGGACAAAGTTAGGAAACAAAACCATGTATATATTTTAGGATATCATTCTACTTCCTATTGGAGTTTGAGGACTTAGATAAATCCGTTACACTTACGAGAACCCAGTGAGGTTTCAAAGCTGGTCATCGGTAGTATATTTTAAGCAAGCATAATATACCAGAATCTAAATTGACAAAGGAAATAGAAATCATCACTACAAAAGGACACACCCAGATGTGTGCAAAGAAATAATTTCTTTGGTTCATTTTATAGTAAGTCAAGTTTTAAACTTTGGGAGTGAATCTGTCATCTTGTTAAAAGCTGCCCTTATGAGGCAATTCACTTCATGGACAAGAGAGGAAAAATACTTAAAAAGGGTTCTAAATTCCTGATATGATATTTAGCTGTATAGAATAACTAGAACATTGGCTTTAGGGTCAGATGATTGGCTTTAGGGTCAGATGATTGTGTGTTTAACTTTTTGCTTTTAGATTTTAGCTCTCTGACCTTGGGCAAGTTGCTTAATCTTTCTAAGCCTCAGTTTCCTCATCTGTAAAGTGTTGATAACCATACTTACCCCATAGTATTGTTGTGGGCATTAAATATTAGTGGGTAAGTGTTGATATACAAGATATACAAGGAGTGAGCCCAGTTGGCCACTCCCGTAGTTCCAATGTATAAGTGTCTATGAAACATCACTGTAATACATCAGAATTACAGCACGTTAATTTGGATGCCCATGTGTCATTACATACTTGCCTTGTGATATGTAAATTGGTCTTTCTCCCATGGGATAAAGCAGAACTTTGGGGTTCTGGAAAAAAAAAGTGAATTTCCTTTTCGCAATTGCCTAACCTATCTCTGTTGAATATTGTGTGTTTGTGTGTGTGTGTGTGTGTATCTGTGTGTGTGGAGAGAGAGACCCTTAAACCATAATTCAGAATCCAAGTACAACCTGTGCTACACCGCAACACATACAAATATAAACCACATTTAAGTTAAATGAGCTCTTACTATGCATAATGTCTGTACCATGTGCCTTGCATGTATTCCTTCCTTTGATGCTCAGAACACCCAGTGAATTGGATACTATGATTTGCATTTTTTCTGATAGGAAAATTAGAGATTAAAGCGGTTAAATAACTCTCCTAAGGAAACACATCCAGGAAGTAGGAAAGACCAAATTTCAACCTAGTTACTCTGCTCAGAATCTCATGTTCTTTCTTTCCTTTCTGGCCTCACTGTGTGGCTTGTGGGAGCGGCTTGCGGGATCATAGTTCCCAGGTATTAAACCCAGACCCTGACAGTGCAAGCACCATGTCCTAACCACTGGACCATCAGGGGATAGTCCCTCATGTTCTTTCACTGTGATATGTTGTGATGCTACTTACTTTACTTTATTACATAAAGTGTAAGCCCTTCCTAAGAAGTTCTCTGGTTCAGACCGTTGCAAACCAAATTCAAGTACAGAAGTTACAGAAAACTGGGAACTGTTTTGTAAAATGTATTTTTCATGGATTTTGTTTACACATTTCTGTATACTTTTTTCTGTATTCATTAACTTGTTTTTTAAATACACTTTAATTGTGAAATAACTGTAGACTCACATACAATCGTAAGAAACGACACAGGGAGATCCCTTGTATCCTTTACTCAAGTTTCCCCAGTGATAACATCTTAGACTGTAGTACAGGATCACATCCAGGGTATTGACATTGGTGCAATCCACTGATCTTATTCCAGTTTCCTCCTTTTTACTTAGACTTACTTGTATGTGAAATGTGTGTGTGTCAATTCTATGATTTGCGATTTTAGCACGAGTAGTTTTGTGTGCCTACCACTACAGTTCAGATATAGCACGTGTCCCTCATGCTGCCCTTTTACATCCATACCCACCTCCCTCCACCATAACCTTCCCCCGCCATCCCCAACTTCTGCCAACCACTAATCTGTTCTTAGTTTATAAAACATTTTGAGAATGTCATGTAAATGGAATCCTATAATATGTAATCTTTTGGGATTGTATTTTATTATTCAACATTATTCACTTGAGATTCATCCAGGTTGTTGCATGTGTCAATAATTTGTTCCTTTTTACTCCTGAGTAGTGTTACGTGATATGGATGTCATATCACATAACATGAGTTTGTCTAAGCATTCACTCATTGAAGTGATTGAAGGACATTTGTGTTATTTCCAGTTTGGGGCTATTATGAATAGAGTTGATATAAACAACTGTGTACAGCCTTTCATGTGGATGTGAATTTTTATTTCTCTGGGATAAAGGAACAAGAGTACAATTTCTGGGTGTATGATAATTACATGTCTAGTTTTATAAAAAAGTGTTTTCCAGAGTGGCTGTACCATTTTACATTCCTACCAGCAATGTATGAGTGATTCAGCTTCTCTACACTTTCACCAACATTTGGTGTTGTCACTATTTTAGTTTTAGCTATTTTGATAGGCATGTAGTGATAACTCAGCGAGATTGTAATTTGCATTTCTCTAATGAAGAAGATGTTGAATGTATTTGTATGAACTTACTTGCTATCTGTATATCCTAGTTGCTGAGATGTCTGCTCATGACTTTTGCCCAGTTTCTAGCTGAATTTTTTATGTGTGTGATTGAGTTTTGAGAGTTTTATTTTTTGTATACGTATATTCTAGATAGCAGTCCTTTGTTGGATAAATGGTTTACAAATATTTTCTTAGTCTGTGGTTTGCCTTTTAATTCACTCCATAGGGTCTTTACAGAGCAAATGTTTTTAATTTTGATGAGGTGAAATTCATCAAGTTTTCTGTTTATGGATTGTATATTTGTTGTTAAGATGAACTCTTTCCTTTTTCTAGGTCCCGAAACTTTCTCTTACAGTTTTTTCCCAAATGTTTTATAGTTTTCTGTTTTACATCTAAGTCCATAATCCATTTTGAGTTAATTTTTTTATATAAGGTATGAGATTCAGGCTGGGGTTTATTTATTCATTTGTGCCTGTGGATGTCCAGTTTCTCCACCACCAGTTTTTGAATAGGTTATCCTTTTTCCATTGAATTGCTTTTGCTCTTTTATTCAAAGATCAATTAAGCATATTTGTGTGGGTCTATTTCTGGGTTCTCTGTTCTATTCTTTTGACCTATGTGTCTCTTTTGCTGATGCCACACAGTCTTGGTTACTGTAGCTGTATAGCAAAACTTAATATCTGTTAGAATGATACCTCCTACTTTCTTCTTTTTTTCCCCTCAAGATTATTTTTGCTATTAAAGGGCCAGTTCCTTTTCATATAAATTTTGAAATTAGCTCATCTAGATCGAAAACAAACTTTGCTGAGATTTTGGTGAAATTGCATTAAACTCTGATCCATTTGGAGAGAATTGGTAACTTGATTATGTTGGGTCCTCCAATCCATGGGCATAATCTCACCATTTATTTTGGTCTACTTTGATTGTTTTCATCAGCTTTTTCTAATTTTCAGTGTGCTATACTGTACATGTTTTGTTAAGTTTATATGTAAGCATTTTTTTGGGATCAATAGTTGGTGGTATTGTGTTCTTAATTTTCAGTTTCCACATGTTCATTTTTAGTGCATAGAAGAGCAATTGATCTTTTTTTGGGTGTGTTTTTCTTGTATCTTGCAAACTTGATTAACTCACTTATTAGTCCAAGAAATTTTTTTGTAGATTCCTTGGGATTCTTTGCAGACAATCATGTGGTCTGCAAATACAGTTTTATTTCTTCCTTTCCAATATGTTTTTTTTTTTTCTTGCTTCATTGCAGTGGCTAAAATTTCTAGTACCATGTTGAAAAGAGTGATGATGTATGCATTTATTATTGTGAGAAAACCAGTTTTTCGTGTCAGTACCAAAAAATAATAGTAAACCAAACCCAAGTTCATAGCTTATCTAGAAATTGTACATTATTTTGGCCCATGAATGATTGCCTAGCTCATCATAAACACTGAGAAAACGTTAGCTATCATCATCATAATTATGTATTTTTCCTTATTGTTTCTGTAATTTTAACAATGACTAATAATTTTAAAGATATTCATTCATCACGTTTTTGTTATTTCATGTTTTAGAGAGCACTAATCCATGCTTATTTTGTCTTGGACTCTAATTCATGGCGGATTGCTTGTGTGTTTTAATAATGTATTATAAACTCATTTTAAGCACAAAAAAAGGTTCTCCCTTGAAGAAGTTAAATATGGCAAGTTTTGGGAAAGGATTCTTCTGGAATGGTTTTAAATTTGCTTTTGTCAGGAGGCTTAGATGCGTTATTTGCCTTTCCCCGATTTTCTAAGTAATTCAGTGGCTGGATATTTCTCTGTACCACCTGTGCATAGTAAATATGGGCTCCAAGTCAGTGGAAAGCAATCCTCACAGTAGAATTGCTTTTTCCTTCCATATCCAGGACAGACCTAACCTGTCTTAGTTTGGGTTTCCCCAGGAGACCCCAAGGTAAGGATTCAAATGCAAGTAGTTTATTTGGGAAGTTATCCCAGATAATAGCGGTAGGAGAATGGCCAAAGTGAGACAAAGAGGGAAAGAAAACCAACAAAAGTTGATTGACCATTGTAAATGATACAGGATTTTTATTTCAGTTCCCATATGCTCACTTTTAGTATATAGGATGAGGTTACCACTGTGGGTAACTAGAGCACAATTCTGCTAGAGATAATGTAGGACCTACCCCAGAGTTTCCCCAGCAGAGGGAAAATGTTGAGATGTTTATATACCCACACACCAGCTGTCATTGGTCAGGATACTTCTGAGGGACATTCTCTCCAACAGTTCATTTGCCCTATTTATGCACAAAGCAAAAAACCTACAGTAATTCCTCAGACAATTACATTTTATTGGTGACTCAGGTATTTGCTCTCCACATTTGGGAGATATGGACAGGGCACTGAGGCATCTGTCAAACCTCTTTTGTCATTTCCCTGGGTCAGTGAGTTGATTAAATGGAGTGTTTGCATTGGACTTGTAGCCCTTTTAGGGTCCAGTTATCTACAGAGTGCTGAGTTCAGGTCCCCTGCCTGATGTAGGCCTGAGACCTGTTCTCCTGTTCTGTGGGGATGTTAAACGCTAAACCTCTAGCCCTTGCAGCTCCAATATTTCCCCGGTGCTGCTGCAGTGTTGGCACTCTTGCGCACTGCTCTGGTTTTCAGCTTCTTCCTTGCTTTTAGCACGTGGAGATTGCTTTTTGTTTTTTGCTGCTAAGTTCATCATTTTGCTGGAATTTGAGGACAACTCACTCTTTTGAATAGCTACTATAATGAGGGATGGATTTACATTTATTCAAACTATTTACTTGGTGATGGATATTTATTTTTTGTGTCTAGGTTTTTGTTTTTTTGCACTATAAACATGCAGTTGCTCTAAACTCTCCTTTACATGTATCTTTTGTTGTAGTGCCTTTACGTATGGGATAATGCCTTAGAAATGATATAACATACCAGAGATTTAAATGTAATATTTACTGCATTCCAGAAAAGCTATAACGATTTATGTTTCCACCAGCAATGCATCCTGGTGGAAGGATTTATCAGTCTTATAAATATCAATCAGAAATTAAAATCTTTTCCTCAGAGCATTAATGCTTTAATTCCCTAGCTCCTCATCAAAGAAAGTAAATTTGCCATTCACTTAAACAGAAAAATTGTATAATAAAACCAAAGCGCAAGGATCGAACAGTAAATCTGCAAACCAGGAAAGTTGAGACTATACGAACTGTCATTTATACCTGGACCAGAGAAAAAGAAATAATAAATCCTCACTTCCAAGTAAAACTAACTCCATCCAAGGAAAGTTATTACTTCTTAGCTCCTTGGATAATGAGGGGTCATTCAGGTGCTTGGTATGAATTCTTAGGGTAATGGCTGCCTGGAGACATCAGCATGGTAATTAGAACATGCTCATGAAATCAGATGAAATAACTACTTCCTTGGAATTTAAAAAATGCTGCTTTTTAAAGTATGTAGTCTCAAAGTTATCTTGGGGATGCTTGAGTTCACAGGTTTCTGGCACTGTTGACTGGAAAGGCTTCTCTGAATCCAGCTTGGTTTATCTCTGTTAAAATGAGTTTCTATTTCTGACACAGTCCAACTGATAAAGATCTCTCAAGCTCTGTGTGGCCCTGGCTTCTGCAGCTGCAATATTCCTATGTGAACTGAGAAACTTCTAGAAGCAAAAGATCAACTCTGATGACAGTACTATTTCATTGCATTAAAATATAATTCCCGGGCTTCCCTGGTGGTGCAGTGGTTGAGAATCTGCCTGCTAATGCAGGGGACATGGGTTTGAGCCCTGGTCTGGGAAGATCCCACATGCCACGGAGCAACTAGGCCCGTGAGCCACAACCACCGAGCCTGTGCGTCTGGAGCCTGTGCTCCGCAACAAGAGAGGCTGCGATAGTGAGAGGCCCGCACACCGCGATGAAGAGTGGCCCCCTCTTGCCACAACTAGAGAAAGCCCTCGCACAGAAATGAAGACCCAACACAGCCAAAAATAAATAAATAAATAAATAAATAAAAAGCCAAGCATTTGAAGCCCTTTAAAAAAATATATATATAGATATATATATATAATTCCCATAAAATTAATTTCCACCTATAAAAATGAAGACACTGAAATTTTACCAACTACAGTATCACTATTCAAGTCTTTTAAATTCAGAATTTGTAATTTTAAAATCCGTTGTACTGAAATTTATTTTTATATTATTTTCGGTAAAATATCAATAATATAAAGACTATGAAGGAAATATTTAAAACTACCAGAGAGAATAATTTTCAAGCACTGCAAGTACAATATTTAATATAACTTCATCCCAGTGAAAGACACTGTAGTGTAATTGTAAATCTTTTTCTACGTAATACTTGGTAAGCCTCTTTCTAGTTTTTGTGAGTGCTTGAAAGTTTAAGAAAAAGATTCTTTTCAAAATATAAATTCCATTTTATTAGTTGAAAATGACTTTTTGTTAATTCTGACAAATCATGTGTAGTTTTATTTACTTATTTCTATTTGTTTATTTGTTGTGTGTTCTGAAATTGTTAGAAGTGAGTTTTGGCTTTCAGAATAATTTATGTATGTCCAGATGGAGTTCTTAATAATTCAGTCTGTTTTCTTGGTTTTTTTTTTGGTGCAGGGGTAGAAAGGGAAGTTTGGTTAGGAGAGGAATCTTAAGTCTTCAAATGGTCTAACTTCTCTCTTGAAGAGGTTGTGTAGATTCGCCTGTTTATTTGATTGATTGTGGGAGACAGGTGCTCTGAAGGAATGTTAGTGATGCCTTAAGAATGTATGGGAGAGAGACCTTGACTTAATTTCAAAGGGTAGGTCTAAGAATGTTGCCTTGAGGAAACAGTGTTTGAGCCAAGACCTGAAGAATGACTAGAAATGGATTAGAGAGGTTTGCAGAGAGGGTGGGGCATGTGGGTGGGGCACAGAGGTGAAGTGTATTCCAGGTGAAAGAACATCATGGGCAAAGAGCCAGTGGGAAATGACCTAACACTGGGGTGGGGAGAAACTGACAGAAGGTGGCAGGTGTGTGGAGTCCAGAGGCCAAGGGACAAGGTGGTATGAAGTGAGATCCGTGAGGGTAGGCTCAGGCTAGGCCAGGCAGGCTCACTGTCTTTATTGCTTCTGGCGTCAACATATTTAAACACATTCATATCTGTTTCCTTATTTTACTTTCACTTTACCCATGTAATGTAGGTGGGCACAATGCCTACAGTTGACAGAGGGAAGGAATCTGAGATTCAAGTGATATTCTGAGGCCTCACCGTCAGTTAATGAAGTTGCTCACAACAACCAAATAATCTGAGTCCTGGTCCCAGAGATTTTCTCCCAGGCTATGGTGAATATTAAATTTGCTTTCAGTGACTGTTCCTTCTTTCCTTGATTGTAGTCATGATAGTTGATTTTGCTTCTAAAACACTTAGCATATATGTAAATTTGGTATAGTTTTGAGCTGTTGGGGGATTTCAAATTCTGGTCTTTTGGTCTGGTGCTTCTGGCTTAATGTTAAACTCTTAAGAGAGGAAATTGTACTATGTTGCATGTTCATAAATTCAAAATGAAAAACCTTACAAAATAAGAGTTTTTATAGTACTTAAAGTTGTGATGCTATTTTTAATACAATTCTTAATACTCTTCAATCTAAGTATCAGGAACTTTGTTTTTTTATATCCTTTACCTCAGAATCATTCCTTTTATATTGATTTATGCAAATGTGTCAGTGACGTTGTCTCCAATATATACTCCAAATTTGTAGAAATGCAGAAATGTATTCAAGAACTGACAGAAACAACTGGAGACAGTCTCTACAAGGATTCAACAAAACCAACTTGTGTTAATCCAATGATCTCTTTTTGCAGATAAAAATTTTCCTAAAACATCCTTCCCTGAAAAAATTTCCTATTTGATAGTCAATTCCAGCTTAACACAGGAATTATCTTTATGTGGCTTGTTTGTGGGAATTTTCACTCTCTTAATAGCAGCTAGCTGTTATGTTTAACATTCAAAAATTATGTGTATTTATATAACACAAGTACAAATTTGCCTATACTGAATTTATAATCTCTTTAAAAGGTAACTGCTCATTAAAAAATGTAATAATACTGCCATATTATGTATGTGGCTTTACTGTGTTATTAAAATTTCAACCATGTGTTTCTCTGTGTTAACAATGAAGTTGATTAAAATTCTTTTAGTAATGCATTTTGTAAACCATGCATGAGAAAAGTATCCCTAGCCTTTTTTTGTTCCATAATGATTTCAAAATCATAACAATTTCTCCTTTCTTAGAGGGTGCTTCATAAATGTTTTGTATTCCCTTTTACTTTTGAATTGTGCATTTGTTCTGCTACTACTAAATGGCCATTTAATCTGATTTCTTAAGTTACGATATACAACACCGCCTGCCCCAAGTGAACTCTGCCAATATTCTATAAATACAACTCTGTTGCTCTTGACTTCTTGGAATATCTGTCATTATCTATACTCTAGTTACAAAGGAGACTAGTAACAAGTCTGAAGCCCAAGAAAACAAATGACTGTACACCATAAAAAGGGTGTATTAAGAGGATAAAGGAAAATCCTAACAGAGAAGACAGGAAGGCAGGCCCCTGCATATTTAAAGTTCCACTGTTCCTGAAACAGGATGACAAGAATAGTGTGCTACAAATTGTTTTCAGTGTTAGCAGAGGAATTTTGGCTGTGTAAAGATAATTAAAACTTAAAGCAGCTGAAAGGAAAGTTACAATCACATATCCTTTCACAGCACTAAAGAAATAGTGTTATGGGGAAGAAAGGAAGAAAAGACCAGCATTAAATGCTGGTTGCTAGAAAGACCAATACGGAACAGTATTTAGTTAATGACCTCAACTCTCTCCAGGATCTTATGGCACTGCCTATGCTCTGATAAGCTTGTATTCAGTATTTGTATTTGTCTAATGTTGTATCTCCTTGTTTTATGATGTCATTCTCAAAAGAGATGAGAGGACACAGGACATCCTGTATGATGCTCACATATGTCATCTGGATATGAGAAATACTTCACCTATTCTAGGGAGGCTGTCATGAGACCTCATAGAAATGAGGTGGCATTCTTCTTCATCCCAGATAACAGAACTCTAATATTATCCATCTAGCATACCTGTCTGCCTAGATATTGAATTCTGTCACAGTCCACAAGTTGTACACAAAATAAAGGCAATATTTTCCTTTAGAGCTCTCATCCAATATTCCTGTCTTTTGATTAAAAAAAAATCTGCACTATGAAAGTTCTAGGGAAAAGAGAACTTTGTTCTGTGATACTGTGGTTAAAAAATTGTGTTTACCAGGAAATCTAGTATATTTAGGATATGTGATTCTTATAATGGAAAACAATTCAGAGAAAGATAGGTATGAACCCACAGTCAAGATGCTAAGGACAAATAAACTCAAGAATCACAGAAAACTACAAAACAATAGTAAGTTTTTAATCATCAATGAAAAGTACTGTTGATATTCATTCTTCGGACATGTATCGAATGCCTCCTATGTGTCATTCTTTGGGCTCGAGGATACAGAATAAGCAAAGAAATGGGCTTAGAAAATGTCTCTGAGGATAGATTGAAGGAAGGTAGCATTGTAGGTGGGCCTCTGGACATAGCGCCTGAGACAGAGATATCTATGCTAGTGATTGAAAGCAGTGCTTTCAAGAGAAACCTGAAAGGGAGTGAGGAAGCAGGAGAGAGAAACTAGTCAGAGAGGTGTGTCTCCAGGTGAAGTCTAGCCTCAGTCTGATCCTGTGGCGAGTTCTCAACTATAAAGAGGGTTGGGCTTTTGTACCCCTCACACCAGTCACTGGCTACTGGATGTAATGGAGAGTGGTCACAACCTTGCATGTGTTTCCAGGCAAGACAGCTTTCATTATCCAAGGGTACTCCTTCAGAGAAGGTGGCAGGAGAAGGCTCTTAGTGGCAACAGACACATTAATTGAGTAAAAGGGATTCCAAGAACCTGTGCATGGCACCAACAACGTCTGCTGTTGTAACTGACAAAGGATGGAAAAGACGTTGTGGATGCATATAAGGAGAAATGCATTGTTTCGGATTTGAGAAAAGAGAAGTGATAGGGAAATACACTGCATCTCAGTAGTATTGGGGACCCCAAGGGTGAGTGAGGAATTGAGTCTGATAATGCATCTACCAGAGTGCCCCTTACCAGTGCATGCCCAAATACAGTCTGGATGACTACCCTTCAGACATGCTTGCCTGGAAAAGGGGTGTACCTGCTGATCTATAAGGTCATTTTCAACTCTTGGGTTTTATAATCTTGCAGACACTTAGTCCTATGTGTTCCTGCATACCATTTAGCAAAATATTTATATGTCAACACTTCTGAACAGTATCCTATAATTAATAACTATACTTAAATTTTTAGTGAAACAATAATGCTACTGTTAGCTATTCTGGATTTTCATGGGATCTTGGTTCAACAAATTGCCTAATAAGTTTGATAATCTCCAGTGGGAGGTAAATACTTCTAGGAATAAGCTAAGAACCATATGTAGAGTGGGACTGGATATTATTAAATACTATGGATATCGAATTAGTTTCTCAGGGTGAGTGAGCTTCTTTTTGCTGTGATCAGGCACCTGTAGAAGCTAAGGAATCTCTATCTTGTGCCGACATTTTTCTTTAGAAAAGGAAATAACAGTTTCTGATTCCTCCTATAGTATGGCTTCCTCATTTGGCTGGTAGCTTCCCAAGTAGAGATGGTTGATTTGAAGTCAGCAGCTAGGCTTGTGAGCTTTCTAATTTGGTAGGGGCCATTCTGATCTTGTGAGAAACAGCAGCCCTTAGGGTGGCCCAGCCCTGTGATGTGGCTTTGAAAATCCATCCCGGAAGCTCTAGCCATGGTCTGTTATTTCAGTCATCTAATCATTATGTAAGTGGTACAGTACCCTTTCTGTTAAAAATCAGCTAGAATACATTTTATTTTCAGGGGTTGAACCCTGACTGATCAACTTTTAAATTGAAATTTAGTGATTCCTGGATGTAGGGTGTAGAGGTAGGTTAGTTCTTTTAACTCACAGAGTTGAGAAACTTTTTTTCACTTTGACAGCTATACATGTATATATTTACATGTATATTTTAGATTTTAGGTAAAAATGTTTTATTATAAAGTTTACTGGCTAAAGTATGATTAGAAATATTTCCCACATTATGCAGAAGTTGAAAATGATTTGCAAAGGTACTTGATTGCTTAAAATATTTATTATTTTTATCTGAATTTAAAAATAACACTCACATTAAAGAATCTTTGGAAAGCTAGTTGCACTTTAAGTCTGCTTTTGTTGCTAGAGCCAGCCCCTGTCTTGCCTTACAAATCCCTCTACTCTGGAAAGACAAACTAAATTCGCCAGCTCCTGTGACACATAATGAGCATCAACCAGTGGCTTTTTCACACAAGTGTACAATTATCTTTTACTAGCTCCTTTGTCAGTGACTTGGTAACTTTAAATTCTGCATAGATTCCAATGCTTAGATTTTGTTTCTTCATGAAAATTAACTCTTATGCTAAGTTTTTTTCTCCTTTGTAATAGTATGTAATATCACAGGCTCTACAATTAAATTCAGAAAGGGACATTGTAACTTGCTAGTGAATTATTTATTTCCACTGAATCACCCATAATATTGTATTCTCAGTAATATGATGAAAATAATTCCAGAGAGAATACTCTTAATACGTTATAAATTTCAACGTTGTTTTACAATGGATAATTTGATTGCTAAACCAAGCAAAGCTTTAAGCAAAGGCTTCCTCTTTTTAAGAAATAAGGCAATGGGTAGGGAGAACATTCTTCAGCTTTCTTGCTTAAAGGTGAAGGAATTTTTTGCAGTCTTGAAATGTGACATATATTGCATGTCCTTAGAGAATGCCACATAAAATTACAATAACAAAAATGTGTCAGTGTGTTTGGTACAACAATATTGCCAGTGACTTGATTTCATTTCAGTAGCGTAAGGTTTCTTATCTTGGGGTGATGATATGCTTATTTTTATACTGCAGGTATTCAAAACTTGACTTTCTTCATGCTTCTGAAGGGTTGTCAACAGTCACTCACCCAGCTAAGAAACCATAGAGTTGTCCATGTTCTCTGATAAATGGAAGCAACTTGCCCAAGGGCAGAAGTACTGTTACATAATTAATATTATCTTGGAAATAAACATAGTGCCTAAAGAACTGAAACATAGACCATGTCTATAGGGGTTATTGATTTAATGATTGATGTTGTGTATCACACAGCTGACTCACTTTTAGTGTTTGGAGATAGCTCATGAAAATTAATGCACTGAATGGCTTGGTTATTTTATGATTGAAGTCAAGGCAATTAGCAAATAGCATTTTTATCATATTACTGTATTTACTTGCATATCAATTTAGTGTTCGCTAGTAAAGGACTTAGAAAACAGGCTACTGTTCTCTTTGGCTCCCTTAATAGAATTGATTTGTGTCAACAGTGACTGGGTGAAACAATAAGCTTTAAAAATTAAATATTACTTTCTTGATAGTAATGAAGGTAATAATTATACTAGAGGAGAAAACTGAAGATTTATTAGACTTTGCAAAGTCCTGTGACAGAAAAATGGGAAGGAGAAATAATCTAAACATATGAGGTTTCAAAGGCTACATCTCTATCTGCCACTTATTGATGTTTAACTTACTGAGTTTCACTCTGATACAGAATTTTAAATTTACTGAGAGAAAGAAAAACAAGGTACTACATATTAAAAATTATATTTTATATGCACAGGCAACCTTACTAACAACTCATACTTAATAAGCATGTATTAGGCACATTTGTATACAAGAGTGATTTTCAGAGTTAGAATGTGGCAAGTATCAGAATTCCATAGGTATCTTTTAAAATATGCTCTGAGATTATGCATACCTGGAGCAAGCCTTAGGCAGCTTGGGCTGCCTTAAAAAATACCATTGTCTAGGTGACTTAAACAACAAACCTTTATTTCTCATAGTTCTGGAGGCTGGGAAATCTAAGATCAAGATACTGACAGATTGACTATCTGGTGAGAGCCCTCTTCCTGGTTTGTAGATGGCAGCCTCCTTGTATCTGCAAATGACAGAAAGTGAGAGGGTTCTGGCCTCTTTCCCTTCTTATAAGGGCACTAGTTGCATCACGGGGGCCCCATCTTCATGACCTCATCTAAACCTAATCTCTCAAAGGCAGCTCCACCTCCAAATACCATCACGTTAGGGATTAGGGCTTCAACATATGCATTTTTTTTGGTGGCGGGGGTGAGGGGAGGACACAAGCATTCAGTTCATAGAAGAGTGTATTTCAACCATTGTGTCATTGTTGCTGATTAGAGCACAGTCTTAGGTGCAAATAACTGAGAATCAAATAAATGTTGGGAATCGGGGATATGCATCAACCAGTGAATCCTTATGGCTTCCATACCTGGCTGATCAGCAGGAACAGGTGATTCTGCAGACCAGATAAATCTGGGAATACACATATGGCTTATTGTCCAACCTGAGGTAGTAGTATTACCACAACATTTCGGTTAGAATGCAGTTTAAATAGGAAGACCCCTACAGCTTCCAAAGAAGGATCAGTAGTTCAAAGGATCTGTAGTGGCTCAAGACTTCTTGAATTTGATGAGTGGCCTTATGTCCCTGATATTGAGCCATTTTGCTCTCTGAAACCTTTGGTTCTGATTCATCCTGTGGCTCTTAAGATTTTTAGTCAACTTTGCTCAGACATGCCACCCTACCAGCTCAGGCCCCAGAACCAAACTCCAGGTCCATTTGACTTGACTGGACCATGTTGAATATCATCATGGGTGGAGAGAATGTTTTCAGGGGCATCCTCAAGTCATATATACAGAGGCAGGGTATACACTGTCAGGTCTAGGACTTGGAACTCATTTGCCCACTCATGGGAAGTGGGGTCAGTCAGCTATGCAGGTGTTACAGGTATGTTAATGGCAAGGGACAGCAGTTCAACACAGTCATTGACATCAGGCTTGGCCATTACTGCACAATAAGGATATATCTCCGTACGTGCATGGAGTACGAAAAAGAGGACTGTTTTAGGGAAGCCTCTCGGCAGAGCATCAAGCCTCAGTCAGTCCTTAGGAAAAGAACAGACAGGAGGGGGCAGGGTCCAAGTCCTAAGGCCATTAGTATATAGGAATATGCCCAAAGGAGAGGAAATGGTGGAAATTAATTTAAAAGCTTTGTCTTTAGTTCTAGACTGGAAATTCACATGGCCTACAGTCTACTGCACATACCAGACTGTACTACTGGCATCTCATACTTAACATGTCATATACCTGAGCATGCCACTCTCATTCCTGAGGTCCTCTGCTGCAGGGAAAAAACAGAAGCTTCTGTCCAAATGCCAGAGTCATGGGTAAAACAGCCTTCTTAGATTTTTATACCAGCAATGACAAGCCCACTTAACATTTACTTGTATCTCACAAACTTCCTTTTCCCATAATGAACCCAGAGAAGGCTGCTCTAATGATAACCATTACCTAGTGCTTACCATGTGTCAGGAACTGTTGTAAGGAATTTACTTGTAGGGGATCAAATGAGGTCCCATAACAATTTTATGAAGCAGTTTTTATTATCATTAGCATTTTGTTGATGAGGAAAGGAAGACATAGAAAGGTTAAGTAACTGGCCTGAGGTCAGCTGGAATTACGGCCCTGGTACTTCATCTCCACAGTCTACTATGCTTTTCACCATTGTAGTATATTGCTTCCTAATTCTGTTATACTGCTAAGATGTTAATAGGTATTGCCTATTAGCCTAAAAGGGTTTTGTGGGGAAAATAAGTTTAGAAGTGTTGACTTCATTATGCAGATCTGTGGAGTGTTAATCTGTGATGGGAGTGGTTGTTTTTGGTGGAATATCTCCAGGAGCCAGGCTTCTGCAAAACACATTTCAGGTAAAACTGCTACTAGTTATTCAGCAGCCAGCTTTTGTATCCCAGTATATTCTCGCCAGAAAGAAGTTTCACAGGTAGGCTGGAATGCTGCTCTTTCTGGCTGAAAGCACTTTTTAAACCTTACTGATTGCTTATGCTAATGGCTTAATGCGATTCTGTGGTAATCAGAGCTGGAACTGCGCTCACTCACCTGGAGATTCTCATTTCCAGCATTATCTGTGGAGCTTACCTCCATCTCAGGAACCAACTAGAAGCCCTTCTCTCCTTGAAGCTTTTCTCGTTTCCTCCATCTGAAGCCTTCACCTGTCCACGTTTGAAATACCATGACTGCAGTTCAGCAGTTCACATTAAAGATTTTTCGTGAGCTACCTGACGGAGTAGTAATTTTTGTACATGTTTCTTAACTCCTCTATTATAAGCACTGCAGATCAGAAACCTTGTTTACACCTCAGTGAATTCCTATAGCTGTGGCAGTTGAAGATCTGTGTTTTGATCAGTGAATGAAAAGTTTTTCATGATTAAATTACTTTAGGTGGTCATTTACTTTATTTCAGGTACTAAATGTCATGTTATTATATTTTGTTTTATTGTTAATGATAATTAAAGTTTAAAAAAACAAAGATATCTCTAAGTCCATCAGTCACATGCATCAAACTGTTGGCCATTCTCTCTGATGGTGCTTGTCATTCTTGCCCCTATCACATGCATAACTGTTTGTAGTTTTGATTATACTAGAGGTCTACTTTCTTATATTTTTTAAAGACTTTATTTTTTAGAGCAGTTTAGGTTCACACCAAAATTTAGAGGAAGGTACAGAGATTTCCCATATACTCACTGCCTCTGCATAGGCATAGCCTTTCCCATTATCAGCCTTACTGAGTAGAGTGGTACATCTGTTACAACTGATGAACCTGCATTGACACATCCCAATCGTATTTATTAAGCTGCATGGGGTTGCATTCAAGAAATGTTCCATAATTTAGTCTTCCACTAATATTAGACACCCACATTGTGCTCTTTTTCCTATTTAACAGAAAAATTAAAGCTATGTGATTATAACATATACTAAAAAGTTGCAACATTCATGATGGGGGACAATGTGGTCAGTGATTATTAGATTATGGGAGCTCTTTTCTAAAAATCTTTTTTGCTTAATTTAATAAAAATATGGTAAAGAAAGTTAACAGAAGAAATTCCTTAATCGTAAAATATGCTGACTGAAATGTGAAAAAAAAATCATTTAGTAATTTATTTATTTATTTTTTTTGCTCAAAGTCTGAATCAAAAAATGGAAAAAGGTTTTTTAAATCAAATTTTGTTTTTTTTTTTATCTTTTTCAAATTTTGTTTTATGCAGAGGCCTATGGGTTGTAAACAGGTCATGGGGCTTAACTGAGAGAAGCAATAAATAAGAGGGCTGAAAAAACACTGTGCCCAGCCAGCAATCAATGAATTGTTGCATAGAATAGAACCTAAACACACATGCACACTCAGTGTAAACTCAGAAGCAAAGAAAATAGCTGCTCTAACATATTGGTCTTGCCTGCATACAGTACAGGAGACTTCCGTAGGAGAAGAGCCTTGTGTTTAAAACCTAAAGTGGCTCTACCCTACAATAGTAGAGGGAGTAAGGAGGGGCTCTTGATAGTTGATGTGACTCTGGCAATTCCAGAAGAGGCTGGACTAACCTCATCTGCTCTCTACTGGTTTTTCTTCCTTCTTCTTTCTTGCTTTCCTTTCCTTTTTCTCGATTTTCCTTCTTTTCCTCTTCCTTTCTTTCTGTTAGCCTCTATTTAACAGGGTCTGCTCTGTGCCAGACCCTCTTCTAGGAGCTAGAGATGCAGCAAAGAACAAGACAACATACACTCCTGCCCTCATGGATCTTTTATATTCTGGTGAAGGGAGTCATAAAATAGACAAATGCATCTATAAACAAATGGAATATTTCAGATCTTGGTAATGAAAATAGAGTAGGTGATCTGTTAGTGATTGACAGAGGCTATGTGTGTCATCTTTGGATTAAGTAATCTGGAAGAGGTACTTTGAGGAACTAAAGATGAGTTAAGACCTGCAGAGTACTTGTTAATAAGACATTAATTATAAGAATATTACAGGTAGAGTTTTCTGACAGAGGAAATAGCAAATACAAAGACCCAGGAATGACCTCGGTGGTTTAAGAAGCCCAGTGTGGCAGGAACATAGTGAATCACGCTTGGAGAGAAACAAGTCAATAACTGCTTGTTTTCTGGGGTGGGAAAAAAAAGAGAGACCTCTGTGGGAATCAGAGACTGTATCACACCACACCTTCATAGCAAGACTGAATGGGAAGGTTTTAAAGAACTTAGTGGTTCTTTAAACCACCAAGGTGGTTAATGGAGGTAGTTAATGGAGCCATCAGAGAAGAACATGGTTTTTCCATTCTTTAAATGTGCATCATGGAGAACCTTCTTCCCATTGGACAAAAAGTATATTCTCAAGCTCAGTTGGATTACATGTTAACAGACAGTTTATAAAGGTTTGATACCTAAAGTGTTATATTTGTCATGCCAGAATGAACAGACAGAATAATGCCTGTAAAACTTAATTGTTCGCTAGGAAAATAACTCCTTGATGGCACAATTGATATTTAATTCAACAAGTTAATTGAGGGATAACTCAGGCTTACATTTTAGAAAATCAATTTACCATACAATTTGTTAAGGCAAAAAAAAAAAAAAAAGTCAGTGTCTGATTACGGGATGAGAAAAACATGAACAAATGAGATTATGAAGCTGCCTTATTTTCAGATATTTGGCAAAGAAAACCCAAAGAGAATATTTTCATTGTTGGAGCTCTTAAAGATAAAAATTTCAAAGTATGTGGATTAAAATGTATCATATTTTACATAAATGTTTGATCCAATTTATGAAAGAACATTAAAACTTGAAGTTCCTTCATGTTTTTGAAGAAAAACAGGCTGGTGTTCGTGGAAAGTGAGCCACAGATAGAATTACTATCCCACTGGGAAATCTTTCAGTTAAATTTCATATAATTTTCTTCAAGCTTTGACATAACTTGAGTTGACTATTAACCATATATAATTTGAAACACACACCTGTGTATTTAACTTTTCATGTATCACTTTATTTGGAACTGCTTGACTAGATTACAGTGTTCTTGAAGGTAGAGAGCACATTATCTGTTTCTTTTTTATGATGTTCTATAGGATCTAGACCCAAGATAATATGGCAAACTTGGTAGCCATCATGATTTTTACTGGGGTTTATGTAGGTTTTGGTTAGGACACTGGGATGAGTTAGATAACGATTGGAAAACTATGGCCCTAGAGCCAAAACTGGCCCTTAGCCTGTTTTTGTAAATAAAGTTTTTCTGGAACACAGCTATGCCTTTCTTGTTTACTTATTTTCTGTAGGTGCTTTGCTGCTACAATAGCAGTTGAGTAGATGTGACAGAAACTATACGGCCCTCAAAATCTAAATTATATGGCCCTTTATAGAAAAGGTTTACAGGACCCTGAAGTAGTTTTTCTGTTTGTGACTTGGAGTGATCAAAAAGTATGTGCCTACATCTCCAACTAGATTTAAAGATTTAATGTTTTATATTTGCTTTTATTTTGGTATAGGTGTAATGTAAAAATCTAACTACATTCCTACATGATGGTTGCCTCCATGCCAGTTATTGGGTGACCCGTCTGTTCATCACTAATATGAAATATAACATTTATTGTGTATTCAAGGCCTGAATTAGAATATTAATATGTGTTGAGCTTTTACTATATGATAAGCACTTTGTTAAGCATTTTATCAGTATAATTTTATTTATTGATACACAGTAATTGTGTGATGGTGTGTACTTTTATTATCCCCATTTTATAGATGAAGAAACTGAGGTATATAGACGTTATATAACCTGCCCAAGGTCACACAGTTAGAAATTTGTGGAGAAAGGGATTTTTATAGATTTGAAAGAGATGAAAATGGCAGTTAAATAAATTTTGAATGATGAATGAATGTATAAAATTCTTATTTGTATTTTCTTTCTATTTTGTTTATTTAATTACATAACAAACACATGGTACCAAGCTCTGTTCTAAGCACATTATAAACATTAAGCCATCTAAACCTCAAAACAACCTTATGAAGTAGGTATTATCATAGTGAGTATTTTGACAGTAAGAAATTGAGGCAGAGAGATGAAGTAGTTTCCTAAAGATCACCCCACAAGTAAGTGTTAGAGCTGGGATTTAAACCCAGGGAAACTTATTTTAGGCTCCCTGCTTCTGATCCTTTGATTTGTTCTAATAATCACAGAAGTGTGTGTATCTAAATCTTTTTTAAAAAATGAACAGTTGCTGGCCTGTAGGAACAGTAGCAATTCACGAGTGAGACAGAATTTCTTACATATTTATATAAGTAGAAGTCCCAAGAAAATCACCTAAATCCAGTAGCATTAATCAAAAAGCCTTGCCTTGTGTTCCCCAGCACACCAGAATATGAAATGCTGTCTACTTGATTTAGAGAGGCATATTTATGTGATATAATCTTGTAGAAACAAGAACTGGTTGTGTGAGTGGCTAATCCTGCTAATAGTCTGAAACCTATAAACATAAACTCCCATGATGAAAGAGTTCAATATTTTTAAAGCATTAAAAATTTTTTTTTCAGTAAAATTGGCTTTCCTTTTCTCCCCTCTTTTTTAATTTTAAAACTGGGTTTGAAAGGAGCATCTCTTAGTTACCTAAACTTTTACAAATATGTGAAACATTCCTTAAGAGGTACGAATCTTCTCCTTATTCTCTTTATTTGAGCTTGGATGTGTCAAATACAATGAAATGGAATTTTAAACCTTGTCGGAAAAATCACCCGCGGATTCTGCAGAAGCTGGATTGATGTCAGCCTAAGAGTCATGTATTTCAGACTCCTGTGTCTGAGCGTAGTGGCCCCTCTTCTGGCTCTGGTGCCTTAGCAGTTACTAGATTAGGAAGAGCACCACTCTGGCATTCAGAACCATTTCCTGGGAGCAAACCAAGTGAAGCAGAATAATATATATTTGTTTCCTAATTGGTTATACTTTTACAGTGGGGCTTGAGTTTTTCCCAGAAAGGTGTTGGTGTTGGCCATATCCAAACCATGTCCACAGTCAGGTCAAAGTTCATGTCATAGGAAGATAATTCAGGGGAAATTATTGAGGGAAATATTGAACGTGTAGCATCCTGGGCAGCCTGCTCAGTTTGGTGCCATTCATGACTTCTGACTTTCTGAGACCCAAAACCTAAATCAGTTTTAAATGTGAACTTTTCTTTTATCCTGGAAGATGAGGATGTTATTTTAATTTTTCAGGAGAAGTTATTCAATGTTGGTTCTCCAACCATGAAATGAACAATGAATGAATGACCGTACTTATAATAACCAGATACACATCATTCTTTGAGTTTTTTATGCCTGCTGATTTTTTTTATGTCCTCTGATAATGGGAAATAATTAGGTGAAAATGGTGGGATTTTTTTAAGTAAAAGTGCTTAAAATAGTAAAATTAGGTTTATTTTCTGTTTTTATACCAATACTATATATTCATTTGACAAATGGTAAAAATTCAGATCACTATCTCAAATAATCATATTGGAATCATAGCCCTGTAGAATTAGTGCTGTTGAAACCCAGAACTCGGGAGAATAAGTGAATTGTTTCTTTGTAAAGTTCTAAAAATATCTTTAAAATGCAAGACCTCAGTACAGCTCATCTGTTAAAGGACTATCTTTCCTTTAGGTAATGACAGATAATTCTACTTGTTTTGTACTCTCTAGTGGAACATTTGTTTGTTTATCATGCAACCCAAGAGAATATTTGTGTCTGGGGGACCGATAGACCTGCTAGTGCCAATATGCTTTTATTTTAATCAGAAATGTATTGGTGCAGCAAACCCAGAGTATGCTGAAAGTTTGATAATGCATAGTAATAATTCATAGCATTTTAGTCACCACACCAGCAACAGACATTTAATGCATACTGATTAAGAAGTGACTTGTGATACAACTTTTCCAACATTTGTGTACCAGAACAAGGGAACATGAATGCCAGATCACTAAATTACCCTGGACTTTCTTTTTACCTTTCTGTATACATGTTATTTGGAGGCGAAAGACATTTACCACTGACTAGCTGCTTAATAGCTGTGTGAAATTGGACTTGCAGAATTGTAGAATCTTCTGTCTAAAAGGGATCTTAAAGGCTATCTTGTCAGTCTACTAATAGGATCCTTGAATCTCCTCTTCAGCATGGGCACAGAGTAGGTGTCCAGCTTCTGTGTGACTCCTTCCAATGATAGGGAAATCTATAACACCCCAGGAAACTTGGCCATTTTCAGGCAACTCTAAGTAATAGTATATTCTCCAAACACTGAGTTCTTTTGTTTTCAGTTATGTAAATAAATGTAAATGGATATAATGACTACTGCCTTTTTTATCTCGCAAACTTGTAAGGATACAATGAGATAATGCTTATAGAAGATGTAGTGTATTCAGTGAAGTGAGATGTATCTGAAGGTATCATTCTTATTACTCTATGTGCTAGACTGGATGATATGCACATTTATTTGCTCTCCCTCTTGGAAGGATTCTGTTTCCCTATCCTAATGACATTAGGCTTGCCCATGTGACTTCTCTGACCAAAGAAATAGGATTAGAAGCCCCATGAGTCACATCTATGCAAAATGTTTAAGAGCCAGCAAATGGCCCCAAGCCCCCTTCCCTCTGCCATAGCTGTTAATATTCCAGAAGAAGGCTGCTTCAACAGCCTGGATCCTAGAAGGAAGATGACATAGGGCAGAGCCACAGCCTTTCCACAGGGGGGTGCTGCATGAGGTGGAAATAAATCTTGGAATCGTTTGTTATCACAGTGTATTCTAGGTTTTACAGATTGGTGTATTCTTTTTCCCACTTTGAGTTCAGGCCTGAATTACAAGTTATATTCTTGTGGACTTCTTACCACTATGGGGCCTCTGCTACCACCACAGATCTTTCTCTCTTTTGTAGAAGCCACTGTAGAAGGCAGGGATGTGTTTTTTCTTAGACTGGCCAGGTAAGAGTTCAAAAGCATTATGGAGTTAAGTTGGCTGTTGTTGGGTACTTGAAAGCCTTGTGACTTTGATACTTTTTCCATGAACATTCTAAGTTATCAATTTACATCTTTGTAAATTGGGAACTATGAGTATTTTTCTATAACTCAGTGTTTCTCTAACTTTTTTTCATTATTTCTCATCTAGCCTTTTTAGAAATTTTTTCCCTGGTTACCCTCCCCACCTCATGAAATTTTAGTACCATAGATAAACTGTATATCTGTTTATGTTTGTATTCTCTAGTGGAACATTTGTTCATTTATCCTACATCCCAAATTGCATGTATATTTGTGCTTTATAATTTAAAAGACTTAAGATTTTTTTGTTTGTCTTCATTAAGACTGGATGCTCTACCTAAAAAATGGACAAATTAGGAAAGGCCACTTTCTGAACCTTCACACTGCTGTGGGACATCTCACAAGGGGTGGCCCCAAGTAGAGCAGAGTGAGCAGAGGTTTTTTCCTGGGGAAAAAAAAGCTTTCCTCACTATAATTTAGAGGCTTTTGAGAGCTGAAATGCAACATACTGTGTAAAAAAGAGAAAAAAAAAAGCCGT